>NC_058416.1:32644038-33244038 GCF_002201575.2 Neomonachus schauinslandi | reverse complement strand
TTTGGTACAAGAATTGTGTCCTCTTTGTCTTGAGATTTCTTACAGTGTCTAGCATATACGTTTGCCTGTAATAGGTGTTCAACAAAAGGATATTGCTGGAGTTCCATGATTTAAGCATTAAGGAGATCTCTTTATGCCATGGAGAGGATGCCAGGAAAGACGTATATTCAGTGAGCATGCAGTTTAGGTTAGAATATCTGAGATCCATTCCAAGCCATGCCACTCACCAGCTGAAGATATTAACAAATCTGAGACTGGAGTTCTTCATGTATAAAATGGGTACCATAACTGCAGTATTTATCACACAGGGCTTTGTGAACATGTTATAAGTGAAAGTTTTGCTGGAATTATGAAATAGCATAAAATTGCCAGCAAAGTTGATGATGACAGTGATGTCAATGGTGAAAATAATGACAATTTTTATGGTAGCCAGTCATACAGAAATATTCTATCCTCATATAATTCAGGTATGAGCACTTGAGGAAAAAAAAGCACATCTTTCTTTATCATGTTAAGCCAAGAGATATTTACTATCTAAATAATTTAGCCAGTGGTGTTCCCTCCCAATACAGCTCCCATTTGGAAAGTCGTATTGCATAGTGAAGAAAACAGAATGGGAAGCCAGAATGGTGAGATGCTTGTTTTGGCTCCATCATTAACCACCTTTTTGGCTTTCACAGCCATGAAATGGCTAGTCATACAATTTTGGCCTCCTCCACTGGAGGATTAAATTGCTGGTCAAATTAAAGGATGTCAAAATGCACCACCATAATTATGCAAAGAATATGCTATTCCTAGAAATGGAATACTGCGTGGTACAGTATGAAACTCCTTCAGTGATTTCTATGGGCATCCATAGCCAAGAGTGGTGAGGCTGGGGGACTCACCCTGATGGCCATCAACTACATCACCTACAGCCACCTACTCTATCTCACACTTGTTCACGCAGGAACTTTATGCATAGAAATGGTTTTCCCAATCACCGGGATTGTAAGAGCAAGGTTATTGCAGCTGCATGAGCACATAAAAAAAGACAGGAAATGAAATGTCAACAGCAAGTGTAATACCTTTCTAATATATGTCCTTCACTTATTGAGACAGTTACCGGGATGTTCTTGAAAGAAGAATGATTTGTTTATAAACCAGGTACATTATTTCAGCTCTTTAGAGGAGGGAAAAAATGTCTTCATATTTTCCTCTCCCCACATCATTCAACACGATATTTTTCTTTTTTGAATACTCATTCATTTGTTAATTCACTCACAACTAATTCCTGGGCACCTACCATGTGCTGGTTACACTGAGAATATTGAGGCTAAACGAGTTGTCCTTGTTCTCAAGCACCTTTCCGTTTAGTAGGGAAAGTCAGTCACGCAAACGAATCAGAGCAATAAAACATTACAGTTGTTATGATAGAAGTATATGCAGCATACACAGGGAGACACAAAAGGGAATGTTTAATTCTGCCTGGGGAGAAAGAAAAGACTTTATGAAGGAGGTGGTGTTTGATGTGGTTCTTAAAATATGAGTGATTTTATAGGCAGACAACAGGGAGAATAGCTCCCTTAGCCAAAGACAATGGGGAACTAAAAGTAGCTCAGTGAAGAACAGGTCAGAGGAGGGGACGTTCAGCTTCCTGCGTGAACTGTGAAGACAGAGTGTGCAAGGGTGGATCATGGAGGATGTATGGAGTCAGATGGAGGAGGTTAGACTTTATAGTGTGAGAAATGAGAACACTGGTGGAGATGTTAAGCCAGGGAGTGACACAAGCAGCTTCTCATTTTAGAAAGGAACTGTGCTGGTTGGTGAAATAAGAAGTGGGAGTAGGCAGTAGGACACCAGTGAGGAGACTCTTGCCGTGGTCCACGTAAGTGAGGATGGCCTCCTGGGCTGAGACAGGGTGAGCCGGGTGAGGGACCGCACTCTGCTGAGTTATTCCCACTCTCTTTCCTACATCCCCAGCCTCGACCCTGCTTCTAACCTATCAGCATTGAAAGATGCTTCAGGACTGCTCATCTTAAAAACAAAACAAACTTTCAGCTACCCCCACCATTCTATCTTCTTCACTGCAGGACTTCTTCAAGGTGGCATCTTTTCCCAGTGTTCTCACCTCCAGCTAACCTCCCCATTCCATTGTGAGCCTTCAGAAGTCATGTGGCTTCTGGGAGGTAATATAACAATAGTTAAGGGCTCAGGGTCTATATTAAAAATCTCAGGTATGGTTCCTGGCTCTGCCATGTCTAACTTTACACCTTGAGATAACTTATTTTATTTCTCTGTGCCTCAATTAACCCATCTGTAAAATGGGTATAATAATAATAATACCTCTTTAGAGGATTGTTGTGATTATCAGATGTGCAGATACACTGAAAGTATTTACAGCCGTGCTGGGCATCTAGTAAGTGCTTAATAAATGTTTGCCAGTTTGCAGACCCATCCCCAAGAAGGGCAATCAACAGTATAAATGTGTGTGTTTCCAAAAAAGGGGGCTAGGATGAGCTACTGTTATCTTTAAAAGTTTCATAGAAGAAGTAGCACTACAATAAGACTTTTAATAATAAGGAAGCTATTCAGAGAGATGGAAAACAAAGGCCTATGTACCAAATCAGTCTCTAATGTTGCTTGTATAAGTATATATAGAATATTACCCATATTTATATCACTGTGCTAGGCCCTCTGGGAAATGGAACAATACCTAGGATACAGAGTTTGCTGTTCACAGAACATAGCTCATCCAGGAGGATAAATCATATTAAAAATAATTTTAAAATAGGGGTGCCTGGGTGGCTCAGTCAGTTAGGAGGCCGACTCTTGGTTTCGGCTCAGGTCATGATCTCAGGGAGTCCGCTTGAGGATTCTCTCTCTGCCTCTGCCTCTGCCACTCCCCCCATGTAAATAATAAATAAATAAGTAAATCTTTAAAAAAATGATTTTAAAATAAATTCAAAAGGCCTAGGTGGAAGCACAGCCATAGTTAAATATCCAGATATGGGCCACAGCAATCGGCAGTACACACTACAGTGATCCACCTCTGACCCTGTTGTTGAGTGTTGAGGACAAACCTCAGTCTCCCAGACTACAGACACATTTCCTGTTGTGTAATTGGAGAAGAGTATCTCAGTTAATTCAGTCATTAGATACGGTTCTTGTCCCACTTGATTCCATCATCAGATTTTGCAGACGTAGAGACTCGTTCTGTATTGAATAAGGGCCTACCCTCCAATAGCGCATGTGTGTCTATCTAGCTGGTGTTACAAAATTTGCATAGTCATCATTATCAGAAAGAAGTAAGGTCACACACGACAGTCTTTTCTAACGGGTGGGAGGCAACATTGCCTAGCGCTTAAGGGCACAGAGAGTGAGACAACAGGAAGCTCATATTCAAGCCCTAAGTGTGGGATCAAAGGAAAGACCCTTTACCTTCCTGTGCCCTCATTTCTTTATCTATAAAGTAGAGAGAACAAAAGAAACTGCCTCACAGAGTTGCTGTGAGACATCGAGTATGTGGCAAAAATTAACTTGTGTCATCACTATGATTCGTATCAGGTAAAGATTGTGAGATCCTTATCCCAAGTGCATGGATAACTGGGTCAAAGCTGTTTATGAAAACCTCATGCATACCCCTCTGCCCAACCACTTCAAGCCAAGTATCACCAAGACTGCATATGAGAATTTGACTTGGACTTTCCTAAATGGTTAGGTTAGGTTTTTATCTAAACATTTTGATTTTCATGCACTTGGATGTAAAAGGAAGTGGCCTATATTAAATGCTGGCCAAAGCATTTTTTATGATTCTTAAAAAAAAAGAAAAAACACTCTCCATGACATTAAATTACTTAAAATCCACATACAAAAGTAGTGACCTTTCTCCCATAAATAAATAAGAAAATCCCAGCATGGAAATGCATTAGCTAAAATAAGTGTTTGATCCTTTCAACCAAAGCCCATTTCCTTCTTCCATCCAGAAAGCCTTAAAGTGTGAGTATTACGCTACTTGCAGATTTCTGTGTAAGCAGGGGATAAATAGTCTGCTTCTGTAATTAATAACTATTAAAGCTGTTTGACTGATCATATCTTTGGGCTCCTGAAATCTCTTCTGTGCAGGTGTGCATTAATGGAATCCATTAAATTCATATATTTCAACAGATAGTAATTTACGATCTTTTATAAGATCTGTCAGGAGCCGCAGCAAGAGATACAGGACTGTCTCAGGGCATTACAGAACAACCTGGACTCCCTCTCTCAGAAACGACTTGCCGTTGCCTACTAAATATGAATGTCAATGCACCGGGCAGTCACATTAGGAGCGTTCTATGCCATTCGCTGTCTGGGAATATGCAGAAAAAGCTTTTTATCACTGGTGAAGCCCTAAACAGGGCTGAACAATTTTCAGAGGGGCTGAAGGAAGAGTGTGTGGGAGTTCTAACCACTTTATGTTTGCCATAAAAAGGGAGAAATCGAGAATATAGCAGAGCTCCGGGAAAGTCTTGGGTTTTCCTAGGGGTGAGTCACCCTCGAAAAACCAAATGGCTTGCTAGCTCTCTTAATGGGGCAGCCTCCCCCTTCTGACTAACGTTTCCAAGGGAAATCAAAGTCAGCCTTGACTTCTGCAGGATCCCGCCCTCTGGCTCGGCCCAAAGAGAAGCTCTGTCCTCTCAGAGGCAGGATATTCTTTCAGCAGGGCTGGGTTTCTGAATAAGCATAGTCATCACCTACATTCCTAAGGGGGGATTTGAGAGTGGCAGAGCTATGTTTACAATGCAAAATTCTACTTGAGGAGTTTTCATAATTAACTGAAAGCTGAAAACAAGCCTGTGAAAACCAGTGAAGATATTATTAATTAATAAGTAGCATCTGAGGGTATGGTTAGTGGACAGGCAGCTTAGAGCCAAGGGTGGGTGAATGAGGAAGCTGCTCTGAACCACAAAGGGCAGAATGATGGGATCAAGTTGGGAAAGTGAGAAGGGCAACAGCCTTAAAAGGTCCCTTTCATACTTCTTATGAATGAAGCGAAACTGTGTTCTGGTGATTTGGAAAGGGGGGAGAGGCTTGAGTTGAGGTCAAAACCCATAAGATTGCAATGAACCTTTCCTATTTATAGAATGCTTTTATCACTCAGAGAATTCTGTGAAACAATTAAATGAGACTGGCGGTCCCTATTTTAAAGCAGGTAATTGAGCCCTATCCCTATTCAAAAGTTAGCTTGTGTCTTCCAGGATGCAATGGTGGTAACTAGAATTTGCCCTTTTCTGGAGATTCCTGAGAAGACACACACAGAGGCATATACTTTCGGGGCTCACCTAACAAATCAGCGACCTCACAGCCACCGCCATGGAACTAAATCCAGTGTGAGAGCGTGAATGCAGACTGTTAACCATGGCGGGGAGGAAGGGTGTAAAATTGTGTTTGCTTCTTTGTTCAAGATTTTTTTTTAAGTTGGCTTCACACCTAGCATGGAGCCCAACATGGGGCTTGAACTCACGACCCTGAGATCAAGACCTGAGTGGAGATCAAGAGTCAGACGCTTAACTGAATGAGCCACCCAGGCACCCCTGAATTTCTTTGTTTTCATATAGCAACCTACCATAGAATTCTGTAGATAATCCTCACTGAACATTTTTCCACCCCCATCTTTTTTTTATATATTTTATTTATTTATTTGACAGAATGCAAGAGAGCACAAGCAGGGGCAGCGGCAGAGGGATAGGGAGAAGCAGGCTCCCCACTGAGCAGGGAGCCCGATCAGGGCTTGATCCCAAGAGCCTGGGATCATGACCTAAGCTGAAGGCAGATGCTTAACCAACTGAGCCACCCAGGTGTCCGTCCATCCCCATATTTAAATGTGGCATAAATATGGAGCAGAACTTTGATGTAAATCTAAATATACTTATATTCTGGCTATGTTATAAGTGGAATTTCTTTAACCTCCCTATTGTATTCAAATACTTTGATAGATATTACAGACAAGATTAATCAGTGTTAACTACTTATATTAATGATTCAGGTTAAATATTTCAAACAATAATTTGTCAAATAAATATTCCAAGACACATGTTAAACACTAAGTTTACAAGGAAAAGTAAAACATCATCCCTGGTCTTAAAAAACTTACCATTTAGGGAGAAAGCCCAAGAACCAATAATTACAAGACAACATGCTAACACGAATGAAGGTGCATAAACCAATGCTATGGGGATTTAAGGCAGTCACCGATCTTAACAAGGATGAGGTTGGGGTTTCTGAGTCCTGAGGACTTTTGATCTGAGTCTGGAAGAGATCTTTCATTCACTCAACATGTATTCATTAAGTGTCAATTATGTTCAGATGCTAAGTGAATGGAATTGAATTTTGTAAAAAGAGAGAGGGAAGGTCAAAGCGGGAAGATTGTATCCAATCTGGAGCTGACAAACTGACAGTGAAAGAGAGGGAATTAATATTTGCTGCACATGTATTGTTTTCCAGGTATTTGATCCTCCCAGCAGGTCAATGTTAAGAACTTGTATTCCCACGTTACAGATGAGAAACCTGAGTTTCAGAGAAGCCAATCTGCCTGTGCAGGTTCATAGAGCTAGTGTGAAGTGGAGCTGGAGTGTCAATGTAGCTAGGCTCCTCCCAGAGCCATGGACTTCCCATCCCCATGGGAGCTGCCTTCTTGTACAGGCTTAGAAACAGTAAAATGAGATGAAGAGAAAATGAGAAATGGCACCAGAATCAATGTGATTTTGGTAACTAGATATTTTGTGTTTTAGCTGGAGATGGAAGCCTTGAAAGCAGTAGAACATAATGAAAAAAACATTGGCTTTAGAATCAGAATCAACTGGGTTCACATCCTGACCCTACACTGACTAGCTGTGTTGTCATTGATTCCAAGCCTAATCAGACACGAAATGAAGATAATAACATTCATTGCATCAATGTGTAGTGAAGTCCAGGGTTTATTTTAAGTAAATAAAATACATAGTAGTCGCATGGCTAATATTTCAACTTCCCACTCTGCTCACCCTAGGAAAAGCAATTTCTTAATGTTTTGAAGCAGAGAATTTCACTAGAAGAAAGAATTGATATGAAGCAAACAAAAAGGAGTTCTTCATATTTATTTAGGCAATGAATGATTATTGCCTATGTATATCATTGACCAAATTCCATATGCAAAGGATTAACAGCACTAGCTTTGGTTCCCTTGTGAACTTTCTTGCTTCTTCTCCTGTGTCTTTATGTTACTTTGTTCAGGACATTGTGACTGCATTCTAAGTCCAAGAGGTCCATCCATATCCATCCATCACCTACTTTTAGGATGCTTACTGGTCTTAGCTTTGAGATGTCTTCATAGTCTATACTCATGCTACTTTCATGATATTAATGTTAATTACCTCCCATCGAATTGAGACCATTCTTTCTCATTATTTTGGTGAATGTTTAGCTGACTTGAGCCTGCTTTAGAGACTTTCATTTACTCCCAATTCACTGGTCTCACAGTGCTTGAGATGGGTCGATCGAGTGACCTTGGTCACAGTTGAGAGCATCTGCCAGTTCCACAGGAGCAATAATCAGAAGTGGTTTCTGACACCAAGCATGCCATAGGATGACGATATTGGAGCATTGGGACAATTACCATAGGACCAGGCTGGGGAACTAAAGGAAGAAAAAGAGGGTTTTTAAATTGTTGGGTAGTTGTGGGCGCCTGGGTGGCTCAGTTGGTTAAGCGACTGCCTTCGGCTCAGGTCATGATCCTGGAGTCCCTGGATTGAGTCCCGCATCAGGTTCCCTGCTCGGCAGGGTGCCTGCTTCTCCCTCTGACCCTCCCCCCTCTCATGTGCTCTCTCTCTCTCATTCTCTCTGTCTCAAATAAATAAATAAAATCTTTAAAAAAATAAATTGTTGGGTAGTTGTGTATCATCAGATTAGGTATCCACTTTTTCATGACCCATGGATAGACTAAATGGCGAGGACAGTGGGCACATAAATGCTCCTGAGACATAATCAAAAATACAACTTTATGGAGAACTTCTTTAAGGTAAGGCTAGAAAGTAGAGTAAAAATGAACTGAGCAGTATTTCTATGAGATTGGCTCAAGTTGAAAAGCTGGTAGAATCGAAACCAAAAGAGTAGAACCATCCAGTTGGAGAATTTTTTGAGTGAGATATAATCTCTTAGGTGATGGTTAAGCCCAGACTGGACATGGCAGGAGCAAATGCATTCTAAGGAACAATTTTGGTGGTAGGAACAAGTTGGCCTTATTGCCTTAATGGATCATCCCTTTCTCTATCTGCTGTGATATGAGAGCTGATGAGATCCTGCCCGAGGCAGCGGGACTATCTCAACACAGATTGTCTCTCCATCCACAGGGGTAAACACTTTACTGGGAGATTTAAAGTGAAATTTAGAATTACAGGGAAGTACCTAGGAAACGAGTATTTTTTTCTTCAGTGAACTCTTAAGAGGGCTTGTCAGTAAAGTTCAAGCAAGCAGGTGTGCTGAAAATTGCTTTCAAACCAAAGAGACAGTAGGAGGCATGCATATGCCAGAAATCATAGCCCCCGTGAGAGAGACAAGCCCATTTTTCAGCAGGAGCAGCTGTTGGTGCATCTGCAGACAGGTTGTTGTCAGGAGTGTTGAGCAGAGAAATTTCAGGAGAAAGGCGCTCATGAGGGGGGAAGAGGCGTGAGGTCTCTAGTGAGACTTTAGATTGGAGTTTGTTAAATCCTGAGCAATAAAAATTGCAGTTCACTCTAATGAAACTTCCTGGGAAGACTATTAGTATTAAACAGGGTGACTCTCCCCCCAGAAATAATGCTAAATCACAGTCACAAATAATTCCAAGTCCAGTTCTGCACAAGGCAAAACATGATTGCACTTTTTAAATTAAATTCACTCTTATTGCTTTGGTGGTGGCCGTTTTCTGAAATTAATAGGAATCGCACACATGAGCCAAAGGGCCAAGGGTGACCCTCCTGCATAGAGGGCATGAAGGTACAAACGACAGAGATGGGTGGGCAGGCAGGGTAGTGGCCATGATATTTTATTAGGCATTTACTTCAAGGGAGTAGATAGATTAAAATGTCTTTAAAGTTCTAGAATCACAATTTCACAAAACCGTTGTTGATTTTAAGGCTCAAAATAATACTCTGTGTTATACTATATGAAAATAAACTGTTTCTTTTAATATCTCTGTGAGCATCATGTGGACCAAAATTACCTTCGTTATATGGCCCATAGTTGATAACAAATTGCTGTCCATCAGGTAGGTACTTACTCCTTACTTTTTAATAGTTCTCTTTTTTCTTTCTTTCTTTCCTTCTTTCTTTCTTTTTTTTTTTTTTGAGAGAGAGAGAAAGCTCACACATGTGAGTGGGGGATGGGTGGGGGGAGGGACAGAGGGAGAGGGAGAGAGAGAATTTTTTTTTAAAGATTTTTATTCATTTATTTGAGAGAGAGAGAGCACAAGCGAGGGGCAGAGGTAGAGGGGGAAGCAGACTCTCTGCTGAGCAGGGAGCCTGACGACATAGGGCTCGATCCCAGGACCCTGGGATCATGACCTGAGCCAAAGGTAGACGCTTAACCAACTGAGCCACCCAGGTGCCCCTGGAGAGAGAGAATCTTAAGCAAGCTCCACGGTCAGCACAGAGCCCAAGGCAGGGCTTGAACTCACGAAACTGAGATCATGACCTGAGCTGAAATCAAGAGTTTAACACCTAATCAACTAAGCCACCCAAGTGCCCCTCACTCCTTACCTTTTAAATTACATGGTAATATTAAAAATAAGTCTTTGACATGAACATTTTTCCAAAGAAGACATACAAATGACCAACAGACACATGAAAAAATGCTCAACATCCCTCAGCATCAGCGAAATACAAATCAAAACCACAATGAGATACCCCCTCACACCAGTCAGAATGGCTAAGATTAACAAGCCAGGAAAGAACAGATGTTGGCGAGGATGTGGAGAAAGGGGAACCCTCCTACACTGTTGGTGGGAATGCAAGCTGGAGCAGCCACTCTGGAAAATAGTATGGAGGTTCCTCAAAAAGTTGAAAATAGAGCTACCCTATGACCCAGCAATTGCACTACTAGGTATTTACTCTAAAGATACAAATGTAGTGATCCAAAGGGGCACCTGCACTCCAGTATTTATAGCAGCAACATCCACAATAGCCAAACTGTGGAAAGAGTTGAGAAGTCCATTGACAGATGAATGGATAAAGAAGATATGGTATGTGTGTGTGTGTATATATATATATATAATGGAAATGGAATACTACTCAGACATTAAAAAAAAAAGAAATCTTGCCATTTGCAATGATGTGAATGAAACAGGAGGGTATTATGCTAAGCAAAAGACGTCAATCAGAGAAAGACAATTATCATATATGATCTCACTCATATGTGGAATTGAAGAAATAAAACAGAGGATCATAGGGGAAGAGAGGAAAAAATAAAACAAGACAAAATCAGAGAGGGAGACAAACCATAAAAGACTCTTAATCATAGGAAACAAACTGAGGGTTGCTGGAAGGGAGGGAGGAGAGGGGTAACTGGGTGATGGACATTAAGGAGGGCACGTGATATAATGAGCACTGGGTATTATATAAGACTGATGAATCACTGAATTCTACCTCTGAAACTAATAATATACTATGTGTTAATTAATTGAATTTAAATTAAAAAATTAATAAAAAAAGAAAAAATAAGTCTTTAAGACTCTAATTCATTAATAGTAATCATCTTTATTTCACAAACTTCAGTGTAAATCATTTATTGAAATTCAATAAGCAAATCATTTATTCTTGAGTTTAGGAAATATTTGTTGGGACTTCTCACTCAAAAATAACCAGGTGGTTATTTTTCTGATACAGAGATGAACAGCACATGGTTCCTACCCTCAAGGAGCTCACTTTAGAATAAGTGAAAGAGATAACAAAATAAGCCATCACAATATGGAGGCGTAAGTGCTGAAGTATGTGTATTTACCGACAGACAAAAAGCCTAGACCTCAGCCTGTGGACTAGGATTAAGAAACATTCTAGGAGGAGGATATGCTGGTTTGGGGAGATGAGTGAAGACCAGCCAAGTGGTCAGAGTTGGGCAGGGTTGTAAATGGCAGCAACGTGGGCACAATATCAGAGAGGGAGAAAGAGCATGACAATTAGGGAACAAATACAGATCAGGAGAACCAAAAGGAGAGGTGAGTGGAAAATCATGGACTGAGAGAAGCCTGAAGAAACAAGTTGGGGCCAGAGGCTGAAGAAGGTCATGTTAAGGTGCATGAAAATAATTAAAAGCCACTAGAATTTGAGTAACAGTGATATGAATAGATTCGCACCTTAGAAAGGCATTTTGGTGGCACTGTGGAAGATGGATTAGAGTCAAATGAAGCTGCAGGCACACAGGTTATTTAGGAAATTATTACAATAGTCCAGATGAGCTAAGGCAGCATCAGGGTAGATAGCAAGGGGGTGATCTGAGATATTTGGGAAATAATGTTAATAAGACTTAGAAAGTGATAGGATGGAGATGAGTGGGGAGGGGGAGGATAGTTCCAGTAAACGTTCCTTTAAACACATTGAAAATACCAACCTATTTAATATCACCAAGACTCCTATTTGTTAGGTACTAATGTTAAATCCACATTATAGATGAGGAAATGGAGACAAACCATGAAATGGAGGCAGGTTAATTCATTGTACTATACTCATCAGAGCCCTTGTTGCAGGATCTTGTTGCAGATCACAGTATTCCAATGCATCAGATAAAAGAATCAGAATCAAACCCAGCGTGTGTATTCTTTCAAGTACACACTTGGATATAGCAATTGGAAACATGAAATAAAGGATGAGGGTCACATTTCATATAAACCTTATTGTACTAACTAGGGTTTGAGGGAAACAATACAATAGAGAAAAACAGACTCCAGTCCAGATGGCAAGTGAGTCCATGCCTACCTCATTTCTATCCCTTTAATACCAAGTGTTTATTGCAGGGGATGGCCTTGGAACACAGTTACTTATAACAAGGGTTCTCAAAGATAAGACTAAAGAGATTGAGAGCAAGCAATATTCAAAGTACAGTGGCTAAATTTTTTTTTAATTGAAAACTCTCAAGTTCAAGCTTAAAAAATTGAAAGTTTAAATAAACTTTTTTGGGGGACAGTCTTGTCTCCATTTTCTCATCTGTAATGTCATAACATTACTACCTAACTTATAGGATTAATTATAATTATGTAGGTTGATATTTTCAATGTGCTCCAAAGAATGTTTTCTGGACTCCTCCTTCCCTTTTCCACAAAACTATCTTATCACTCTCCAAGTTTTATATATGGGATATACAAAAAAGAATCCACCCCTGGACAGATAATAGTAAAAATGCCAAATTTATTAAAGTTTAGAAAAACTGGGGGGCAAAAGATATATTAGAAAGAGATAGCAATTGGACTGAAAGAAGAACTTGTCATCACCCCTGGGAGATGTCACTAAAGAATGCAGGTCATAATGTCAAATTAATTGATAAATAACTCATCAGTCTAGAATTTTATGCCCAGCATAATGGAAGAGTGAATAAAATAGCTATATTTTCTCTCACATAAATGCTGAGTTAACTACCCACAGGTCTTCATGGAAAACTCAAGTAGAGAATGAACTTTAGCAAGGGTTGAAGTAGGATCCGAGAAAAATGACAAATATTGAAACGGATAAGATATATTAGTAAGTCATTTAATTATGATCTAAAAGATAAGTAATGACTATTTTGTGTCTTTTAAAAGCAACACTAAAATTCTAAATAATAAATAATAATGTTTGGGAGGTGATTTTCAGTCTGTAATTTAAATAAAAATTTTCCTTGTCATATTCTGAAAGAGAAACCAATGAATAATTTATATTTTAATAAAGGATTATGATATATATGCAGAGATATATGATTAAACAGTTGAAAGAGCAAAAATAAAATGTGGCACTTCCAAACCAGAAGAGGAAAGAAAAACAACATAAAGAAAATTCTGATAATCAAACAAAAACTGGGAGGAGAATAAAAAGGTGACAAAGAAACATAAACAGAAAACACTATGTACGGTAGAATTAAGATCAAATATATCAACAAATGTAATAATTAAAACAGATTAAGCTTTCTTATTAATACCAGAAAATGTAATATAGATTTTTAAAATCTGTTATGCTACTTGTAAAAGACACATTCAAAGTGACACAGAATGATTAAGAAAATGAGAGAAAGAGGGGTGCCTGGGTGGCTCAGTTGTTAAGTGTCTGCCTTCGGCTCAGGTCATGATCCCGGGCTCATGGGATTGAGCCCCACATTGGGCTCCCTGCTTGGCGGGAAGCCTGCTTCTCCCTCTTCACCTCCCTCTGCTTGTGTTCCCTCTCTCACTATATCTCTATCTGTCAAGCAAATAAATAAAATCTTAAAAAAAAATGAAAGAGAAAGAAAGATAATATGGAAGACAAAAATAAACAAAGGAATGCTTTATGATATAGTAATACTAAACTCGTACAACATTATGTCATACAGCAAACAGTATCTAATGAAAAGAAGTAATATAGTAATATGGTATATAGTAATATAGAAGTGTATAGTTAGGAACAACCCTAACAATCATAAGCATGTATATTCCTAAAATAATTATGTTAAAAGATATAAAGCAAAATCTAACATAATTAGGAAAATCAAAAGATAAGTCATACTGAAGATTTTAATACATATCAGACCACGCAGACAGAAAATGTCAACATCTAAATGATTGGGAAAAATATATTAAGAAGTTTGAAGATATCTACTTAAGTCTATGTCTATTTTTACTTCTTTTATAACTATGTATAAAATACTACACTTAAAAATAGACTGTTTTCAAATATACATGGGACAGCTATTTTTAAAAACCTATGTTCTAGTGAAAAAAAGTAGTCTCCACATATTTTAAAGAATCAATGTCATATCAGCCATATTTTCTAACAGCATTTCAATAAATGCATCAACAAAGTAAAATTAAATAATAAGGGGAGTTTGGATTTTTTTTGAAGTGTATATACTTACATTAGTCCTTGAGTAAAAGGTAAAATAGAAATAAAATAATATTTAGAAGTGACTAGCAAATGAACCAACACAAAAATGTAATAATTAATAAAATTAAAAGTTTCTAAAACAGATTAACAGAAAAAGTTTGAAAAACTCTGGTGAGACTGTTTAAGAAATAACAGTAGCTCAGCTAAACAATACTCTGAAAAAAAAGAGATATAACTGCAGAAATAATATTAATGTTTAAAATACCTGAGGTTAACACTGTGAACAATTTGATAAAAAGTAAATGAACAATCTGACAGAAATATGTAAATGGCAAAAATAAATCAAAGAGAAAAAGTAAACAGGGACTATGTATTGCAGAAACTGAAATAATAGTCAACAATTCTCTTTTCCTCTTCTCTCTGCCCAATTTTAACTACATCATTCCTAGATAGATTAGAGGAATGTGTAAACCCTGTCTTCGAGAAGGTAGGAAAACTACCAAATTTATTTTATAATGTTACGATAACTTTTATTAAACTGAGTGAAAACAATGTAAGAAAATAGAATGATTGGCCAATATCACTTATGAACAGAAATGTAAGATTTAAAACAAAATCTTTGAAACCATATTTAGCACCACAAAAAAATGGACTGGGGTTTATACTGTAATGCAAGGATGGTTTAATGTCAGAAAATCTACTATTCTCTTCAATAGATTGAAGGACAATGATAATGCTGAACAGTTAAGTAGATGTAGAAAAAGAATTGAATACAATAAAGTACTTATGGACAATAAACAAAAAATTATACCAAAATAAGAATGGAAGAGTATGTCCTTAACCTGATGAAAGATATCTGATGATATGGCACAGCAGATGACTTAAAATTTAATGGTAAAGCTTTATTATCTGTGAAGTGCAAGGGAGTCTACAGTCTACTAGAATTAATGAGAGTTCAGCAACATTGCTATGTACCAGTTCTACCTTCCAAAATCTGGCACTTCTTTACAACCTTCCACACCAGCAGTAATAAATCTAAAATTAATAACAAAGATACCATTAAAAATGGCAACAAAACTGAAAAGGCATTTAGGTATAAATCTGACAAAAGAGGTGACAAAAGACCTAAGAATTTAAAGGAAAAGTTACAAACAACTGTGAAGAACACACAATAAGACATATAAGTAGAGATGTATGAAAATTGCATAAACATGACGATTTTTAACTA
This sequence comes from Neomonachus schauinslandi, assembly GCF_002201575.2. Lineage (NCBI taxonomy): Eukaryota > Metazoa > Chordata > Mammalia > Carnivora > Phocidae > Neomonachus > Neomonachus schauinslandi. Next base: position 33,228,798 of record NC_058416.1, on the reverse strand, counting down.
GAATTTCATATATATTCAATACAGTTACAAACAACGGTAACAGTGTTTCAAAGAACTTGACCCATGAACCATCTGGAGGGCTAAAGGGCAAAGAACACTCTAAAAGAAAGGTAGAGAGGGAGGCAGAATTACAGACTTGTGTTATTATTCACCAGGATTTATTAAAATCCTGTGCTGGTGGAGCAGCGCAGACATATTACTCCACTGGAACAAAATGGAAAACCCAAATTAGACCTACTCATATGTGAAAACTTGATGAGTGACAAAAGAGGTATTAAAAACCAGTGGGGGACACTATAACAAACATTGCTTGAAAAATAGCTGTTCACAAGGAAAATAAGATAGATAATATAGATCTCTAAGTTATAAAGAAGACAGAGATTAGTTTCATTTGAAAAAGAGCCTAGATGCAAAAAGCTGAACTTGGGAACTTTTAGAAGAAAATATAGGAAAATACCTTTATTATACTAAAAATGTCAAGAATTTCTTAAACAAGATACACAATACAACTGTAACTATATAAAATTAAAGCTTCATATGGTAAAAGGTATTTCAAAGAAATAAAAAGAAAAGCCACATTATTAGGAAAAATATTGACAGTGAATATATACATGACAATAGGTTACTATGCACAATGTATAATTTATACCTGCAAGTCAATCAGAAAAAAAGAAAGAAAAATTGTGCAGTGAAAAAATGGGAAAGTATCTAAACAGTTCCGCAAAGAGCAAAAACAAATGTCTAATATGGAAACCTGCTGAACCTCACTACTTATCAGGAAAATGTCTATTAAAACAATGCAGTATTTGGGCACCTGGGTGGCTCAGTTGGCTAAGTGACTGCTTTCGGCTCAGGTCATGATCCTGGAGTCCCGGGATCGAGTCCCGCATCGGGCTCCCTGCTCAGCGGGGGGATCTGCTTCTCCCTCTGACCCTCCCCCCTCTTGTGCTCTCTCTCTCTCTCTCATTCTCTCTCTCAAATAAATAAATAAAATCTTAAAAAAAAACAATGCAGTATTTGACAGCCATCATATTGATAACATTTAAAAACCTGGTAATTGCACGTGTTTGAATGGATGTCGGTAAATGGGAACTCTTACATTGGCAATATTGGAGTATATATTGGTAAAGCTATCTTGGAGAGCCATTTAGCAGTATGTACAAAATTGTAATCCACCCAATTCCCAATCATTTATGGAAAATGGACAAGCTATTGTTGATCTTACAATGGAGTAGTTTCCAACAGTTAAAAAGAATCAACTAAATACAATCTTGAGTGAAAATGCAATTGCAAAGAACATGTAAAGATTTCTGTGATTTATTCTGAAATGAATTTAAAAATTAATATGGATTAATGGGTGGATAGAGAGATGAATACATGGAGAAACATATGATAAAGCAAGTGTAGTAAAATGTTAATGATGAAATCTAGGTATTTGACTGAAAAATTCTTCCACTCTGCTGTATGTTTGAAATTTTTCATAATAAACTGTTGAAAAAAGGAACATAGTCAACTTGACAACATTTTGTAAATATGCAAAAATTATATTATTGTCTGTGGAGAAACACATAAATAATAAAATTATAAAAACATCCATGGAAATGACACATACCAACCTCAGGATAATCATTATATTGAGGGAGGGAGGAAGGGAAAGGATTAGAAGATCATGAATCCTTGCATTAAATAAAGAGAGAGAAATCTAAAACAAATATAGCAAAATATCTGCACCATCAAAATAATCTTAAAAGGGGTGCCTGGGTCTCAGTCGGTTAACCGTCTGCCTTCGGCCCGGGTCATGATCCCGGGGTCCTGGGATCAAGCCCTGCATCGGGCTCCCTGCTCAGCTGGAAGCCTGCTTCTCCGTCTCCTCCCCGCTCGTGCTCTCTTTCGCTATCTCTGTCTCTCTCTCTCAAATAAATTAATAAAATTTAAAAAAATTATCTTTAAAGGATTATAGGTGACTAAAATGCCAGCTAAAAAAAATCATTTCTATGGTGTAATGCCTATTGCATAAGTTTTTAAATACAACACAATCCTATATTTTGCATGTGGATATAAGCATATGTAATAAAGTATAATAATACAAATATGAAAATGCTCATCAGATTAAAAATATTGTTTACCCCAGGGAAAGGAAAGAGCAAAATGGGTTAGGGAGTGGTAAAGGTCATTTCAATTGAATTTGCAGCATTATAGTCCTCAAAACAATTTCACTTTTGACAAATCTGAGTAATAGAACACAGTTTTCCATGTTTTAAAATTTTCATGATACATAATAAAAAAAGAATCATAAATCTGTAGAGTATAAAAGAATGACCCTACTTCTCAAGTCAGAAACAGCAACACAAAAGAAAAGACTCTCCCATGATGCATGGGAATTTGCTAGCACATTTCAAGAATTCTTTTTCTGATTAGTCTATGATATTAGCTTAGATCATTGTTTATTAATGATTTTTTTATTATATTCATTGGTTACTGTACATATATTATACATCTGCTTTGTGGCCATTATTTTATATATCTTCCATTGCATCCCCAAATCATAAAATTTAAAGAGTTGTTATTAGATACAACCATCTACTCACACTGAAGGTTCACCTGAATCATTTTGAACAGTTCTCGTTCCCTTTTATTAAGGAGCTGAGATCACAAGAACTAAGAAACTCCCTGGGGAAGTTGCATGTCCAAAAGGACTCTTTAATTCGCATCTAGCAATGCACAATTGTTTAAGACAAGGGCATCTTTATTAGATTGAAAATGGAAGGTCTACAATGGTTACAATTGAACTCTTCCAGGTCCTTATTTGACTTTACCAGCTAAGAAAGTCAGCCCTGGAGCATGGGCATCCAGAGTAACTGGAGCAATGCAGAAGATTCTGGAACTGCGATAGGGCTCTTGCGAACAGAAACTAGAGAAATACAAAGGGGCACTGGATTTGTTATGGGACAAGAGTGCCTAATGTCAGATTTCTATTTCTTTAAGATGGAACACTGGACTGAAACTCCCCTCAATGGGGCTAAGTGTTCCGTGGCTAAACTCGGAGGAACTGGGAGCAGAGATATGAGAAAAAAGAGCCTTCAAAGGATCATTAAGGCAGATGCCTAGTCATTTCCTTTCCCCTTCTTTCCTTTCATAGTACTATATAATTTTTTCCTGCTGAAAGAGCACATTCACAGCCATGACAAAGCCCTGCTCTAAATCCATCCATCAATTTGAAGTGGTTTCTACTTTACAATCTCAATCCACCCCACTTCTATCTCCTTAGAGGGAAAGTACAATGGAAGTGCAAAGTGCTAATAACATGTACATCCTCAACTCTTTCACAGGGGTATTGTAAAGACTAATGAGTTATTGTTTGAAAAGACCTTTGTGGCTCTCTGATGAAGGGTGGAATATACAGACAGTTTTGAATGTTTTATTTTGTTGTCATTGTTGGTGTTATAATTACAAATAGTTGTATAGTCTGTGAGGCATACCGCCAACCAAGCATCTCCTTCTGTCTCTCCTTGTTTATGCTTGAAAAGTAAGCCTGTTGCGCTCAATAGGTCTTGGTTATGTTAATCACTTTTTACTCTGCTGACAGACACCATGGACAAAACTTTGGATTATTTAGTTTGCTGAAAGGCCAAATTCAACATTTTGAAAAATCCTCTGACCTTTATAACATTCTTCTTTCCCTTTACCCATCCCTGAAGAGTGTCCCCTCAAGTGTGTTACACTTTCTATTTGGAGAGTTTGTCTAATCTGCTACATTTGGTTGGGGAGATCTGGAAAGCCCTGGTAAGCAGCACAGGAAGGTCCATTCTGCCCCCTTTCAAAATGGAAGCTGGTGTTCTTCACAGAATTGTAACAAGGGATACATGAGCTCAGAGGCATCACTCAAGAATAATTGTGCATAGGTCTTTGTTTATGTGCAAGCCAATTCCTCTAGGTCCTCTTTGACCCTGGATTCTGGGGGGCTGTTTTGCATTTACTGAAAGGTAAACCTTTTCCCTGATGCCCGCCTCTCTCTTGTTATGTATGGGCTGTCTCTGTCTAAAATCTCTTATGCTGATTTTCCAGACACGTTTATTTATGTTCACTCACTAATTGAAAATCTCATATTTGAAGTTATTATTCTGATTGATGTCTGTCATTGTGATCAAGCAGTAGCTCACAGATGCTTTGTTAGAACAATTTTACAAGTGAGTTTATCATCATGCCTTTCTCTCCTGACCTTCTCTATGGCTGGTAGCAAAAACAAAACAAAACAAAACAAAAAACCTCAGTGGAGGCTCAGGAAGAGGAGATGTTTGGCAAGCCTCCCGAATTCAAGTTTCATTGTGCCTTTACTATTGAAAACAATTCTTCTATTTCAGACATTGTTGACAGCAATGGAGGAGAAGCATAGTGGACTCAGTGCAAGGGAACGAAAGCAAGTGGAATGGTGATCTCTCCCATCAGTCGGAACTACCTCTCTCTGTTCCTGAGCTGAGCCCACCTTCTCACTGTCTTACACCGATAATCTTCTGGGGTTGAGGCAGGGGGACAAGTTTAGTTTAGTTGTACCTGCTATTAAAAGATGCATGTGGGCGCCTGGGTGGCTCAGTTGGTTAAGCGACTGCCTTCGGCTCAGGTCATGATCCTGGAGTCCCAGGATGGAGTCCCGCATCGGGCTCCCTGCTCAGCAGGGAGTCTGCTTCTCCCTCTGACCCTCCCCCCTCTCGTGCTCTCTCTCCCATTCTCTCTCTCAAATGAATAAATAAAATCTTTAAAAAAAAATGCATTGTGATGCACTCTTATTTAAAGCACCCTGAGACAGTGTGAGCATCCTTAATCAGCAGATGCCACCCCGTACTCGGGTACCACAATGTTGGATGGTGTGGCATTAGGAGGTCATGGTGTTGCACAGGATGGTAAAGATACTTATGTCTAGGTCCCGGTTCCATCTTTTGTAGTTCTGGGACAAGAACAAGCCATTTTATCTCTCCCAGTCTTAATTTTCTCCTTGGCAAAGTCAAGATTATCATGTGTGCTGTTTATATCTATGTTAAAGATTATATCACTCAGAACTTTATTTTTTAAAAGCTACAGGAAAATGAGTTGTTTTTGTTGCCGTTTAAACCATTTATATGGAATAATCTCCAAAATGTATTTTAGATTATTTTTAAAAATGAAAACACTGAAAAATGTTTGATTGTTTTCCGTGACAGGTGAAGTTTAGAGAAGTTTGAAATTCTGAGTTACTTTAGATAGGAGGGCCCTGTGGGGTGGAAAGGGACTCAGCAGAAAGAGGTGTGCAAAACTTTCAAGCACTTTGCACATTTGCTAAGTCCTATCAACTTACTGGTTTTGTCAGAAAAAATGTTTCCCGAAGTAGGAAGTTGCTCTACAACCAAATATATTCATATTCAAATAAATCTGGTTAACACTGCAAACAATATTCTTGCTTTGAAGATTAACAATACCTATTCTCATAGTTAAGTTCATTCCTTCAAGAAGCTTCTTTCGATTTATTTCATTCAAATTTCTCAAATGTATTTGAATCACAACTTTTTATTTATCACAAAGGTTCAGATCCCAAGAAACTATTACTTTCTGAAACAGTTTTAAAAACCCTGCATTAGACCGTAGGCCTCCTGTGATTAGGTACTTTTGTCTACAGAATCATGAACCATTAGTGTTGGAAGGACTTTGAGCTCATTTAATCCGACCCTGCGTCTAATTGCATGGATTTTTTTCTGTAGGAGGAATTCCTCTTAACACATGAGCACCCAGACTTTGCTTAAATATCTTCAAAAATCCTACCTCACGAGGCTAATGGAGGAAAGCTTTAATTTTTGGTGATTCAGATTGAGTGAAAATTTTGGTTTCTCATTACTTTAAATCAACAACTAAAATTTCTCTTAGGACTCTCCTTTCCATTCTTTTACTTATTTATTTAAAAAAATTATCAAAAGTATTTTTTTTTTGACAGACATTTTTCTAGATACTGGGGATATTTCATTGAATAAGACTGACAAACACTCTGCCCTCACTGAGCTTACGTTCTTTGTGTGAAAACAAACAAAGCAAGGATATTAATACATAATATAACATCAGGAGGTGATACATGATATGGAGAAGAGCAATTTTATAGATAGAAAAGGGGAGATAGAGGGAGTATGGTCAGGGAAGTCCCCTCTGAGCAGGAGATACTTGAACAGACTCCTAAAGAAAGGAAGAGGAGAGTGAGTGTTGCAGTAGGAATGGGGAGCAAGGTCTCAAGGGCATGGAGAAGCTGGGTGAGTTAGAGGAGTAGCAGGAAGACCCTTAGTGAAAAAGGGACAAGAGGGAGATAAGGTTGGACAGTTGTCAGAGACCAGTGGCAGGCGTATGGATACCAGGGTACGGCCTGTGGGTTGTGTTCAAAGTAGGATAGAAGCCGCTACAGAATCCAGAGCAGATGGATGGTATTATTAGCATTACGTTTCAAAGGGATCAGTTTGGCTGCCATGTGGAGAATAGACTGTGAGGTCAAGAGCAGAAGCAGGGAGATGAGAGACCATTGGGCTGGGTGAATATGGCCCAGACTCCACATCCTTAGTAATCTATTCCCCATCCTCTGGGCCCATGTTCCTCTCTGCATCCTTCTACTGTAGCCCAGTAATTTCCAGTGAACTCAGTTGCTTACAAACCCATCTCCACCACTCCTGATAGACTATCAGCTCTGTAGAGGCAAAGACCATGATTTACTTTTCTTCCTATCTCTAGAACCAACTGCAGTGTTGGACACATGCATACTTAAATAAAGTCAGGCAGAATTTCTCTACTCTTTATTGCTAGAGTCAGCCTTAATTAAAGGTCTGCATTTGAAGGCAGTTACGTTAATTTCTTCATCCAAAAGTCACTTCAGGTTTGTCTCCCCTTTCCACATCTGTCTCCCCATTTTCACATACCAGGTGAAGTGTACCTTCTCTTACGAGGCCATTCCTAACTTTGCCTGTGTTACCTGTGTTACCAAAGCATTTCCCTACTTTGTTTATAGTTTGTCTTATCAGTAATTACAGTTTTAACTGTTTTTCTCCAGAGTCTGTGGTCATAAAAGAGACGTGCACGCATCCCTTATCCTCAGACCATAGTGACTAACCCAAATAAGTAATTAAGCAATGTTTACAAGAAAAGGAATTTGAGAAATTTGAGCAGTGTGCACAATTTCAGATTAGGGTTCTTTAATAAATAATCCTTTTCTAATTTCTGAAGATCAAATAATACTGCAGTGTTTCACAATAGCTGAAAGAACTTGTATTCTGAAAAAAAAAATGGGGGCACATGGTCAATCTATCTAGATGAGGAGTCAAAAGTATAACATAGACTTTTTAGTATAACTAAGGTTTTGGGGGTATGAAGAGAGGAAACACACTGTATGGTATTTGAAAAATTTGATATAGCTTGGAAAAAAGTCCTTCCAAAGACAGACATACTGGACTTAACACAGTACCCCTTATTTGCGGTTTTATTTCCACGCTTTTAGTTATCAGCGGTTAACCGCAGTCTGGAAGCAGATGATCCTCCTCCGGACATATCATCAGAAAGGCAGTAGCAACCTAAGGCCAGGTCACAATGCCTATGTTATTCACCTCATTTCATCCCATCACTAGGCATTGTATCATCACACGTCATCACAAGAAGGGTGAGTACAGTACAATAAGAGATTTTGAGAGAGAGAGATCACATTCACATAATTTTAATTATAGTATTTGTTATAGTTGTTCTATTTTATGATTGTTGTTAATCTCTTACTGTGGATCATTTATAAGTTAAACTTTATCATAAGTATGTATATATAGAAAAATACATAGTATGTATAGGATTCAGTACTATATATGGTTTCAGGCATCTATTGGGGATCTTGGAACATATCCCTCATGGCTGAAGGAGAAATATCATACTTACTGGAGAATAGATAGTTTTAGTTCCAGAATCAGAATTATTTGATTCAGGTAAGTGGAAGTGTGACAAGTGAGGTCCAAGGTAAGACCAGAGGTTACAAATTGTGCTTCACATTCTGAGAACTCTAAATCAGAATTACTGAAAGTTAGTAAAAAGAAAAAAGGAAGGAAGAAAAAAAGAAAGAAAGAAAGAAAGGAAGGAAGAAAGAAAGAAAAAAGAAAGAAAGAAAGAAAAAGAAGAAAGAAAGAAAAAAGAAAGAAAAGAGAAAGAAGAGAAAAAAACCTCTTAAAACATGGGTTCAAACATCATGAAGAATTTTCATTCAGTAACTTAACTTTATGATATTTTGGAGATTGTTCAAAAACTAGAAGTTTTGGACAGGAAAGGTATTGTCTAAGAAAAAATTAATACGAAACAAAACATCTATCAATAATATTCGTAGTTGCATTTAACGAGGTTATAAGTCGACTGGCCGATTAATGCCAACCGTTTCTTGCGGTTTATTTAAAAAAAAATTTTTTTTTTTTAATTTCTCAGGGTAAAACCAAGCTGAGCTTTTAAGCCAGTCAAGGGAAAGTATATTATTTCCATCCTCTTTTTAAACACTCTATAAAGAACTGTCTCGCTCATAATAGCTTTGTTTACTGCGTAGTACAGCATGTTCTAATTATCACCCCTGCCTCACTAACCACACGGCTTATGTTACCACACTCATCAGTTATTTTTATGCCTCCTGCAGAAATGAAGAGAACATTAATAAGAATAATACTTGGGGAATAACATTTTTGATAAAACCAGGAAAAAAAATGTTCGAATAGTATAGGAAATCAGAGCATTTCAGTTAAATTGAAATGACCCGTTACCAACAGCTACTTTCTTTTCTGTTTTCATTTGTGATTTGCCATCAGTCCCTAATCTGATTCTTTCCCTCTTTTCTCTAATAATTTATTTATTATTCGATTTTGCTGTTTATTTTTCCCTGTCACTGACTTTGCTTCGTTCTTTTTCCATCTTTAACTTAGGACTTCCTTCCATCTTTCTTATTCTTTCCATATTTTGAAATTCTCTCTTACTTCCGTTTTCTTTTGCTTTATATTCTTCTCATTTTCTCCTTTGCTCTTTTTATCTCCCTCCTTTCTCTCTCTCCATCTTCTACCTATAATAACTTCTCTAATTATGCACGGAAAGTATCTTTTTATACCCTTGACTGGCAAGAATGTATATACATATATATTGATATGGGAATTAATACATTTCAGCACAAGAAATGGGACCAGTGGGAATGTCAGATAGAACATTAAAATGTTTTAAAATCACCACATAAGCTGAGTAAGGCTTAAATAATATTTGCATGGCAAAGAGTCTAAATAAAGGAGCAGGAACGTTTAAGTACTAGAAAGAGATAATAGCTATAAAAGTGATTCTTGCAGAAAAAAAAAAATCTGTTGGCACAGAATTGCAAGAATCTTTCCAGTCTGTAAAAGGTGGAGTCAATATGCCTTTTTCACACCATCTTTCTTAGCATTTAAAAATATGTATGTGAGCGAATATTTCTCATGAGACTGAGGCAACAGGTCTCACCTCATTAAGAACCATGTTTGCTGTGCTGTTGATTTCACCATTCAAATAGTGGTTACTGTTTGTAGGAATCTTTTCTAGGCTAGAAACCTTAAATGGATAGGAAAGAAAAAAACCACACACACACACAAGAGGGGAAGATTGCTAATTAAAAGGGAAAGAAGCGGCAAGGCGAGATACAGCAGACCGTGGATACAAACATTTTCAGCGATGACTCAGGAGCACGTTTGGATAGATTACGTCAACCCTTCCCTCAATAGTTGAATATAATCATCCCTGTGAACTGATTGAAGTTTGAAAAAATAGCAACTAAGACTTCTTTCACATGTTTATAATCAGCTCTTGGAAATATTCCACTTCAGATAAAATGGTTACCAAGAGAACGTTGGTATGATGCAGAAATATTTCAGATGAGTACATATGGATTAATTGCATTTAGGGCTGAACTCCCTCAGAAGCCACTTATCTCAGCCCCTAAAGGGGCAGCTGCTTTGCTGGAGTGGACATCTAGTCCAGTGGTGCCTTTGTCTTCTTCACCCACAGCCGAGTACGGCACCGGCTCCAGCCCTGGTTCTCAAGGCTCATGGTGTCTTTAGCTTCTTGGTTCCTCCCTCCCAAGCCAGCCAAAGTTATTGTGATACAAATGAGAAGAAAAAAGTGAGCAGCCTCTTCCTACCTCCTAGGCTATCCATGGCCTGAAGAGCCATCATTTTTCTTTGCTTTCCCTAGCACCTGTCTCAGAAGAGACCTACTGTGGAGCCCAAGGAGGTGCAGCGTAGACACACCACAGACTATGGCCTCCCACTTCGGTGCCAACAGTGGGGGGTTCATAGTTTGGGCACAAAATTAAACAAAAGCAATTTTGAGCTTTGATTTACTTTCTGCCTTCTCTGAGGAAAAAGGTATTATGGCGCCTCAGCTCCAATGGTCTGAGGAGACAAGAGGAAACTGAGATCTTCAGAATTAACGGAATTAATAACGGAAGCCCATTAAGCCAGCCTGACCTGGCTTCCAGGCAAGGACAGCTTTATTCCCAGCTGTACCTGCAGCAGGTAAAACTCTCAGAACTTGTTTCCAGAACACACACTCAGCACAGCAAAACCACACAACAGCCAATATTCAGGAGATAGGAAGAGAGTCACCATCTAGCTACACTCATGCCTTGCCAGGTATTTCTCTGTGGGTGCTGGAGAGGGATATGCTCAATTCTTAGTTGGGAAGGGTAGTTTAAGAAGAGGGTAGGGCTAAGCAGGTGTGGAATAGAACTAAAACCAGTCCTATAGCTGAGGACAAAATAGAGTGAGCTGTTAATGACATGGGATTTACAAGTGCTCAGGGTTCCCAGGGAATCAGAACCTAAGTCTGGTTGTCACAAAGGAGAATTGGGACATGTTTACTTGAGGAAGAGGGACATTGCAGAGATGGGAAGTGCAAAGGAGTGAGACATTGGCCTAACAGCTTCGTCTGGGACTTTGGCTTTTGTGCCTGGGCCTGGACGTGTAATTACAAGTTCCAACGGATTTAAGCCAGTGTAGAAGCACAGGAGGCCATTGAAACATGACTTAGAATTATTTTCAAGCACCACTTAGAACTGAATCTGTGGTTCTGAGAGCAGTGGATGACAAAGACTGGAGAAAAATGCAGAAACTGCCCAGGGTCCACCCTTGTAACGTGTAGTATGAAAAGGACAAATTCCATACCACACCCATAGCTTCTTCTTCCCTTCCTAGCTTGAAACAAGAGTCCCTATCAAGTCCCATGCTGGATTTCCTGCTCTTTCTCAAATTAAGACACTAGAGAAGAAGCTTGTTGTTGCCATGGTTACACAAAAGCTAGTGCATCAACACAGTTGTGTTCCTTTGAAAACATCAACTGTGACCCTTTGGACTGGTTTGCAGACAAATCTGTAGCACCTTAAAGACATTTATGGAGAAGAAAATGTGTGTTCAGGCTGGTGATGAAATGTTCCTTTGCTCTCCTTTGTGTTGGCAAAGAAAACCATTTCCTGGTTGTATACACAGAAATGGAAGGTTTCTCTTGTCATGGAATCTAAGTGTTGGTCTGGCAGAGCTCAGCACATGCCCCTTTGGCCAGTGGCTGGTATGTTGAGGGAAGTGCATGCTGTTAAGCCCAAATCTGCTTGTTCCTGCCCATCCTCAATTGTTAAGACCATTAATGACATCATTTTCCTCTTTCCTCTATTTTCTACCCGATCAAAATCATTTTTTTGACCTATGAGAGTCTCTCACTCCTTGCGAATGCTAGGACAAGCAATTCTCATGCTAAAACGTCAAAGGATAATCCATTCTGGTATCTTAAATTAAAGGGCTTATCAGGAAACATTTTCAGGCTTCATTTTCAAAAGGAAATAAATGCATCCTCTGTAATTTCATATGCTTTATATAAATATACAGAATAACCTTCAGTTCACTCCATCCATATGCAAAAAGAGTCATTTGTGAAAAAAATTTTTTTTTTCTCTTCTGTTAAATAGAATTCAGTTGCTTTAGGTTTTTCCCCTTTCTCTTCTCAGGTCTTGCTGTCAGCTGTTACTATCAGCAATGATTAAACATAAGCAAGCATTGTGGTTCATCAAGAACTGATAGACTCATCACCGATGTAAACATTCTTTAGTCCCAAGGTCAGATCGGGTAGGGAGCCAAGACAATTTCATACACAGATGTATGAACCAGAGTTTATGTAAATCCATCTATTGTCATATGATTACTGAACCACACACACAGACACGCACAGACACACGCATATGCATCTAAACTTCCATTTTATGAAATATAGAGGCTTGGAAAGAAATTATTATTCAGTTAGGTATAAAACTGTTTGCATTTCTAACTTCTTAGAACTTCAGAGAAAGAGACTCCGAAACTAGTAGTTTACACAAGTAATTCAGCCTGCTAGCTCACCAACTTCCAGGAGCTCATATGGAAGTCTCCCCGCAAGAGCACCACGTATTATATGCTGCCTCCAATGTGTATACAAAAAGCTTAAAGCCCAATGAGACACACAGAAAAATATTTCCTCTTCAACATTAGAAAACAGAGGAGAGCTAGCCTTGGGACCATATATTGCAAAGCTCAAGCCTGTGCGAATTGCATAAGGAAACCAAGACAGTTTAAAATCCTTCTCTGTGATTTCCTTCACCCTTCCGCATCTCAAACTTCTAATCTGAGAGATACAGAATTTCTGTGTACCTTTCAATACTGGGCATTCTTTTGAAACTATGTCCTTCCCTAATTTCTGTGACTCGTTGAGCACTCTGGATTTGCCTCTTAACTCTTTCTTCTCCTCCTACGGTATATTTTATATATGCTCTCAGTACTAGGTTCCTATTGCTGCTGTAGATATTTACAACACACTTGGTTTAAAACAATAGGAATTTACTCTCTTATAGTTCTGGAGGCCAAAAGCCTGAAATCAGTTTTTATTGGGCTAAATTCGAGGTATGGGCAGGGCTGGTTCTTTCTGGAGGCTCTGGGAGCAAATCTATTCTTTGATTCTTCCGTGTTCTAGAGGCCGTCAGCATTCCCTGGCCTGTGGCTGTAATCACTCCAATCTTTGCTTTCTTTGTCATGTAGCTTCCCTTCTTCTGCAGGCAAATCTCCTTCTGCCTCCCTCTTATAAGGACCATCTTCCCAGGTTGCTGGCTTCCTGAATAAAGCAACTTTCCTTTCCCACCTTCACTAGTCTCTCGAGTATTGATTTTTGAGGGGCAAGCAGATGAAGCTGAGTTCGGAACTGGCTCTCTGTCTAGTAACAATATCTTCTCGACCCCATTGCCTTCTTTATTAGAGACCCGTATTCTAAATCTCCAGTGGAACTCTTTAACATCCAAACTTTATTTTCCAAGTAGCTGTTCCACTCAGATGGTACGCTTAAAGCAAACTGAAAATGCCTGAAATTTAACTCAAAGACTCCTGCTTCTCTTCAGAGACATAAATAAGTATCCATCATTCTCATGATTATCCATATTTGAACCTGCAATAACACTGACTGAGACCTTTCCCTTCTGCCTATAACTTCCCTCACTTGTCTAGGGAGTCTTCCTTTAATGTTTTTTTTTATGCTCTCCTTTTTGTCTTTCTGAAACCTGCCGCCACAGACATTACATTATTTTATTGAACTTCCTTACTCCCTTTCTCTCCCCATTCCAATTTATCATATATTTTGCTTCCCGTACAATCGTTCTTCCGAACTATTTTGGTTGGTGTCAGTACCTTCCTCAAAACATTCACTGGGCTTCCCAATGCCCTGAGTCTGTGTTGTTACATCTTCATCAAGCTAAAGTTGCCCAGCTTTTTTCAGAAGTGCACCGTTTTCTCCTAGATGATAATCTCTGCGTATTAGAACCAAGCCTCCTCATCTCCCCTTTTGTGGATTTACTGATGTGATTCTTTCACTTTGAAATGCCTCCTCATCCATGATGCCATCCCTGATCACTCAAGTCAGCTACCTCTTTTCTTAACGTCAAAAGTATTTTATGACAGACTCCCTTATGTCCGTGTGTATATGAATGTCAGGTATTCAGAACATACTTGTTAAATAGATTAACCAACTTTTGCAGAGAGGAAGGAAACAAGTAAGGTATGATTCGCAAAAACTTTACTCTTTCAAAATTGTGCAGTGTGCATCTTCTTGAAGAAGCCAGATGTAATTTTCTCACGCGAATATTGAAAAATTCTCTCACGTGACTTTTTTTTTTTTAAGATTTTATTTATTTTCGAGAGAGACAATGAGAGACAGAGAGCATGAGAGGGAGGAGGGTCAGAGGGAGAAGCAGACTCCCCGCTGAGCAGGGAGCCCGATGTGGGACTCGATCCCGGGACTCCAGGATCATGACCTGAGCCGAAGGCAGTCGCTTAACCAACCGAGCCACCCAGGTGCCCCTCTCACGTGACTTTTTAAAATTATATTTTAATTTTCTCGGGCATCAGTTTCTCAACTTACCTTGGTCCTGCATTTCACAAGCAGGACAGAAACTAAAAAAAATGAAAGTTCTGCCTTTCTTTTCTTTTGCACATCATTTGAGTTTGATGGATACCAAAAGACATATATCAGATCCTGAACAGGATCCCATTGAGAGTTCCCATGGCACTTCAGTCACTTAGTCATGATCTATGCTCTCAACAGTTGAAGATAATGACTTCAGGAACAATCTTTCACGGGTTTCATATTAAATGAGACGAAAGTGCAGGCAGGGCATTAAAGCACCTTGTTATTTGCAGAGTACTTAGAGTAACCTTAAATATGGAGATGATCAAATTTCATGACCTTTAGTTTTAATTCTTCCATCAAATCTTCTTGTGCAATTCCTCTTTTTAATAAAGATGTGTGTGTGTGGTGTGTGCGTGCGTGTGTGTTTCTGCCTAAATCAACCTAGACACTTAATACAACATTAACGCTTTAGAGTTAAATATGGAAGCCAGGAAATGACAATATAAATATGCTTATTTTTATTGTAAGCTTATCTACATTGCCTTCATGACTGTATACTTTTAAGAGACTGTTATTTTTAAAGTGTCCTAGGGGCACATTATAATGTTAAGAGCCTCCACCTTTGATTTTCTTTCTACTGATTTGCATATTTCAATTCATAATAAAACGCAGAGCTCATTAAGTTCTATTTTTGACAAGATGTTTTGCTTTTAACATGAGTCACAAATAGAAAACTCTCCTGTGACAATAATGGAAAAACTTTCTCCAGAGTCTAAAAGAGGCCCCAAAAGATGGTAGGAGTATTTGAAAAGAATTGCACCTAAGGGAGTGAATATGTGCCTATTTGCCCAGAAAGAGCCACATATCCCTGTTAAAATCCACAAACACAAAGCAAATGAGCATATATTACATCAGATCAACTAATATCTGTAGGTCCGCTTACAATCAACAAGAGAAAGTATCATGCCATGTGCCTGAGGAAAGTAGTATTCCTCAATCCCCATTCCCAGTGAAAACCTGGAAATGTGACCTTCCCTAGGAAAATACTGGAATGAGTAACATCTTATGTTTGACAACATTTCTGATTAAATCTACCTATTTTCTAGAACTCACATACTGCATGCTACGCATGGACTCTACAACAGCACTCCAGTTTGTACAAAGTGTGAATTCAAAGAAAGAGAGAGAGACAAAATGACATAGAGGGAGAGAGAGAACAGTAAACCTGAGCTGACCTAAATAATAAATATTTTTTTAATCCTTCCGAAGTGGAAACGAGTTTGGCTGCCTTCTTGACTTTTAAATAAGATCCAAGCGAAGCTCTCAAAGGTCAAATGTCTCTTGGTTTTTTTGTGTGTAATGTGGCTCATTGTTTCCCCTCTCCATTTTGTGCTGCTATCAGAGATAACCTGATATATGTGTTTTATTACCAGACTTTCTCTAAGTAAATTAATGGTGGGAGAACACAGGCTGTGTGTACTAGCTCATGAAGCCCCTGGTCGCTGTGAGGGAGCCATTCCAATATGCATTCTGTTATATATGGACCTTAACAAATGCCATTATTAATTCCCCTCAGAAGTATGCTTGTGATTTTTTTCATACTTATTTGCATATTTTTCTCAGTGTTTTTATGTCATTTTCAGATTTGTTTTCTTGTTTTGCTATTAAAAATGTAAGTTCCTTGAGGGAAATCATTGTATCCTGCGTGCCTTTTGCTATTTTGGGCTTTATCAGTAAAGGGTAGAACAAATATATCATTTGCATGCAATGAATGTTATTGACTGACTGGCAAGCATTTATTTCCTGAATAAAAATGTCACATTCAGAAACAGATTTGGAAAGACTCTGAAGATTACTCCTGAAACTTGGCAACTCCTCCAAGCGAGTAGAGTCATGTCTATAGGACTATAGGTACACAACTAATAAACTGCCCAATTCCTGTGCGATTTTAAAGATCTTCCGAAGACTGGTTCTCTTTGGGTCACCACACTTGCCAGTTGGACTTTTGAAACCTACTAATATGGGCTGACATAACAAATTAGCAACAAGAAAAGTTCACGGAAGGACAAGTGTGAGAAAGTGTGCCAAATATATTAGCATTCGGTTTGCAACCTTGTCTCTAGTTTATGTGAAGTTGATGGTTTGAGGTTACGCTTTCATTAAAAATTGACAACATTTTAAATGCTAATCAAAACTGCTTGTCCTTTCTACTTCTATTTATCTTGGAAGGAGAAAAAAAAGAGAGAGAGAGAAAGAAAAAAAAAAAACACGACTTGCTTTGAACTGCAACAAATATTCTCTCTTCATTGCCCCCAGACTCCTTTGCCTCCTCCTGTGTAGGACAGATAAGAGCTATGCAGACTGAGTGTCAGGACCTCTGCCTGAAGTGTGAAGGCACCACAACATTGAGTTAGAGATGTGTGTTTCGGAGAAGAGAGACTGTGTGTGTGTGTGTGTGTACGCACACACACATGCATAGGGGTGGCCTTCTCATGTGAGTCTTTTTTATGAATGTTAGGAAAGAATGGTGGAGTTTAGAATTGGTTTTGTAGTGGGTAGAAGAGAAAAGAAAAATATTTTCAGAAGAGAAGAGCTGTGTGCTAGATGAGGAAAAAAATAAGAACTTATAAAATTGAAAAGAAAAAAAAATCTGTGGATAGCAAAACATGATCGGCGAGGAGCCTTCAGAGATAGTATATACTTCATTTCAGACCATTCCTAGGAAGGGCTGAAGGGAGTGAAGGAAAGTATTTGGCTCAAATTCCCTTTTTCCTCCCTAGCTTTACTGAGATAGAATTGACATATAACATTGTGTTAGTTTAAAGTGTACAATGTGTTGATTTCATGCATTTATATATTTGCAAAATGATTACCACTATAGTCTTAACTAACACCTCCATCCCATCACATAACTAGCATTTCCTTTTTTTTTTTTTTTTGTGGTGAGAACATTTAAGATCTATTATCTTAGCAACTTTCAAATATATGAATCAGTGTTATTAGTAATCACCATGCTATACTTATTAATCTTACAACTAGCAGTGTATACCCAATATCTCTCCATTTCCCCCACACCCCCGCCCCTGGAAACCATCATTCTACTCTCTGTTTCTCTAGGTTCAGCCTTTTTTTAGATTCCACATATAACTGATATCATACAGTATTTGTCTTCCGCTGTCTCACTTATTTCACTTAGCATAATGCCCTTAATGCTCATCCAAGTTGTTGCAAGTGGCAAGATTTTCTTTTTCCCGTGGCTGAATAATATTGCACATACCACATTTTCTTTATTCTCCTATTGAATGATACTTAGGTCACTTTATCTTTGCTATTGAGAGCAATGCTATAGTAAACATGGGGGTGCAGGTATAAGTTGGGTGTGCACAGAGATGTATTTTCCAGTGTTTGATATGGAATTACTTTCTTCCCACTCATTGTTTTCTGGATTTTCAGGAGGAGGGTAAAAACACAATTCAAAGAGGAAAACATTTCTGGGCTTAGTATATACTGAAAGATAGCCTATATTTATAAACAAAAATTACTCAATCAGTTTTTTGGTCAAAACAACTTAGAAAACTATATATTTCTTACTAAATTATAGACTCGTTGGATCAGAGTTGAATTGTGTTTGTGTGTCCACATGTGTCTGCATATACATGTATGCATTTGTTTGTGCATATATGTCAATAGAGCTTAGTAATTTATAATTAAGAGGATTAAGTCTGGAATAGTTCTCCTCAATGCAGATCTATGGTTTAAATCTGTGTTTCATTTAAGAAATGGGGCCCTATTTGCATTCTGAATAATGTAACTCAGTGTTGGGTGGGACCGTCCTGCAAATGTCAGAAATAATCCTGACTAGGGTATTTAGCTGAGATTGGCAATACATCATCCTGGAAAGATTTTATCACCGTTCTTCTTTTTCTTCACCTCTTTCTCCCTCTCCCCTCCTCCTTCCTCCTCCTTCTCTTCCTACTTCTTCCTCCTCTGTTTTGTCTTCTTCAACTTCATCTTCTTCATTTCCTCTATCTTCATTTTCATCACATACTACCTTGAGGTTAGCATGTTTCACCTCATTTCATCACTCCAACAACCCTAAAACGTAAATACAATTATTATCTCTATGGCACAATGCAAACTGGGGCTTTGAAGGTTAAGTCATCTCTCCAGTAAGGGCTGTGCTAGAACTTAAAACCAGGTATGGATGACAATAATGCAAAAGTTCCCAACCATTGAACTAAACCTGAACATTCCTTAGTAACCCATTACTGATCTTTATTCAGAAACGAATCTTTGTCTCTGTATCTATTTATATTTTTAATGAATAGCAGTAGTTGGGATAATGAGTTCCGTAAGTTTATCCCCCACTGTGTTAAAAAATAGTTCTTTCCATTTATCCTAAATCCTCCTTTTTCAAGCTTCAAAGGGGGCCCTTTGTTCTGGAATTTGATGAATAAGTCTATCTCAATCCTCTCTCTATTCTTTTCAATTTTATAGACTTGTAGACTTTGAGTCTATTCAGCTTTGATTTTTACAGACTGAAAAACCTGATTATACGATACCCCCAAAGAAAATATTTTCCTTCATTTGGTTGCTTTCATTGCTGTATTCTCCAAACTTTCTCTATCTTTGAAACAAAAGAAAGTTTAAATATAACACAACCAAGCAAAACCTGACTAATTCCTGATGTGGAGCCTGGCCAAGTGGACTGGGCTAAGCTTCCATCTCATTTTCCCAGTGATGCAATATTGTAGCTGACCTCAGTTCATGACTGCGTAGGTAGAATGATTTTAAGTGACAGGGAATTATCCAGTGTGACACTCTTCCCCACCCACCCCCCCCGATTCTGAAATCTGGTTTAAAAGTTGATCTATTTCAAAAAGATCTATTGCAAATGAACCATGAGAAGGGTCATGTATCACTGTTTTGTTTTGTTTTTAATCAATAAAACCTCAACGTGGTTTCGGATTCCTGGAACTGGAGCCCTGAGTTGTATTGTAGTATGGAGAGGGGACAATACATTAGGAGATCTTGGGCCTCCCTGGGAAATTGGATGGGAGAAAAAACTCCCCTGGCTCTTCTGGAAATAAGACAGTGGCATAACGCTATTAAATTTGACAGGCAGTGGAAGGTTTGCCAGGAGCAGGGTAAAAGTCAGTAAAGGTAAAGGTAGAGGTAAGGGTAAAGTCAGAGTCTACACAAGACTTACATTGTCTTTCCCTCCAGGGCAGCTGAAGGTGCAAATACTCCTTCTAGATTTGCTTCCATGTTTGTATGCTGCTATCCACTGTGCCAGGCTTAAAATCGTCCATGCTTGAGTTTTCTTAGCTCAAAGACCATCTGATACCTGGATTTGTATGAGGAAAACAGCTTGGAAAAATTACTGGGAGGTGCTTTGCATCAATAAATGCAATTTATATGCTAAATAATCATATCAAATAGATAGTCTCCTTCCACTTTCTCAATTCTATTATAATGTTTAAATTTCAGAACCCCAAATATAGTGAAATATACTTTTTTAGTGTTTGTAAGAAGGAGGGCTTAGAAACATTACATGGATTCTTTCCCTGACATTATAATTGCAACAACAAGCTTGTGCTGTTATAATCACCTTTTACCCTTCTCAATGACATGGTACATGCTATCATTTCATTAATATAATTTTATAGATAGAGAAACTCGGGATACTTAGAGGTGAAGCCATTTTCCCAAGGTCACATTGTGAGTGCTGGGAGTAGAGCTAAGCAAAGACAACTAATTCTTAATTCAAAGAATACTATTTAAGCTGATGAGATATTCCTGTGATTGATAAAATGGGGGACCAGGCTAAATGTGGACAACCAGAGTGTCACACCAAGATAGAAGTAAGAGACACAGCGGCGGAAATATCCTGCTGTTTATGAAAATAATGGAGGACAACATCAGCATATTCTGTAACTGGAAACTGTTCAATTAAGTATTCATTTCATTTCACAGTCATTTTTGAAAAATAAATCTGTGTTTCTTTATACCTTTAAGCTCAGTAGTTTTATGCATTAGGTTGACGTGCATAACAAAATGTGGACTATTTTTTAAATTGCCAGATAAGAGCTAGTATGTCGTTACTATTTATATATTGAAGTTGTAACAATCATGTGCTTTTAATTCATTTCACCTTCAAAGATCCAAATGTTTCCAGTTTGTAATATATTGCAGGATATATTAGGTACACTGAGTCTGTCTGATTCACAGCTTTCTAATCGGCTATTTGGAGTTTAGACCAAGCAGAAAATCAATGTATTCAAAATGTAGTAGCTCTCTTGTTAACTCTAGTCATTTGCTTAAAGAGTAATGTCAAGCTGATAATTGAAATATGGCTTAAACTGTGCATTTTAATTCAAAAGAAAAAATGTTTGAAATATTACTCATTTGATCTTTTCCTACTCCAACCCCAAAGGGCATATTTTGCTTACCTAGCTGCACAATTGCACTCAGGGATAGCTAGTCCTTACACAAATGCCTGCTGATGTTCAGGGTTGGACTTTAGCACATCTCAGGGAGGATTTGGCTGAACATCTGTGGGGCTTCTAGAAGGACCAGTGATTTGACTCTCTGGAAGTTCTGGTTTATATTCTGTTGGTGGGTGGCCAAGTTGTCACACTGACTTTATGGAGGTGGGTTCCACCCTCTGCAAGGATGCTTTAGTTTTCTTGCTATGTTAAGGAGCATTGGGTCATTTGCTGTTGGGTGGTAACTGGGGTCTTGTGTTCGAATTTGAACACTCCACATTTAGAGACTTGACCTGATCTTTGAAGTACAATCTATGTGTAGAAAGAGAGCTAATGTAACACCTGTTAGCTAAACAGCCAATCCTGTATCAGATAGTCAGTTTAACTCTGCCAGCACCAATCATAATTCTTCCAAAACGACTTACACAAACAACCTCAGATAAGCCTGCACTCTTTGCTTGCAGTTTGCAGTATGCTTTTGATTTTGGTTGACTCTGTGTCTCCTGGATTGCAGTCTGTAAGACCCCAAATAAATGGTTGCTTTGCAGCCTCATCTTCATCAACAATGCTCAGGGATTGTTTAAAAGACTTGATCCAAAAATGATGAAGTGCAGGTGACCGCTGATCTTTGAGCTCTCTTCCAATCTTTAGACTAGGGTAGGGCGTGCCTGTGCTCTGTATTCTCCTACTGTCTTGTGCTTGTTCTTAATCTATCCTTTACCATCTCTTATTAACATTTTTGGTGCCCAGTGTAGTGCCTTGTACACAATAGGTACACAATAAGTGTTTATTGCCGTGATGATTGGGATAGAGGGGATGGAAAAGCAGATGCTACTGATAGCTAGACAATGAATAAAATCCTGGAGAGACTGTGAGCTACATCCCAATTTATGTTTAGATAAGCCACTGCTCCTGGTCTAGTAGACATACAAGCAAAATTGCTTATTGCTAGACTCTGTTCAGATTTGTGTTAATTCTTTCAAATGTTGAATGTCAGCTATCTCTATAATCAAACAGGAAAGCACTTAATGTGTTGATCTTTCAACAATATACGTTGGGGCTAAGAAGTAAAGGGGAAAAAATGCATCTTGTTGAATTTGCAGGAAGCCAGAGATGACAGAACATAAATAACACATATGGGATATGATTAAATTGTTGAAGTGAAAATTTCCATTCCTGTTCAGTGGGTCATTGGATCTGTACTCTGTAAAAAGTATAAAATGAAAACTAAACCACCTTCCTGGTCCTCTCTCAGCTTTAAGTATATCCCTTCCAAAACCTACTTTTCTTTTAGGAGAGAGAAAGGACATACCAAAGAAGGAATGTGAACCAATCAAGAAAAGAGTTTTCTTCACAGGCCTAATTTACAATGGTTCTCAACAAGAAATGATTTTGCCTTCTGGAGATATTTGGCAATATCTGAACATATCATTGATTGTTAAGCCTGGAGATGGACATGATGCTGGCGTCTAGTGCACAGAAGACAGGAATGCTCTTTAACATCCTAGAATGCACAGGACAGCCCCGTTCAACACAAAATCATCCAGCATAAAATGTCAATTGTGCTGAATTAGGAAATCCTGGGTTGTGACTATGAATGTATTTTGTATAATGAGGAAGCAGGTAAGAACCTATCTATATAATTCAAGTCACTAAATTACTTTTTCTGGAAAAAGTACACACAAGTCAGTTAATTAGGGGACTGTTGGCTTATAGAACCTGGGTGCATGTCCTATTTTGATGTTCACTTCTTTCTGACTCTGAAAATAAAGACACTAAAGTGAAATAGAAGAGAAAGAGGGGTAAAAGATCATGGGAAAGAAGCGGATAAAGAGAAAAAGAGTAGGGGAGGAGTATACAAAGGAGGAATGGATAAGCAAAAGGAGAAGAAAGACTGCAAGAAAGAAATGGAGGAAGTGAACTGACAATATAAATCAGAGTTCTATTTTTATTATACTGAACATTACAGATAATCTTTAATTATTAGGAGAGTATCTAATTCTCTTTTTCTCTCACCTCTATGGATCCTTCAAAGGAGCCACTTACTATATCTGTCAACAGGAATGAGAAGAGATCTTCCTGCATTGTAAGAGTACAGTGACACCATATGTTAAAAATAGGGCTTCATCCATTGTAAGCTGACAAGAGCAAGTCATCCCTGTGTCCCATATCTACAATGGCAGCCCATCTCCATCACCAACTCTTTTAAAAACTCAACCCCATCTGATATGTTCTTTATTAATGTGTTGCTTTTAAAATCAGAAGAATTTCATTGAGGTATATTTTATATACTATTCAATTTATCCATTTAAAGTGTATAATTCAATAGTTTTTAGTATATTCATGAATATGTACAACCATCACCACAGTTAATTTTAGAACATTTTCATCATGTCCAAAAGAAACCCTGTACCTTTAGCTATCTCCCTCCCATTCCCCCATTCTCCCCTCTCCAGCCCAAGCAACCACTAATCTACTTTTTCTAGATAGAATTGCCTATTTTGGTATGTTATCTTCTGAGAATTTTATAGTTTGGCTCTTGCATTTAGGTCTTCAATACTTTTTCCTTGATAATCTGGATGATTTTTACTTACATTTCTCATGCAATTGCCATAGTGAGAACCTCTAACATGATGTTGAATAGAAGTGGCAAGAGCAAATATCCTTGTTATGTTTCCAATCTTAAGAAGAAAGCATTCAGGGGTGCCTGGGTGGCTCAGTCGGTTAAGCATCTGACTCTTGATTTGGGCTCAGGTCACGATCTCAAGGTTGTGAGATTGAGCCCCATGTTGGGGTCCATGCAGGGCATGGAGCCTGCTTAAAATTCTCTCTCTCCTTCTCCCTTTACCCCTCCCTGCCTCTCTCCATCTCTTTCTCTCTCTCTCATTGAGTATGATGTTAGCTGGATTTTTTTTTTAAGGTCCCTTTATCAGTTCGAGGATGTTCCCTTTTTTTCTTAGTTTGTGGCATATTTTTATCATAAAAGGTCATTGAATTTTGTCAGTGATACTCCCACTTCCGGGGAGAAAATCATGGTTTTTAAAATTATTTTATTGATATGATGTATTACATTAATGGGTTTTCTGATGTTAAACCGACCTTGCATTCCTGGGATAAATCCCAGTTGGACATGGTGTATAATTGTTTTGATGTGTTGCTGGTATCAGTTTGCTAGTATTTTGTTAAAGATTTTGCAGTCCACATTCTAAGATATTGTACTGTTATTTTTTGTTTGTTTGTTATGTCTTTGTTTTGTATCAGGTTTAAGCTGTCTTCATAGAAGGTGATTGGGAAATGCTTCTCCTATTTTTTGGAAAATTTTTGTGGAACTATTATTAATTAATTCTTCTTAAATGTTAGGAAGAATTCATCTGTGAAGTCACCTGGGGCCAGAGCTTTCCTTTGTGGGTAGTCTAATTCATCTCTTTACTTATTATTGGTCTGTCCAAATTGTTTATTTCTCCTTGAGTCAGTTTCAGTAGTTTGTGTCCTTGCAGGAATTTGTCCATTTCAACTATGTTGCCTAATTTATTGGCATATAATTGTTTACGTTCCTTTATAACACTTTTTATTTCCGTAAGGCTAGTAGTAATGTGTCCCTTTTCATTTCTGATTCTAATAACTTGAGTATCATTTTTGTTTGATCAATCAGTTAAAGGTTTGCCAATTTTGTGAATCTTTTCAAAGAGCCAGTTTTTGGTTTAGTTGACTTTCTTCTGTTGTTTTGTATTCCCTATTTCATTAATACCCACTCTTATTACTATTTTCTTCCATTTGCTTACTCTAGGTTTATTTTGCTCTAATTTTTCCAGTGTCTTAAGGTAGAAAGATAGGTTATTTATTTGAGGTCTTCCTTCTTTTTTAACATAGGCAGCTACAAATTTTCTTGTGTGAGCTGCTTTAGCTGTATCCCATAAGTTTTGGTATTTTGTGTCTTCATTTTCATTCATTTAAAAATATTTTCAAGTGTATTTGGTTTTTCCTTTGGCTATCAGTCATTTAGGAATGTGTTGTTTAATTCCTACATATTTGCGAGCTTCCCAAATTTCTTTCTGTTATTAATTTCTAGCTTTATTCCACTGTGGTCAGAGGACCAACTTTGTATTAATTCTATCCTTTATATATATTGAGGTTTGCTCTCTGGGCTTGTCTTGTAGATGTTATGTTTATGTGTGCACTTGAGAAGAATACATTCTGCTGTTGTTGGGCGAGGTATTCTGTGGGAATCTGTTAGGTCTAGTTGACTCTAGTGTTTTTCATGTTTTCTAAGTGTCTGTTTTTCTTTTGTCCTGTAATTGTCTGTCTTCTCTTCGAGGCAAACAATTTATTTCTTTTATCCACTGCTAAATTCTTAGCGCTCAGAACAATGTGTGCAATGGAGTGGGTCATCATTAAATGATTAATATACTCATATTTTATTAATTGTATTGCAGACCTTATGAATGAAGGAAGGATTAAAGGCAAATTTGAGTTCAGTTTTGAAACTTACACCAACTCTAATCACAAGCTTACACATCAAATTTCGACCATCCATCTCCTTAATGAATGTTATTGACCACAAAGAGGACAAGCACAAGAGAGAGGGAAGCACCACATCGCTATTCACTGGAGGGACAGAAGCATGAAGCCCTTGGGGGCGCATGTTGGGGATGTCTGTGGTAGTAAGGACAGCATGGATTTTTAGTGTAAACCTTGAGTGTTTCAGGTCACCGGAAATGCTGAAAAGAACACGATCAAGGACCAGCAGTTTGTTCTTGAGGCTAGATGATAACGAATGTTCTAAAATACAGCATAAAACCCCCAAATTTGCTTAATTGTACAATCTGATACCAGGAGGGGAGATTTCTTTCTGACCTCAGCTGGTGATCAGTTTATGCCCTGATGTACGCGATTTAATGGTCTGTACCATTTTTATCATGTCACTGCAGATGTTATTCTTACTCATATGAATGCCTAATCCTCTTGTTGGATACTTATCCCTGCTAATTATCTCTACTGTGTCTGAAGCAAGCCACTCACAGCCACAGCTTAGGAATGGAAATGCCTCCTCCCTGCAGCCAAACCAGAAAAAAAAAGCGGGGGCGGGGGGGGGGAATCAAATTTTATGGGAAAATACACCTTCATTTATAGTATAGAAGCTCAAGATAGCATTCTGGCAAGGGTGAGGTAGCTTTATTAAAAGAAGACACTCTGTTTTTATGTTCCCTTGCTTATATCATGCTCAGAGAGAGAGAAACCACATTTTAATTTCTCCACAAACTGAAACCAAGTGTGAAAAACTTGACCTAAAAAAAAAAAAGGAAGAAAGGTGTCACTTCCCAGGATAAGACCAGGCTTAAAAAATAGCAATGAAATATTCAATATGCTCCTCTAGGACCAATAGATAATCCAACCTCTTGCTTGCCCCCAAAAATAAGCATGCAGCAATGATTGATTCCATGTCCTGCCAGTAAGTTTGTAGGAACCTGGGAGAGTCATTCCACTTCTGCAGGTCTCTAAGGCCCCTCAGTTCTACAATGAGGAGATTTTGTTCAATTGTAGGGCCTGTGTATCCGGCATGAGGATAGGCCCAAGAACTATGAACCGAAGGAAGCATCCTTTTGTGTAAGTTAGTTGGTCAGACCAAATTTTCTCAAATGTTCCCTCTTAACTCTAGATGCCAAGGAAATGTTACCATAGAATCTCAATTATGAAGGGAAGTTAGAAATCATCTAAGTTCAAAGTTTTCGTTTATTTATGAGCCTCTATTCTAAATATTCTCTGATGTGGATTCAGGTCATGCTGAGAACCTCCTCAGAGGTGGGGGATTCTCATCTCTCCAGGCAGCTCTTCCCAATATCGCAAAACACCGTCAGCAGGACTCGCTCTTAAGAATATCACGTAGGAACAATTAATAAACCTAGAATGCAACCTCAGTGAGAACAAGAAGCAACAGCTGAGAGCCAGTGGAAAGCAGAAGGGATCACAAGGTGAAAAATGCAGTTTCTAGGGGCAAACGAGGGAATTAACACATTTTGAGGTCTCCTGGGTGCCAGACTCTGTGATGAATCTTTTGCTGACACCATACCAGC
Organism: Neomonachus schauinslandi; assembly: GCF_002201575.2. Classification (NCBI taxonomy): domain Eukaryota; kingdom Metazoa; phylum Chordata; class Mammalia; order Carnivora; family Phocidae; genus Neomonachus; species Neomonachus schauinslandi. Next base: position 33,201,797 of record NC_058416.1, on the reverse strand, counting down.
GAGGCAGATAGGACGTGTCTACTTAACGTAGAAGAAAACTGGATCTAGAGGTGGAATAGTTTGACCACTGGCACAGGATTATAAGTTGCAGAGGCAAAATTTAATTCCTTGGCTCTCCTATGTCCTGAGCACAGTACATACTGCTGCTTCTCTCTGCTTCTTTTGTCCTCATCTGCTTGCCTAATTTTGCTGTGTAATTGAGGGCCACTCATTTAACCTTGTGGGGGTTCATTTTCTTCTAGTTCAACACGGGTGACATTCCCCCAGCATGAAATTGTAATGTCTAAGTAAACCTCAAGTTTATCAGATGTACAATAGTTTCCACTTCAAGAGTCCATTTCTCAGAACATTGTAGAAGCACCCAGACACCCCAGTGTAATTCCCATTCTGGGCAGGGATGACTTACCACTCCTTAATAATGTGTGGCCAAGATAAAACCACAGATAACCACAGAGGATGTATTGGCACAAGAGATCCAAAATGGATGATGCCCATCATGTACTCAATACCAGTGGCCAGTTCATCATGCTCTAAGACTAATGTTAGATATAGTAAAATAAAAGTGGTAATTGTAAATTTGAGATCAGTTATCACCTAATAATATAGTAATCTCCACTCTGACATGTTTAAACAATCTTTGTGTGTTGTGAGGTCTGCTTCTGTGGTTTTTAAACCATATGACACACCTAATAAAATGGCTTTACAAAAATAAGCTTTACTACTGAACTTCTGTAATTAAATACGTTTATTATAATAGGGATACAATTTACTGGAGCTCTGAATGCTAGTCTGTATAATTAATAATGAAACATGTTTTAATGAACATTTATTAGCAGTATGAAATACAAATATCTTGTAGATCAGCTACCATCTAGGAAAACTTCATTTATTCTCTGAGATTAAAAAGCCCTGCCTTACTACTGGCTTGACAGCTCAACAATCTACTCTGTAAAAACTCATTAACTTGGACCCCCACAAATATGGACACTGTGATAATTCAGAAGGTGGTGGGACTGAAGTTTGCCCTCGTGCTATCTATGAAAAAGAGTTTGCTAAATAAATTAATCGTGTAAACAAGATTATATAAAGGTCTGTTTAACCACTTAAAAGAATTTTCTTTCAAATATCCTAGCACCATGCATTTGCATACACACAATTAATATGCCAATTACAAATGAGTCTCACTTATTCCTCCGAAGGGACTGAGTCCCTTGCTTACCCAAAAGTGACTGAATACATGTTGAGACTCTACTAAGTATAAAGTGATGTGTTAAGAACTTGAACAGATACAAAGAAATTTAGGACGTGAACCGTTCTCCCAAGAAGGTTGTATTCTAATTCAGTGGTTTCTAATGCTGGTTCTACAGCAGAAACATCTGTGGATATTTTTTAAAATATTAATGCGCAAGCTCTACCCCTAAGAGTTCTAATTTAATGAACCTGGGGTGGAGCCCAGGCAAACATGAGAAAGTGATTATTTGGAGTTGAAGCATTGCAGTTCTTCCAATAGAGTCTTTTAAAATGCAAACGTTTCTGTGAGTATTAGTGTCCTAAGTTGTTGTATTTCTTGTTTTCCTGAACAGTGCTGCCAAGGATGCTTTCTTCTAGTGTCTAGATTCTGCCGCCAGCAAGGATGGACAAGTGTGACCCTATCCTCAGGGTGAGCATACGTCCTTGGTGGCCCAGGCCAGTCCTGGTTGATGACTAGCATACTGGCATAATCACAGGGGGCACACCTTCCATGCATTATCAAAAGTTTCTTGGTGTGGACATTGAATTAGGTCACCTAAACTCTCAATCTTTAAGTCCCTGTTAATCCTGTCAAAACCACCTCTTCCTGTCCACCCCCACACACTCTTCTAACACAGGACCATACTATCTCTTGCATCCAGTCTCATCATTTCCCAGTACCTACCCATGAGATCCTCTCTTTGCAATTGGTCATGTTATCCCTGTTCCACTAAAATAAACCTTACACTCATCTCTAACTGCTCTACCCTTCCACAGTCCTGTGGATCCCTTTCTCCTTTGCTCCTCTGTGCCTCCAGGCATGCTCTGGGCTCTGCCCAGATTCACTTTCCCTCACTCCCCAATTATCAGCCCCATGCCGTGGCAGAGCACTAAACACAAGAATTACATTCTTAATGAAGCATTCTGTGATTTTTCAGGGAGCAGCCGCTGCAGGTTTTGCTCACATTCCCCTGTATTTGTTCATTTGGTTGTTTTTTGTTTATTTTTATATGCCAGTATCAACAATCTTTATTGAGGAATAAAATACATATTTTTGTTTCCCCAGCTTCTGCCTCAGGGTTTCTACTTGGTGAATATATCTCTAATATGTTGGAGATAAATGCAAAATACTACCCTAGCATGAGGGACTGTGCTGCATGAACCCCTGTTTACCCTGGCCTCCTCTGCATCTGATAGTGTGTGAAGTCCCTAACATTTTGCAGTGATCTTGAGTAAATAACCTGTCCTGTATCCAGGTTTAAATAACTATAAAACAGACACTTTGGTGCGCCTTATATTCCTTCACAGTGCAATAGGGGCATATTCATTATCAGCTGCTTTGAAGATGATTAGTTCTAGAGAGATGACAATTATAAATATTGTAAGGAATATAACCATTATTTCTAGTTCCCATAAGATCCTAAATAAAATAGGAATAGTAAGATAAAAGGTACGCCTGTTCACGCACATACATGAGTCATAGATCTCATTCTAAAATACATAGTGATTGCTGATAATGAGGGATATCATTCTGGCTGATGGCCTGTTGTAAGATTTTTTAAAAATATCTTTATTAAAAGAGTTATAAGGAGACCAATTCTGTTAAAACCAGAAGGAACCTTGGCTTCATGTCAAGAAATTCCAAGCTCAAATGTTGAGGTCTGTTATAGAAGTTAAAATTTAATTGACTTCATTTGGTCTTGTCAGAAGGCTTCTTCATTTAAGTTTATTATGCTACTTAAAGCCAAGTTTTAATGAAGAGCGATTTCCAGAAAATAAAAAATAAGAGTAAGTTTATGGTAATTATTTAAATTTTGTTGTGTATCACTTTTATAAATGAGAGAGAGAGATTGATTCAGAAATATGGAAACTCTGGTTTCCAAATATGAAACAACCTATGTTATATTGCAGACTGCAAAATTTACCATGACAAATTAGTTTTGCGATGTCCATTGTAGTTATGCAAACGTTTGTTTATTTAACTATTATAAAGACATGAACTAAAACCTCTGATAATTACTAATGTTTGAAGCACAGATTTCGCTATGAGATTATAGGCTTATAATAAGAATCTGAAATTTGTTAAGAAGCGGAGGATTCAGTGAGTTGGTAATTATTGTACTTGGGGAAAACAAAAGCTGATGGTTGAGTTAGCCATGCATGCCTAAGAGGAGACAAGTAGGTGACTTCACTGTGAATATAGACTGTAGCCACATAGAGTCTCCAGGTTCTGTCTATAGTCTGGACCCAAAATATGCAGATCATCATAAAATTTCAAATTAAAACATTTGATAGAAGTCTTGAGGAGTTTGACAGGAGGTTGCTAATTCTTGAAACAATTATCTTGAGGGCTCATATTTTCCCATCGTCATACTGTGAGGCAAATTTACTTTCTTGGCTGAACATTGTCAGAATGCATTGATAATGAGACAGGACATAAAAGCTATGAACCCAAAGCAGATAAACATGCCCTGAACTAAAAAAGCACATTTTATGCAAAGTTTATTTACCACTCTTGAATGTGGTTTCAGGAATATTGAAAATATCTCTCCTAAGTTACTCTCCTGATTCCTAAACCTAAACATCCCCTCCTTTACAACGTGAACTCTCCAGGACAGAGGCGCTGCTTGATCTTTTATCAGCTTCAGAAAACTGAAAGTGAATAAGGAATTAGAAAAATGATGGCAAAGGGAGGGACATGGCTGGAGAGAGTAAAATGTCACACAAATGTCTGAAATAGGGAGGGAAAAGAGCTGAGAGCTAAAAAAAAAAAAAAAAAGGACACCCCTTGGCCAGTGGACTGGAAAGACAGATTTGCCAGCTTCAGGATTTTGATGTGTTAATAAACTAGTAAGTGGATAATGCGCTTGACCAGAGGTTTCGTCTAAAATACATAAACACTCTCCAAAATCTGTGAAATTGCCAAGCATAATAAATTTTGCACAATTTTGCTTTACACGTGTCTCACAGGTAGCAAACATTCCTTGGTTTATTCTTGTCTGGCCAAATGACATTAGTGCGGCTGTGACTGGGGGAGGCAAGTGCTATTTCCCAAACCGCGTCTTCCCTCCCCTCAAACCCAACCATGCACCCAAGGACCTTCAAACAAACTACACTTTTACTTTCACCTATGGACAGTTCCATTTCTAGAAATGGTGAAGGAGGAAAGTGGAAGCCCAAAATGTAGGACTTGGAGAAATTCCAGGATTCTCTTCCTGCATCAACAGGTTATCATAGTAGGACATCCAGCTCTTACCTATTTCCAATTAACAACAGTAGAGGGTTAACTGCAAACCTTCCTAGATAATTCATTACCTTGAAGTACAGCCCCAAATTAAAGTTTCTTGAGTTGAACAATGTCAGCTGTGGGCCACACAGCCATAGACAGTGTCTACTCAGTGCTCGTAATGGAATTGCCTGTCTCTCTATGCCTTTGCCCATAGAGACCCCATTTGTTTTGTGGGTTTGAGAAAAGCTTGTGAGGGATTTGGATATGTATTTTAAAGCTAGTAAACAGCCAATTCATTTATGCAGAAATTATCTGTAGCATAGCCGTACTTGCAGTTATCCAAAGCAACATCGCAGGAAGCAATTTAAGTTAACAGAAAGAAAATCAACCCACATTACATTTTCAGATTACAGATGGCAGCAAAAAGCATCAGGAAACCACGGTCTTAGGCCAGTCATCAACTCCCGGTGAGAGAGCCTTCTTCTCCCTTGGTCCATGATACTTCAGCCATGTTCTTAGCCACATGTCCTGCTCCCCAAGTGGCTCTATCAATTTTATCTCCTGAAAATTCCTTTATTAACGCCCTTTTGAAAGGTGAAGTAAAACCCTCTTGAAAATACAAATACTACTTGCATTTAATCCCCTCTCCTGAGCTTCTTTAGCAGCTTCCCCTCTAGCTCTCTGGAACGTGGTTCTCTGTTCCTTAGCCCAGAAAAATGGAGCTGGAAGCTGCCCAATCATACTTGCACACCAAGTAATGACAGGTAAATGTTATTATTGCACAAATGTTATTTGTTTTTTGTTTTTTGTTTTTTTTAAAGATTTTATTTATTCATTTGAGAGAGAATGAGATAGAGAGAGAGCATGAGAGGGGGGAGGGTCAGAGGGAGAAGCAGACTCCCTGCCGAGCAAGGAGCCCGATGCAGGACTCGATCCCGGGACTCCAGGATCATGACCTGAGCCGAAGGCAGTCGCTTAACCAACTGAGCCACCCAGGCGCCCCACAAATGTTATTTGTTAATTGTTATGCTATTATTGCACAAAAGCCTATAGAAGAGAGCGAGGGTTAAAATCCTCCTCGTGGAGCGACTCACTTCACAAATGTTTTATATTTTTTTCTATTGAAGTATTTACTAATTGAGAAGCTTTACACCTTTTATTTGTCAGGTGCTTAGAATTCTGCCACTGTGTTCAATAGGTAGTTTTGCACTGTTATCATTCGGAAGGCATGAACAGGACCCAATTTAAGATACAACTTAAGGCAATTGGTCCAAATTCAGGCCCCGTTTCCAAGTTATTTCTGACCTAGGAGTTGCCTTTATTCTCAGATATTTTTCACTGTGGTTCTGGAAACTGGTCTTGCTACAACAAGACTAGATCTATCAGGGGCTTATTATTAACATTCATAAAATCCTCTCCAGAGGGCGCCTGGGTGGCTCAGTTGGTTAAGCGACTGCCTTCGGCTCAGGTCATGATCCTGGAGTCCCGGGATCGAGTCCCGCATCGGGCTCCCTGCTCGGCGGGGAGTCTGCTTCTCCCTCTGACCCTCCTCCCTCTCATGCTCTCTGTCTCTCATTCTCTCTCTCTCAAATAAAAAAATAAAATCTTTAAAAAAAAAAAAAAAAAAAAAAAAAAATCCTCTCCAGAATCCCAGCAACTGATGCCCACATGTAGCTCCTGTGCCTAGAATTTCATTTCCTGTCAGGCTCAAATCAACGAGGTCATCTTGACTAGGCCAGCCTCCCTCAGAGAAGGATGACCATTCCCCCTAAGGGAGAAGGGAGAAAACTGGCTGCCGGCTGAGCCAGTGCTGGTGCCCGACATGGGCAATTCGGACATACAGTGAGGTATCCTTTGGTTTGATTTTTACACTACAAGGATGCAATGTAGACCCTCATTTTGTCAGGTATGTCACCAAACTTATTGTCCTGGGAAGGCAGTAGATATCTACCCCAACTCTACATTCCTACGCATCCCTACCCCAATTTGAGAGGGGATTTTCTCAAAAGACTTTCAGTGAGTCTAAACCAAGAAAGAGGTATTCTGCAGAAAATGCAAGCTTAAAAGTCATTTCCTCTATCCACAACTGACATCATTTCTGTCAACTTAATTATATCTTAGATCCAAGGAATTTCAGTTGTGTAAGAAAATAGTTATAGATCCAGTTGGTAACTTACCTACAGACCGTGTACTGCACTCAGGTACTTAGCAGGTCTCTGGTCCCTGCTTTTCCTGAGAGCCTTTGCAAGAGACCCAGCTGTCTGTTTCTTTGCTATAAACTAGTTAGCTTAAAAGCAGTCCTAGGAATGGGACCTGTTCAGGAAAGAATGGATTTTATGCCCTGCTTATTGCCTTCCAAATGCCAGGAGCTTTTCAGAGTAATAGCAACTGGTGTAAAAAGAGAATTTGAAATAAAAGAAGCTTTTATTGCCCCAGAAAGAGGCTGCCCATAAACTTTCCACCTGCCTTAACCAGTGGGGAATGTGTATGTGTGTATATGTATCAACAATTTCTGGCCAATGAGAATTTACCTTTCCTATTAGCCTCATATCCCCTGGAATAATGCACATGATAAAAACAGAGGAGGAAAACAGGATCAAACCTCTTTAATTGCAGTTGTCAAATGTATTCCAGTTTAACACTTCATGCATTCTGTCATCAAGAGGACATTTTACTGCTGGTGCCGATGCTTTACCCTTATGCAAAACCTTTCATCTTGGAGTATCAAAGATTTCTGCAAATACTAATTCATTAATTAAGCCTCTCCATGACTGTTCAGAGAAAGAGAGAAGAAAAATTATTTCAAAAAGAAAGAGATTTAAAATTCAGGTTGTTTGGGTAGCAGCTTTGGTGAACAAAGGATGCCATTTCACTGTGTCACTGTGACTCCCCCAAATCAGTCACTGAATCCAGAATGGACCCTTTTCTATGAAGATGCAAACATTTTTCAGGTGAATGTTTCACAGGTTTGTCTTCAGTTTTTAATGAAACTTTCTCTTGACACTTGGTCACATCATTTGTCTCTAATTCTGTTGTTCCTTTGTTCTCTTTCTCTAATAGAATGTGAAACCTTGTGAACTTGCTGAGATTTATCGGTTTGCATCAGAGTTGCAGTAGAAAACTGTGGCGCTAAAACCCCACCCCAGGGAGAGGGAGACCTGCCTTGGATCCAAGCCAGGTTTTCAAGAAACTGTTCTCAAATGCAGAGCCAATAACAATGTTTGGCTATTTTGGTCTTAATTAGTTGAAATGCTGGAGCTCAAAATAAATCAAAATAAAACATTATCACCCCAAACTAATATATAAATAAAAGAGACCAGAGAATGTTTTCTATTCTTTCTACCACCCAACAGGTGTAATCTAAGTAAAGTTACAGCCAATCCAGAACCAGTATATAGCTCCCTCTTAGGATTTTTGGAAGTGTAGCTTATTTTAATACAGGCCCTTACCTACTTTAAAAGAACGGATGATGATGTAGTTTAGGGAAGAGTTACTGGAAATGTGTGCCCAGAAACAGACTGCCACCCTCCTAATTGGAATTACACATGCAAGTCTGATCAATACAATATCTGAGTCCATCCAAACAGTTCTAAGAGTTACCAGTATTATCGCTGGTAATGTCAAGAAGAATTTAATGAATTGGCCATGAATAGCATAGGGAGTAGTTTGTAAACCCACACTTACAGCCATCAAGACTAAGCCACTCAACCAATACTTAGTAAGAAGTACAAACACTGTGTTGGTGTCACCTCTGATTCTCTTCACGGTTTAGAAATTAAAACCCGGGTCTACAAAACATATACTAAGATTTAATTATTTCTTTGTGCTTCTTAGAACAGATCATTCCACATTGTGTGGAGATTCAGAACCTTCTTGAAAAAGAGGATAATACCTAGAATCCAGCCAGAAATATATTATGCAAACGTCTTCCTACATCAAAACCTGTTAAAATGGCATATAGATAACAAGGGAAAAGGTCTAAACAGTGCCTAACAAGTACTGTTGTATTTTTGAAAATCAGCAGAGTAGATAATCCAGAAATAATGATTAGAACCACTCTCTTCCTGTGTAATGCTTCTGCAGTCCAGCACTCAAGGCAAAGATCAAATCAACCTGAAAGGAGAAGCTTCCCACATCTATGACAAGGCCCTTCAAGGTGAAGACCCAAGTCTAGTTTTTTTCCTAGGCCCAGTGATAGACAAATCTTTTTCATTTTACTTACTATTTATCAAGCATTCATCGAGTGGCTTTTGTTTACTTGATTCATCATTAAAGCATGCTAAGGAAAAATCAAATAGAAGATCCCTTCCTTCGAACATTGTATGTTCTAGTTGGCTTGCCAAGGTACGTATTTGTGAAAAGCTCCATTGTAGTGCAGAATTCCGTGTGATTAATTTCAAAGGGAATTGACTGTTTTTGCTATGAAAATTCAGAGGAAAGAATAAGGAAGCTGTGGGATGGACTGATTAGGAAATATGACATTATGGAAACACATGAAATGAGCCTTGAAAGTTTGGTAAGACTGAGAGAGAGAGAGGAAACATTTTAAGTACATAAAAGAGAGTAAATCACATAAATACAGTCAGGGAACCAAATGACCAATGAATGTAAAGTCTGGAAAATGAGGGGAAGCTCTACCAGGCAGCATGGATAAACAAAACACATTTTGGTTCCTTTGGATTTTACATCAAGTAAAATGACCACATTCTGGTGATGTGATTTGCAAGATTTAGATGAGATAGTTAGAAAAATAAGAGACATTTTGACTGCAAGATAATATGAGCCAATGATGAGGTATGTGGCTATTTAAAGACTAACAAAATTTGAGTTACATTAATAGAATTATGGCACCTTGAAATCAAAAGAGTAATAGACCATGGTTAAAGAACTGCACTTAATTCCAGATATCACATTTCCATCAAACCAAATCCATCAAAAATGAATCCAGGCAAGACATTGAACTAGAAACTGGTTTTATAATTAGGCAACTAGAAACTCTATCTTCTGAGGAATGGGTGAGGTGTTAATAGAAAACAGGTGTCTCAAAATATTTTGAGGGTTGTATGTAGAAGAGGAAGATATATGGTGAATACTCTCAGAGAGAGTAAAGGAGTGTGCTGCAGGGCTCTATTGGACTTCTATTCTCAATGCAAAGAGCTCTTATTACTCAGAGCTACATAAAGTGGGAGAAGATGGTGATGCCCTAACTAGAAATATGATAGCTGAACTAAATGACCATATTTATCTGTGCCGTACAAGGACTCCATGTTAGTTGGGAAATTGCGCTATATGGATCCTAAGGTCTTTCTTACGACATACACTTCTATTCATATTTTAATTTCATCTATCAAACTATGCTCTGACAAAGGATACTTCTTTGCACAATTTTAATCAAGTGCTAAATTGTGTGGCTGACTTCCACAACATATGCTTGCTACAGGAATATTAGGGAATCTCTCCATTAGAAATCTTCTATTTGTATTGGAGGACATTGTCCATGTTTTCTCCACTTGGCAAAGAAGATAGCATCTGAATTTGAACCCAAATCAACAGAGTTAGGTTTTTAATCATGCTATCTAGTACTTATTTCCAAAGAAGTTAGAAGATTGAAATACGCAACTACCTTCCTGTCTTTGCATTTTTATGAAGGGGAGATTACACAATGGAGTTCTCTGTCAACTATTTATAAATAAAATGTTTCCTTTTATCCCATTCATAAGACTTCCTAATAGTTGTTGAACTTGTTAGCTTGACTCCAACATCTTCAAATTCAAATGGTTTTATTATCATTATTAAAAACAGAACACTTATTTGTGAATTGGATAATCCAATAATGTCTATATGCAGTAATGAAGCTATTGCATTAATTTAAAGTCATTAATGCAAATACAAATGACCCAGGGCTGTGAGTCTGAGTTTAATAAAGCAGCAGAATAAACCTATCCAGTCTGAGGATGTTTGAATTTTCAGCCATACACAGATTGGGATTTCCATCCATCTATCACACATGGCTTCTGGTACCCAATTGTTTATTTTTTACGTGCTACTCTACAGGTAAGATTTGCTTGCTTCTATCTCCCTCACTTTTATCTTCCTTATGAAGGTGTTGGCTTATGTTCCTGTGAATTAAGTTGTGCTGGTTTTCTTCCAGCTCATATGGTGACTTATAGAAAGAAAACAGTTGAGTTATTGGCATGAAATGAAATCATGTGCTTTTCTTGTAAAAGATACTAACGCCACCCAGCAGTGTATAGGGTTAATTGTTATTTTAATGAGAGTGACATGCAGCACTGGGTAGGAATATGATTTTAAAAGCTACAAGCTATAAAGGTCACATATCAGTGGAGTGGCAAGTTTTTATGGCATATTGCTAGGAACCTGGTCCATTCTATGCTCACAATCATGTTATTCTTTGCCTAGTGCAGGCCATATGGTTTGACAGCATACTAGAATTTTTTACTAGAAAACATTGTATCTTAAAATCTTTCCAAGTTGGGGCGCCTGGGTGGCTCAGTTGGTTAAGCAACTGCCTTCGGCTCAGGTCATGATTCTGGAGTCCCGGGATCGAGTCCCACATCGGGCTCCCTGCTCAGCGGGGGGTCTGCTTCTCCCTCTGACCCTTCCCCTCTCATGCTCTCTGTCTCCCATTCTCTCAAATAAATAAAATCTTTAAAAAAAAAAAATCTTTCCAAGTAACTCAATGTTCAACCATGGGATTATGTGATTGGAACAACTTTAGATGTAGACAGCATATCAAAGATTAATTGTTATACTAATAAAGTTATAATTCCATGATAGAAGTTCACACCAGATTTCACTAAGTATTCACAGAGACAATAACATTGGGTAACCATCATTGTCTGTGTGCTCATAATTCCAAGCAGCACTGAGTGCTATAAAGACAGTACATAGATTTATGTCACAGGTCATGACACCTAAATGGTGCATCAGAGATGGCTTCCCTGAGGAGAGAGCGTTTGAACTAATACCGAGGTACTGAGGAGCCAGAAAGGTTAAGTTCAGGCAGAGGGAATAGTTAAGTGCAAGGCCCAAAAATAGAACTAAAGTGTTCTGTTGGAAAAAAAAAATGCTAACAAAGCCAGGGAGAGTAGAATATAAGAGAAAAGGCAGGGAGTTGTTCATCATGAGGCCTAGGAGGCCACTAGTACATGGGACACAGAGCTGGAAATAAGAAATCATTGGTGAGGCCCAGGCATGAACATGACATAATTCAAAGTAACTGCTGCTGTGGAGAAAGGATTGAAGTTGGCAAGAGTAAGAGCAGGAAGTGTCTTGATGATGTCCAGCAAAAGGTGATGGCGCCTAAAATGAGCATCAGAAGGGGCACCTGGGTAGCTCAGTCAGTTGAGCGGCTGCCTTCAGCTCAGGTCATGATCCCAGGGTCCTGGGATCGAGCCCCGCATCGGGCTCCCTGCTCAGCAGGAGGCCTGCTTCTCCCTCTCCCTCTGCCTGGCACTCTGCCTACTTGTGCTCTCTCTCTCTCTCTCTTGTCAAATAAATACAAACCTTAAAAAAATAAATAAAATGAGCATCAGTAGAGCTGAAGAGCAGTAGACAGATGAGGAGTAAATTCTGTAGCTAAAGCAGAAAAGGCACTGGCTGCGTTGCCCAAACCAGCACAGGGTTGCACCCCTTACAAAATGAAATTCCGTGTATCAGTCTTTGAGCTCCTTTGACCTCTAGGATAAACTTCTAGGAAAGGAGAAGACTTGATTAAGAATCAACATTTTCCCCTCTGTCTTCAAATAGAATACAAGCAGAATCATTCCAGAAAGATAGACATTTTACTCCAAGAATAAGTTTGTTATGGGAATCTGTGTCCACAGGAACCACAGTTTTAAATGTCTCACTTCCATCAATTTTAAATTAACAATTGGTGAGCTAAATTGTCAAGTATAATGATTTGTACTTCAAGATCTTTGAGGAGATGAATTTTGCAGAGACTAACCTAGGAACTGCCATACCTTCTGCAGTAACTAATAGAATATAAAAACAAGAGATACTGGGGCCCCTGGGTGGCTCAGTCAGCTGAGCGCCTGACTCTTGATTTCGGCTCAGGTCATGGTCTCCGGGTCGTGAGATTGAGCCCTGAGTCTGGCTCCGTGCTCAGCAGGGAGTCTGCTGGAGATTCTCTCTCTCTCCCTGTCCCTCTGGCCCCTCCCTGCTCTCTCTCTCTCTCTAAAATAAATGGATAAATCTTAAGAAAAGAGTAAGAAATACTTTAGCCACTGCCGATAGAATGAAAAGGGCCTTTAGTGAGGGCATATTTCCTCACTTGCTGCAGGCAGGGGCTTTGAGGAGTCACCTGGCTTTTCTCAGTAACCAAAAGAGATTTAGATTTGAAATCAGATGAAAAGATAACCGTAACCATGAGGAAAGACTGACTGAGGCTCAGGCAATTGGTACAGGATTACTGGCTGCTGATTACATAAGGATAATTTCATCTGCTTTTAGGCAATAAAGGAGAAAATCAGTCTCTGCTTTCGTGATTTGCCAATCTTCCTTCTTAGTCTGGTTAGCCATTGTCTGGTTACAGGAGTCTGAAGCATGTGTGAAAATTCAGCCCTTTGCTGGTCCTTGCTGGATAGTGACATTATCTTCTCCACACAGGGGCTGTCACAGACTTCTAATAGAGCCCCATGGATGGGGGAGATAGGAGGCTATTGGGTCAAAAACCTTGTTTCTTTTGATTTTTTCCTTTTAGAAATGATTAAAGATAAGCGTCCTTTTTCTTTAACAGACAGAATCCAGAGAATTTCTAATATGTACATCTGACATTTTTTTCTTGGCTTTGTTGTCCTTCTTTTTCCCCCACTGATGTTTTCCCTGAATCCTTAACGTCATGTGTTCTACTTCTCCTGTACTCCTCCTACCAATAGTACTACTAGTAATGTCATGTTCGAATCATGGATTACCAAACCTTTCTGAGAGAATACAGATATGAAATGAGATGATTAGACTGGATAAGTGTCCATGGGAATCTCCATTCTCAAAGACTACATACAAAGAGTAGGGGGAAGAGTAACTTTTGTGCATCTTCACTGGCCCATTGTCTCTTACCTAAAATTCAGAGGGGAAAAAACACCTTCCAGGCCAAGGTCAGAACTGAACATGTCAGGTAGTTCAACTGATGCTGCCCGCAAGGAGATGCTTTCATAAACTGTCTTGCTGGACCACCTGCTGAGGCTTTCCTCTTGTCACTATTGTCACTCAAACACATGCCTAAATTTTCTAACAATATTTTTCCAGCCCTCGAGGAAGGAGCTATCATGAGAAACATGTCAAGCATGTGGTCAAGCATGTGGTCTCCCCCTCATTAGTAGAGTATTTGACAATACTACCGTCATCTGCAGGGTTAGAGAGTCCATGGGCTAAGGGGTCATATCTAGGTTTAAGCCAAACGTAAAGAAATGGCACAGACCAGATAAAATTGATCAATTGCTAAAAGTATGGGACAGAATGGTTTTTTTTCACAATAATGGGGACTGGTTGCCTGCTCAGAACTAGAATGCATGGCCTCACTCTCTTTGGATGCGGGTGTCCTCAACTTCATATAGACATCTTCTCCTGATGTTTCTAGAGATCATCTTTCCCACAGAGAAGGCATGGCAGAGGCTACTTTATTTGACCTTTGCAAGTGCCAGTGTTTGAACCAGAGCAAATTCAGTGACTTCTGGAATTCAGTGACTTCTCAGACAACCAGCGGTGCATGCGGGAGCTAATTGATCATGAACAAAGAGCTGGAGGATATGCCCACACACATACATATGTGTATATATATATACTCACCTACACATACATACAAACGTACGTGTACATATGCAGAGGCCTATGCAGACACCTATCCATATAGACGTGCAAAAGGCTTTCAGCATCTGGAACCCTTAAAGCTGGAGGTCTAAGGTAGGGCCGCAAATAGGAAATAGAAATAGGGGAGCTTTTTTCATCCTAACATAGTCAAGTTGGCTTTTCAGAATTCAACCGGAAGATTGTGATAATGTCCAAACTGAGATTTGAGAAGTCTTCATAAGCAGTTTGCATTTCCTGTGGAAATTAGCAGCCACGTGTTTACAATGCGCTACCGGCGTTGTGACATCACAGTACGTATTTCCAATTACTTGCCATCCGTGTGATTGTCTTTGTCTCTGTTCATAGGCCTTCGAGTGCCTGTTTCTAGAAATAACGTTGTGTTCGGGGAATGAGGAGGGGCCTGAGGCAGAAGAGTTTGGTGGGGTTCCCCTTGTTTTCCTTTGTTTTCTAGTAGTTCCCTGTGCCTTCTCTCATCATAGCACTGACCTCAAATCACTGAAACTTGCGGCTCTCACTTTAGTCTGGGGGCTCCTGGAAAGCAAGGATTTTCTCATGTTTGCTACCTAATAAGGTCTTGTGCAGTGCCTGGCGTGTAGTAGGATCTCAGCAGTTGCTAAATGAATCATACATTATACATACTATTCAATGCTTTAATTCACTCTGAATTCTTATTCTTAAAGATAGATTCATTTATTCACCAAAAATTATTAGCACGTGCTATTTATGCTTGGTGGTTCAGAACGGAAAAGAAAAAGGAAAAAAAAAACCTCACTTGCTTGAAAGATTTATTTACAAAGACTGTGTGTGAGTGTGTGTGTGTGTGTGTGCATAAAACACTGGGAGAATAGGTTGATGGGGCTTCAGTATGGTTAAAATTTCATGCATTTTCTGCTGTAATACAAATTTATAAAATAATTTAATCTATATTAATTTGGATAATATGGCATATTTTCTAGACTCTGATTTTGATCATCACCCTCCAAAAAGAAGTTCTTATATTTTTGTTTCTAATAACATAACTTCAGGATTTTATTTTGGGGTAAAAATCAGGTAGACTACACTTAAAACTGACTTGGACCTTTTTAAAAGAAAGTTACACGGTTATAGATGTTGTTTGTTTGTGTTTTCCCATTTTATGAATCTTGCTTATCCTCGGTCCCTGCTTATCCTATCCTTGGAAGGAAAGGTCAGGTTACCGTCAACTGTGAGAAAGGGCTGTTTCAGAAATGTTTCCAGCTGAGATCTCCCAGGAGATGTCACACCTTGACATGTGAAATAAGGTCTTAAGGAGATGCCTTTTTAAAATTCATATATAAATATGCCATGTGATTATATGCATGTGGGTCCTATGTTTGTATGAATATGTGGAAGTATGCATGTTATGTATGTGAGAGCATACAAATCTGTGCATTGTGTGTGTGTGTTATGTGTATGGTCATATGTGTCACGGATAGTGTGCATCCTTGTGTGTGTTATATTGTGTTTGTTATATGTGTGCATATGTACTGTGCATTTCTTGTATATATACGTAAGTGTGAGTGTGCTGTGTGTGTGTGTGGCAGTTTTTTTTCATATATACTCATGAAGTGAAAGACAAAATGTGTCACTATCTGTGGAGAATACAGCCTCAAATTAAATAGATTAAAAACCACCTTTCTGAGGCTGTCAGAGAATACGTTGAAGGGTTTTCAAAAAGGGAAGGAAATCTCTCGGGCAACCATGTCTATATTTGCATTGCTTGTTTCAGAATAAAGACAAAAAAAAAAAAAAAGAAAAAACCAAACACATCCACGCCACACACTCCTGACACAGTCATATCTTGAAAAGTGCTGGCTGGTAGCACCTCCGTGATGTGCTTGCCTATGACATTTTTTTTTTTTTAAGATTTTTTTTTTTTTTTTATTCATGAGAGACAGAGCGAGAGAGAAAGGCAGAGGGAGAAACAGGCTCCCAAGGAGCAGGGAGCCCGATGCGGGACTCGATCCCAGGACCCTGAGATCATGACCTGAGCCGAAGGCAGACGCTCAACCATCTGAGCCACCCAGGCGCCCTGCCTATGACATTTTAAGATCACAAATTGCTGCTAGGAAACACTCCCTCTTTTCATATTTACACTTAAAAAACCTTTTCTTCTTAATGGTTAATTAGGTCACTAATCAAAAGAAGCTCTTAAGAGGAAAATGAAATGTTGACATTTTGCAATTATTTGCTACTGTGAATAATACATAAACATAGTACTCATGGAGAAAGTGGCTTTCAGCCTCTCTTTCTGCCACGAGAGCTCTGGCCTACAGCAGAATCCCTATGCATTGGGTCACACACCGACACACTACCTCTCCCCCTGCTTGCATTCACTTTGGGTCGTTTATGTGTCATTATACTGTGCTTTTCCAAAACACAGAATCACTGGTTAAGTGTGTGTGTGTGTGCATGTGTGTATGTGTGTGTGGTATATTGTTCTTGTCTTCTTCCGGTTATGTCATGAATGTTAACACACTGGCATAGCACTAATTTCTTGGAGTAGAAACTCCTTTGGAAGTCAGTTTAATTAGACATAGATAATAGATAATCTAATAATTCCAATAATTCAGTCCTGCAGCAAGCTCTTCCTGAGTTCTTCAGTACCAGGATTCTGACAAGCACTAGTAATATGAAGGTGGCTGGGACACAGCGTCTATCCTTCCAGGATGAGTGGGAGATGACACACCCAGGCACATTCAAGGACTGTCTTAGAAACACACGTAAAGTGTTGGGCTTCTCCTTTTGTTTTTCCTCTGTACTTCAAATGACCTTTTCTTCCACGTCACCTCAGTCACCTAATCCCATTGTCAAAACCCTCACCAGTAAGTTCACCCCTCCAAAATCTCGACTTTAAGCATGCCTCTCTATAAATCCAGCCTTCTCTCATTGCAGCTTACTCACCCCCAGGACTTGCCACCAGTATGCTGTAAAGCCACCGCCCTCCACCCCCCACGCCCACTTCTTACTGCCATCTCTACCACTACCCAGCCATGTCTGTGTCTTTTTCCCTCTTCCCATAAGGCAGTAGTTAGTACATTTAAGAGCCCACCCTTACCCAGTATAACCTCTTCTTAACTAAACTAATTATACGTCTGTAAAGACTATTTCTGAATAAGGTCACGTCATGAACTTGCAAGTGGATATAAATTTTGCTGGGACACTATTCAACCCACTACTGTACTGAAGACATACACATTCACAAACATGAGCTCATTCAAACCCTCAAAGAATAAACATTCTCATTTTCAAAGGGGATATTGAACTTGCCCATTTTCCTCACTGAGTGATCAAGAATATTCACACGCAACATTTCGATGGAGAACAGTTGCTTACTACAAGGGTCTGTACACATATATCAAGCGCTTTTATTATATGGAAAGCATCTTGGGATAATATAATGTTTTGGAATATGTTCTTATTTGCATAAATAAGAAGTGAAACAAAATATCCCTGCATGTAAAATTTTGAGTGCAATTCATGATCCTAAATTGCACCTTCAATTTCTAGTATATTTTCAAGTATATATTAACTAATTATCAATGTTTTATATAATTGGAAAGGTTTTTAAGATGATCTCTTATACTCCCACATTTTAGAGATTGGAAAACTGAGAAATTACATGTCCAAGTTTGTCCAGCCCATTGGCTGCAGAATGAGAACCCAGTTCTTACTTCCAAGTGAAATTAGCAGCTAATATAAGTCAAATGATCTGACTGGCTCATAATCCTTGGTCTCTCCTCCTTGTAGACTTTCTGCTGCAAGTGGTGCCTTTAATTAGAAGGCAGCAGGTAAACACCGGAGTGAAAACAGGCTGGTTAGAATTCAGCTTAGGTATTGTCTAGTCACTTGACTGTACTCAATTTTCCTAATTTCGCTCAGATTTGGTTTCCTCAGCTGTAAAATGAGAACAATATTCATTCAGAGAGTTAAAGTAAATATTATTCATTTAAAGTTAATGAATCACTTCTAAATTTATGTATTTATATGCTACATTTATTAACTTGACATACACCCACAGCCTACAGGAGATTAACTATATATAAATACACATATTATATATACATATATATAAACACAGACACATGCACATGTCATCATATGGCAAAAACTCACACTCAGTAAAGGAAATATGACGATGAGGATGACGACATGATCAAAATAATAGACAAATGATCTCGTTTGAGGTAAGCAAGTATAGCATGCTTTTTTTCTCAAGGGATTAATGGAAAGCAGTGTAATTTGACCTTGTTAGGTCCTTTGCTTATGTCATGTTAAAAAATCTGCTCAACAACTCTGGATAAGAAAGATTACAGTTTTACGATGAAAAAATTAAGGATCAGACATTTAAATAAGTTGCCCAAAGCCACAGACTTAACGTGCTAAAGATGGATTTCAAATAGATGTCTGTCTAAGGGCCTAGGTTAGCATCTGTCTTGGAGCTGATATATACAGACTATAAAATATTTAGAGATGCAGAAACTAGAACTGAAGTATTAGAGAAGTTGTTTAGGAAGCCCGACTGACATCCAGCCACTGATGAACGAGTCAGTAAATGCATGCTT
This sequence comes from Neomonachus schauinslandi, assembly GCF_002201575.2. Classification (NCBI taxonomy): domain Eukaryota; kingdom Metazoa; phylum Chordata; class Mammalia; order Carnivora; family Phocidae; genus Neomonachus; species Neomonachus schauinslandi. The sequence goes on along the minus strand of NC_058416.1, from coordinate 33,182,924 downwards.
CTGTACTTGGCAGTTTCCGGACAACTTCCAAGTTCAGATCCTGCCTCCAGTCTGCCTCTCAGGATGACGGCTTGATTAATGAGCTTCTGTTCATAAAGCTTTCTGATGAGGAATATGCACCATGGCTGTAAGTGGTAAGTCATATCATTGTTTGGATTGGCATTGAGACATGCCAGCAAAATCTCTACCCCTGTGACTAAGGAAATGGAGGGATAATATAATCAAATCTATGGATTCATACACGGCAAGCCTGTAGGCTTATCGTAGGGGGCCACTTTGAGTAGAAGTCAGTTGCATTCCTGGCTAGATGTATGTGTTCCAGTTCCCAATGTTTATTAAGTATTTTCAAGATTGTATCTTAACCTAATCCTTTCTGAGTCTTTGGAATTCGTTCTAGTTTAGCTCACAGATGAATGAAACACAGTAGAAGTTAAAGAAAATGCCGGTGTGTTGGTTTTCTCTGAATATTTTTGATTTGGGGCAGAATCTGGGCAGGAAGAATAAATTTAAAATACCTGAGAGATATGGGGAAAAGGATATAAAAATTTAGGCATAACTTCTTATGTGTGAGCCTCAGTAAAGAACTTATAAAGGAATGTTGTATATTTACTAGGCTTTCAGTGTCTCAGGGTATATAGCTGAGGGTGCACCTATTTTTATTTGCCTTCCTACCTGTCTGAAATCTCTAAGAATGCGTCTGCCCAACTCTAAGATAATGAGTTAATTTTTTAAAAAATTTTAGTCATTGTTTGGTTTTTTTGTTCTTTGGTTTTTTTTGGTAGGGTACTAAACAACCTGTTTGATTTGATTTGAAGCACAGTAGACAGTCCAAATGAAAGTTGGGTTATTGGTTTATATTTCTAGGAGTCAATATTTTTAATTATTCAGGAGTTTTTCAATAACCCTCCAATTTGTGTGCAGCATATATTTTCCAAACAAATAGTCAGAAGTACTTTTGCAAAACATAGTATGCTTGCTTATAAGGCCAGTCGTGAAATTTGCCCATTTATTCATTCATTCATTCATTGAGCAAATATTTCTGGAGCAACTATTATAGACAAGAGGTGGTGGTAGGACTAGGGGGTCTGCTACAGGTAACAATGCACAGAAGACTCACCCTTGACTCTAGGTGTTTCTTTAGAGCCCTCTTTGACAGGCAGGCATGTTCTCATTTCATTGTCGGCAGACTGCATCTCCCAGGTGCCACATGAATAGGACTCACAGAACATATGCTTAAAGAAGTTTAAAGGATTCACTAAATGAGGTCGTGGTTTGATATTTTAGTCCTTATGTTTCTGTGTGCCACCTGTCTCAGGGTCTAAAATGCCACCATGAGTGAATTATAACTTCCTTAATCTTAAAAGGGATCGAAAAAAAAAATCTGGAAGGGGATCTAGCCTACAAGATCATTTTCAGTTAAAGTACAAATACATTTTTGACAAAGTAGAATAGGCAAGGACTAAGCCCTCTTCACTACATCAAACCCTGGATACACACACATAAACACATATATTTACTCCCAGAGAATATGTTTGTAGACTTGTTAAAAGTACACAATGTTTAGTAAATACAGAGAGAGAAAAATAATATCTCAGTGGAGCAGCCTATTGGACATCACCTTAACCAAGAGATCAAAGGGGACAAATCCCCACCGTGTGTACATGGAAGGATGCAATGAGAAGTACCTAGTAGGTTTGCTTAGCAGTGAGAGACCTGCCAAGAGGATGCATAAGCTGAATCTAATCACAAGGAAACATCAGAAAAATCCAAATTGGTGGCCATTCTACACAATAACTGGCCAATAATCTTCAAAAGTGCCAAGGTCATGAAAGTCAAGGGCAAGCTTTCACGGAGCCATCTCAGGTTGAATGTGACTAAAGTGGTGTAGCAGCTAAATAAGACACAACATCCTGAACTGAATCCTTACGGGATATTTCTGGGGCAATTCTAGACACTTGGTTAGGTTCTGAGGATTACATGGTAGTCATATAGCCAGGTTAATTGCCTAGTTTTGATGGTTGTATTATGATTATGTAGGATAAGGGCTGATAACCTTTTCCCATAAAAATCAGGAGAGCACATGTCTTGGGCTTTATGGCCCACATGATGTCTATCATAACTACTCAACTCTATCATTGTATAAGGGAAGCAAGCATACACAATATGTAAACAAATAAGTGTGCCCCATCCCAATAAAACTTTACAAAAACAGGCACCAGATAGGATTTGGCTAGCAAGCCATATGTTTGCTGACTCCTGATTTCTTCATAGAAACTATACAAGAAAGTTTCCCGGTGGTATTGGCACATTAAATCAACAAGATACTATCAAATGACTCAAGAAAAGAAAAGGTATTGCACTGTGCTTGCAACAATTTGAAATTGTTTCAAAATCAAAATACTTATATACAGAAAAATGCTCTATCTCAAACATATTAGAGGTCTGTAAAGATGGTAAGTCTTGGAAAGTTTAAGTATCCAATGATTAAATGTGTAGCTGTAATGAAGGTGATAAAGTTAGTGTCAAAGTTGACCAGGAGCAATTTAAATAAAAATGTTTCGTATAATTTGATAATAAGAAACTGCAATACTTCCAAAGAAACACATTTAAAAATGTGCAACATTAAATACACATGTAACACTAAGCTTTAATCAATTAGATAGTTTTAAGTAGACATATGAATATTTCAGCAACAGCCCTAAATGTTTACTTTTGATTATTCAAGTTGAGCAAAATGTTTTATTTGGCTTTTTTTTTCATTGAGAAAACAAGGAATTATAACCACATTCAGGTTTGCCTGATGATACTGTACATGAACGGTATCGCCCACTCTGTTCTGTTGAGGCAGTCAAGAAGAGCAGAAAAGTCAAGCTTTGTGACTCTGAGCAACTTATCTAATAATTCTAACTTCCAGTTTCCTCAGCTATAAAATGAAATTGTCATGTATATGTAAACAAATGGTCATTAGCACATACACATTCTCAGTTAATATTAGCTTCCTTCTACCTCTTTCTCTTACTTTATTTAAACTTAATTGAATGCTTTCTATCAGCATCAATACCCTAAAAATGCTACAGATTGTCGAAGCTAGGAACTTTTTACATTCCTTCCTAGAAACATGGTACAAAGTATAAAGATTGGAGTGGGCAATTGGTAAATATTTGGTAACAGAATGATCCAGTGAATTTCTCTCAAATTTTCTCTCCTTAGCCCTTTCAATATATGCTCCTTTTTCATGTTGTCATTATCCCATCCTCCATATTTGACCATTTCAGGAAGGCACTAGGTAAGCAGAAGAGATTTATGTTATTTTAATAAATTAATTTTACTTTATTTCCATTATGTCCTAGGTCTTAGGGTACAGCACAATAAAAAAATCACAACCTCTTCTTAGGAATGTACCAGCACCATACATATGATACTTCTTAATATATAGCTAATTCAAATTAAAATAAAACACAGTTCAATATTATTAACAGAGTCACAGGCATGTGCACACACACACACACACAGTGAAAAAAGCCATGCCCATTGAAACATAATCCATTCTATAAATTATGTAACCTACTATCTCATAGTTAAACTATAATTGGGCTCTTAATTCTGTTCCTTGCACCAGAACATTGTCTATTACTCCTATTGAAATAATTGGGTCACTTTCATTGGGAAGATTTTCTTAAAGGACAACATCTGATCATTCAAATTCATGGAGATACAGTAGCAGTGGCCTCCAGTAGCCATAAAGATTAATTGATTGACATTTTCATTAAAACTATTAGCTTTTAAAGGAGCTATATGAAGTACTGATGGCATTTCCCAGTATGAGTGCCCAAAAACTAAAGCACCATTTAAAAAATTAATTTAGCAAATCCTTTAGTTAATTGTACATCTATTATGTGATCAAATATGGAGGTCCAATGAGTTCTGCCTAGAAATTATAGAGGAGCATGCAGGCCACCAGGAAGGGTGAGGCAATTGCAAATAACAAACAAAGAGAAGCTACAACACAAAGTAATCCATGATCAAGGTCTTAAGAATGGGACAGAGTATTCAAGGACTTCAGAGGATAGAGATAATCTTGTTCAATGGAGGTGATTGGAAAAGCCTGAGGGTAGAGGTGGCCTCTGAGTAGGAATGAGAAGCAGAAGTAGGATTTCAAAAAAGCAGTGTCAAAAACAATGAGCTCTGTAAGTCTGTAGGTCTGTACCTATGCTGGTTTCCTGCTGATGACTTATTTGATTTCCTTTGAATTCCTTACTTGGATTACACGAGGGACTTTGCCCATATTCTTGAAAGTATAGACTTGTATTTTGGGCAATGTTTCTTATCAAAGCAAGCATGCTAACTTTCTACCTTCCAATACGATGTTAGAAATAATTCTACGTGAGTGATTCCAGGTGTCTATATTCAAGTCCATACCATTCCAGGCAACAATAGTCTGGATAGAATCCTAAAAAAAAAAATTCTAGGTGGCAACACACACACACACAAAATTTCCTTTTGCCTTTTCTTGGGAGATTTGGAAGTAATTTAAATAATACCAATCCTTGCATGCTCATGATCCTGTTCTCTCCTTCCATCTCTCTCATGGCTTCTGAAATGGTCAGCTTCTCCCTCCTACTGTGTTCCCACTCCCACGGTGGGACAGAGTCATTCCTCCTTTACCTGAGTCAGAATCATAGACCTCACCCCAGTTTCCTGCTTTGACAACAACCCTGCCACCCAATCAGCCAAAAAGTCCTCACAGTTCTGCCTTCTCAACATCTCCAAAGTCCATTTACTTGTCTCCTTTCTCAGGCTATGACTATTTTGGCCAGATCATCCCCACATCCTTTTCAGGTTATGAATTACTTCCTCCAACTGGCCTCTTCGCTTCCAGGCTTGCCTACTTCTAAATCGGTTTTTCTGTTTTGGTGAGGACACTATTGATATGCCGGTACAATATTTCTAAAGTTTGCCATGGACTGTAGACTTCAGCATAACTTTCAAACTTCTTTATATCATACAGGCAGCTCTCGTTCTGCTTAATTTCTGCCACTAGCCTCCTTGCATGTTGTACTCCGGCCTCAATGAAGTACCTTTTGTTTTCTCAGGGTCTGTCTCTTTCCTTTGGTCTTTGTCCGAGATGATTCCTCTGTTATTATGACCAGTTGTCCTCCAAACTTTGACCATGGCTCTTCCTTTCCACAAATCCCTCTCCAGCTTCTCTTTCTTGTTGGTGCTATGCTCCTTTGGGTTCCTTTGGAATTCTCTCTATATTTCTATCAGATCACTAACCACAATGCACTGTAATTGCCTGTGTGTATCTCTTTTTCTTAAAAGGTCCTAAGTTTCTTAAAGGAAGCCATTAGGCCTTTTTATTATTATTATTTTTAACCTGAATAGATGGGCCTGTGCAGAAACTCCTGTGAGACTCCCCAGGGCCGTTCATAGAGCTTGACACATATGAAACACTCAAGAAACATTTAGAGGAGATGCTAGTATTGTAGTCAATGTTCTCAAACCAGAGGGACTCCAGTGGCATACTTTCTGATAACTTGAATTCTGACTTTAAAAGAAAAGTTAGGAATATTCAATACCAAATTTCAGCTGATCACATTTTATTATAATTGTGTGTGCATGACTATTTAATGATCCCCAAATATGTTACGAGTGTCTTCTCCCAGGGTAAGAGTTCTATCACATTAAAACAGTTGACGTTCATTAAATGTATTAAATGAGTAGCCACTCAGTGTGGAATGCTAAAACGGAATTCTATTAATTTTTAATCTCTTTTTTTCTGTTGGTTTGCATTATTTTTTGGCTCTGATTGGAAAAGAAAGTAGCTAGCTATGTGTACAAATTTAGCCACAGTGTTAAATTCACAGACCAATTTAGGATAAGGTAAATGTAGAGTTAAGGCAAGCTATAGTTTGGAATGAAGGCAAGGACTGTTGCCACCTTATCCATTTAAATAATTCTAGATGCACAGTCCAGCTACAAAGTCTAAAGAGAACGCAACTCGGTCTCCTCAGGGGAAAGAAGCTGGACACAGACCTTCCAAGGATATGAATAAAAGTAGACAAGTCTGTATCCACCAGAGGCAACTAGGACTCTGGGCATCTTTCCTAGAAAAAAGCCTAAAAAACTAAAACCAAAAAGCGTTTTGAGTCTCAGATTCACCCCTTACTAACCTTTTCACCTTCATGAGCCTCAGTCTGAGAATAATGAAAAGACAAATGTCATGGGGTCGTCATGAGAAATAAGAAACGGGATATATGAAAAAAAATTTTTTTGAACATTAAAATGCTTTAACTATATTAAAGTTGTATTCTATAATGCAATTGTTCTTAGAGCTACTTTTTGTTTTTCTAATACATATGACATGTGTATATTTCCTATTTATTTGGGGGCAGGAACTAGCAGGTATCACTGACCAGAAAATGCAGCGGACTGCAATTTAAGGATTTTGAATTCCGTGATAACCAGTGGTAAAGACTATGTGACTTTGGACAAATCACTAAAACTCATGAAGATTATGTCCTCAAGGGTCTAACAAAGATTTCCCCCAGCTCCAGGAACCTATGTGTTTATTTCTAAGTGAGTCTGCTACCTTTTTCTCTTCTATTGTCAGTTCAGTTTTAAGGTAAATCTCATCCAGGAAATCGTTTAGTCAGAGTAAAGGACTGAGACATAAAAGACAGGAAGTAAGAAAATGGGTTGTGTTTCCTAAACACAAATTATAAAATTATAGGTCACGAAAAATTAGTTTTTACTCCATTTCTCTCAAGCCCATGAAAGCACTCACCACCAGAATAGTTGCAACAGCCAGCAGCTGCCTTGGTACAGGAACGCTGGAGAAATGAGTCATTCTTAATGATTTTTGCCAATGAAGTATTAACTCAAAATATAGCTAGACAGGGCAGAGGGAGGAAATTTTCCCTTGGTTAGGAAGTTGTCAGTGACCTAGGAAAAAAGGACACTTGGAACTCCACGAATACCGGTTAAATTAAGAACAAAACAAAAGTTCTCATCTAACATTAAAAGCTAGTCAGTGAACAGCAACAAACACACTAAAAAAAAATAGTTATAAACAAAAATTCACATATTAGGTGCCACAGGAACCTAATACCCCAGGGTGCTGGGGATAGTGTAAAGAAGTCTGAAATCACCTCTTCTTTCAACAAATTTATCATCTAGGAGAGAAGAGTGAGATACACGTCGATGTTCTGAGTCAAGGAGGAGGGCCATGATCTCTCTCGTCCCCACTTGGCTTGATGCTGCAAGCTGCCAGATCTTTGACCTGGATAGATATGGTAGATGCACATCTGGCAGGTCTTGATTATCCCAGAGTTGCCTCCCTCCTTCACCCCTTGCATGTGTGTGTTCAGCCAAACCAAACTCGCCCAGCCACCAAGATCCCCCATGGAATCCTCTGCCCATTTCAGCTTGGGTCTGCACAGGCCTTATTTTCATACACTCTTAGGATTCCTGCTCTATGACATGAGGCTGGGCCGTGTGAAGAAGAGAGAGCTGGGGGAAAGGAAAGAAATGGGTCCTGATTATCTACTTGTTGCCCTTTTCTCTGACATTGTCTTGTTTCCCTGACCCCAGCCTTGTTCTGCCAGATCTGTTTCATTTTCTGCATGATTTCATCTGGATGGGCATTTCAAGCTGTGATTTCCAAGTTTGATCTCCCATTGTAGACGCTGCTATTGCTGAAAAAGAGGCTTTAAAGTTCAAAGTGAGTTGGAATGAGCAATGTCTTAAAAGTTTGTATCTTTCTGATCCTTCTCTGCTGTTGGCTGCTTCAAAGAATGTCAAATTATTATACATTGTATAGCAAATATCTCCAATGGGTATTCTTTAAAAATGCACTCAGGAAATCAGTCTTCCAGTTCAGAGGTTTGATGGTGAAACCTCTTGTTGTTGATGTGAAAAACTCATTCCGAGCAGAACTTCAGTGGCACACATTTCTCCCAAAAGGCTCCCAGCTCATTATTCTTGTCCTCAAATAGTGACTGGGGTGATCTGATTGTTTCCAGATTATTTGAGGTAACGATTGGACTGTTTTATCCACATGTGCTGTATTCCCCACCCCCCTCAGACACCAAAATGCTCCAAAGATGCTTTTGTGTGCCCTCCCTATTCAATACTGGGCATGTCTTTAAAGCAAATGAAACAATTAAATCTTCTTTAACGAAGCATACATATTCACCAGCTCTTACTTTTCCAGAAGTCTAACCACAAACCATTCTTGAGGGAGTACTAAGTTCCTCTGGATCCGAGCTAACTAGATAAATACTAAATTACTAGATAAATATTTTTACATAATTTGGTGAACAATGACTTTCCACCTTTTTAGGGCTCTAAAACCCACACTTAAGAGAGTTTTGGAAATACGTGCAGAAAAGAGAGTGTTTGATGAAACAATGGCTTTCTTTTGTAACTTGTATCACATTAAGTATCTAAATTTAAGTGTGTGGGGCGCCTGGCTCGGCGGGGAGCCTGCTTCTCCCTCTCCCGCTCCCCCCTCGTGCTCTCTCTCTCTCTCACTCTCTCTCTCTCCAATAAAAAATAAATAAATAAATAAATAAATAAATAAATAAATAAATAAATAAATTTAAGTGTGCCTCATTGGATATAATTTATAAGCAACTTAAACATTCGACATCATATTATGATTTTCATGTAAAGTTAAGTTTCCTAATTGGAAAAAGAAAATACTTCACAAATGCTGAGATTGCAAGCTGATATAAGCAAAAGCAAACAAAAAAGCAAAAATAAAAATATGCTTAAAGTAGATATCCAGAGAAACCTCATTACTCTGGACCTAACATATTTTAAACATGAGTACACAGATGCCAACGAAGCTGAAATTGGTCAGGACAATATCTAATGATAAAGCCATGTATTTTTGAATGCAGTTCACATAAATGAGGTCGCTAAAGTAGAAGAAAAATAGGTACCTCCTCAAAAGTAAATTATTTCAAGCATTTAGAAAATTATCAGCATGTGTATTTTTGAATGTTAGTACAAGTAGTGTGCTAGTTACAGTATTTCTTCTCTACCTTTAAAGGACGTTCTTCGAGGACCTGTTGGCAAACACGAAAGCAAACGGACTCATGAAAAAAAATGAGCACAATGTTTTATGGTGATCTGAGCTAAGTAAATTATTTAGTGATTTTGATTTAGTCCCAACTATATAAACACTTTACACAACGGTCGAGATCACCAAGTGTTCCTCTACTGTTTTGGAGAAATTAATTTGACCTTTTTGTGTTTGTTTTGTTTTTGAAGATGGTTTATGGTTACACCAACAGTGCATTGTTCAGAGTCGCACCAGATTTTTTTTTCCCCCAGACTAAACTGCACCCAGGCAATAACTTTTGTAAATCCCAGGTAAACTTTACAATGCCATATCAGTGTTTGTGCTGAGGAAATGTACTCTCATTTTAATATTTTATTTAATAAAACATTACTCATTTCTTTTTCTTGCTGTGGACTTATTTGCAAGTGAATGGGAAAAAGTTCCCTTTCCTCCTAGGATGTATAAAAAAGTACAAGTTTCCCCTTCCATCTCCCATGTCTAATTATGTTTAGAGTTCCTTCATCCCTGGGGAAAATTCACACCTTTTTGTCATTCTGGATCATAGGAATAAAAAAAGTGCAAGCACAAGTATGAAAATCCTCTAACGTTGATTTATAGGTATGACTGAAATAATACTGTTGGATTATCTATAGGGTTGTGGGGGCTGACGCTTCTAGGAGAAGATGCTGGTAGCAGCCTGGGAGAAAGCTGGCTTCCCAGAGGCTGGAAAGGGAGAGGGGTGGTGGGTTCTGTGATTGGCCATCATGCTCCTGCTGGATAGAACAAGCATCCAATCACAGCAGGGTGTAGGCAGAGATGCTTGGGCCCTGAGCATTAAGCCTTAGGAACTGCAGTGAAAGAGGTGGGTGTCTCCACTTTCTATCAGACCATGGGGGCTAGGAGAAAAGTAAAAGAAAAGAAAAGAAAAGCTTACATTCCTAAGAGAGGTCTCAGAGCTGGATATGATTTTATTCAAAAAGATAAACAAACGTGACATTTTGTTCATGATGTGCATAATGATTGAAAACATACCTGTTACTAAAGTACTGTAAAATAAGGATCTAAAATATAAAAGTTCTCTTCCTTAGAAAATATATATCAGTAGTTTGGCCAAGACTTTTGAGTTATTATAACAAGTTTCTATTGATTTATTCAGGATGTGATTAGTGCCTAGAAAGTAGTACAGTTTTGCAATACAGTATTTTTAAATGCTGCCTTGACACAGTTTTAAGGCTGTGGCCGGAAGCTGGTTAGTTCCCCTTCTTGAGTAACCCATTAAATCCATACCCTAACCACCACCTGTGCCAGGGTGTCCCATGCTGGGCCACTATAACCCCACCCTCAGCACCCAAGGGCCTTGTATGAGAACCAAGCACAGCCCTTATGCCTCAGAGCCTGCTCCAATCACCCCAGTTACCAATCCTAACCCTACTTAGCCTGCCTCACCCATTCATTCCCACAGAAATCACAATGAAGGCTCTTGCCCACAGGCCCCTCTCTTTCTCTGCCTCGTGACTGACCCCAGTGCTTTCCCTGGATGGCCCTCGTGGCTGTCATCTCCTCAGAGAACTCTGAGTAACAAAATTGTAAAACTCTTTCTGTCCTTCTCCCTCCACATGCATCTGGCTTCACTCCACCTCACCCAAGGTAATAGAGCTAAAACAAGTTCCTCGTACACTTTCACATTCACCACCGAGCCCATTTCCCTGTGCATCTGAGGTTGGGAAATGGGGTCAGTGACCTTTTTGTTGGGTCCCAATGAAGCTTCCAAATGATTACTTCTTCCTCTAAAAATTCCTTCTCTTTTGAAGCTTTTGCTATTTGAGTTGACCATCCTCCATCTCACCTTATTTAACCAAGACATTGAATCCAACTGCACTCTTTTTTTTTTAAGATTTTTTTTTTTTGAGAGAGAGAGAGAGAGTGAGAGAGAGCTTGAGAGGAGAGATGGTCGGAGGGAGAAGCAGACTCCCCGCTGAGCAGGGAGCCAGATGTGGGACTCGATCCAGGGACTCTGGGATCATGACCTGAGCTGAAGGCAGTCGCTTAACCAACTGAGCCACCAGGCGCCCTCCAACTGCACTCTTGGTTCTCTTCTTCACTCCAAGTCCTGCCATTATTCTGGGTGACTTCAACACCCATGTGCCTATGTATTCCACTCTAGCATTTTGCTTCATATTTGTTGACTGGTATGTGCCTACTGATCTTCACATTTATTCATCTTCAACCCCTTGGTCCCATACCCTCACATGAATACGCTCCACTTCTAAAATTAGTTCTAAAGGTCAAAAGTCCAAAATCAGTCTCCTTGGGCTAAAGTCAACAGGGCTAGTTTCTTCTAGAGATTCTAGAAGAGGATCTGTTTTCTTGTCATTGCCAGCTTCTAGAGACCCCTAATTCTTTGTTTGTGATCTCTTTCTTCCATCTTCAAAGCCAACAGCATACCATTGTAACATTCTGTCACCGGCTCCACTTCTGTCATCATACTGCCTTCTCTCTAACTTACCTTTAAAATGATTTAACTTGGGGTTTCCAGTTCTCGAGAAACTGGATTAAATAGATCCCCTGCTAAATACAATTATCCATCCTAGATAAACTTTGTGGAACAGCAATCTGAGGACTTGCAAGGTAAATAATAGCAGGTCAACCCATGAAGGAAACAGGAATTTCAAATTCCACTGAGCTGGTGGTGAGAGTCTAATATCACTCCACGTGATCTCAGAGGCATCCTGAAGCCCAGAAGTGTACAATAGGTGTGGACAGAAAGAATTTCAAAATAAGCACTCACTTTGGGTTGGAGGAATCAAAAAAACAGCCTCTGAAGGTAGAGTAGGTAAGAAGAAAGGAGCTGGTGTGGAGGGGAGATCATCTATTTAACATTTTTTTGTTGTTGTTATTTTTATTTTTCTTCCTAAGGAAGTGTCAGCCAGTCAGGCGTCTAAAACTCAGAGGAAAGACAAATGTTCTCTCTGATGAGAGGAACTGTGGTCCCAGAGCATAGATCAACCATCACCACCCACCCTTTTCTCTCTGTCTGTCAGCTTACCACTTGGACCTGGATGCAGATATAGACTCTGGGAATACATGACAGAGCAAGGAAATTAAGTCCCCAGTGTCCGGCTGGAGAACAGGGAAGGAAATACTTAGGAAGCGAGAAAGTATCAGGGAGAATGCAGTGAAAATGATGTAGAAAAGATGCAGAAAATGACCTCATATTCTTGCATCTGAGCACAAAAGTTCATCTCTGAGTTGTTCATGCAGGAATTCGACCGTAAACAGCCTACCACAGCCTTTGGAAGTGAGGTACAGAGGAGATCTCTACCCATGTCTCAGGTTGGCTACCGGTTGTGTACATCAGGGTCTGACGAGAATAACAATGCAAGTACTTTTAAAAAACTGGACTGACATTGGAACCAAGCCCATAAAAGTCAGATCAGAACTTGTGTCTTGGCAGTAACATGGCCAAACGTGTGCTATAACAAAACAAATCAAATCAAAAACACAACAGTGTTCATTATAGGATTAAAACAAGACCCAGACTACTGTAATTGTCAGAATGTTTAGTAAGCAATTATATTGTTTGGCATACAAAGAATAAAGAAAATCTCAACTCACAAGAGAAAAGACAACTAACAGATACCAATCCAGCAATGACACAAGATGTATAAGTTATTAAAAAGAGGCTTTAAAGCATCTATTATAAGCCTGCTCTGGAAGTAAAAACAGACATTCCTTAAATTAACAAAAAGACTGTCTCTGCAAAGAAATAGATGAGATAAAGAAGAACCAAATGGAAATTCTAGAATTGAAAAATACAATAAATAAAATTCCCTAGATGGGCTCAATAAAAAATGGAGCTGACAGAGGACTCAATAAACTCGAAGATAGATCAATAAAAATGATCCATTCTAAAAACAGAGAGAAAAATTAATAAAAGTGAAGAAAGTCTGGGTGACCTGTTGGACAATACCAAAAGGTCTAAGATTCATGCCCTTGAGGTCCCAGCAGGAGAGGTGAAAGCACAAACAGGCTTAAGAGATAATGTATGACAACTTCCTAAATTTGATGAAAGACATAAACATATGCAAAATGCTTATCAAAATAATCTATGTTTCAAAAAAAGTCTCAAGGAAAATTAGAAAATATTTTAAACTGATTGAAAATGAAAATACAACATATCAAAATTTATGGGATAGAGGCAAGTACTGTTTAGATGAAAATATATAGCATTAAATGCTTTTATTAGAAAAGAAGAAATGTTTCAAATCAACAATTTAGGCTTCTACCTAAAGAAACTCAAAAAAAAAAAAAGAGAGAGAGAGAGCATTATAAATCTAAAGCCAATAGGAGGAAGGAAATAATAATGAAATCAATAAAATTGAAACATAATAGACCAAAGTCCAGTTTAAAAGATCAGTAAAATTAATAAATCTTTAGCCACACTAAACATAAAAAATAGAAAAGATATAAATCATCAATATCAAACACTAAAGAGGGATATCATTGGAGAGCATACAGGCATTAAATGATAATAAGAAAATACTGCAAATAATTCTATGCAAATAAATATGACAACTTATTTGTCATGAGCCACACCAATTCTTTAAGAATAATAAATTACTAAAATTCACCCAGAAGACATAGATAACATAAATAGTTCTATTCTATTAAAGAAATTGAGTTTATTATTAAAAGCCTTTGGGGGCGCCTGGGTGGCTCAGTTGGTTAAGCGACTGCCTTTGGCTCAGGTCATGATTCTGGAGTCCCGGGATCGAGTCCCACATCGGGCTCCCTGCTCGGCAGCGAGTCTGCTTCTCCCTCTGACCCTCCTCCCTCTCATGCTCTCTATCTCATTCTCTCTCTCAAATAAATAAATAAAATCTTTAAAAAATAAAAATAAAAATAAATAAATAAATAAAAGCCTTTGGAAAAAAGAAATCTCTAGACCTACATAGTTTCACTGGTGAATTTTACAAACATTTAAAGAGAAAATAACAACAAGCCCACACAATTTCTTCCAAGAAATAGAAGAGGGAACACTCCCCAAATCATTTTATGAAGCGAGAATTACCCTAAACCCAAGACCAGATACAAACAGTACAAAAACAAACAAAAAAACCTACAGATAAATTTATGTCATGAATATAGACATAAAAATCTAGTAAGTCAAAACCAGCAATATAGAAAAAGGATAACACACCATGACTAAGTGGATTTATTCTGGGAATGCAAGGCTAGTCCAAATCTTAGAAACCACTCAATGTAATCTACTGTATTACAGAGTAAAAGAAGAGCCACATGGTCACATCAATTGATGCTCAAAAAGTATTTGACAAAATTAAATCCACATATATGAAAAAAACACTCAGGGAATTAAGAATGGAAGGGAACTTCCTCCACATGACAGAGATCATCCATAGGAAATCTGCAGTTGATAATATTTCAAATGACAAAAAACTGAATTATTTCTCCCAAAAATCAGGAATAAGGCAAAGACAACCCTCTTACCACTCTTATACCTCATACTGAATTTCCTAGTCAGTGCAATAAAAAATATAAAATTCTTTATTCACAAATTATGCTATTGTCTATATCGAAAATTTCATGAAAGCTCTAAAAAGCAAACTGGAAACCCAAATTAGAAAAAAAACCCCATATATAATAGCTTTGAAGGAATAAAATGTTTAGGTATCAATCTAAAACACCAGGTGCAAGATTTGTATGTCGAAAGTTACAAACCTTGATTAACGACATTGATGAAGCCATAAGTAAATGGAGATATATATTACCTTAATGGATTGAAAGACTTGATATAGTTATGTTAACGCTCCAAATTTAATCCACAGATCTAATGCAATTCTGCATAAAATCCCAGAAAAAATAAGTTTTTTAATGTACAAACTTATTCTAAATTGTATAGGGAAAGGCAAAAGAACTGGGACAGTCAGAACATTTTGAAAAAAAAAAAAAGAACAAAGATGGAATACTCACACTGTTTGATTTTTACAATTACTGTACAATTACAGTAATGATGATAGTGTAATACAGGTAAAATTACAGTCACATTAATCAGAGTCCGAGAACTGACCCCCTCTCTTTCAAAATATGTCCAACTGATTTTTGACAAATATGAAAGACAGTTAAATTGCCAAAAGATTGTCTTCTTAAAAATAGAATTGGGTTAATTGGACCTCCATATGTAAACAAATAAACAAATAAGTCCATACAAAAATTATACATTGTACTTTCTCAAAATTAAAAAAAATTCTCCTCTGTGAAAGACCCTGTTAGAAGAATGAAAAGACAATACGTAGGCAAGGAGAAAACATCTGCAAACACATATCTGACAAACATCACGTGTCCAGAATATATTACAATTACTCCCATATACCTAAACTTTATGTAGTAATATACTGGAGGGAAATACATAAAATTATCAACAACAACAATGACAAAATGATCAAATCTCAATAGTAGTGAAACAAACAACCCTGTCAAAAATAGGCAAAAGATTTGAACAGACACTTGCAAAGAGGACACACAGAAGGCAAACAAAGATGTGCAGTATCATTCATCATTAGGGAAATGCAAATTGAAACCACAGTAAGGTACTGTCACACGTCTATCAGGAAAGTTATAGACAAAAGCAAAAAAACTGGCAATTATACCTGTGCTGACTTGGATGTGAAACAACTAGAACTCTTGTATATTCCTGATGGGATGCAAATGTTACAACCATTCTGGAAAAACGGTTTGGCAGTTTCTCAGAAAGTTAAACATACACTTATTATCTGCCACTGTGATTTCAATTCTAGGTGTTTACTAGGTCAAAACTTACATTCGTATAAGAACCTGTCTATGAATGTGTATAAGCGGGCCTATTTGTCAGTGATCCAAAGTGGAAACAACCCAAATATTCAACAAATAAGTGAATAAACGAACTGTGGTGAATCTATACAATGGAATACTAATAATCCTATATTGGTAATAATAAAAAGAAACAAACCACTGGTACAGGTAGTAGCATCAATGCATCTCAAAGGAAGGATGCTGAGCAGAAAAGCCAGCCTCTCAAGCTTGTGTACTGTACAATTCCATCTATGTGACACTCTGGAAAAGGTAGAACTAGAGCAATGAAGAACAGAAGAGTGGGACAGCACAGGGGAGGTTTCTGAGGATGCTGAAACTGTTCTCTAGCCTAATAGAGGTGGTGATTACCTCCGTCTGCCTATGTGTGAAAACTCGGGGTTGTACAGCATAAAAAAGCCAATGTTACGGCTTTTATATATACATATATACAATGGAATATTACTCAGCTATAAAAAAGAATGAGATCCTGACATTTGTGACAACATAAACAGACCAATAGCACATTATGCTAAGTGAAATAAGTCAGACAAGGACAAATACCTTGTGATTTCACTTATACGCGGAATCTAAAAAACGAAACAAATAAACAGAGAAACAAAGAGACAAACCAAAAAACAGACTCTTAAATACAGAGAACAAACTGGTGGTTGCCAGAACAGAGGTGGGTGAAGGGGTGGGTGAAATAGATAAAGGGGATTAAGAGAGCCAAACTTCCAGTTATGAAATAAATAAGTCTCGGAGATAAAAGTACAGTATAGGGAATACAGTCGGTAAAATTGTAATGACATTGTACGGTGACGGATGGTGACTATGCTTATTGTGGTGAGCACTGAGTAATATATAAAATTATTGAATCAGTATGTTGTATACCTGAAATGAATATAAATTATACATTAATTATACTTCAAAAAAACCCAATTTTAGTGTATATTAATTTAACAAGTGAAATTTTTGAAAATATCTGGGTCTACAGAGGAGTAAAAAAAATACTTCATTTGCTCCCAACATTTCGCTCACATTCCAGGCACATCTGAGATATTTTCAATATTATTTTTTCATATCCCGTATTGTGAGGGGAGTAGGAGTGTGGACAACAGTTGTCTTAGGATCAAGTCTCAAGGGCTCGGTCAACACTTGGACATCATGATCAGAACTGCCATGTTGCACACCAGGGTTTCACATGAAAACCACAGTGATGTTGCCCCTTGGAGTGCCCCTGACTATGATTGCCTTGCCATAACAAAATAACATCCCCTACCTTTACCTCCTCACACAAATTGCTTATATTAATTCAAGTGATGTAAGTAGTGTAACTTCATTTATTTAAGACTCTAATGTTTATTTGAAATGCCAATTTTGGAAGAGGTCATACTCATTCCAATTTATTATATTGATATGCATATCAAGTAATGTTTGTCTTTTTAGAAGTTTTTTTTTTCCACTTTATTTTTATTTATTTATTTTTAAAGATTTTATTTATTTATTTGACAGAGAGAGACACAGCGAGAGAGGGAACACAAGCAGGGGGAGTGGGAGAGGGAGAAGCAGGCTTCCCACCAAGCAGGGAGCCCGATGCAGGGCTTGATCCCAGGACCCTGGGATCATGACCTGAGCTGAAGGCAGACGCTTAACGGCTGAGCCACCCAGGCGCCCCTCCACTTTATTTTTAATGTGAGAGAGAAGACGCTATATGCATAGAGAGAGTCTAGTGGGCCGTTTTGACTGTAATAGTGTCTTACAGAAGTTAGAAGCTTATATTGGCTTAGAAGTCTAAGGTATCTGTCATTTTCTTGTCTGCAAATGGTGATAACTATATACCTTATGGGAATGTGGAGGGTTAAATTAGTAGGAAAAAGTGTTTTGTATGCTATGAACTTCCAACATAGAAACTGTTTTAGTGGGAAGTCAGAGGCACAGGAACACTGGAGGAATTCACAGTTTTTACTATTTTATTTTGCCAAGGGCTGGAACAGTAAGTCTAAACTAATCCAATTGTAAAGAGAGCTCTATATTCCATGGCCTCAGGTAATGATTATCAGACCTGCCCCCCCCCTCCCCGTCTCTTCAGTGGGCTGGTGGCTATTTGCAAAGCTAGCTAAGTATTTATTATTTGATCCTAAAAAATAATAATGATAATAAATTTTAAAAAAACGACACAACAAAAATGTCTCTTCCTGATTTGTAACCCTTCAAGTTGGGAAATCGTGTGCAGTCTAACCCTGAAAGTGATTCCCATGGTGTGGTACCCACTAGAGCAATTAACTGATTACTGCTGTTCAGAAAATGTAGTCTTTGGCACAATAATAGCCACCTCCTCTCAGCGGGACACAGTCTTGTTTATTATTATTGGTTTTGACTCTTCTGAGAATCTTTGGTGAACATGACAAGGCTCATATCCAAGCCAATTTGAAATAATGTCTTCCGTAAGATTCCATGAAACACTGGCAAGTGCTTTCCAAAAATCAGAATCCCTTACATCTTCCTCTGTGTCCTCACTTCTGCTCCCAATGACATTACCTAGAATTAAATATCCATATTGACCAGAAAACAGCTCCTTTTATACAGTTATGGATGGTTTACCTACTGAAACATTATTGGGTAGAATAACAGAGTTCTAGTTTTAAAGCTAGAAGTGATGAAGCAAATCAAGCCTCTCAAATACCCCATGATTCATGGATTGGAAATAATAACCATTTCTTAAATTTACTTTCTAATAAAGATCACATGTAGTTTGTTCCATGTTTTAGCCAATATACCTTGCTTAACCCACCTAATCTCCTTCTTCTCCCAAATACAAGCTTTTAACAATTGTACCTAAATCCCTAGTCCACACAGTGTTTCCTTATGCAATTACCTCTTAACCTTTGAAAAAAAGTAATACCAATTTACTCACCCAAATTTAGAGTAGCTTGTCTACCTCTGGTCTTCTGTCAACATCACCCAACTGGACCACCTTTTCATGTATATACTTCACTCATCAGTGAGATCAGATCTTCAAAGGAGGCCGTTTGGTGGAGTAAGATGACACTTTTATTGGAAGAATATTAATTTTGTGATTGAATCCTTGCTTTGACCCATTCTAAGAGTATAAATGTAGATAAGCTATGTAACATCCTAGAGCCTCTTTTACCCACTTACAGAAAGAAACAAGGTTGTTACGGTGGCTGGTAACAGTAGATGTACCTAATGATGCTTGTTTCTTCCCGCTATCTTAGTATCTTCTCAAGAAGGAATTTTATAGAGGTGGCTCAGATCTACCTGCACACTGGCAGACATAGTGGTGAACATTATGTGATGAATGCTTTTAGACCAGGGATGCCTCCCTAGTTTTCCCGTGTCCCTACCACTCCCCATTGCATGTACATGGTCACCATATTCTTATGTCACCTCCTACTCTTTGTAGGTATTTGCATTTGGTAGAATCCTTAGATCAAGTGTTTCATATCTAAATACTGAATTCAATACATAAATGAATAATTGGTAAAGAAGAACCACTTTCTCCAATGACGCATGTTGCTGTTGGTATGTAGGGCCACGTTCTTTAACCACTGAAGCAATAGGTATTCTAGGGCAGTCCCTGATTTCATTTGTCACTTTATTGTCAGAGTCAGAGGAGTGAATTAAAGCTGGAGCTGTCATTGTCATTTTTTGAGAACATTCCTTTTCCAAGCCCAGTTTATTGTTTGCTGTTTCACTAGATAGAAAAGCATTTCTTAAGATAAAATGCGGTCTTTGCCTTTCCTCATGACCTTCCCTTTTCCGGATACATCAGAATACCTTTTCTGCAAATGAAGACCTCCAAAAGTTACATCCAGGACCAGACTGTGTACACTATGCAAGGGATAAAATCACCTTCTTTTATAAATGACACCTATGTTCAGTTAGAGGAGAGAATGGATCGCAAACCAAAGGAGTCTGCTGTGTGTTGACAGAGCTGCCAGGAATGGAAAGTTCCTCTCAACTTTCAGGAATTCCTGATCATATGGACATATGCTTAGCAAGGCCTCTGCTAGTTTATAAGGTATCTCGTATGATTTTGAAAATGACGCCCCTTCTTGGTGGATGCAGAATGGCTTGGCAAGCTAAGGTCTGGCTAGATTTTAGTTCTCATACATCTTCTTGGCCAGTGGCCAGTTTACGGTTAACAACCTGCAGCAATATACATGGAGGCTCTAGTGGTAGTATTATATATACTTTTTATTTTCATATCTTCTTTACACCTTTCTGTATTTTCACTTTTCCTTTGTTCTCGTTCAGGGAGTTGGCCGTCTCTGTGTTCAGGGAAGAAAACCAAAAGAACTGCTAAAATAAAGGAAGATGTATTCCCGTACCAGCACCCCCAATCTTAAGGCTTGAGAAAGGATCTCCCAGTTTGAAGGAGTCATAAGGAGAATGAGATATAGTGGAGCAAGGCAAGGGGCAGAGACCTGAGCAAGGGTATGGGTAGGTTCCAGTGAGAAGGGCTCTGAACCCCCTGGGCAGATTCCTAGGAGGACAAAGAAATATCAAAGAAATAATAGCTGTGACTGGAGCAAAGACGCTATTTATAGCCTCTCATATACCCCATATCCTTGTTGGAACAGTAACAGCAGAGATTCCTGCACCCCCAAATAAGACCTAGAGACTACAGAGAGTGGCCATGCTGGCAAGAACAAGGAGCATCTCAGTGGTGACCTCTGTGGGTTAATGTCTAAAAACCAGACCCTCACTCAACCAAAAAATATTCTTCAATACTAAGACCCACTGAAATGTGTTTCAGCTCTAGGAAATGAGGGTCCTGGGAGGTGGATCCCAAAAGACTGTGGCTAAAGTTTCTGCCAGTGCATCAGGATGATATCTAAAATATAATAAAATGTGAGTTATTTGAAAAAAAAGTGATATTCAGGTACATCTTTGTCTTTGGATGGTGACTGTCATTATCTAGACAATCTAGACTGGAAGAGGATTACCAATGGGTGCCTGCCATACTTCCCACTCATATCACAGCAGGGCCCCTCTCAGAGTGTAGGCACCTAGTTCTCAGACAGGATAAACTCCAAAAATAAGTAATGCTTTCCTGTGTTTTCCTCTCCTTCATAGCGATATGGTCTTGGTACTATAAATCAAAAGGAAGACTTAGCCAATAAAGGCAGCATGTCCTTGGCCAGCCTGTGGAAGAGATGTGTTTGGGATAGAGGATATTTCAGATGCCACCGACATGCGACAACCTTTATCTTCTTTGTCATTGTGGTAAGGACACAACATGAAATCTACCCTCAACAATTTTTTAAGTGTCCCAAACAGTATTGTTAACTAGAGGCACGATGTACAGCAGATCTCTAGAATTTATTCCTGTTGCATAAATGAGATTTTATTTTTTCTGCCCTCAGGCTGTAGTTACAACCACCTCCTCTTCTGTTTAGAGGAAAGGTCTGGCTCTAGCTCAAAAGACAAACCCCGTTTCAGTTGTCTTCAGTCCTGTCCTCCTCCACCATGTCCTGGTACTGGAACGTATTCCTGACAGGAAAGGTCTAAAATGTCTTCACATGACTGCCTGCCACAATGTGGGTATTGCAGAATTTGGAATTCTGGGAGAGCAAACCACAGGATATATATATATAATATATATATATATATATCCAAATTTCTCTTGCAGGCAGAGAATAGATTTTGTTGCCTCTCAAAGTGACAGTCATTGCAAGAAACTCCACTGACTAGTCATGAAAGGCCACGGGCCTGGTGGCCAGAGAGAGTTTGTTAAGTGGTGTTTTCTCTCCACAAAGCTGGAGATGGCCTCTAGGTGACAATCATAAATACTGGGCTAGATACGGACCCGGAAAATACATGAAAACAAAGTGAAAATTTTTACTTCTTTTTTGACCTCTCCTTTCTGTACCTCTGCACTCTTTAGCAGGATGGGAGGGGAATACAAAGGATAGGGGTGAAAATAAGTAGAATTTCACTATCTCAGTCTGTATGTTACCAAGCTAGTTTGAGGGATTACATCCACTCACAGCATGAAAACACATTGTCTGGACCAAAGTAATTTAATCCCATCCAAATTCTAGTGAGGGCCCTGTCTGATGAGGTTTCAGCCTCTGTCAAAAGAGAAAGTGACAGCTGGGGAAAGTGTCCAGGTACTCAGCTGAATCTTAGAATGGATGTGGCTTAGTGATTTACAGAGCACCAGAACCTTGCCTTGAAGATTCCAGGAATAAATATGCAACAAAAACTGTGTAAACAGATAGAGAGAGAAAGGAGTAATCCCTGCTCCTCATGCTCCTGCCTGGGTGTCGGGAGATTCTGTTGGCATGCAGGTGGTGTGAAAGGGCCGGTTTGGAGGCTGAGCTCTTGTTGCCCTACACCAAGAGGCAGGCGAGTGCAAGTTGCTGAGGACAACAGCACATTTTACTAAGTCTGTGAAACCTATCATTGTTCATAACGTCATACCATGGAAAATTGGAAAAGCAGAATAAATGCAGACTTTCCTAGAGAAATGTCTACTGTCCCCGAGAAGCAATTGCATAGCTTAGGGTATCCTGTTCCAAAGAAATATTAAAAAAACACACAAAACATAGACCCCTTAGAAGATATCGAGCAGTTCTCTGTATTTGCAGGCAGATGGAATATATTATTTTTGATTAATTTAGCACCTTCTTCCCTCTTTCTCCCTCTCTCTGTCTTCCCCTCTCTGTATCTCAGTTCTTTTTAAAATCACATCTTATGATTTAATGAGAAAAGTGAAGTTTATGTTCTTCAGAAACCTTTATTTGTTGTCATGAAAGTACATGCATTTGAATAAGCCATTTTTGAGTTATAATGCCAAACCTAATATATGCTTTTTCCTACCTGACCTAAAGTCCACTGCTATTTCCGGTATGCTATATAGCAAAAAGGTGTTTCCCTTATGGTCTAAAAGTTGCAAATTCCACAAAGTTCTGCATTAGAGAAAATGTGTAGAAAGATAAGGTCCTTTTGAGATCAAAATCCTTGTGTTGTGCTCCATTATAAACAGATTTTGTTTGTTAAAGCAGTGATTCCTGGCAAATACCACCAGAAGCCTGTCTCTACAGAGGATATGGAGTCAAATATGGACACCATCAACTGAAAAATATTTAGTAAAAACTTGCATATTCTTGGGAGCCTGCTGAAGTATTTTTCATCTGTGCAAACTTCTGACTTGACTCAATGGGAGTCACATGCAAATTTGGAAGAAAAATTTAAAAAGTATGGACGGGAGATGGTGGGAGGTGGGATTATCACAGGATGTAACACCTTCCTGAGGAGAGAAACAAGGAAAGAATATCTTACAGAGGAGGATAGCTATCCTTCCCAGAAAGAGAAAGACATCTGTCTTTGTGTTTAGATCATAAATAATTTCCCTCCAGTTACTTATTAACTCCTCAGTCTTGAAAATTTTGATGAAGACAGTCATTGAATATCTGTTTTCGAGTTTTGGACTTCAGATGATAAATAATTACATCTTTTCCCTATCATCCTTGTTTTTCTCAAAATTATATGTTTCCTATTAAAAATAAACCTTCTTTTGTTCCCAAATATTATGCCATTTATAATAAGCATACTTAATTAATTAAAAAGGAAAAGAAATGTGATAGCTTTTGGTAGTGAATAGCCAAGGACTCAAAATTCCTAAAATATGTAAGGGAGAGAGCCCGCATGGCTTCAGCATCTGGCTCATGGATTGTATAATCCCCAGCAGCACTAGTTACTCTGGTCACAGCAGGAATGGAACCCCCTGGAGTTGTGCAATGTGGTGGCCCTTATCATTCTTCGGTAAGGGTCAGCAAATTATTGTAGGTGTCATGACCATGGCTTTAAGAGTTGCTTAAGGAGCACAGGGTCAATAGGGATGGAGAACTAGCTCACTACCTGCTATCTCTTCCTTTACACTGATTTCTGCTTTAGGGCCAATGTCTTGAATTGTCCAGAAGGAGTAAAGAAGCCTTTCTATCTTCTAGGTTGTGCCTCTGGGTCACCTGGGCCTCTTAGGTGGAAACTCAGAGCAGAGAAAAAAAAACCCTACTCAGAAGAAGAGACTTGGTGAGTGGCTCAGTGTTAGTTTCTCAAGCTACATTTGGTTCTCCAGGGATGGTGCCTGCCCAGACCCTGTTTCTCTTGGAGAATGGATACATGAACATTCAGCATAGGGGTTCTACATGTCTGCCACGTTCTGATTTAGAGAAAGAAGGCACTGCTTATAGATGTTTCCAATTACATAAATCAAAGTCATTAATCTCTGGCCCAGTCAGACTTCAGAGGCTTATTTGAATGTTTTATTCTCTCATTGCTCAGAATTTTTGGTTTCTAGGGAACACTGAGAACATGGAAGGCACTGACTGGATGCCTCCAGCCAGTTTATTATGCACTTTGAGAACTGGTCACCATACAGAACATGAATGTAGGCCCTTTCATTCAGTGTCTTAAGTTTTACGGCTTAGGGAAGAGAAGTACTTTTTAGATCTTTATCTCACAGCATTCAAGATGTCCAAGTCAGGAGGGAGATGGTCACCCACGCTCCCTAATGGCACAGAAACAAGTTTATGCATAACTTACTTAGCATCTTGTGTGAAAAACAAACATAAATACAGCTCACTAATTAGGATTTTTTTTTTTTAATGGAAGAATGTAGTGTGGTAGAATAATAGGAAAGCAGGTAGTTTTAAATTTTCTCTATTTTCTTATATTTTTGTAATCTTTTAGAATTATCTTTAAGAAAAAGAAGTAATAATATGAGAGAAACAAGGAGCAATCAAGGTCCCTTAGATAAGAAGCAGCTTTGAAAAGGCAACTCTTTATTGGGGAACTATAAATGATTACAATCACAGTGTTATTCTTCATGATACATCTACATAATTTTTAAATGTGACTTGGAAGGCGTGGGCCCAAGAGATTAGTTGCTTCTGAGGAGCCTCTGGAGATATTACAGTGATTGCTTCACTAACCATATTTTTTTGCAGGACAGTTAGCCTTTCCATTCTCAATATGATCTGAAGGATCAAAGGGTAACTGCCTATGCTTTTCTATAAGACTATAAGAAACTCAACAAATTAAATTCTGTGTGTCACTGGGGATCACATTTTTCAATTTGAAAATTTGGAGTTGAAAATCTTACTCTGATGTGTGAGTTTATTTCCGTGTTTCAATTTGGAGAGTCTTGTAAACATCCTTGATTTTCTTATGTTCTCTTTTCTTTCTCCCTCCCTTCTTCACTCCTTCCCTCCCTTTCTTTCCTTCCTTCCTTCTTTTTGTATTATTTGGCCCATATAAGACTTTGTAGGACCTCTGTGCATAATTCTGAATCGGACCTTATAAGAAGATCGGGAAAAAAAAAAAAACATAAAAGGTAACTCAGTGGGGTCTTATCCCGCAATGAAGCCTAGAGATGATTTTCCTTCTAATGTCTAAGTTCAGCAACCACCACACCTCACTTTGCCTCCTTATCCTTCTTATCTTTCTTTTTTCTTTGCTTTGTTCATTAAAACTCAAATCCAAAATAGAAATAAATCTGAGTTGGCAGTTTTAATTGAGTGTTTCAAATGGTTGAGTTTTTATTACAAAATATACTGTTATAAACCAGGGTTTTTCCTTTTTGTATACATTATTTTAAATGTAGACTAAATCAAGATCTAGGCCAAATTCTCCAGTCCCGGCTTATCAGTCTCCCTCTGGTCCTCAGGGAGATGGAGCCTGGGGAGAGGAGAAAGAGTGGGTCCTTACCTCAGGCCAGCATGGCACCACTTGGAGCACAACTGGAGAAACCTGGCTGGTGGGTGTGATTGGAGGCACCTGGGAAGACATTATCACTTTCAAAGCCCCTCTTTCAATAATTTTATATGGTTAGAAACATGTTCCTTATATCTTAGAATCTGTTGTTTACAAATGTGCCCAGAAAAGAACACTGTTCCGGTTTAGCTATAAGTAGTTCACATTCAAATATGAACTACTCTTCTAAGGTTCTTGCCTGACAGAAGACTCGTAAAGGCTGAGAAAGAAATATGCATACACATTTTCGAAGTCTGAACAAGATTGGGTAAAAGGGTGGATTATTGGTAAGGAAAGAGACTTACCTCGTATGTGCATTTATAGCAATGCATGGCATGGGCGGCGGCCCTAAGCATAGAGTCAGAAAAAGGAGAGGAACTTGTTTTCAGCACACTAATACTTCTTCCAGCTCCTTTCTTCTACGATCAAATCCAGACAAACAAGGCCCCGGGTAATCACACAGCACCCTTGGTATCCTCTCTCTCCCCGACCAGCTTGGTTTCCCCGACCATCTCAGGCCTACATAACAGCCCCCCCCCCCCCCACCAACTCCCATCCACTAACATGCTTAGCTAGCTGATAAGCTACATGGATCTAAGAGCAAAGCTGTCACTGAATAGAAGACAAAACAAAAGAAAAATTTCTTCCCCACGGTATTTCAATTTGCCTCAACACATGAAATCATCTCTCCAGTGACAGGACGGAGTTGTGCTACGTTTAGCACAGGTGGAGCTTGTTTTTCATCCTCAGAGCACACCCAGTCCTTCAGCGACGCGCAAAGTCCACTGGTGCTGATATCCCTGAACAGAAACACAGGGCGACACATGCAGTCACCGCGGGTGGTAGCTCAAGTGCCAGCAAGTGTGTTCATTTCCTCGTATTCATTAGTGATTTACTCAGCTCGGGCCTGGCCCAGATAAATACCTCAAACTTTGCCTGTTAAAAGTCTGGTCTAGTTTTATTAAAACAGGCTCCCAGTTTTTATATATATATATATTTTTATTTTATTTTATTTTATTTTTAGTCTTACGTTAATCCCCATACATTACATCA
The DNA here is from genome assembly GCF_002201575.2 of Neomonachus schauinslandi. NCBI lineage: Eukaryota > Metazoa > Chordata > Mammalia > Carnivora > Phocidae > Neomonachus > Neomonachus schauinslandi. The sequence continues at coordinate 33,156,169 of NC_058416.1, read as the reverse complement.
TTAGTTTTAGATGAAGTGTTCCATGATTCATTGTTTGTGCATAACACCCAGTGCTCCATGCAGAATGTGCCCTCCTCAATACCCACCACCAGGCTAACCCATCCTCCCACCCCCCTCCCCTCTAGAACCCTGTTTGTTTTTCAGAGTCCATCGTCTCTCATGGTTCGTCTACCCCTCCGATTCCCCCCGCTTCATTCTTCCCCTCCCGCTACCTTCTTCTTCTTTTTTTTCTTAACATATATTGCATTATTTGTTGCAGAGGTACAGATCTGAGATTCAACAGTCTTGCACAATTCACAGCGCTTACCAGAGCACATACCCTCCCCAGTGTCTATCACCCCAGGCTCCCAGTTTTTAAATGTTTGTAAATATTCAGTTAAAAAAAAAAAACTGCTTTGGATTTGGGATCCTCTTGCATGAGTGTTTTTGTTTGTTTGTGTTCTTTTCTTTTCATTAACAATGGTCTTGAGCGTATCAACCAAATCTTCAGTCAGTTAAATTCTATAAGGGGCTTTAAAAATCTATGTTCCCCATTGCAGCTTCCTTGGAAGCTAAAAATGCCTCTGCTTATTATCATTCCGGGTTCTTCTCCCGTTCTCTCATGTGGGTCCAAATGCAGGGCGAATTTTCACGGGAGGTTCCGTTTTCTGTGATGATAAGAGCAGTGGTTTATAAGACGGTTCTCTACCACAACCAGAACTGGACCCTGGGGGCGCCTGGGTGGCTCAGTCGGTTGAGCGACTGCCTTCGGCTCAGGTCATGATCCCAGAGTCCTGGGATCGAGTCCCACATCGGGCTCCCTGCTCTGCGGGGAGCCTGCTTCTCCCTCTCCCACTCCCCCTGCTTGTGTTCCCTCTCTCGCTGTGTCTCTCTCTGTCAAATAAATAAATAAAATCTTTAAAAAAAAAAAAAAAAAGAACTGGACCCTGGTCCATGGCAAGGAGTCAGTCTCTTAGAAATGATTCCTGCCCTTTGCATGTGCTTCTGCCGTGTCCTGTTCCTCCTCTCTCTTGAACCCAATGCTCCATCTCAGGCGATGATCTGATAGAATGGCTTAGTTCTCATCCAGTATGGCGAAGGCTACTTGAGTCATCACTGGTCTCTACATGGTGGCCAGGAGATAAGCGTCTTTGGCGAGAGCTTTGCTGCTGGTTGTAGCCAGAGCAGGTCATTGAACAAAAGGCATAGCAACTTGAAAGGAGGCGACATCTCTAGACCTGTTCCTTCAAACGGGCCTGCAGGAGTGACAACTGAAGATTCTCACCAGCATATTCCTTTTCCTAACTTATTATACCGTTTGTTTAAATTGTTGAAACTACTTGCCTTGTCTTCCTTACTAGTCAGTGATCTCTTTGGGTAATATTGTGATATTCCAGTGCCTAGTACAGTACCTTTCTGACAGAGCAGGCTTGATAAACACCGAGGGAACTAAATTTAATAAATTGAGAGAGCCACTCATTTGGGTTTCTAATACAAAATGGCCTTGGCTATTCTGTTTTAAAATATTTAGCAGTTCAGTTAAAAACGCCCCTGTGAATCTTTTATGACATCATTTATCTTTCTATTTCTTTTCAGCTTTAAATTGTCCTGCCAGATTTATTTGCTGTGGTATTAGGTTTCTGTGTCTGCCCAGTCCTAGTCCGGCTCTTCTAATGCAATTCAGCCTTTTTACTGCAAGACTCAGACTCGAAAATTAAATCAACATTTGCCATTAAGACTCCACATTTGTCTATGGGATGATGATTGGATTCATCTTTTGGAAAGGAATCTATATAAATACATCTTCTCTAATAATTTCCAAAGATAATCCACCCCACTTCATGATTCTTAAAAATGTGGACTCCGGCACTGAGAGTTGCTTTCCTCTGGGCTACACTAACATCTCCTGTCATTTCATTACCTCCACCTTGTGAGTTTCTGATGTCTACTGTCAACAAAACAAAACAAAACAAAACAAAACAAAACCGTTTCAGAGCCATGCTGCATGGTTTGCCATTTTTATTAAAAGTAGAACCTGATCGACGACGTTCCAATTATGAAGGTAAAAGAGGAAGAGATAATCAGACTTTGAATTAAATCACATCTGGACAGGCCTGTAGTTGAGGGCACTAATAATATATTACATATGTATTTGTGCAGAGCATGCCAGAAGTGAATTCCACATCATTAACAAAGTTCTCTATCGATCGCTCACAATCTGGCAGCTGTAACAAGCAAGGTGCAGAATCAAGTCTTCCTCACTACTGAATATGTATCAGCAAGGCCCATGCAAGTCCCTTCTCTGCCTGCGGGGTCTGCCAGCCTTGCAGCTGCTGGGAGAGCAGAATGGAGGTTTGCATGAAGGCTCTTCAAGTCATTTCTCTCCCGGACGGGGAGCTTGCATTTTACTTATTTTTTATTTTTTATTTTTTCGGGGGGAGCTTGCATTTTAAACACTACTGCACACAGAGCTGCAAACTCCTTCCCAGAGTCAGTTCTCTTGGCTCACTACAGAGGACAGAGAAATACGTCACCCGTGGAAACAGCCACAGTCTTCAGGAAGTAATGGGCTGAACGAGGCATGTGTGCTTGCTACCAGCTCTCTCTGCTCATGGTGAGGGGACAAGTCTGGACTTCTCAGCTAGTGACCGAGTATGGTCAGGGGGAGTGGGAATGTAGCATGGCCCAGACTGGTGAACGAGCTTTTTCATTTTTTAAAGTACTCTCAAGATCCTTCGTGCCATTTTAAAAAATAAAATGTATTACAGCAGTTCTTCGTATTGTACTGGCTTTGATCCTTGCAACACACAATCGACAAGAGGCTGAGTATGGGTTCCAAACCTGGGCACTGGTGCCGGCCACACTCTCTCCTTAAATTCTAGCTTGACTGGTTATCAGCTCCGTGACCTGGGACAAGCTTTGTAGCCTCCCAAGCTTCATTTTTCTTATCTGTGAAATGGAAGAACAATAGTATCAGTTCTCGTGAGAAGTGCATACATAAATACATGCAAAGCCCTGAGGGACAGTCCTGGCTCAGAGTAAGCCTCCGCAGTAAACGTTATTAGAATTCAGGAGAGCTAGGGTTACTTTCATCTGATCTCAGTGATGATGGAAGCTGGACTCTCATTTCCCCCATGATCTCATGGCTAAGTAACAGCAATAGGCACTGAAGTCTGTAGGCAAAATGCTGTCCCGTATTTCTCTGAAGTGTTGGATGGTAAGCACTTGGTGCAGCAGATGCAAAAAAAACCTTTAAAAGATCCTTTTGGAGGGCTGAGATGAGTTGAGGTTTATTAGCAAACACTGTTCAGTCTTTGTTAGATTATCTAGCCTAAACCCCATTTTTGATAATCAAAATTATTATCAAAGGCTTATTGAGTATCTGCTATGTGCAAAGCTTTGATAAAGACTCTGAAATGAGAAATTGAAGTGTTACAACATAGTTCGCGTCCACCTGTCAACAGCTCTGTGTATGAACAGATGTCCCTGACAACAGGTGCTAGATAGAGAGCACAAGGGTCCATCGGGGAGGGGGCAGCCCGCCTGGAACCCCTGTCTTTTCTTGGATGCAATGGAATCAGAAATGCTGTGCTTAATCTAATAGAGGACCAGACACTGTAAGGCCAGAACAGTGCTGAAGATGGAAGACTTTGATCCGCTATGGAATTGAGCATCCATAGGGCTTCCTAGGGGCCAGAAACTTTCCTAGAAAAAACTATTCAAAGTAATTTACTCCTTGCTGTATATAATACATGTCTGTCAGGTGGTCAAAACTGGCAAATATCGCTGGCATGCCTTGGGATGTAAGATTCAATTCCCTATACTTGACAAACCTGTTGTCTAATTAGAGAGCTGTATCACTTATGGATTTAAAGACTCCAAGCATAATACAGAAAAATGCACCTAACGAGTATCAGTTTTAAAAAAGCACTATGTTAGCTCAGAAATAATGGAAACACATACATCCCAAATGAATAGAAATTCTCCCCCATCTCAGACCTGTTTTCTCAGAGAGGAGGGGGACGTGGGAATAAAGGAAATCTTTTTCAGGCTACAAGAGGTTCCTTCAGTGAATGCGAAACAAAACAAAAAGCCAGACAAGCTTAAGGATTCGCTCTGCTTCTCAAAAGCCTCTTCTCTGCCCCATTTTCTGTGGCGGCGGGTCACTCCTTGTCACTTTAAGCCCAGCCTTCCACCATTAATTACCCCTCTAGGTTTTTATTTACTTTTCACCTTAGAGAAAAGGAGTCGGGATATAAGGGATTTCTTGTTGGGCTGTCCCCGTTTTGTAGCGCATGCTGCAGTCTTCCAAGCCTGCACCACCTGCCTGAGCGAGAGGGGAGGAGGGTGGCAAGGAAAATAAAGGGGAGGAGAAAAGTGGTTAAAAACTTAATTTAATATACTACACTAAAGATGCTGAAAAATGCATTTAGTTCAGAACCTCCACCACTGAGTACTGTGAAGTAGCATTTAGCTCTAATAGGGTTTCTGCTTCATCAGCTACAATAATTATTTTCCTTAATTTGCCTTGGACATTCTGTATAATGATCTCCATGTTTGGGGGGTAGGGGCTCTTTTTGTAAACGAAAACAAAAAGCAAGTGTGTGATTTGCTTCACCTCCCATGGCTGGCTTGCCTTCCTTTTCACAGGCCTTAAAATGCGTCTTCGCCCTCTCTCTGTCATCAGCGTGAATTTCTTGACTGTGGAACCATCCATCTCCACCCACCCGTCCCTGTCCCCACCTGCAATCTAATTGGCAATTTGCCACCTCTACCCTTTTCTTTAAAACTAGATCAGCTTCCCTGCAACTTGCAAGAATATTCTGTCCCTTGCAAGAAACCCCAGAGAGGCTGATCTTGAAAATGTGCAAATGTATTATTTAAAAAATGATATTGAGATCAAACTGCGATGTGTGTTTATATCTTTTTGATCTCTATTTTTGTCCTTTATTAACTATCCCCTTACCCTGTTTCTCCAAGTGTTAGCTACAGATTTTCAATCACACCCACAGGCAAAGCCAACCCACAGGGAAGCTCTCAGCAGTGCCCTTCTAGAACCAGCCCAGCAGACGAAAGGCAGATGGAAAATTCCAGGGGTTCCGATCTGAACATTTAAATGATCATCTAGCGTAACACAAATCTACGAGATATGTATTTTTAGTTTCCCATGCTGAGCAATAGAATTGAGACAATGCAAAGGACCCTGGCGAGTATGTTGCATGGAAAATGCTTTGCAGGAACTACAGTCAGCAGAGGGTGAATGTGGAGAGACCCTGAGAGGGACTTAGGGCAGCAGGAATGCTATTTATAATCATTCCTTCTGCTGTCTGACACTGTATCATTGCAAACTGTACTCACCACCACTGTTTTATTTTGTTTCTTATTTGAACTTTCACCTGGGTACGGGAGTGCTGGTAAGGCCCCCTGGTTTTGCGTGCTTTTGAGAGATCCTAACTGACTCAGGGCCAAAAGAACAAATCGGGGCGATGCCCAAGCCGGCTCCCTCACCTTCAAGGGGGCTTCTCTTTGCACTGCTTTGTATCCAAAATATGCTTACGTATTACCTAGCAAATAAGACTACACTTGGGAATACATTCATTACTTCAATATTTAGATACTATCCAAGGACAAAACTTCAAAAATATTTTCAAATAGCCGTCAGTAATCTCGATACTAGACAACAGACGATTACATATACCATAATATATGATTTATACTATTTAAAATTCTCCAAGGTGTACCTTCTGCATCCTAAAGTGAAGAATAAGAGAGAATAAGATACACCAAAAGTCATTTAGATGTCTGCAGGCCAGCCAGCAAGGCCAGTCCTGAGCGACTGTTCTCTGCTGCACTAACCAATCAATGACAAGTTAAAATAGCTTTTCCCAGAGCCAGGACTCCCTGCTGGGGTTAAGAACAGCGTCACACATGCAGAATACCAGAAGGACACTTAAAACAGAGAAGATGTCACATACTAAATCCTGTTTCCATTTTCACAATAAGAATACCACGGCTTCCAAAATAAAGCCAGATCCTACTAATGGGGAGTAATGGGAGGAATTTGAATCAGGTGCCAATTATAGAATATTTGAAGACGTACTTGTCAATAGCTTGTTTGCTCATAGTTTAGAATGTGTACCTTCTCCTCGCTGCATACATGTCTTTATTTTCTATTATTTCACTAGTTGCATCTTTGGCTCCTGTATTCTGAGAGAGACTCCTAAAAAAGAGGTCACTGAAATATGGAGGTATCATTGAGTAAAAGGGATTTGCTTAAAAAGAGGGACAAGTCCCATCTCTTTATCCCTTCTCGTATTTCCAATCTTTCTATCCACCCATTCAGCTAATCCTTTAGATCTTTCAGGTATATTTTTACTACTATGAAGTTCTTTGAATTACAACTACACTTATACTTGGCTACACATTTTGGAAATAGCAAATAAGTAGCATATTATGAGCATCTCCATGTGGCAGGTGTGGGGCATAATTCTTTACATGTGTGATCTCATTGAATGCACACAATAATCACATGAAGTGTGCACTGTTATCCTGGTTTTTTGGTGATAATACCCACCTTCCCTCTTAACTTCCCCATGCTGATGAGCAAGAACACATAGTATCACCCAGCTTTCTCTATCTCAATAAATGACATCGTCATCAACAATCGAGGTACTCTCCTTGATACCTGTCTTTCTCTCACCCCCCACATTCAATCTATTAACAATCCTATCAACTCTGCCTCCAAAATATATCCCAAATGCTGCCACCTCCCTCTAGCCACTTGTGTACCATTCTGGTTCAAGCCACCATCATCGCCCGTCTGGACTTGTACAGTAGTCTTCTTCCCGATATGCCTGTTCCATTTCTGTCTCACCATAATGGAAAAATGTAATCTTTTAAAATATAAATCAAATTTAATGTCCTCACTATAAACCCTATAATGGCTTCCTATCACATTTGGAATAAAATGCAAACCCCGCATCCTGGCCTTAATGATCTGAGCCAAGCTAATCTTCATCATCTTCCTTGTTCTTTCTTTTCCAAGAACAGTGTTTTGTAAATCCTTCAAGTCTTTCCTGCCTTAACACCTTAGTGTGTGTTGTCCCCTCTTCCTGGAATGTTCTTTAGCATTTTACATGGTAAATGTTATCATTCCAATCTCAGCTTTACATGTAAACCTAAGGGGCTTTCCCCAGTCACCGAATTTAAAGTTGCCAGCTAGGAATTAATAGCCTTTGTCACTGATGTTTTCCTTTTTCACTTCCTAAATTTCCTTGTTTATGTTCTGTCTCACCAGAAGAGCAGGGACCATGTTTATTTTACTCGCCATCAGGACTGGCTACATAATATCCAGAGCCAAGGGGAAAATGAAAATACAGTCCTCTTGTTAAAAAATTATTAAGAATTTCAAGATGATGGTAAGAGGCCATTAAGTCAAGTGCAAGGCCCTCCCTTTTCAGCTCAGGGCCTGTGTGGATGCATAGGTCCCAGGCCCATAAAGTCTGTTCACCACTGGACTCTGACCACATAATAACTGCCTGAATTACTTTTTTGGAATTTTTTGAATAAATTATTTATTCATGCATTTGTTGAATGCATAAATAAACAAATTAATTAATGGCATTAAGGAAACTGAGCTGGATAGAACAGGCTTATTCAACACAGAGAATAAAATGCAGAGTTGGAGTGGAAACTCAGGCAGTCTGATCCCACATTTCCTATTACCTACTGTGCCACACTGCATCCCAAGGCAAATGAAATCCAGTCTCTGGGACAAAAAAATAAAAAAATAAAAAAAAATCCATCCTTGGCCTTCAGTGAAATTTAGTATCATGTAGAAATGAAGAATGGCACTCAACAGCTACAATTCAAAAGAAGTGGGTGCTAAGTATTCTAAGAAGGGTGTGAAAGAAGCTATAGAACTAGAAATGTGAGTAAGGTGAGTGGTTAGAAGCTGTAGCTCAGGTGGGCTTCGAAAGCTGATAGGAGTTTGCTGCATGGGCTATGAGGAAAGACCCGCTAGAGGAAGCACACAGAATATCTGGACACATGGTGAGAAGCCCAGTGTGGCTGAGGAAAGGCCTTGTGAAGGGGAGGAAGAAGGAATAAAATAGACATATCTGATGGCTCCCTATTATAGTGCACACTTAACCTTAAGGGCCTTTTACTTTTTTTAAGTAGGTAATGGAGGCCAGCGATGTGCCATTTAAAAGACAGAGCTTGAGGAAATGATTCCGGCTCCAGTGGACAGAGTGGGCATGGGGAAAAAAACCACAGACCACTTGCATGAGCCTAACTAGGGTACTGGCCATAGGGGTTCCAAGGAAGAAAAAGATAATGAGAGTCACAGAGAAAATAAAAACCTAAGTGATTATGCACTGGGGTGCATAAAGGAGTGGGGATTCCAAGTGATGATTTCAAAGTGAAATCTCCAACACACCCACTATGTGCTTGCTGATTTGTGTGCATCGTTTCTAATCTTTATAAGAGATCTGGGAGGGAAACTTTCTTATTTATCTACAAATAACAACAAAGGAAAGGCAAGGCTCAAAGAAGTGAATGAGCTTGCTGGAGGCCACACAGTAAGTGCAGGAGGTAGGATAGGTACTCACCTGCATGTGATGCCTCGGTAAATGGGAAAATCAAGGTTAGAAGCAAGGAAGTCAGGACTTGGAGCTGGTTGGGAAAGGTGGGTACTTTATTTATTGCCTTTATAAAGCTCATATTTGTTTCATATGTATGCATGATGACCCTTTTTTTCCCTTTGTTTTTTGGTCTAAAAAGTGTCTTTATTTTTACCTTGTGCTTTTACAGTAAATAACCCAGGTCTAGTCACTTAATAAACATTCTATAAATTCTTTACGAGTACTATACAAAGTTGCAACACGTGGTTGGAAGTGAAAAATACCTGAATGTCAACAGAACAGAATCTAACTTGGTACAGGCAGGCTGGGTCCAAGGGCACAGAGAGGGTCCCCCCAGGACCTGCCAAGAGGGTTCTTGGCTTCCTGCAGGATGGAAATCAAATGTGATCTGAGAGAAAGTAAGAGCAGAGTTTACTGAAGACACAGAGAGAGCAGATAAAGACAGAATATCTGGGAGACTTGAAAAGGAAAAGGAGTATGAGTCTCATCTTAGCTTGGGGGTTTGAAGTTTTTATTGAGGATGGTGGTCTGGTGTACTGTGTCCTCTCAGGCATCTAGAACAAGTGCTCAGGTGTCCTCCATCAATGACATATGCCCTGGAGCCAAGGTTCTTGAGGTCAAGGTGTTTGCCGTCAGTGGTCTTGGAGAACGCTCATGATGACCTCAACTGGTCACTGCTTAAATGTTATCTACTGTACTAGAAGACTCCAAAGAAATCATTAACTCTTTGACCTTTACATGAGGACATACATGAAGGCAGGTGTAATGTGGGGGTGCAGGTTCTAGCAAGAATAGAAGCAGGAGAAAAAGCAAAGGCAAAAAAAAAACCCAGCTTTTTATCATGGGGTCTCTTCAGTTTCCCTGTCTTAATTGACTTGCTAAATTAAAAACCAGTGTTGACTAAGAAATGGGGGAAATGTCATTTTAGTAGATTTATGATTAAAAATAAAGAATTCTTCTCCCAAACCTATTATTTAGTCCCCAGAGGGTATAGGCAAATGATGAAGAAAGGCAAACAAACACCAGCAACGTTTACCTGCAGTTAACACTCTCCGCAGCTGAACACTATACTCAACTACCTGCTATGAACACACCATGATCTTTGGAATGGGTTTTTAATAATATTGCTCATTAGACCAGCACATCAAATTCATTTCCTCCCCCATCTCTCATCAGAGACAGTTCCAATTTATTCAAAAGTTACTTGCTTTGGAGTAAGCCATCATCCCATCAGAATGTGAAGTATGTCTCCCCTTGGGGATCATATGACCATTCCGTTTAATTTAATTTAGGAAAAAAACTGAATCAAATCTTGTTTTACTCCCCTGGGGGAAAACATGCTTCACAGATGAAGAATTTCCAGGCAAAGAAAGTCTAGTCCTACATCCTGTCAAAAAGTTCACTTACATACATTCTCCTTCATTCTATTGACACATGAACTGAGTTTATATTTATCCTCCACCTAAACACTCCTCATTAAGTATCAATAGCACAGACAGGGAGGTGAGAGCCATTTCCTGTTCTTACTCCTAATGAGGCCACCTTGGAAATTGAGAAGGAAAGAAGTCTGGCACAAGAGTCAAATGATTAGCATACCTAATCAATGCTTGGGATAAGATCAATGAATCAATGGAACTGTTTTGAGTACCTTCCCTATATAGGGCTATGTGCTAGGTGTTGCAGAATGAGAGAAGGGACAGAGAGGAATATTCTGGCATTCAAGATCACCGCTGCCTGTTTGAGAGGGTGACATAGCCATTAGAAAAGGTAATTATTGAAAACAAGAGAAATAAAATTTTGTATGCAAAGAAATAACATTTTAATTATTTGTATACTCAGACTACAAAGCTGATTCCACAGTGTGTCGTTTTGGTTCAGAGGAAACAGTGCAGAAGGAGTGAAGATTTGTGCAGCACCTGCAGAAGGCAATTGAGCAGTACCTGTCATAAATACAAACGCATTTACTCTTTGGGTTGGAAATTCCTTCGCGAGATATTTATCCTACAGATATACAGGCAAACACTCAAGAACTACATGTGAACAAGAAAATTCCAGGCACTGCTTTTTATGTTTGAAAAGATCAGAAACAACCCGTATGACCGTCAATTGGGGACCACTTAAATATATTATGGCATGTAATCTGATGGATTTTTGCAGCTATTAAAAATAATGGGGCAGCTTTTTATATATGGATCTGAAAGGATCTTTAATGCATACTGGTTAGTAAATTAAAAGAGCAAAGTACACAAAAGAAAGTATAGTTTGATATATAGTGTCTCTTCACAAAATGTATCACAGATAGCATATATAAATATGGGAATGTAAACTATACATAACATATATATGATGTACATACATAACATTTCTCTCTCTATCTCACATACACACACACATCACCTAAATGCTTAAAATACTTAAAATAATACATTTGGCAACCATGTTTGCCTCTGGAGAGTGGAATAAGGACCAGTAGTCAAGGGTGGAAGAGAAACTTAATTTTAACTGTACATGGTTTTACATATTTACAAGTCTGTCTTGAGTGCTTATATGTTACCTATTTAAAAATTAGTTTAATATAGTAAATTAGTGATAGAACACAGAATCTGATGAAGCTGATTGGTTGAGTATACCATTCTCTGTAGTTGGGGCTCAGCGAAGCACATATGCACCCCAAGGTGAGGTGCTGGGAACTCGGTGGGGGTAAGGGCCTGCTCTCAGGGTTGAAGTCATAGTGGTTGAGTGTGAAAGTGATTGTGTTTGCCCCCATCTCCAGAAAAAGAGTGAGTTTCAGTTGCTACTAAGTCCACTTTCTAGACTGGCAGTCATGACCCTGAAGTGAACTCTGGAGGACCTGTAGAAGGATAGAAGACTATACAATCCACCATGCTGAGAGCCTTCTCTTATCCCTCGTTACTTACTCAACATCCATCCTGTAGAGACTGGGGGTGAGTAAGGACCCAAACTAAGCAGATGACCTGGCCCTGGGACACTTGGGTCTCTTCAGTTAGACTCAGAAGAAACTTCTATCAGAGAAGATGGAGATTTTAATGGTACTAAATTGTTCTTACACCTTTTTATTTCCCCTTTTAAAACTTGGACATTATCATTTCCTGGATGGCAATACCACTGGGGAGTGAATCTTTGTATATTCAACTGATACCTTAGGAAGAAATGTATATTGCTGCATGAAAGACAAAATGCACCAGACAGTGAAGAAGATGATTTTATTTTGGTTACTGAATAAGGAGAACATTCATTAATGATGAACATCTCAGTGAAAAGAAAGGGGACCTGGATTCTCATAAAGGCAAGTACATATGGGAATGATCCATGAGTCTTTTGGGAGTCACGTGGAAGAATGGTGATGGGTCACACCTTAAAATGTGAGAGGTCAAAGTGGTCCATTGTGATTAGCCAAAGCCAAAGGGTAGAGAGGTTTCTTTTTTTTTTTTTAAGATTTTATTTATTTATTTGAGAGAGAGAGCACGTGGGAGAGAGCAAGAGAGCACAAGTGAGAGACAGAGAGAGAGAGCCCATGAGGAGGGGGGAGGGAAACAGACTCCCCACTGAGCAGAGATCCCCACGGGGGGGGTGGGGGGATGTGCTCAATCCCAGGACCCTGGGATCATGACCTGAACCAAAGGCAGACATTTAACCAACTGAGCCAACCAGGCACCCAGTGTAGAGAGCTTTGTTAAGTGTCACTGTCTGCCAGTCAGCACAGAGCTCAGGTAACATTTGACATTGTCATTTGCTTCCACTTTCAAGCACAGTCCTGCACAATTGTCTCATCTCCTCCAGCCCCATCGGTACCCTTTTGCCTTTGTACACTCAGTTCTCCACCCTAATTCTCCTTTGATTTTTCTCAGTATGGCCTGCTTATACAGGTAAGGTGTTCCTGATCTAACTCTTCTCTTCCTTCCTGTCTATTTCATCTCATTGATTCTTAGTTCTGATTGGTTGATATCTTCTCTTAGTATCTTTAATGATCTTCCTTGTTGCTGAGGAATCATTTTCAGTACTCAACTAACTTGATAATCTTTCACCTGAATGTTCTTTAATAACATAGTTCACTGAGCCTCGCTTCTCCTTTCTCACAGTGAAAGAGTATTTCCCCAACTCTGGACAAAGCCTGGCCGGACCTCTTGCCACAGGGTCTGTCCTGAGTCGGGAAGAACCATCACACACAAAAAATGATTAATAATAAAGCAAAATAGAGAGTTTAACTGTCCTCCAGTTTCACCAAAGACAGATCAGGAGGGAATGAACCTGGAGGAAAAAAGGAAGGATTTAAGTGATGGAGACTGAGCAATAACTGTTGACAGGAGAAAGGTTATTATTAAGTATTAGGACAGGTTATCAAGAATGGTTATGAAAAGTGAAGAAATTTCCAGGCTGCAGGAATCCATCACCTTAAGCAAGCATAATATGTACTGATATTTCTTTAATAAAATATACACAGAGAGGAACATATTTGTTATACAGAACTTCAACCATGATATAGTAGTTTTTCACTTCTCATATCCCAGTGACATGATCTTACTTTCCAATTGCATCAACGTGTTTCTAGATTCCACGCCTGGATTGCCTAGAAGCCGAAGACATTGAATTACAAGCAGAACTCTAGCCATAGATTTAAGATTTTAGTTTACTTTCTCTTCTTTTTTCTCTTAAAAAGATTTTTTAGTACATTTAAATATTGTTATCTTGCTACAGAAGGGGTGCTTTTATTGGATAAACGTTCGCTACTGTTATTGGTGGTGTTATTGAGTGGGGCAGCCTTTCACTTCTATTTTATGATTTCAGTGCTAACACATGGTATCTGCAAAATGCTTTGCTAACCTCTGAATGTGCCTCTGTGGCCAAAAGGTCTTTTAACATATTCTGAACCTGTGTGTTTCCGAACTTTTTTATTCCTATGCAAATAAAATGCAGCTACAAGAATGCACACGTCTACATCCACAGCTAATTACACTCCTAAGGACTCTTCATTGTCTTCCATTTATGCATAATTAAATCCCCTTGCTCTTTATCTGCTCCTGTAAGCTTTAACATAGAAATACAGAGAAGAGAAAAACAATGAATGCCATCCTACCCCCACCACACACAACCCCCAAACCTGCTGGGTTTAAAGGAAAACCCCTCATTTGCTCTACTTGTCTACACCAAGCATTTTGCAGTGAAACACCCCTACAGTGTGTTCAAACAGGTTCTCATTTGGGGAAAGAGAATGTTACAGAGGGGCAATGGCACTTCGCATGCCTGTTCCTGAGCCATTTTAAAGAGAGTAAAACATGCAGGAAAATGTTCAATGGATTTTATAGCAAAGCATCATGGTGCTGTTATCAGCTTCCTTGCGGGAAATGGTAATGTGTATTCATATAAACACAATGGGGTTGAACATCACCTCATATCCATTCAGATGCCTCCCAGTACCCAGGCAACTCACACACAAATGCCTGTTTGCTCGCCCCATAGCTCTCAGCAACCAAGGCTGCCCAACCCTCACAGTCCCCATGCTGCCCAGCAGCTCAAGGAGCAATTGAACCTTTCTTTTGCAAGCACAGTCTCACTCTTACCACTGGCTGCAAATCTGTTCAATTTTCATTCTTATCTAGAATACTGGCAGAAGATGATGGTAAAGATGGCCTTCTTCAATTTTTTTTAACCCCATAAATGCATAAGAACAGTAACTGTTTTCTCATTCCCCCCCCTACCAAAAAAAATTCCAGAAAAGCAAGGCAAATGGGACATAAAAACAGAAACCAAAGCAAACCATAGGATAACAACAAAGAAACAAGCACTATGGCATGAGTGCAATGGACAAGGAGAGAAAACATAGATCCAGATGCCCAGTTAGAATCCTCATTTGATAATGTAGGGGCTTAAACCTCCATAAGGAGGTTTAAAAAAAAAAAAAAAGACACTTTAGCTGCTCATATCTTAGCTTGTTCAGATAATTGGGCTGGATATTCAGCTGTGGGAGTATGACCTTCATATGGCTATGGTGGGCTGATTTTCAGACCATGATTCCAATTACTGGTAGGCTAGTCCTGCTTATTCCACTACCAAGTTAATCTGAACAACAAACAGTAATTGACTGTGGAGACTAATCTTGACACACTGACTTCCAGAACAAAATGTCATGGTCTGTAAAATGAGTATAGCTATATCTGACCTAATATCCACCAGGAATTTTGGAGAAAATCATATGAAGTAAATTAAATGCAGAATCTATCCTTCTATACATATGTTAAGCCACACTGTAACTAGAATCTTGCAAGTGGAAGGGATTTGAGATACCGATATTCCAATCCTCATAGCATTCAGGCTGATGTCGTGATTAATCAAAAGAGAAAACATACAGTAAGATGGTCTTGAGCCTGGAGTAAATACCCACATTTCTGTAACAGCTGGTTTCTGAATCATACCTCATGGATCTCTGACTGCCTTGGTTGATCAGTGTTTTATATGTGTTAATTTTTGGTCATCATATATACCCAAACTCATGAAAGCAGGTACTGACAGTGTCTGGTGTGTTGATTAATTAATTCATTAATCAATCATTTATTTTTATTTTTTTAAAAGATTTTATTTATTTATTTGAGAGAGAGAAAGACAGAGAGCACGAGAGGGAAGAGGGTCAGAGGGAGAAGCAGACCGCCCGCTGAGCAGGGAGCCCGATGTGGGACTCGATCCCGGGACTCCAGGATCATGACCTGAGCCAAAGGCAGTCGCTTAACCAACTGAGCCACCCAGGCGCCCTAATCAATCATTTATTGAGTAATTATAATTTTCTCTAGCATTGGCTATATAAAAATGAAAAAGTTGCCACTTTCACCTTTAAGGAGCTCAGATGTCATTAAAGGAGAGAAGAATATACATAAATTGTTTGATTATGGCTGATAGCTGTTTTAATAGACTTGCATAAAAGGTACAGTGATAGTGTAAAGGAAGAGATGAACACTTCTCAGGGCAGAGGATAGAGAGAGGATTCAAGAAGGATCCATAACCAGATGAGCAATTAAGATAGGTATTAGAGCATAAGAGTTTGACATATTTAAGAAGAGGAGGAGAATTGCATGTGCAGAGAGAAAGAGTCAAGAAATATCTTAGCATGTTCAGATAACTATAAATAATTTTTTAAAAAGCAAACAGAGGGAAAAAGGTAGGAAATAAAGTTATATAGGTTGAGGATATTGAATAACGTGGAAACGTTTAGATTGTATCTTCTATGAGAAGAAAGCACTAAATGAATGTATTTGACTCCTTTTTTACAAGAAGAGTGTTTCCTAGGGTGTATCCCTACCCAGGTCATCCCTAGGAAGGTACGGAATTCTTAGAGGCAAAGTCATGGCCTCAACATCCCTGATCTTCTCACCTTCTTTATAAATGTGAAATCAAGTTAATTTTTACATCAAAGAAAATCATGCAGGCAAAAACCAAGGCAATTGGAAAATTACACGAGAAGAAGAGAAGAACAATTTCCCCTCGTGCTGGAGTAATGAGGCTGGTGATAAGGGGTAGTTTGTACAAGTTTCAGATGAGTATAAGCACTAGTTAACCAGTTGATGGCCTCTATCATTGGCACCCAGGGACCTCTTTCTAACTGTCCAACTGAGGGAGCAACTTTGCACATTGCTTATTTCTACTTATATACTCAGAAATAGTCAGATTGTTAGGTTGATTGTCAAACATAATCCCATTTCCCTAACAGATAAGCCAACGATCCTTTGGAATTAAGAAAAAGAAGAAGAAAAAAAAAAGAACTCTAAAATATCATATAAAATTTTTAACATTTTTTTCCCCCCAAAAATGAAATGAAAATTGGAAACCAGGGAGGTAATGGATGCAAAAGCCTGTTTTAATTCTGAATATTTCAGCTTAAGACACAGGAGGAAGAGATGAGGCATAGGCTAATTCAAGATGGAGAGTCTATCAGAAGACCACTCCATAAAGTTAGGAACCCAAAGGGCTCCACCCACTGCACAAAAGGAGAACTTAAGAAAACTTGGTGTCTTGACCTTAGCATTGTAGATGGAAAAGTATCCCTTGAGAATTTATAATCATAAGCCAGCTTTCTTATAGGTTGCTTATAACCCCCCTTTCAATGACTATAAGTAATTGTAATTCATCTGTGGAAGAATGCTACTTTTACTAAGGACTCAAGAATTCTCACAGATAATATTCCAAGGAAAATGAGAAGCTCAGAGTAGAAAAAAAATTCTATCTATCATCTATCCCTCTGTCTCAAGCACTTCATCAGTTAAAAATAAAAGAAACAACAAATAGTAGAATCAGACTCATCAGGACTTTAGATATAATTATCAAACACAAAATATAAATTAAATTAACTATGTTTAATATATGTAAGCAAAGAAGAAATGTTTAAAAATAAGAACAAGACACAAGAGATTATATAGTATTAACTAGATTTGGAGTAAATGGAACTTGGAGAAATAAAATAAGTAAAATATTTGAAAATAAAAACTCAATAGGTACATTAATAGAAGATTAGACACTACTAAAGGGAAAATTAGAAACATGGAAAATAGACAACCTTCTTTTTTTCGAAATCTGTAATACAGCTCTGAGAGAGACAAATAATAAATATGAGACAAATAAATAAATAATAATAAACAGGAGTTATGGAGGATAGAGTAAAAAAGTTTAACATGAATGAAATCTCAAGAAGATATAGTAGAAGGAGAAAGATGCTAACTTGGAAGATAGAGTGGCTGAAAAAAACAAACAAACAAACCACAGATTTGTTGAAAGACAAAAATCTTTAGGTCAAGGAATCCCAATGAATTCCAAGCAATATAAATGTTCAGATGCCTTCTGAGTTTCAGACCAACATCTTCACATTCAGATGTCTTAAATAGCATTCACAAGCACTGAGAAATCCCAAATACCCAGCTTTGTTACAGCTAAAATACATCTTTTGCTTTTAATTTGTTCTTAGAGTGGTAATAGAGTGATTCTTAAAATTATTAATAAAGAGCACTTAAATTTTTAGAGTCCAGGAAGCCAGAAATTAGATAACGAAGGCCAGAATTCCAGAAAACCCTCACAATATCTCAAAAGAGGAAAATGGAATTATGTGAACAGATTTCTTTCCATCCTTGAGAAGAGCACATTTTCCGTTGCCAATGGCCTGCTTGTTCTTTCCTTCCTACTTTGTTTTTCTGGCCAACATGGAAATGACAATATGTTGTCCTAAGCAGTTTTACAAGATTGATCAGGCAAGACTAATATAGACCTTCATCCCTAATCATTCACCATTACAGAAAATTGAAGCTAGAAAAGAGCAAAACTTGGTATACATGTCCTTTTGGGTTCCAAGTGAACAAGGATTTGAGGATGGAAGGCAGGGGGATCTTTCATTTTTGGCACAGACTAAATCACACCTTAAAAGAAAAACCTGATATGGTTGTTTCCAGACAATGCTAATTTCCTTAAGGTAACTAGATATTTGCTGTAGAGAAAAAATTAACTACCAAATAATTTTCTTTTGTTGTGGAAGTTGGGAGGAATGGAGGAATAGAATAATTAGTTGGAATTGTTGATGGATGATTTTTTGTAAAATGATATATATATTTTGGTATTTCCAAGTCTAAAATAAAGTAAATTCCATATTCTCATTATTCGGCTTCACTCAGCACCTTTCATTTTAAAGCATGCCTGGTTCAGAGTATAGGTTAAACAGGCTTGCTGTGTTCATATATATCTCTCTTCCTTTATACTCATCCTTAAACTTCGCATCACTCATCCCATCACATTCTTCTTGACTTTCCAGCCCACACTGATTTAATGCTCTAAATTTCTGTAGTACACATTTTCTATTCTTGTTGTTGCCTACATTACACCTTATTTGTATGCCCTATTCATTTGAGTACATTTCATATGTGAAATTCACATTATTTGTGAAATTCACATTATTTGTGAAATTCACATTATTTGAGGCCAGAGACCTTGAATACTGGTTCAGACATTCTATAGTGCTGAGGAAAGGGCTGTACTTTGGGACGTACTCTGTGCATTCCTGTCTCAGATTGTGCTGCAATGATTTATTGAATAAGTTTTACTTTATTTTCAGAATGAATACATGATATAAATAACAGATCCAGTTTTATGAATATTCATATTCTTTAAGCTGAAAGTTACAACTGCTAAATGATCACAGACCCAAATGTTTTCTTAGGAGAATTGTGACTTTCTGTATAAAAAGTCATTAAAAATAAACAATCTCTGCCATCAAGAAATGGACAATTTAATTAAGCAATAGCATCAATAACATACATGTAGAACATAAGGGTAGTCTACTTTAGAGCCAATAGATAATCCAAAAGGAGTACTTTAAAATTAAAATGGGTTTAAAAAGTTTTTTCTAGTTTCACATTTGACAAATATGAACTAGTGTTACCCAATGTCGCCCATAATTAAAGTAAATGAGAGAGCAAAAGCAATTATTTGGTTCATCAAATGATTGATTACAGCAGTGTGAAGTCACCAAGTACAGGATTAAATTTTCTCTGAAATTATCAGAGTTGTATAATGAAAGAGTAGGGAAATTAGGGATGGATGCACCAAATCCTCTTTCAATTTTAATAAACATGTATTAAAACCCAAGTTACGTCAATTCCTAGTTACCTTTTTGGAGAAGTTGCTTAATGTTTTTGAGTTTTTGTTTCCTCATCTCTAAAATGGTAATAATAATTATTTTGCAGAATTGTTTTGGCGATTAAGCAACATATTGAAAGTAAAGGTCTCATCACTACCTGTACATAGTAGATACTTAATACATTCATCACCACACAAATGAGCCATCTCTCTTGAAACAGATTACAGAGTAAATGTCCCTTCCTTTTTCATTACATGTGTCAATCACGGTGACTTCCATTGCCACAGCTCTTCTGAGAAAGCTGATCTGCCTGCAGATCTCTTTGAGGGAGGAGACCCAGCCAACCATGTTTTGTACCACTCCCTGAATATAACTTTTTGGATGGGAAGTGCTCCAGGCTCAAAGGCAGCTAATCCTCAGGCTATTTGACAATGCATGGGTAGCCTGATACGAACTATCTGTCCAATGGTGAATGAGCTGGGCAACTAGATTCTTGCTTTCAGAACGCGTAGAATGGAAAACACAGGGGAAAAAAGTCAATTGGTTGTAAAAGGCCTTGCACAACATGTGCAAGTTAGAGAAGGGAGTGAGGAACTGTGAAAGAACTTATATTAAGAGTAAGCCAAAGAGGAAGGAAGTAGAATCTATAACCAAAGAGACACAGAAAAAGAGAATAAAAATTAAGAGATCTAGCTAAAGAAGCAAGAAACAGAAGGAAAAGTAAGAAGACAAGATATACAGAAAGAAGCAAAGATTGATAGAACTAGCCAAACGGAAAACTAGACAAAGATCCACCAAAATTCTTGCCCTTATGATTCCTAGAAATGCTATGACCGGATTCCTCCATCTGAGAGTTCCAGCCTCAAATACTTCTTTCTTCTGGAGTTCCAGGATAGTAAATTATATGCACTCCTTCCTCCCATCTTCCCTACCCTACTATTCCTTCAGCTAGCATAAATGAGTTTCTTGTAACAAACTAACACTTTCAGTGTAACTAAAATGCCTTTGAAACATTTGAGGTAATAGAGGAAGATCTATGTGGCAAATAAATGATTTAAACTCACAAAGGAATGTCATCCTTAGATTAATTTCCTCCCCCGCCCCGTGGTGCATGCATGACCAACTTCCTGAGATTGCTTGTGTTGTCCCTGCATATGGAAAATGTCTTTTTCACTCCTCTCCAACTATTTAAATCCTACCTCTTTATAAAATGTCCAGTTGAAGCTTCCTATCTTCCTGAACATTCTGCCTATACAAATATCTCTTAACTAAATTCCTAGACCACATTTTCATGCTTAATGCTACCATATGTTATCTCTATGCCTAAATCCTGCATTGTTAGTTAATGCATTGTCATTTTACCTATTCTAGGTGTATATCTAATCCATCCTCCAAAAAAATATAAGTTTTTTGAATGCAGGAACTGGGGTTGATGCATTTTTAAAATTCGTTTTACCTTTATCACACGGTATCCCCAAAGTAGCAGTAAAAAAAAAAAAATGAATGAATGAATAAACAAAAATCAAGTGAACAAAAGAATGAATAAATTTAGTGTGGTCAAAGGCTTATGTAAGATTTCTCAGAGGAACTATATAGGAAAGTTTCCTATTTTTTAATGAGGAAAGCAGTAGCATTTGTACATTAATTCCTTTGAGATTGGGTTCTTCAATTTATCCTACGGAGGCTGTTACAATTATGTTTATCACCATTTAAAAAAGCGTTAGGTGCAAAAAATCCATTTTAGGTGCTAGATCATAATAATTGCAGCTTATTAGACCAATGCAAAGTCTTTCCAATTTCCAGTGTATCTGATTGTGTTAAAGAGGATGTCACAAGGAACTGACGTACTATAGCAGGTCAGCAGACAAGATGGGGCAGAAGAGGTCTTGGCACAAACTGACATATTCAGTTAGAATTGTTTGTTTTCAGTTCCTTTTAATTTCAGGGGAAAAGAATCTTTCATCTCTTCTCTACACTTGAACAGCAGGTGGGCAGACACTGAATTTTTTCAGGAGAGTGAGTGTGTGGGTAAGTCACTTGGAAGAAGTTCAAACATCATGTATATTACTGATGTTGACAAGTCTCACTGCAGGACACGGGGGGGGAAGCAATCCTAGCTGGGGTAGAGCTGGCATTTTCAGGATATTTTTTTAAAAATATAAATGCTCTGACACTGATCTAAAACCTTAGTTCCTGAGGGCTTCCGTGCGTAACTGTGATGTGTGAGGCCAGGCATATACAAAAGCCGGGATGGAAGATTTCGCTCGAATAAAATTGGAAGCAGCTTAGATGTTCCGCCACTTCTCAAATCAACTGTGGCTTCTTGAGTTGGAAAACACCAGGTTTGCTATTCATTGTTTTTCCCCCCCCCCTTTTTGTTTCCATTGCTGCCTTTGCCTTTCCAGGGTCTATACAAACTGAAACGTGTTTCAGGACCATAATGAGCAGTTTTGAAAAGCATTCAGCTGAGTTTAATGTTGTTCTACTAAGTTTCTTGCAGCACAAGTCCGTGGTGCCTGTGTGTGATGTGTGTGTGTGTGTGTGTGTGTGTGAATCCAAGTCACCTGCAGATGGCTGCGTTCATTTGTTTCAAATACATGTATCAGCCCAGTCCAAAAATAATTGTTAAGATCATTCAGTATGACCATAGGAGTTAAAGTTCTAGAAAAAGAGCAGTGAGGGTGTGAAGTTAACTAAATTTGTTGTAAGAAAAAAATAAATTTGTTATAAGGACTTTGAGGGATACAGGAAAGACTGTGTGGACCACAGTTTTGACAAAAAATGGGCTGTCTTTGTGTGTGTGTGTGTGTGTGTGTGTTTAGTATTTTTTTTTAATTTATTTTTTGTTTTTTAAAAATATTTTATTTATTTATTTGGCAGAGAGAGAAAGAGCGAGAGAGGGGGAGTGGGAGAGGGAGAAGCAGGCTTCCTGCGTAGCAGGGAGCCCAATGCGGGGCTCAATCCCAGGACCCTGGGATCATGACCTGAGCCAAAGTCAGATGCTTAATGACTGAGCCACCCAGGCACCCTAGATTTTTATCCATATTTATTTTAATATCTTAGTTTCCTTAAAAACGGCTTTAACTCATAGAGAAGGCATTTTATATATTTTTGTAATACTAATATAAAGAGATTAAATAAATTATTAAGATGTGGACATATTCAAATTGTCTTTCCAAGCAAAAGGACATGTTTTTCACTCCGGAAGGTTTTGATGGCCATGATCAAATCTCTCAATAACTCTAATTAAAGATGGATCCTGATGGCCTCTGCAAATTTGAAACAAAGTTACTGGCTAGGATAGAATGGCAGAAATTCTCATGGTGAGTCAGAGCCATGGACTCAAGAGACAAACTTCACTTTCTTTTTTGGCTGTCATAACTTTTTCTCTCCTTCCTTCCTTCCTTCCTTCCTTCCTTCCTTCCTTCCTTCCTTCCTTCCTTTCTCCCTCCCTCTTTCCCTCCCTCCTTCCCTTCCTTTTCCCCCAAATTATGACAATCTGTTTCATCTTTTCCACTTCAGAACTCCTCTTTCACATTTATTGTACTGTGTTTGTTTATACTTCAGATTAACTTTATTTTATTAAAAAGAAGAGCCCCAACATATCTGAATTAGATTTCAAAATTCTGACTTTAACTCTGCAACCAGTGCTAACATGTACATACTTTCACTTTCTCCATGTTTTGTTTTCTCTTGCACCATAATCTCCCCTGATTTTTCACACGGAACTCTTCATTCCCAGACAACACATATCTCTACAGCAGGAAAGAGCTAAGTAGCACTATCCACAGAGTTAAAGTCACTGTTTGGGAAAATAAAAATATATTATGTGTTTAACGGTTAACTCATTAGATGATTTTACTGTCACGAATGGGTTGATAAGCTACATGTGATATGATGGTATAGAGACAAAATAGTTATGGGGAAAGAAAGGTGTGCTTGTACCTTCTGTCTCCCCTATAAAACGACGTATCTCTTTGGGAACTGACTTTTCCTACCACTCAGTTTCTCAGACATTCTCCTCCATCTTGTTCTCTTCTCTCTCCTGGATCTCTCACTACTTGAAGCCCTCATTCCAGCCTGCTATAATTCACTCTTTGCATATAAACAGATCAATGAAGTGAATTCAGCTTCCGCTGTGGCCCCTGATAGGCCAGAGTCACTCAGGGGGAACTCTGGGAACAGTGCTCAGAAACCTTGATGTTGCAGTTGTTCTAAAATGGGGAGGTAGAAAGGGGCCTGATGTTCCATTCAATCTCAATTTAGTTTGAAGGCAGATTACCTTTTGGACTGTGAACCCCCCTCAACCCTCCCAAAGAGACACAGATGTGCATAATTTATTTCTTGAACTGGGAGTTGTGAAGTGAATGGAAGAGTTTGGATCTCAGTTCTTCCCCTCCTTAAGAGTATGTCCTCAGGCAAATGTGGATACTTCATTTATTCATTCAACAAGCCATATAAGTATGGAGCACTGCTCTTGTTTTGGGACATGTTAGAGGTGAGCAGTGCTGATAAGGCTCAAGTTCTCATGGAGCTTATATTTAGTAGAGGAGTACAGCTCAGCAAGTATACATTCATACACAAGAGAAAATCAGGAAATGTAAGTACTACAAAAAAATTAAAAGAGAGTGATATGCTAGGTTAGTGGATCTCAAATATTAATGTGCACCTAAATCAATCAGGGATCTTATTACAATGCAGATTCTGATTTAGTAGTCTTGGGTGGGGCTCAAGACTCGGCATTTCTAACAAGCTTCTAGGTGATGCCAGGGCTGCTGGCCCATGTCCCATGCTTTGAATAGCAAGTCAATAGCTATTTATTAGCAACAATTTTAGATTGTGCAGTAATGGCAGGCTTTTCTGATGAGGCTCTGGGTAAATGGAGAAACCATTCATTGAAGATCTGTTGGAATAACATTCTAGGCAGAGGAAGGGGTTATTTCAAAGGCCTTAAGATAGAAGAGAGATTGGTAAGTCAAAGGAATGGAAAGAAAGCCTTTGTGTCTTAAACATAGTGAGTTGAGGGGAGTGAGAGAAAGAGTCAGTCATGTCATGAAATCCAGGGTAAAGAAATAGATTATATTCTCAGCATTAAGTGAAGTCATTGTAGGGTTTAAACAGAGTTCTACTTTACATTCTATGAGATTATTCTGGATATAGGGTGCATAAAGTAGAAACAAAGAGGCCAGTTGAAGTCTACTGGAGTTGTCCAGATGAAAAATGATGTTGGATAAGATCAGGATGATAGCAATGGGGATAGAAGAAATAGGTAGATTAAGAAAATGTTTTGCTTTTGTTTCTACTTATTGATTGATTGGTTGTAAGAGGCAAGGGAAAGAAAGGAAATAAAAATTTCCCTCCGTTTGTTAGCTAGAGTTGGTGAATAGATGGTAGTCCCCCAAGGAGACTCTTGGAAGCGGAATTTAGAGAGTGAGCCAAAAGTTCCACTTAACCCATGATAAAAAAGGCATGTCCAGGAGGAATCGTTAAGTCCTGAGTAAAGGTGAAAAATAGAGATATACATTTGGAAATTATCGGCATTTAAATGGAACCGGTTACAAATACTTAGGGGAAAAGTATAGACAACAAAAAAGAGACCTCAGCCCTTAAGCTTCATATGCTCTACCATTTAATGTTTACAACCAGAGTAGGAGAAGCTATTCAAGTACATTGAAATTATGTGGCCATTGAGTTAAGATAAAAACTGTGGGTATGCCATGTAGAAGCCAACATAAAAAAAAAAAGTAAGTTTCAAAATGATAAGTAGTCAATGCAGCTGAATAATTCTATGTAAGCATGGGACTTAGAAATGTGAAGTTGGATTGTGATGATCATGCACATATATGTACATGTACTATGAAGGATAGACGTAAGTATTAGAGATAGCATAAAATGATGAGAAATAGAGAGGCAGAGAACTATTGAGAGTCCTGTATAAAGTCACAACGCAGCAGCAGTGGAGGCAGGACTTCTAACCAAGTCTCTCTGACCCCAGAATGTCTATTCTTTCCTCTCTGCCTCTCTGCTTCCGGATCATACCACCCAGCCTTTCATACTGGGTGGGAGAGTGAGTTTCAGCCACAGGCCCTGAGTGCATATAGACAGTTTCCCCATAACTATGTCAAAACATAGCCTTAAAAATAGGAAGGTAGGAGAAAAGCAAGGAAAGAAGAGAAAGGATAATGAATAGAATCCTGGGTCTAGGTTGTACATAATGTCTTAATTCTGCAAGCTCAGTGAATTAATCCTTTCTAAATTCCTTTAAATCCATCCCTCTCCAAGTAAAATCCAGGTGCTCATCTCCTCTGTCAATTTTGCAGCAATCTCACTTATGTCTGATGGACCTGGCTTACCTGAAGAATAATCCTAAATCACCCCCCCCTTTCCTTTCATTGTGTATTTCATTATATAGGCTCAAAAACCTTGAAAAAGAACTCCTGCATTTTGGAGAAAATCAAAAGATATTTATCTGGAGCTCAGTTATCTTTGGATACTATCCCGTTTGTCTTCTTATCACCAACATGCACTCAACTTGAGACAAGACACTCTCCATAATTCCCCTGACTTCCTTGCATATTCTTATGTCCAGAATTAGTTGTTTTTTTTTTTTTTAATAGTTTTTCCCAGAAATCTCTCCCTATTCCAATCTGGTTATTCAAATTCCACCTTATTCAAGTCCCCACTTGAATGCCCCTTTTGCAGGAAGCCTTACCTGGCCAAACCAAGTCAAACTATTGTTTTATTTCCTGGAATTGACATAACACGTGATACCTCTGTCATTTAGCAAGCTAACAACTCTATTTTTCTGTTAATTCCACTGAAATACATACTTAATAAGCTCTTTTTTGACTCCCAATTAATACCCACTGCTATGTTAGGGCCAGACAGGTCATGAAGACTCTTTTTTGACTCCCAATTAATACCCACTGCTATGTAGGGCCAGACAGGTCATGAAGACTCTAAAATACTATGGAAATTCTGCCACTGATATGTGTTAGAGAGCATTAACAAAAACATAGTATTCTTTCTAAATATATAAGGACTGATGTGCTAAATGACATATCATCAACTGTCCCAATGTACAGGATAGAGAAAGAACATGTACAGGTGAGCTAGGGAGGGTGAAATCAGAGACCTTTTCCCCCTGGGTTTCCTGGGCTTCCCTTCGTGTCTGACATTGTTTGCCTGCTGATTAGTGAGGTGTCTCTAGGTACATTAATGTGGAAGGTTGGAATGTGTTTGACAATAAGTCAATGATTCTTTTTGACACGACTTTAATAGTACTGAAGAAGTGATTGTAAGATGATGCCTTTTTATGGGATATAGATATAAGCGACCTGCTTTTTATGACAAAGGTCAATGGTATTGATGGGTAGTGTAGAGAAGATAATTTCCTTGGCATGGTAGGAGACAACTTGCATGATTCATGATTCGTGAAGGTATCTAGATCTCTCTCTCTCTCTTTCCTTTTTTTTGAATCTCTCCCACAAGGAGGAAATAAGAACACCCCTGCCAATTCCTTCCAGCTGCCACTTTATTTGAAATAAGGAAAAGGTAATAATCCCACAATGAAAGGAGTCACTGCTCACCAATTGATGGTAACCTCTAGCTGGCCGAGGCCTTCAGAATTTGACAATCATATATGGAATGAGTTTTCTTTTGTTATGAAGGAAGTGGATATGTGCCATTCCAATGGGACACACAAGCAGTCAAGGAGCAAAGGCTGAGTGGCGGAGACTGGAGGAGGGCAGATGGCACAGATGAACATGAGAACACATCCATATGTGTCTACATGTTACTTGCAGGTCAAGCAATAAAGTACAAGAATCAGCTTTGCAGAATTACACTTTGTTGAAAGGTCATGGGCAAGCGGAATGAAGGGTACCCTCTGCACAAAGGGCTGCTTCTGGAAGCAGTGCCAGCTGGCCTTGGGCTGAATTGGAACCACTGGTAAATCATGGGTCAGGCAGAGAACATTGTGGATCTTTCTGGATAGTGCCCATAGCAGGGCAAAGAAAGTCTCAGCAAAGATTCCTCAGCCACAGCTTTATATTCCTGCACCTTATTGAATCTTAGCTTCTTATGGTGGGGGAAAAGACAAGAAATAGGCAAGAATGTGAAAAGAGAGAACAAAGACAGAGAGGGGGAGGGCAGGGTGAGAAGGAAAGAGAGGAAGGGTGGCAAAGGGGAAGGAATGAGATAAAAGGCAGAGAGAACAGAACGTACATGGTGAGTATTCTGGAAACTAAATAGTCCTGCTGCCTTGCCTTTCCTAACAGAGTAGGATTCTCTCCTAAGCCCCATTAAGGTAGTTTCACCAGTGACCTTTTCCAGAAAGGATGCATGTCTGACCCTGCCTCCCACACTTGACCCTCTCTCCATCCATCAGGACATTGTAGGGGTGGCTGATTTTGGAAAGATTTGGCTAGCTAATCTTACCCACAATGCTGCCCACATCCAAATATAAGTCCCCCTCCTGGATTTTTCTTCCAAACTGAGCTGTATTTTCTCAGCTGATTCATGCCCCTTTCCACCATCCCAGTGCATGCTTGCCTTTGCAAACTTTTCTCCATGAGCTGTGGATGTCCTCTCCCATAGTAAACAGGGCAGGAGGATGACTAAAATTGGTGGTTGTGGTCTGTGTGTTGTGTAGGAAGGTAAGATGTTATGAGCCTTAACACTAAGGGTTTGTCTTTTTTTTTTTTGCCAGCCTCTAAGTTCATTATTAGAACTTGGGGAAGGATAGAGCTTTGCCACTACTCAAATGGCATCAGTGTCACTCATTCAACTCACTCATTCTTCAGTTCCTTAACATTTTCATCTCAGTGAATAACTGTATTCATTTCAGCTACCCATTCCCAAGGCCAGAATGTAGACTCTGTCAATAAAACCAAAACCAAATGAAACTAACTAACCTGCTGCATGCACTTCTGAAATATAGAATTCTATCCCATCCCAGTTTATTGTTTTTCAGCCCTCCTCCTTGGTTATTATCACAAATATGTCTAAATTCCAATCTCACTGGTACTCTGGCATGTTCACCTGGTTAGATTTTTGCTATCTATCATCCCTGTCCTGTCTCCTTGTTCCTTACCATTCAGTCTGGCCTCTGTTGTCCAACATATCAACACTGATGTCCATCCAAGAGTTCTCCTTCTCCTCTAGCTTGTTTCTAAATAGTGTTGAAAAAATCATATCATATAAATTCATATCCAGCCACAACTAAGACCTTTGTGCTGTTAGATAATGGTGTTATTTACAGCATTGTTTCAAAACATCTCTTCTGAAACATCCAGTCCCCTCCACTCCAGCCTTGGCTCCATAGGCTACATCAAGAGAAAATAGAAGATACTCATTAGGAACACCATCTACTTTAAATGCTTATCTACAAGATAGCCTTCTATTACTTTATCTCTTCTATTTGAAAGAGTCCCTCTCCCACCTCTAGAGCTAATTCTTCACTGTAGGCATTGGACCCTATACTCTCAAGCTTCTTTTAGTCCAATATGCCTTCTCTTAAATTGCTTTCTACTTGACACCTGACCCCGAGTAGTACTCATTGGTATTTAAACATGATTAAAAACAAACAAAAGACTCCTACAGACCCTTCCCTCTCTCCACCATACTGTATCTTTCATCTATAAAACCCTACTTTTAAAAAGATTTGTCAGCTTTCTTCACTTTGAAGTCCCCCTTTAACCCATTCCCTTTTGAACTCTAGTCCTATCATTTCATGAACTAATCCTTGCCAAAGCTCTAATGGCACTGATGTTAAATCCATCATCTGCTCTCTGATCATGTTCTTCCCTAACCTCTCTGCAGGGTCAACTTTGACAACCGTTGTGCTCTAGAAATCCTCTATGCCCTTGGCTTCCATAAAATCATGCTTCCTACATCTTCCATCACCCCTCTGGATGCTTCTTCTCAGGCTTCTTTGCACTTCCCTTCCTCCACATAGCCTGTAAATTCTGATACTTATCAGAATGCCAACATTTTCAAACTTCGCCTTCTTCCCTAGATCTCAACTTGGAAATCAATCCAAAGCCTCCACATATTGGGTTGTAAGCCCTCTGAGGTACCCTTCCAAAGTTATCTCAAGCTTATTTCCTATTTGCATTTATTACAATGCTTTTATTACTGATTACAGGGTGGCAATCTCATGGGACTATGAACTCCTTAGGAACGAGGATTGGCTTACTTTTGCTTTTGTAACTTCAGTGCTGAATTCCACGCCTGGCAAACCTTAGTCACACTACAAATATATGTCGAATAATTGAGATTGCTTATTTTGGCTGTAACTGAAGAGACTAGTTTTCTGAAAATTTCGACTATCTGGCATAATATTAGAATAATTGAAAATAATAAAATAAAATACTAATACTTGTATATTAGTGGGCTCAATAGGATTGGTAAGTCTCAATGGCTGTGTAATGTAGGCTCTAAGCTACCAAATTTGGTTCTCATCTCATCACTGTGTTTGCTGTGTGATTCTGAATAAATAACTCGGATCCCCTGTGTTTCTTCTTTTTTTTTTTCATTTAAATATTTAACTGATTAAACTACTTGACTCAATTTTTCTTAAGAAAAGGGCTTGGGAAAAGGGCTTTGTGGTAAAATTTTGTGTGCAGTCATTTTAGATTTTTACAGTAATTGTGGATTTCTGGCAACACAAAACAAAGTATGTATCTACATGTTCGTGTCTATATCTATATATAACTAGGTATAAGTCGATTGACATTTTGGTTGATGTAAAGGTAGAAATTACTAATAATGATGAGGTGGAAAACAGCACACATGAAGTTCTATTGCAGAGCAGGGCAATGAGCAAACTGATCAATTATTTTTTGTCTTTTCATATAAATGAAAAAGTTAAATCTTATTGACCTGGTTTTTACTTTGCTCAAAATGTTAATGACGAATATGTGCTTGAATTCTCACCGTTATATTTCTACTAAAATATCTTGCCTTTCATTTTAGGAAACTAGTTATTCAACAAACAT
The DNA here is from genome assembly GCF_002201575.2 of Neomonachus schauinslandi. Lineage (NCBI taxonomy): Eukaryota > Metazoa > Chordata > Mammalia > Carnivora > Phocidae > Neomonachus > Neomonachus schauinslandi. Next base: position 33,125,921 of record NC_058416.1, on the reverse strand, counting down.
TTTTTAAAAGATTTTATTTATTTGAGAGACAGAGAGACAGAGATACCAACAGAGATAGCACAAGCGGGGAAGAGAGGGAGAAGCAGGCTCCTGCCTGAGCAGAGATCCCCACACTGGGCTTCACCCCAGGACCCTGGGATCATGACCTGAGCCTAAGGCAGAGGCTTAACCGATTGAGCCACCCAGGCGCCCCTCAATGAACATTTTAATTTACTAAGAAATTTTAAGCCCACGCTAAGAGATCTCACATTTTCTTTAAGAATGGAGATGTAAACAACAATAAATATTTGTAATTATTGTTTCTTCTCATGCCAACAATAGATACCATTTTAATAGTTAAATGATGTGATTGTGCATGAAACATGTCTAACACCATAGCAATTTTCCAAATATAAATCTTGGGTAATGGAATTATTTTCTCCTACATAAGAGAATGTTGATTCATGTGTTCATGAATACTTTCATGTTTTCTTGCAAGGTACCAAAAATTCATAGAATCATAGACTCTTAAAGCTGGAAAAGGCCTTGTGATTGTAGAGCCCAAATACGTCATTTTCCACATGAGAAAACTGAAAACTGATTTCCCTGTCTCCACAAAGGGAATTAGAAAGTGCTTTTTAGTTTCTTCTGCCACAGAAGAAACTATTCTATTCCATACACCAAAGCTAGCACCTTCCACCTTTTCTAATATCCCTTTTTCCATCTACCCACCCCCCGACCATGCAAATGCTGAGCTCCAGAAAGACCCAACGAAGTGCAGTACCCTGGCATGACCTCTCTCTGTTCTGTGACTTAAAACACACTCATCTTGCTGTTTGAATTCTCCATCTTTACTTACATATTTCCTACTTTAAGATTCAGTTAAAAGGTTGCCTCCTCCAGGAAGATCTGATATGAAAGGCCGAGACAAGTGTTTTTTCATTGTTTCCAATACCTTCTTATTTCTACCACAGTATGTATAGTACTGAATCATGATCATGGACTTACTTTCCTGCTTACCAGGTTACCAGGGCCCAGAACAGTTCTGGCTCATAGTTGAAGCACGGGGAATATTCGCTGCATGAATGGACAAATTCATGAAGAGGAGCCAAGGACTCTCACATGCTAAAACGAAAGTACAAACAGAAACAGGGCAAGAAATGAAAAAATGGATTCTACTGCTAATTTCTCCAGACAGCATTGGAAATTCATTTATTGTTAAATTTTATTTCACTTAAGTACACACATAAATGCATGCCTGCATAAGCACATATATACACGAGAGGGCTTGAGAGGAAGAAACACATTCAACCAAAATTCTACCAAGGTGACTAATCCCCGATCCCTGCGGAACAATTCTTATTGGGCTTCTTAGGGCAAACACAATAAAAGAGGGCCTTGATAGACTACTTACCCTTCTGAGGATTCTGCAGATAAGCTGACCAAACACCAAAAACCCCCACCAAAGCACATGCACTGAGGATGGGCTGCCTCTCTGGACTGCCTTTTCTGATGGAGGTTCAGCCTTGTCTGGGTCTTTGAAAAGCCCTTACTTGTTCGTGGCTGGCGATCAAACCAAAACCTCTATCAATCTCTTTGAGAAAAAAGCTACATGATCCAGCTGACAAAATGATGTATTTTATGAATAATAGATTTCTCAAGGGCTTCAGTCCACGTTATTTACTAGACAACCATAATTTGTAACGTTTACTTAAACACTGGCTCTCAACAAAACACTTAGAAGCACTTAGCATCTTGTCCCTGGGCAGTGGGTATCTGAAATCTGGACTTTTTAATTGTATTGTGTGGAAAGAATTGTAGAATGCTGCTACCCCGGTCACGGCCAAGACCACCAACATCAGCCATGTCTACAGTCAGAACCACACTGTGATGTCTGAAAAAATGCACCAGTGGAAGCAGCAACTTTGGAGCAAAGCAAAGTCTGCCAGAAACCACCTACCTGGTCAGAATCCTCACCACGACTCCAAGAGAGAACACGACGCATTTCATATGTAAGCAGGAAAGTCCCAGCTGGAATACTTTCTTTAACCTCCGGAGTCGTATTTTTTTCATCATCTGATACACTTTACTGGTTGCTTTAGTATTTAAAATGAATTAAGTGCTATTAAACCCCATCTTTAGGTAGTTTCATCAGTACAGCCTAAGGGGATATAAAGCAAGGAGCTTTCTCTGGCAGAAATCCAGATACTAATGGTGTTAAAATGCCTTCTTACTGCGTTTAAGTCAGTAGTTAGGTCAAGTAGACAAACATATTTTAGAATATGTTTAAATAAGCACTCCATTTAGTGTTGCTTTTCAACTCACACATTTTCTCTTCCTTATTCTCTTTCCTGGCTAATACAAAAGGTGACACAGTCACAGGCATGGTGGTTTTGTGCCTGGACAAATTGAATTTTTCAGTTCAGCTCAGAATATCTGCATCTCATGGCAATGATGATGATCACAATGAGGACACTGGGGAGTCGGTAGAATATCGCACAAGACTAAAAGGATGATAAGGGCAGCAAATCCTCGCTGTGTAGACAGGCATCAAGGAGACATGTGTCCCTGGACACTTGACTACATCTCATTTGCAGAAGTAAGAAAACCAGCCACTGATTGTGCACATAAATTTAAGTTGTGTTTGGTCTATGAAGAAAATGAGTCTTGAATCTCATTTACAGCTACCATAGTTTTGGCAGAGAATGATATCACTAAAGCAACTTTACAAGGGCAGTGGCATTTTAATTGTAAGCATCTAACTATAAATGAAATTGGGATATATATTTTTGCAGAGACTGGAGAGACTCAAAAACGGCAGGAAGTGAAGGCTGTAAGGAGAGATTTTTGTTGCTAAAATTATGCGTGCCAAGCAGCACTTCTGGACAAAAATGAGAGATTAGGCAATCCTAAGTTATGATGTAAAGTAAGCAAGGTGGCAAGTGGATGGAATAAAAACAAAGGAGCTCTTGGAGTAAGCAAAGTATGCCCAGAGCAACTAATCATAATCATGTGGTAGAAAATAGAATAAAAAATAATGAAAATGAGCATTTGATGTGATTTTTATAAGATGGCGATGAGTTCTATGAGCTGAAGGGCAATTTTGAGTAGTTTTTTTACATGTTGCTATGCATCTAGCACTGTGCTGGGCAAGGAATGAGTGCTCAATACATGATTATTCAGTAGAGACAATGTGTGTCCATATGGGTGGTTGGGTGCATGGATGGATGGGATGGACACTGTCTATACAACATTTAGTATAACATTAGGGATAAACCCTAATTTGGGAAGCGATAAGGGTGGGTATCCTAAGGTAGAAAGTTTTTAGGGCCACACTGTGTCTCACACAAATGCTTGAATTAAGTCGACATAGTCTGCACCATCAAGGCGAAATTGTTATAAGGATGTTGTCCATTCAACAGGTCTTGGTCAGCATCTGCCAGGTTGTCTTTTGAACATGGCCTAATGATTCAGCCTTTTACCATGAAAATGGTTTGAGGGCCAAGTATAGGATGTAGTTCAGAAGTAGTCGGAAACAGATGTGTTTGGGTGAACTTCTTTTGCTGGGTTACACAATTATTTGATATGCCAATTTAGAATCTGGAATTTCTCCTCTTTCTCTTTGCTGAAACTATGCAAAATAATCATGTGACCCCGCACGTACTAACAATATTTGATCTTATCTCTGTCTTTGAAATGTGCTCTGTGTCTTCCTTTATATTTATCAGATCTTTCCTTAAATTTTTCAGTTTTATTATTCGTCTGGACTTAACTATTTCAAGGCCTACCCTCCCTCCACCCCTACTTCCTTACTCTTGCTTCTCCCTAACACGTGGGTATGAAATTTTCCTTTTTATTCACTTTCTGTGGCCTGCAGCTTCTGGAGCCATAGAGGCTGTGGTCATGTTTTAAGTTTTCTCCTATTCTATGTGCTACCTGCAGCTTCTTCCTTGGTGGTTTGGGTAATAGTAAATGGTATGTATATATTTACTTGACCATAAAATAAGCATTCAATATTTTTTCTTCAACATCTTCAGGTGTTTTTTTTGTAAACAAGATATTTCCATAAAATTATAAGACTCAGTATTCATGACATAGAAAGAAAGTTGAAAAATATAATAGGTTCTCAGTGGCTTAGCAAGTTAGCTAATGTGTGACTTGAATTGTATGTCAGTCAATTATAAAATTCCATAGGATCTTTGGGACCATAAAGCTACATGTAGAAAATAATTTTATGTCATCCAACATAATCCATTTGTGAAATTAAACTAGTTCTTCAAAACAATACAGGTAACACTTGAGCATTAAGAACAAGGGGAAATGGGTGGTTCTAGTTGAAGATATATTCTGGAAAGCTAGGTCAACAGACTTGACCTTCACATTCACACAGCAGCTGAGGTGTATTTGAGATACTTTCAGTGGGGTACATGGGCATTCAGCAATTTAATTCTCCTGGAGAAGCAGAAACTTCAATGTGCACAGAATTCATTTCCCCCCATTACGGTAATATTCAATTGGACTAAATTATCCTGTAACAGCATTTGATCGTGCAGCTACTGGATCTGGCTTCATTTACTTTAAGGTTAGTAAAGTCACAGCTTAAATTGCTTAAGAGTTGGCAGCATCAAAGTTCTCTCTTTTCTTTATTAACTTCTTTACTTGTAAAGAGTTGAAAACTGGCACAGGAAGTAAGAGGTCAGTCTGGAAGAAATATTACAGGTCATCACCTCTACTTTGGAAAGGTCAATGAGACAAGGATATAAAAAGAAAAAAAATGAGATGTTCAAGACTTTTCTTGTTTTAAGCCAGTTAATCCTCAAAGGAAAATCTAAATCATATTAAAAAGTATGAAAATGGTAAGAATAATAAAATGAAAAACATCCATTTAGATAATTATTTTACTAAGTGTAATAGAAAATCAGGAATGGCATTTGTGTTTGTGCTTTAGAAAAATATTATCATAGACCACATTTCATTCAAAGCAAATTGAGATGAGTGTTCCAAAGGACATGAATTATTCTCCTCTTGGTGGGACTCTGACTTTCTGGAGTCAGACATAAAACTATGAAGGTTCAGGAGATAGGAGAACCATGAAACCCAGTTAAACGAGAAAATCCAGGGATAATGAGGAACCTAAAAATGTAGGGAGTGGATGTCACAGAGGAAGGGCCTCGGGGGAATTCTGAGACTAGAGGATTGAGGCTGTGGTAAGAATGTCCTCAGATAATAAATGTCAGCCCTGAAAGCAGGTTGGGAATGCATGCAGGGAAGATCATGCAAGGAGGCCATGCCAGTTTTAGAAGCCAGGATAGGAAGCAGATCTGGAAGACAGCTCTGAGAGGGCAGGAAAGTTTACTCCTTTCATCGGTAACCAGATTTAGAATGCAGTGAGGTGATTTTAGTAATTCCTGTTGGAGTCAGAATGAGGCACTGGGTATGAACAGCCAGAAAAGCAAAAGTAAGTCGAGTGTGTGTGTTTGAGAAAACACTCAGGAAAAGGTGCAGGGGTGGGGGTGGGAAGTTGAAGAGTGTCCTCTAGGACCCAAATCTGGCTAGAAATCCACACAGTTTAATTTTCCTACACTCTCTCATGTGCAATCATGGAAATATTATATTTTACGCAGTGTTTTTAGATATTTAAAAATTAGCAACTAGTCCCATTATCACCAATCATAAACCACATCCGCAATTCAACCACTCAATGTAGCCAGGCACATAAAACAGACGCACACCTTCATAAAAGACGTAGGCCCTTCTCCAGGCAAAGGTGATAAGCAATCATGGATCATGATGAATACAGACAAGGAGAAACTGAAAAGATTTTGTTCAAGAGCCTCAGGCCAAAAGCCTGCTCGTGGAAAGTTGTCCAGGACTTTTATTTCCCGCATAGAACACTGAGGATGGTAATTTTGAAGGCGCCATCAGAAAGACCCCTTACTGAGCCATATCGCACTGGTCTATTTTAGGACAATAAAGGGTTGAACTCCCTTTCCTGGGATTTAAAAGTTGGGTTTCACTGAGTGCAGCTATTTCACACATGCAGCAGACAGGCCTTGGAATTGATAGAGTATAATAACACTGTGCTTCAGAACTGGGAGTTACTTGGGATGGAAATGGCAACATCGTACTCTTCAATGAGCAGCTTAAAGAAGATTTTAGTAATACTGAGCTGCAATTGCTCAGTGACAAAGGTACTCCCTACTTGTACTTTTGACAGGGTTTAAACTCATGGGGGTACAGTTCATAAAACATAATGCTTCCTTCTGAGTTTAGAAAGATTATAACATGCACAATCACAATCTATTATTAGGAAAGGCTGAATGACAGGTGATGTCCAAAGATAGATAGAAATGCTATCGAGTACAAAGCAACAATCAAAAAGCCCCTCTTAAACAAATTGTATAATTGTGTGTATTTTTATATTTCCTTTATTAAATTCACTTATAACTTTATATATGGCCTTTGGGGCATGGGGATTAGAGAAGATTTCAAGGAAGAAATAATGGTTGCTTTGCTTTGGTTTAACTACCCTTAAATAGAAAACTTCTGAAATTAAATCTACTAGTTAAATAGAAAGACACTTATTTAAGGAAAAATATTGCTCTTAAAAATTTTAAATGCCCTAGGGCTCATGCTTGGGATCCTTTATCTCCTCTCCATAGGTAATCTCATCTACTCCCACGGCCTCAAATTCATCTATATGATAATGACTCCCAAACTTGAGCGCTAGCCTTGACCTCTTCCCCAATCTCCAGGAGAGTATCTCTTAGGGATTTCTAATATGCATCTCAAATGTGCCATGTTCAAAACAGAACTCTTCAATACCTTCCCTACCCTCACCCTCAAACCCCTCTTTCCTCAGTTTTGTCTCATCTCTGCTAGCTGACTCCTCTACCAACCAACCAACCAACCAACCAACCAACCAACCAACCAAACCTATTGCTCAATCCAAAATAAAAACAAAACAAAACAAATAAAAGACATCCTTGATTCTTCTCTCTCCTTCTCTTTTGACCTAAAATTCACAAGCAGAAACTGCTGAGTCTGCCATCAGCTCACCAATGAGATCTGTCCCCTTCTCTTTATCGCCTTTTCTGCCAACGTCATTTACTGAATCACTGTCATCTGTCCGCTGGGTATTTCAGAACCTCCCTATTCGTAGTCCTGCTCCCTCTTGGTCCATTCTCTCCCACGGTAGCCCAAGCAGTCGGTAAATACTGTAAATAAGATCATGCCCTCCCTGCTTAAGACCTTAACAATTTCTCGATGCATTTAGAATAAAATGTACATTTCTGACTCCTGCCTATGAAGACCCACATAATCTGGCTGTAGTCTACCTTGGATCCGATTTAATTGCCCTTCTCCCCTAGGTCAATACACTCAAGCTATAGCACATTCTTTCTGCTCCTGGGATAGGCCAATATTGTTCCCACCTTAAGGCTCATTGTGCTTGAGGTTTTATCTGCTGGGAATGCTTTATCCTCTAATTTTTATGTGGTTGGTTCCTTCTTAAAATTCAGGACTTCTTCATTTTAATTCTTTGCATTTATCAGTAAATCATAATTTCTAGTTGAACAGGGTATTCACCTTTATTGTTCACTATTGTATGCCCAGTACATAGAAAAAGTCTGTCACATGGTTGGTTCTCAGTAAATATTTGGCAAATAAATGCCCTTCAGAGTTCTTATGCTGATTCTATAACTACAGTGTTACTTTGTTTGAGGCAATTAGCTTCTTTGAGAGTCACCCTCCTAATTTGTAAATTGATAGATTGGTCCTACAACCTGGTCATTTAGGTTTAATGCTATAAGAATTTGGAGGCTTTAGTAATTCCATAACCTGCCTCTAATAAAAATAACCAGATTGGGAGAGAGGGGAGTGATAAGAAACCAAAGACATAAATTTGCCAACATCTTTTCCTATCTTGTGATTTAACTGACAAGTAGATAACTCTGCCAGTAGGCTATTGGTAATGCATTGGTAGTGGTTTTATAGTCCAAACCCCTAATTTTTTAGAAGTTTATGTTTAATTAAGAAATAAAGATCAGTTGACTTTTTTGTGCTTGAACTTTATATTAAAATAACTATGTATAGCTATTTAAAAGTATTTAAATAATATTATTAGATCTGATGATATGTGGGAAGAGTAGGCAGGGGCAGGTCTCTGCTCAAATTCTCCCTCTGCTCCTCAGTAGTGGCATGACTTGGGGGAAAATTTTAACCTCTCTGAAGTGCAGTTTCCCGTTACTATAAATGATAGGGTAATACTCAAGTCACAGGATTATTATGAAAAGTTCCTAGGAAGTTCCTCACACAAAATAGAAACTCAGTTACATTCAATTCTCTTTCCTCTTTTTTTCTTCTTGTTCATTGCATACACCTCTATTCAAGTATCAAAGCATTTTATTTTTTCCTGACATCAGTGACCTCTTATTCTAATGGCGCTTCTGTAACCAGGCTGGAAGAGAACTATCACAATGAGACGAGTTGTGGATTAAACCTTTTTGGCTCTTTGCTAAAACTTCCCAGGAATTTTCTGGTACCAGAGCCTCCCCTTCATGTCCCTGCACTACCACAACATATGTCCTAGCAAGACAATTTGAAACTAGCTTAAAAGCTAAGGGAGGGAAGGACTTCTATGCTTATATTTAGTTTCTACCAGGACAAGAGAATAGATAAAAATTACACATAACCACAGAACTCCTTATCTGTAAGAAACCTTATTGTCTTTTGCCCAATAAGGAGGAGAATTTTCTCAAGATTGATTGCTTCCCTTGTCTTATAATTTCTGCTCTTAAGGCACTCGACTCTCTTCAATCTAATCTATGTATTGCGTTTGCATAAATTTGTTCCCCTGCCAATCCCCCAGTCCTAGAATTCATTTGCTGGCTCTTTAGATTGCCATTTAAAATGACTTTAAAGTTTAAAACTTTTTCAGTTCTATCAGACAATCATCTTTTAAGAAGAAAACAGAATATCAAACCTAAAATAAATAATAGAAATAAAATGGACAAAAATAAATAACTCTCATTTCCATATATACCAACAACTTGTGAGGTTAGGTGGCGGAACTTCTTAATGACAAATTGGTGACTTGAATTAAGTTCCACCAATTCCTATTTAATGTTTTTATTCACTATGCCATGGGCCGACTTTTATTTGTGAAGGACAACATACAATTCTTGCGTGTGCAAAAAGCGTAACCCTGGTGTGTTTATAGTCCATTCTCAATGTTATCTCAGACTCAAGCATGCTGCTGCTGGTGATGGAGGACTGCAGCTGATGGTGCCTCTGCTGAGTGAGCACAGCAACTGGAAAAAGAGAAAATCAGAATAAACCTATCATGATTTAAAGGATATAATTGTCATTCAATTAAAAACACCACTTATGTTATTAGGAAATATTAAGAACAACAATATTTAATGCATTCACTTCAACAGATAACTATTTATGGAGCAAAATATGAGTAGTACAGTGCCTAGTCCTAATAAGTGCTTAGTAAATGTTAGTTGTTGTTGTTGTTGTTGTTATTTCTCTGTATCCCATATAAGGTATAATCATTTTTTATGACATTTTGCCTCATTCAGTCTTCTCGACAATTCATAGGACTGGTAGTAATAGTAGTAATAGTAGTAGTAGTACTGTTGTTATTATTACATTTCTAATTTACAAGTGAGAAAATAGAGCAATCCATTAATATCATCTCTGCCTCTCTGAACCAATAAGAGTTTGGTGAGCAGGGGCGCCTGGGTGGCTCAGTTGGTTAAGCGACTGCCTTCAGCTCAGGTCATGATCTTGGAGTCCCTGGATCGAGTCCCACATCGGGCTCCCTGCTCAGCAGGGAGTCTGCTTCCCCCTCTGACCCTCCCCCCCTCATGTGCTCTCTCTCACTCAAATAAATAAATAAAATCTTAAAAAAAAAAAAGAGTTTGGTGAGCAGATCACCTATTTGCATCATGCACTCGCTTCAATGTTCCCCTCTGTAACTTTTAACAGAGGTCACACCATCCCCACATGAATCCTCAGGCTCAGAGATCCCAATATGTAACAGAACAACCTGTTTTTTGTTTTACTCACTATAATCTACAGAGGAGTCTTTTTTTTTTTTTTTTTAAGATTTTATTTATTTATTCATGAGAGACAGAGAGAGAGAGAGAGAGGCAGAGGGAGAAGCAGGCTCCCAAGGAGCAGGGAGCCCGATGCGGGACTCGATCCCAGGACCCTGGGATCATGACCTGAGCCGAAGGCAGACGCTTAACCATCTGAGCCACCCAGGCGCCCTACAGAGGAGTCTTAACATACTGAGCCCAAATTTGTCTCCCAATAATTTTTTTTAATTTTAATTTTATTTTATTATGTTATGTTAATCACCATACATCATTAGTTTTTGATGTAGTGTTCCATGATTGTTTGCATATAACACCCAGTGCTCCATTCAATACGTGCCCTCTTTAATACCCAACACAAGGCTAACCCATCCCCCCATGTCCCTCCCCTCTGGAACCCTCAGTTCGTTTCTCAGAGTCCATAGTCTCTCATGGTTCATCTCCCCCTCCGATTTCCCCCCTTTCATTTTTCCCTTCCTACTATCTCCCAATAATTTCTACCCAATGGTCTTGTCTTAAACTCTCTCTGAGCTTCAGAAAATAATTTTAATCTCTCTCTTATATTGGTAAGATGATGGAAAACTGCCATCACATGTCTTCTCCTCTTCTGCACGTTAAGCATCTAATTACTTCAACAATGTCACGTCCGATACATCTTGCACTTTACTATCTGGGTTTCTTTTCTCTCTGTTGCACTCCCATTTATCAATGCCTGTTTTTGAAAATGGCAGTCAGAATATCATAAAATACTTGAGTCATTGGCTAGATGGTGCAGAACATAGTAGGACTATTAATTCCCTTGATCTTCACCCTAAAAAAATTCCCATGTGACTTTCAAGTTTCAGCCCAAACATTACCACTTTGATACAAACATCTTCACTCAGTTGAGGAGCAAACATCATCATTTTTATATTCATTCATATAACAAATTTGTTATCTACCATATAGAGATCTGGTCCAGTTATTAGACACAGTGTGAAAAACAAAACAAATTTATTTTCTCCCTTCCTTGATCATACAGAAGCCAGATATTAACCAAGTATATACAAATTCATGCATAATTACAAATTTTATGAAGGTGAAGAGCAGGGTATTAGGATAATAAATAGTACTTGGGTAGTGGTATTTTATGTAAGCTCTGGAAAATCTGGAGTATATCTAAGACACATATAAAAGTATTTGTGTGTGTGTTTTGGTGGGGCTGAGGTATGTGGCAGGCAGTGGAGGGGTTAGATAGGTAAAATGAGTATTTTGGAGAAAGGAAATACCAGTTTCAAAATCCTTGTGAGTGCTCAGAAGTTTTGAAGAAAGAAGTGGAATCCAGCATCCTTGGTGTCTTGAAGAAGAGGGAGAATGACATGTGAGAAAGCAAGAGAAAGGACACCTCATGACATGACACATTTTGCCTTGCATACATATCTCATATCTCCTATAGAAATGTATTCTTTTTGAAGTTAGTGAACATACTTCATCTTTGGAGCCCTCACAATATCTGACAAAATGCCTCATATACCTGGGGGCCAATACAGATGTATTGACTTAAAATGAATAGATACTTCTTACTATCTGTCATAGATATGCACTACTTATAGTTTTGATAAGTAGTCCTTGGTTAGTTAACATACTGATAAGACTATTGAACAGAAGTGACCAAGTATAAAGCTCCATATCCCCACAAAATGACATGTCTTCAGATCGACAGTGATTTATTTATGAATACTTTTTGGATATGGTTGTTTGACCATCTTCACTCAAGCCCCAATTTCTCCAGGTTACATATTAAAGAAATCCCCCCAAATTTTCATTTGTATTGCTGAAAAAGCCATTAAGGACTTCCTCAACTTGATAAAGAATATCTTTTAAAAATCTGCAGCTAACATCATATTTAAGACTCAAAGCTTTCCTACTAAGATCACTACAAGGTAAGGATGGTCCCCTCTTACCACTCCTTCTCAACACTGTACTAGAAGTTATAGCTAATGAACTAGGACAAGAGATAAAATAAAAGGCATACAAATTGGAAAAGAAAAAAGTAAAATTTTCCCTGTTCACAGATGACATGATCATCTATATAAAAATCTGAAAGAACTGACAAAAAAAATCTCCTGGAACTAATAATCAAGTATAGCAAGGTTGCAGAATACAAGGTTAATATACAAAAGTCAATCACTTTCCTATATGCTAGGAATGAATAAGTGGAATGTGAAGTTAAAAATACAATACCATTTATATTAGCACCCCAAAGAAGAAATACTTAGGGATAAATCTAACAAAATATGTTCAAAATCTTTATGAGGGAAACCACAAAACACCTAATGAGCAAAATCAAAGAACTACATAAATGGAGAAATATTCCATGTTTGTGGATAGGAAGACTTCATATTGTCAAGATGTCAGTTCTTCCCAACTTGATTTATGGATTCAATGAAATTCCAATCAAAATTATAGCAAGTTATCCTGTGGATATTTAGACAAACCAATTCTAAATTTTATATGGTGAGGCAAAAGACCCAGAAAAGCCAACACAATATTGAAGGAGAAGAATAATGTTTGAGGACTAACACTACCCAACTTTAAGACTTACTGTAAAGCTATAGTAATTCAAGGCAGTGTGTTATTGGTGAAACAATAGACAAATAGATCAATGGCACAGAATTGGGAGCCCAGAAATAAACCCACAAAAATATAGCCAACTGATTTTCAAAAAAGGAGCAAAGGCAAAACAATGGAGCAATGATAGTCTTTTCAATAAATGGTGCTGGAGCAACTGGACATCCATATTCAAAAAAAGAGAGAGAGAGAATATAAAAACACAGACCTTACACTCTTCACAAAAATTAACTCAAAATGGATCACAGACCTAAATGCAATAATCTATACAACTGCTAGAAGATAACAGAGGAGAAAACATAGATGAACTTGGGTATAGCAATGCCTTTTTAAATACAATACCAAAGATATAATCCATGAAAGACATAATGGATAAGCTGGACTTCATTAAAATTAAAAATTTCTGCTGCAAAAATAAATGTCAAGAGAATAAGAAGACAAGTCACAGACTGGGAGAAAATATTTGCAAAAGACATATATGATAAAAGACTATTATCCAAAATATACTGAGAACTCTTAAAACTCAACAATAAGAAAACAACCTGATTTTAAACAATGGACCAAAGACCTTAAGAGACATTTCACGAAAGAATATATTCAGATGGAAAATAGATATATAAAAAGATGCTCCACATTATATACCATCAGGGAAATGCATATTAAAACAACAAGGAGGTAGCACTACGTACTTATTAGAAAGGCCACAATCAGGAACACCGACACCACCAAACACTGGTGAGAACATGGACCAATGGGAACTCTCATTCATTGCTGGTGGGAATGCAAAATGGTACAGTCACTTTTGAAGACAGTTTGGCAGTTTCTTACAAAACTAAACATACTCTTACCACATAATCCAGCAATCTCACTCTTTGGTATTTATTGAAAAGAGTTGAAAACCTATGTCTGCACAGAAGTCTGCACAGGGATGGTTATAGAAGCTTTATTCATAATTGCCAAAACTTGGTAGACACCAAGAAGTCCTTCATAGGGGTGTCTGGGTGGCTCAGTCGTTAAGCGTCTGCCTTCAGCTCAGGTCATGATCCCAGGGTCCTGGGATCGAGCCCCACATTGGGCTCCCTGCTCTGCGGGAAGCCTGCTTCTCCCTCTCCCACTCCCCCTGCTTGTGTTCCCGCTCTCGCTATCTCTCTCTCTGTCAAATAAATAAATAAAATCTTTAAAAAAAAAAAAAAGAAGTCCTTCATAAACTGTGGTACATCGAGACAATGGAATATTATTTGGTGCTAAAAGAAAATTTTTTGGTCAGCAGTTATTACAAATTTTATATCTATGAAAAAAGGCTAAAATATTGAATGTATAAGTTGAATGGAGTTAATAACTAATTTTCTAATATATAACTTATCAAAATCTTTAGAAGGACACACCTCCTTATCTTTTCCCCATAGAACACCCCTACAGACAAACATTGAACAAAATCTGACAAACATTGCACTAGCTGCCCTTCTCAAAGAACTCTTATATTGTTGAGAATGTAAGATTCCCTATGCACGCTATCAAACAATAAGGTAAAGTGGTATTTAAAAAAGTAGTAAGATGAATATTGCTGACAACTAGTGTTAAAAGAGTCAGGGAAGGAAAATGCTTAGGAATGGTGAAACATTAAATCTGGGATGTGTTTCATGGAAGAAGACTGTTTTAAGACAGTTATATTGTAGGGGCGCCTGGGTGGCTCAGTTGTTAAGTGTCTGCCTTCGGCTCAGATCATGATCCCAGCCCTGGGATCGAGCCCCGCATCAGGCTCCCTGCTTGGCGGGAAGCCTGCTTCTCCCTCTCCCACTCCGCCTGCTTGTGTTCCCTCTCTCACTGTCTCTCTCTGTCAAATAAATAAATAAATCTTAAAAAAAAAAAACAAAACAGAAGTTGTCACTCACTTACATTCTCTTAGACCAATTAGTGACTCCTGCCTTACAATTATGACAGTGAGAAGGGACATTCCAGGGATTCTTCTCTGATCAGTAGATCTGCTTTGGGGTTCCCTGTAATCCTTACTCCTACTTATAGGAAGGAGTAACATGATTTTACTCTCCTCTCAAAGAGCCCTCTTTTAATTTTAGCTTTAAGAGATAACTGGTGCAAAAATATTACTAAAGGAATAATAGCTTTATTGTCTGAGAAAAAAATTGGACAAACAACTTTGGGAAGTTTAAAAGAAGGGATGAGAAGCTAACAACTGAAAGAGTCACAGGAGAATTCTGAAGGAAAATTTCCCTCTTTGAAATGATGCTGAAGACCCACTCCAGACTGGGAGATAAAGGCTTATTCTCTAGTGTATTTATTATTATTATTATTACCATAAGGAAGATTAAAACATTATTTACACGGGAGCAAAATAATCCTATATGAAAATAACTTACTGACTTAGACTCAGTAACATCTTCCTTATTCCTCATTATTGGTTTTGAAACACAGAAGCATAATAAGTTTAGGGTATAAGAGCAAACGTGGATTTTGATAACAGACAGAATGGCGTCTTACTAGCTACTAGCACAAAACATTACTCAACTGATCCCTCAGATTCCTCATCTATAAAATGGGAAATTACTGACTACTTTAAAAAAAAAAAATTGAAGTCTAGTTGACATACAATGTTACATTAGTTTCAGGTGTACCACATAGTGATTCAACAACTCAATGCTCACCACAATAAATGTAGTCACTGTCACTATACAATGTTATTACAATATTACTGACTATATTTCCTATGCTGTACTTTTCATCTCCTTGACTTATTTATTTTATAACTGGGAGTTTGGGCCTCTTAATCTCCTTTACCTATTTCACCCACCCCCCCCCAACTCTCTTCTTCTCTGGCAACCACCACTTTGTTCTCTATCTTTATGAGTCTGTTTCTGTTTCTGTTTGTTTGTTTGTTTCTTACGCTTTTTAGATTCCACATATAAGTAAAATCATAAGGTAATTGTCTTTCTCTGTCTGACTTACTCCACTTAGCATAATACCCTCTAGGTCCATCCGTGTCTTCACAAATGGCAAGATCTCTTATGGCTGAGTAATAGTCCTAATGTGTACTGCAGCACGATTTACAATAGACAAGATTGACTATCTTAGTCACCTAAGTGTCCACTAACTACATTTTAAAATTGCTGTGAGAATGAGATAAGATAATGCGTGACAGTATGCACATACAGTGTGCTTCCGCTTCGTGGCTCTGTGATTTAATTGATTTACTTAACCTCTCTGCCTAAACCACCTCAGGGATTATTAGGAAAGTTAAATACTTATACCTGTAAAGTTCTTTGAGGAATGCCTGGTGAGGTTACATGATGATACTATATGTTGGTAATGATGATGGTGGTGGTGGTGGTGAAGACAGAGTGACTACCTTGCTTAGGACACACATCAACCAATTGTGATCATTAGTTTACAATCTCAATGAGTGACACTTTAACTTAAAAACCCACCTTTGGGCATTTGTTGTTCATTGACTAATAACTCATTTGACACCTATCTTTGCAATACCATTAGATTATGTACAAGGAGAAGCAAAGCACATACACTGGACTAGAAGGCCCATCAGGCTTAATATAAAGAGACTTAGTTCTAGTCCATCCTCTGACAATTTCTATGAGAACTTAGGATGGATTATTACCTTAAATTTGATCAAGTTCATTACTTCTGCTTTCAAAACTCAGCTCATTGAGGGACTATTACAGTACTTCTTGTCTCTTACCCTCTAACTATCTCATGACCTTAAAGCTTCTATTTCTGCTGCCAACACTTGTTCCTTCTCTCTATAGCATCCATTTCAAATTTGACATGACTCGCTGACCACATCATGATTGTTTTGGAAGAACTTTCTCCACTGCACCGTCTCATAGGCCACTGACCAGTTAGATTTGTCAGCCTTTGGACTAGCACTCAGCACGGTCCAAAGAGCTGAAATAAGTAGAGGGACCAGATAATACAGAATAAAATTTAGAGCCTTCTCTGTTCTGCAGGGGTGATGTGAGCAAACATTTTCCTTAGAAGGCAACAGGTATAGGAGGGAACCTGACTGATACATTTAAAACAGTTTAATGCTATGTGCCTGGGCCAGCATTTGGCACCAAAAAAAAAAGATGAATAAGACACTTTTCTCCCCCTTGAGGAACTCATGTTCTAGTGTGTTAAACAGAAATTTCACACACAATGGGGGAAAAAATGTGTAACTGCTATGATAAAGGTATGTGCTCTCTGCTAGGGCAGAATGAAGGAAGAGGACTTTGCTTGTTTTGGATGTTAAGGAAAATTTACCTCATAGGATATAGTCTCCGAGGCTGAACCTTAAAGGATGAGCAAGAATCAGAAAGGAAAAAAAAAGAAGCGTAGGTAAGCCATCCTGCAGCACAGAGACATGTCTAAACAAAAGCAAGACCGTGCAGCAGAGTGCTACCCAGTGTCTGGAGGGCAGGGCAGGTGATGACGCATGTATGAAAAGGGAGTGTGAAGAGAAAATAAAGGAAAGTGTGGGAGTTAGGAGGGCGGTTAAAGACAAGAAAGAAAAAGTAACTGACAGATGTAGGTTCTTGGGAAATGAGCAAAGGTGCAAGTAAGAGAATTTTTTGGTGGGGCGCCTTACAGCGGACAAAGGGCCTCTCTCCCTTGAGAGCAGAGGTTAAGAGAAGCTCACAGGTAGATAAACATTTAGATGGGGAGCAGGGATATGGGTCCATTCTGACTAACAGCTTTGATTCTTGTGTGAAGCAGTTGAGGGGTTCATCTGCTGTAAGGGAGGGTTTGGGGGGGTAAGAACCATGGAAAGGGCAAAGTTGTGCCATCCGGACTAAAGCTCCTGCGAAAGCAAGCAATAATTAAGGGCAAAGAAACAAAACCACCAGTGATTAATAAATAATCAGATGTAAATTAAGTATCAGGCAACGCAAAGGTCCGTCTAAGATTGTATGCTATTATTTTAATGACGATGATAAGAAAAACTGGGTGATTGTCATCAACAATATCGTGTTCTCTGGCTCTAGGAGGAGAGAATGCAGACTGCATGCAGTATTGATCTGTTCCCATCTCTTCAGAGGTTCTTGGTTATTGTCATGCTCTTTTTAGAAGAGAAGATGGAGGGTCTTCACATGAAAGATTCAGAGATCAACCTTGGGGTTCAGGCTGCCAAAGTTTATGGGGAAAGCCAAGTGGGGGGCAGTGGGAAGCGAATTTCCAGGATGACGTAGGGGCTCTTTGAAGTGGAGGACTGATGAGATTGGAGAACTTGCCCAACGAGAAGGACTACTACAGAGCTGTAAGACTGAGATTATGTGATCAGTCAATGTTGTAGTATGAGATTGCTGGGAATTACTGATATGATAATATTGCTGTGACTGATGCTACGGGGGTTTAATAATAACACTAATCAGGTCTAATATTCAGACAGAATAGGAGAGAACGCAAATGACAAAAACATTTCGACTCTGCCTTCTCCTCTGTGATCTGGCATGATCTTCTTAAGGAAGGATAACTGTCAATGGTTAGTTAATATTTTACACTTTTTACATAGTACCTGGGGTCAGAGGCAGGACAGGATGTTTCTTGCCTTGGTACATTTGCTGAAATTGTGGATCAGGAGAGAATAAAACAACAAGAACCACAAGATAAAGAGATAAGTATCAGAAACCTCCATCCTCGGGCCCCTTTTGTTACAAAGGTTGCCATGGTGCTAGAAAGGGACAGAACTCATGGCAAACAAGAGAACGTACTGTTTATCGGGAATTAAGGTTTTTTTTGTTGTTTTTTGTTTTGTTTTGTTTTGGGGTTTTTTTGAATATTTTTTTTCTCTCTGAGTCAGGCTTGGTGAGAAAATTTCCTGACTCACACAGTATGTGGTATGCCGTGTTAACAGTAACGTTTTCCAAAATACCATACACCAGAGTAGCCTCTGCCTTTTCTGTTTAATCCTGTGTTGCTTCAGGGACAAAGCTATTGGGCTGCTGAGTGCTGTTTTCTGGTGATAAAGATTTCTGACATACAAGATTTCCAGGTGATGACAAGGTCATAGATGGGACCTGGATGTAGATAATCAAAGTGGTTTAGAGATAAAGGTCTGTGGCTTTTAAGTTGTGAAACAACCTCTGCCCTTTGTTTTCAAATGAGTAATTTCTGGCTGATCACAGTAAACACTGTAGCACCATTTTATCCTCTGAAGGAAAATTCCTGTTCTGGGCCAAATGCTGCAGCAGTGAGACTGTTCCTGCCAAAGCGAATTTTTCCCTTCTTTGTTCCTCTTGATAATCCTGACAATCTTTTGTATGTACACAGAGCTGAAAGCTATAATAACCCCAATTTTAGAGATGAGGTAACTGAAGCTCAGGGACAGAAAGAAGCTTCCCCCAAAGCATACAGGACTGCAGGATGCGGGGACTGAGGTCTCAGTCCTCAGGTCCTGCCGCCTGCCTGCAGAGCCTGGGAAGGAAGAAGCGTTTCCCCCCGAGAGTTTAGGCGTGCGTGGCGAAGTGTGTGGGTCCTGTGTACACGCCAGGCCTCGAGGACTTTTGTCACCATCCAGAATCACTGGTCTCTGAGCAAGACACAGTCTCCAAGAGACGAAACTCCCCTAGATTTTTTTTAAACACCCTGGCACATCTGTGTGCGATGCGGAGTCGGGGCTGCAGCATCTGACCCCCGAGGCTGGGCCAGCTGCGTCTGTCCGGCTTGCTCTTCTGCTTGACCCGCACTCGGGGGAGGCGCCGGGCTGTTGAGCCGCCGTATCCCCTGGCAATCTGTTCGGGAAAACAGACCGGAAGGGCTGCCGAGGGCTGCGCCAGCTTCAGAATCCTGCTGCCATCTAGGGATGAGATGGAGCGTCTTTCCGCGTGCGGCGCGGCGCCAGCCGCTGGGCCTCGTGCGGGGGGCGCCGCGGTCCCTGCCCCGCCGCGGGGATTGCTGAGCCGCGGGCAACCGGAGTCCCGCCAGCGCGCCCCCCCGCCACGCCCCGCGCCCCCACCGCCGGGACCCCGGCCCGAGCTGGAAGCCGGGCAGCAAGTGGAAACACACACAACAGTGCGAAGGAGGAAGGAGAGCAAGAGCAGACAGCCAGGGAGCCAGGGGAGCGCGCGCGCGCGCGCGCGCGCACACACACACACACACACACACACTGCAACGACAGGCGCGAGAGCGGGGAGGAAGCGCGGTGACAGGGTCCCTGGGGAAGCCAGACTGTGCCACCGTAACGAGCCGTGTGTGTGTTTACGGAGCCTGGCCACTGTCAGCACGCGGGGCTCCACGCGCAGCCTAACAAGGTCCACAGCGTCAAGCGACTTTATTTTCCATATGTATTTTTCAGGTTTCCCTTGGGGGGGGGGGGGGGGGGGGGTGCGGATGGCGCCTTTAGGAAAGATTGTATAGAAAATCCGGGAAAAGGAGACTTAGGGAGTTAACTTTATGATCTTATTGTGGTGTAAGCATCGCTTTCTTCTACAAACAGAACAATGGGGCTTTCAAAGGAGCCAAGGGGAGACGGTTGACTAGAGGGGAAAGGAGGAGGGGGACGTGGATTGGGGAAGTGGCCCTGTTGTTGACTGGGAGGCCCTGCTGGGAAACTTCAAATCAAATGCTTTCTGAAAGGAAGTGTTATTAAAAGTAACTTTAATCCTTCCAGCCAGACGGCTCATAAAAGCATACAATTAAGTCAAACAAATGACAAGAGCATTTTCTCCCCTACCTGTTTCCCTCTTCGGAGAGTAATTACTACAGGCTAGTCTTGTCTCATTTTGTGCAAACAGAAGCGGAGTGCTTTGGTAGGTGCCAGGCTCTTTCTTTCCTGCCTCTTCCTTCCCCACTGCCCCACCCCAAACCCTTTTCAGCTCTTGGTACCAACCAGCCTGTCTGCAGATCCAGCCAAGAACAAAGGGGCGAATTTCAATATTTCCTCTTTGTGCAAGGTTAATTGAAAATCAAAAAGTCACTTTTCAAATGTCATATTAAACCCGCCACTGCATCAATTTCCTTTTGGTTCCCATCTCTGTGGGCCAGAGAAAAGTGTTTTGAGGGATGGTGGGGAGGCGGGGAAAGTAGCGACACAGTTGAAGAAAAAGAGGAAGAAAGCAGTGAAAGGATAAAAAAAAAATCTCAGATAGACACAGACTTTGATTGCAGATACTCTAACGTGCAGTGGAAAATTGTTTCCCAGAGTGTCCTCAGTCAAAGGCAGCCTTTGCATTCGATACTGTTACTTGATATTCCAGAGACAGAATTGCATCCTAAACCTAGGGAGATTAGGCCTCCATGTTTTTATGTTTCAGTAGATGGTTCACAATATGATTGTCATAAATGCCATGTTTTAAAATCTTAAAAGGGTAATGTAATAACCTGACCATCTTCATCCTCCTTTCCCACTTTTTATTCCCCTCTGAAAGAGGCACCACACACACGCGTGTGCGTGCGCACACACACACACACACGCTGTGCACACAAACACATCCTCATAGCAGAGACACAGCCCCACAGGCTTTAGACCCATTAGCTTTTGTCACCGGTTATTTTGGAAGCTTCGGGCTGGAGTTTAGTGGCCCAGCATTGTTAACTTTGCTGCTGCTCCAATAACTTCAATCTCTCTCTCTCCCTCTATCCCTCCCTCCCTCTCTCTAGCTTTCCTGAGACTCCATTTCCTCATCTATAAAATGGGCCATCGTCTCTGCCTCCGCAGTCACTGCTCAGACTGCATGAGGTACCACACGAACAGAGCAAGCACATATTAATTCTCAGCTTTCTGGGACCCTGTCCCTGACTGGGTGATCACACCATACCTCTTCAATTTTCTGAGACTGGAACTGGTCTTATTCCTACCAGTGTTCCTGAGGTCTACAGAATGGCCAAAAAAGGACTCCATCCCACTGTCTTCAGCGTGCCTCTTGTCTGTGTGTCTCTCTCCACTCATTACCGGTCCTCCCTGAAGCCCTTTACTTCCCTGCCCGGTTGTTCTAGTCCCTCTAATACCTGTCACCTTCTTTTCCAGATACTAGGTTGTAACCCTTCCTAGGATGCACCAATGAATCTTTTCCCTAAGGATGATACTTATCATAGTTGGCTTGTCTAGTGGGAATCATTTGATTTGCCACAGACTGAACTTTTTAATATACCTACAAATAACTTTTTACCTAGGCAGTCAGGGGAAAGTGGCAAAATTGTGGAATAAATTCATTCTGAAATAACCCACCTGCATAAAATGGGCCTGTAAACTTTCTTTCCTTTTTAATTATATTTTGTTATTGTGGTGATATCAGATGTGTCCACTAACCCTAAATGAAGAGTAGGTGAGAAGTTGGCAACTCTCTAAGCTCATCAGAATATGCATATGGAAAGAAGCACACTAGGACATCGGCCATCCAGCTTGTGTCAAAATTCTAGTGCATTGTCTTCACTGCTAAGATTCAATAGATAAACACTGGTGTTTACCCCTTGGATTTCTACCAACTTAAACTGTATGAATGTGTGCTGTGTCCTATTGGACACCCCCCCCCCTTTTTTTTAAATACTCCATCTACTAGGCAAGTTTTCTTAGCATACAGTTGACCACTTCTTTGGGCAGAGCCTGTTCCCATATACACTTTATTAGTATATCTGTAATGATAGATTGCACATACTTGTTAAAATATATGTGTCCTTTCCCCACTCTCTAAACTTCTTGAAAACAAGGACCATATCTTTCATCTTTCTAACCCAGGAACTTAGAGGTGGATGCTTAATAAGTCATTGTTGGAAGGTGAAGAATTATAAAAAAGAACATGGATCTTGGGCTGTACCAGCATAATATTTGGATAATTTCTGCAGCAATTTAGTGATAAAAACAAAGCTGATGGTTGTGTTGGGGCAGCAAAATGTGGTCAGATGACTGGGTGAATGAACACCTTCAAACAATTGTGTTGAATTGTAACTATGGTCTAAGTTGACAAAATATGCACGTCTATCCAAAAATGTTCTTTTATCTGGTGAGGCTGTTTACTTAACACAGGGTTACATTGATAATGTGCTGACACGGCCTGCTGTTTTGTTAGTTCACTTGGGTTTCTTGATCATTTTCAGAGCTCCCTGCCCCCAACACTACCTTCCAAAAAGAAAAAGGGAGAGAAGGAGGGAAGACAGGAAGGGAGGGAGGGAGGGAAAGAAATCAACTATATTTAACCAATAAATCACTCTGGAGTTGCAGTAGAATTCTGGCAAACTGGTTGGACAGCT
Organism: Neomonachus schauinslandi; assembly: GCF_002201575.2. NCBI lineage: Eukaryota > Metazoa > Chordata > Mammalia > Carnivora > Phocidae > Neomonachus > Neomonachus schauinslandi. The sequence goes on along the minus strand of NC_058416.1, from coordinate 33,103,032 downwards.
CTAAAGAACATCTTTTAAATACCTACCTTTAGAACATTGGCATGTTTACATTATTGTTAAACATGTTTATAGTATTGTTCCTTACTAGTATTGTGTAATATTTTCAGAAAGAGATTCTCTAGAATATTTATAAGGGTCTTATGCATGTGAATTGCAAAATTGACACATTTGTATAATTTATTTTTAACGGCACTACTAGGTATTGGAACCTATGGTTATGCGTAGTGGAAGAAAAGTCTGAGAATTTGATTTTAGTAAAACTGGAATCTTACGCTGACACTTCCTTTAATCTTCTATATAAATGTAGGAAAGGAACTAAATCACTTAGATACTCATTTTTTTCCCCAGGCAATGGTGCAATAATCTTAAACTTAACACATGGATTATGGTAAGAATCAAATGCGTGAAACCTGTGAGATTATTGTGAAAAAATTATATGCACAATATAACTAGAAGGTGGCATTTATTATGTACTATATTTTAGTAGCCTATGTGAACCTAGGAATGCTTACTGTATGGTGACATTTTTGCTGTTTGGAGGCCAGGAGCTGGCCTGCAGGAGGAGTCTCCTTAAATTTCTTCAGCAATAAGAGATGTTAGATTTGAGTTTGCCATATGACAAATAATTTTTGTTGTGTTTCGGTGGTGCACACAGAAGCTAAAATCTCGAGGACCCATTCCCCTTCAAAAGATGGATATAAATGCTGCATGGTCGGAATGGGAAGGAAGCTGAGCGAAGGTGGGAGAGCTAAGATTTGCCAGACCAATGTGTCTTCTCATTTGCATTGCACGCTTTTTATTTCCTCTCTCGCTCTTTCTTTTTGAAAATCTCTATATCCCCCTTCCTGCTAGTATTTTGTGAGATATTCAAAATGTGTATTTAATCCATCCAAGTTTGTAGTCTCCAGTGTCAAAGCTTCTGCTTAATGCTGAGTTAATGCTCCGTCGTGCCAAAGCTGGAAGCTTTCAACGCAGCCCTGAAACCAGCTGCGACACATCCCTAAAGCCGAGGCTTCAGCTCCAGAGACTGCTGCCTGGATGGAGTAAATGCATCATTTTTTAAAGCTTTGTCAGTGCAATCTAAGAGCTGTGTAGAGTGTAATTGGGGATCTTTGAAAAAAAAATTTATGTTTGAAACCATTTTACAGGACTCATCGGGGGACGCTTGCTTGAAACTTTGTCTTCTAAAGATCTCACTGGCCCAGAAACAGGTCTATCATCACTTTGGGCAGTTTCTGCTTTTGATCAGGTCATGTTTCTTTCCTTTCCTCAGCCGTCTTTCCCTTTTCAGGACCACGCTGTGGTCAATACACTTGAGGAAGCAGACATTTTTCTCTGTCTGTAGTCTTAGAATTACCGATCTTGGAAGAAGAAGAACCTGTCCTAGCCTAACCTCAGCCATTGCTGCTCCAAGTGTGGTCCGTGGACCAATGGCATCAGTGTGTCCTGGAGGCTTATTCGAAATAAAAAGTTTATGCTAAATCAGAGTCTCTGGGGGGTGTTCCCAGGACTCTGTTTTCACAAGACTTCTGGGTGATTTTGCTTGATACTAAACTTGGTGAAACACGACTCTAGGCTCCCTGGACTCAGAAATTTCTGATCTTGCATCCTTCGGAGATGGTCATACAGTCTTGCTCAGGACATCTGAAGGGTGGGAGACTTACTACATTAAAAACAAACTGTTCTATTAATAAAAATTGTTATGAAGTCCCTTTTAAAAAGTATTGAGCGTATATCTGCTTCTATAGCATTTATTTGTTTTATTCCTCTTATCTTCAATGCTTGGCATATAGTAGGCCATCAATATACTTGTATTATAAGGAAGAAAATATTGATCTTAGTTTTGCCTTCTAGATATACCTATCCAATAAATCCACTTAATTCCTGTCCCATGAGGCAGCCCATCACATATGTGAAAACTGCTAAGATCTCCAAGTCCTCTCTACTTTAGGCTAATGATGGCTGGAGTTCTTACTGCCTCCTAAGAAGGCATTGCATCCAGATGTAGGTATTCCCTATGGACTCTTCTCTCGATATGGGCTCTTTCCATGCTCAGAACAATGGAAATCTCAGGACCTTACATATCATTTGAAAACAAACCAGATTTCCTTATCTTATTCAGGGGTGAATCATTTTTTTAAGTAAAGTGAGAATTGTAAATTTGGTAAAATTGAAATTTTGGAAAAATTGAAATGATCAGTTCTGGCCTTTTGAGCATTTGCTCTTTTATCATTTCTTTGATAGTATTTTCCCTCTATTTTAGAGATCTAAAATAAAATTGGTGAAAAATAATAAATTCTTGCTAAAGAAAAATTTTAAGCTAAAAAGGTATAAAAGAGAAAACCAAATACCCATGATTACACAACCCAGAAGAAATAGCAGTTAGTACTTCTTTCTATAGATAGATAGATGATAGATAGATAGATAGATGATAGATGATAGATGATAGATAGATGATAGATAGATAGATAGAATCTATATTTATAATGGATATATGTACATATAATCAGTTAAATTATTTAGAACAAATGATACCAACACACATACATATACATCAGGCATGTCAGCTTGGGTCTAAGTAAAGATTTGAGAGATCCAATGAACATCATGAAATCTCTGGGACCTCCTGGAAAGATGAAGGATGAAAATACCACGGTGTGAATTAGTTAGAAATCCTTTAGTTAGAAGTGCTTGTCTCTTGGGTTGTTTCCCAACCTAATTCCCATTTGACTCATGTTAATGAGCTGTAGGGACCACAGGAGATGTAATTTGAAACAGGTGCTATTTCACCTACAATTCTTTATACTGTTAGAACTCAAGCAACACAACGGGCAACACTGGGAATGGGACCCCCTTCCCCACTTCCCCAGAAAATAATACTCAACCTCGGCCTTCAGAGAGCTAGTTGGTGTCACAAGTTCCCAAGAGGGTAGACAGAGAGCGCCGGGCCCAAGCAGTGCCTGGAGGGCTGACACTGGACACAGAGAGAGGGGGCAGAGCAGGGTGAACTGTGATCCCTGGAGAAGGATGTCAGCATCCCCATCATGCCAGGATGGGCAGTGGCTTCTGAAGGGAAGTTGCTCTGCCTGGTGGAATAGGAGGAGGTATTACTTGGCCAGTGGGGCCAGTGGTTGACCAGGTTTAGAGAACACTTTAGATGCTGACTTGGAACTGAGCATCCACAAAACACTCCACACAATCTTCAGAAACTCACGACAGTGAGATTTGATAGAAGTGTTAGGTTCATGTGAACAGATGGGGCAAGAATTAGGTAAATGTAAAATATATATTATAGATCTGAGGGTTTTTTTGTGTAATTTAATAAAATTAGTATTATATTCTAAATAATTTTAAAACCCATTTTTAAAATTAACTCTTTACCATGAACATTTCCTTACACCCTTAAATATTCCCAAAATGTAATTCTTAGTGGCTGCCGAGTATAAAGTACACATACCATAATTATTTTAATGGATTTCCAACTTTGTGACTGTTATGGACTGAATTGTTTCCCCATTAATTCATATGTTGATGTCCTAACCCCCAGTATCTCGGAATGGAGCTGTATTAGGTGACAGGATCTTTAAAGAGGTAATAAATTACAGTGAGATCATTAGGGTGGGCCCTAATGCAAAATGACTGGGATCCTTATAAGAATAGGAGAGTAGGACTCAGAGGCACACAGAGGAAGGCCACATGAAGACAAAGGGAGAAGAAGATGATCTATAAGCCAAGGAGAGGAGACTTAGAAGAAACCACCCTGCCAACAATTTTATTTTAGACTTCCAGCCTCCAGAAATGTGAGAAAAGAAGTGTCTGTTGCTGAAGCCACCTGTCTGTGGTACTTTGCTATGGTAGTCCTAGCAAACTAATGCAGTGACTATTAGTTCTCTCACAGTATTTGCTTTTATAAGTCATGCTTGAACATTCTGGTAAACAAATAGTCACTTACTTTGCTGATTATTTTCTCCGACTCAAAGATTAGAAGTGGAATTATTGGATCCCAAGATGATTAGTAGTTTGGAATCTTGATTCTACCATAGAGGGTACTGATTATTCTTTACAACTTTCTTGTTCCACAAATGTAATACATTTTATCCTTTATCTCCATGTTGAACCACACAAGACCAAATACAGTGTCCTAAAGCCCAAAGCTAAAGCTCTCCCTTCTGATTAACAGTCACACATACACCCACACATTGCACTGTAGTTATTCCCTAGGCAATAGGTTCATTCTCACTCAGACTACCGTTTATCCATCTTAATAATGTGTAGAAGATGCCTCCCAGAATCAGAAGATTCCTCTTGGGGAAATAAAGACTAGAGAACTGTCTCTAGAGAGCACTTTTAACATCTACATGTCAGCTGGAAAGGGAAATATGATACATACAAGAGTCCTTCAGCTTGTTAACACCTTAGGATGTTTGTTATTGTTTGTTGGTTTGATTTTTCAAAGCAGTTAATCAAGTCATTGTTTACCAGGAAGGAACAAGATGCTTTTCTACTTTTCTCCCAGGATAGCAGCACTGCTATTTTTTTTTAGATGGTTACACCAGTGGACCCCTGCAGAAACAATAGATCTAGAGCCATGGGAAGTGATTACTCTCCACAGAAGCCCCCTAGAGGTGGTAGTCATTCATATAGGAGAGTTACCTGGTACCTACCAAAACCATCGGAATGCTACATAATTGGCATAGATAATCAATAGAAGGTGCAAGGAATACTTCGAGAATTCCCTTAGGAAACTCACCTAATTCATTTGGGAACACATGTGGGGAATATTCCAAAGACTCTCAGAAGGAAAAAAAAAGATAGAGGATGGAAACCCTCTAAGGGCAGGTAGTGGTGAGCGAATAAATAAGGATTATCTAAACCCTACTTAAGAGAGGCCTGAGAAAGCAGAGAGTTATCAAGAAACATTCTCTAGAAGCAAAGAGAAAAATTACAGGGTCTACTATGCCGTTTTGTGGCATTTCCTATACCCAGAACAGGGGCTCTGAGGGTGACATGGGATTGGAATGGATTGTCCCAAACCACCTGGACCTCAGAGTTTAATACTGTGGCCTAGTCTCCATGGAGGGCAGCTGTAGCAGGCTGGTGAAAACAGAATCTCTTTGTTTTACACATTTACAAAGTTAAAATATTTGAACTCCTATCAGTTAAGACCATATGTATTTGTACTTTGACACCCTCCCCTTCACATACCTCCTCCTTTGGGGGATGGCATCGGAAATTTTGGGATACAGCTAAGAGGAAGTTGAGTAGGGGATACATTTGGTTTGTATTTAGGGAGCTATAGTTTGTGGTTTGCAGCTCTTGCATGGATGATTGAATTCTTGCTAGCTATCCCAGTGTAGTCATGGCTTCCAGGACTATTCCCACTGCCCACTGTGCTGACTCACAGGGAGCAGTAACATGATGAAGGTACAGGGTCAGAGGCTGACTCTCAGCATGATTGTGCCACATGGTACCTGGCATCCAAAGGATGACAGAAATGGAGAAAAATCAAAGGTGTATGTACAAACTTAAAAATATATAGAGCCAGAGCTAGTCTTCAAAAATTCTCCCAAACCTTACTGCTCAAGTATAAAGAAATTTGGGAGTTTGATAATAATCTGAAAATTTTGCCCAAATTTACTAAAACAAATTGATACAACTGAAAGACATTTAAAAAATATCAGCAGTAAAAATCAAATTTCAATCATGTTAGGAGAAAGACCAAATTTTCTATTATCTTAGAAAGAATATTATAAAATCTTTGTCTTATAAATAGTGTGCTGTCACAAAATGTAGAAAAAATGTTATGAAGAGATTAACTGTGAATGCATTCACACAATGGAATACTACCCAATAATAAAGAATATAAAACTGTAGTTATGCAACCATTTGGATGAATCATAAAGACATTTTGTTAAGTAGAAAAAGTCAGTCTGAAAAGTTTACAATAGCATATGATTCCATTTGTATGACATTCTGGAAAAAGTAAAACCACATGGAAGGAGAAAAAAAAAAATCAGTGTTTTCCAGGGGTTAGGGTTTGGGGGAGTATGTTTAACTATAAAGGGAAAGTATGAGGAAATGATAAGGTGTGATTAACTGTTCTGTATCTTCATTGTGTTAGTAGTTGCATGAATCCATATCTGTTAAAATTCATAAACTGTACACTTAAACTTAATTTTATAGTATGTTAACTGAAAGTTTTAAAATACTTTAAATATTAAAAATATTCAAAAATTAACATTCTTTGTATCTATATATGGTAATACCTGTGGTATTTTAAAGCTTTTAAAATTAAAATTTAAGTAAAGCAATGAAAAAAATTAAATTAAAATTTTAAATCTTGATTTCTTTTATTATACTACATAAAGATTAATTTGTATACAATTTTGTCCATAATATTGTGTTGTGTTGTTCAGGGTTTTTTCTTTATTTATTTTTGTTTATTTTGTATTATTTTTCTTAAAGAGACTGTTTAATTAGATAGGCCTCAAGTCCCCCCAAAAACTTAGATCTGCTCCTGAAGGTCGGGAACAAACATCGAATTGGAGACATTACATAGTAAAAGACTAGTTATTAGTCCATATTTCTCTGTTTGCCAGGAACTTGACTCTAATGTCCTAGCAAGAGTCAGTGGTTATATAGAAATGCACTGGTAGATACTATGGGTTCAGAAGGTGGATGTAGGGGACACTCTTAGACACTATGACCCTATGGATAGAGCCCCACAGGGAAATGTGCAATGAGAGCCACAGGCAAGGAGAGAGGACTTAGTGATGACAGGACAGCAGAGTGTCTATTTCTAGGAGGAAACTTTGCTGGCCATGCCACAGAAGATGCTTTTCAAAGACTTCAACCACAAAGCTTCGTCTGTAGGACATTCAAGGCTAGGGTGGCTAACATGGTGGAAAACTGCTGTGATGGAACTAGAATGGAATAGGTTTCCATTTGCTAAGTAAGTTTCCCTATTTGCTATAGAAAGTGGTTTTTCCTTTGAGTGAAAATGAAATACTTTAGCAAAGATCCACTGGGAGAGTAAGATAACCCAGACATCAGTGAAGCATAACAATGCCACAGCATTTTGTTCTGATTTTTGGCTTGGCTTGGTGACGTGTGAAGGACCAGGACCCCAAAGAGGGAATCCTGGGAGTCAGAGAGATTCTGAGTCCCCTGGACCTTGGTTACGTTTGACCAGAAGGCTTTGGAATATGATGATTTCTCTCAGGTAGAAGTGTGCTGCACTGGATAGGGAATATGGGTCATCTTTATGAACACGTAAAGGAGAGAGATGGCATGTGGACTCTGAGAGTAACAACTACTATCATCATGCCCTAGAGTGGCTCAGAACTGTGAACAGGACAATGACACCTTACAAAGTACAGGAGCAGATGAGCCCACTATGGAATTATACCTAAGGATCTCCAGCATACTTTAGAAGTAGATAAATCCAGCCAGAGTCTGTGGCCCCACTCACAGAATGATGACATTATCACATTGTGAAATTGGAGCACCTGGGTGCCACCCCACTAAACATAGAAGAGATGTGTTACCTGTGGTGAGGCACAGAGAGAGAGGAAAGTACAGTGGTTAACATCTTTGAAGAAAGATTGCCTCGGTCTGAATCTTCACCCTGCAACTGATAACCTATATCACTCTGCAAATGATTTAATCTCTTTTAGCCTTGATCTCCTCACCTAAAACAAGAACATAAGAATATGAACTATCCCATTGGTGTGTTGCAGAGATTGAATGCAATAATATATACAGAGTACTTCATACAACACCAGCCATATAGTAAGCTCATAACCGCTTTCATTGTTGTTCTTAAGCATTGGATTTTCCATCACCAATGGTATATGGCTTAGTCATACTGGTGTTACTATATTTCAGCTTATGATAAGCATTCAATGAATGTTTGTTAAATGAAAATTGTCTGAAATTTAGATGTCTTGCATAGAAAGTCCAGTACTTCCACTGGGGGATTCTGGACAATGGCCCTGGAACATGCACTGGTATTGGCAATAAGAAATTGGGGAGGCCAGAGTCCACAAAGTTCACTGAGTGGAGTGGTAGTGATGTGGTGATGATGTTGGTGGTAGTGATAAGCATGAATATTGCAGAATGTCAGAAAAGGGAATCACCATGGCTACCCAGGAGAATTACTGGGGCTCAGATGTCTCCAGCCACTGGGTCAGATACGATGGCTAGAGACAACCATTTCTGTAGGACAAAATAAAAAAGAGATAGGGATTGAGATAGAGAGAGAAAGACAGAGAGACAAAGAGACAGAGAGAAAGAGGGACTTCCTTTTAGATTTGGGACCCATCAGATAACCTTGAGGTTCTAGTCTTCATTAGGTTTAGTAAACAATGATGTTACCACCTTTTGGATGAGTTCTACTGAAACCCGTTCTCACAGGCCTTTTCCTCAGTTTTTCTTTCTTGGGCTTAGCTGATAGCTAAGATGCCAAGAGCCAGTGTCCAGCTTCCCAAGATGTTGCAAATAAGAGTTCAGACAACTCTTTTTCAGTAATAATCTTTGCATCTATTACACTGATGCTAGATTTTAAAAAAAGAAGAAACAAGAACCTCTGAGATTAAGTAATGATTTTCTCATTTTTATATCCCATACTTCTTATTTTATAGTATCAATATAGAAACTAGATGAAATTACTCCTGAGCAGCTTTCTCTAGGGGAATAAACTTTTCCTAACCATCTCAGGAATATAATTAGCAGGAATAGTACTACTAATCAACAATTATACAGAATATTGATTGTGCTCTTCTCATCTTTCATCTTGGCCAAGATATGTAACCAGTGGTGTATAAATCACCCTTATCTTGGTCTCTTTGTTTGACACAAACCTCTGCAGTCAAGATTCTCATTCTAGTCCTGCCAATACAGATGACCATGTGTTACTCGTAAACAGTTGAATAACAAAGCAGGAAATAATCAAAGACAAGAAGGCATTGGTCACAGAGGCAAGGCTGCTCCCAGCAAAATGTGAGGCATCCACATTTAGCCTCCTGTAAGCCCATTGCCTCCTTTGATTATCCTTCAAACAGACCTAGGAGAAAAAGCAGTGCCCTCGTGTGACTGCAAATGGAAACTGGGGCCCAGTGATATTTAAAATGTATCTGAGACAGCAGGAGCAGAGCCCAGAAGAAATTTAGAAATAAGTTATTTTTTATAGCAGCCTGTATAATGTCAGAAATACCAGAGAACTAGTGTGTTCATTCAGTTAGAACCATAGAGGTTCCGGCAATTTGGGACTTGTGTTATAACTACCTGGGGACTTTACCAAAGACTTCAATTCTTTTCATCACTACCATCATTGGTGTGGTTATCATACCTCTCTCACAGAATTTACTGAACTTCAGCTATTTGTCCATCTGTTTGATTTCCACACTGGACTATGAACCCTGCAATGGCAAACATCTATTCAACCAAAAGCACAGTCATTTCACAATAAGTGGTTACTGAATAAATAAGTGGGCCACATTTGGCCTAGAATATTTTATGCAAATTTTAAAATTTAGCAGAGATTTACAAATACTATAAACAAAAATTAAAGTCAAAATTTTGATCTAACTGCATGAGGCATTCATTTTTATTAAGCAACATTGGAATTTGGGATGAGGAAGTAACTAAGCACTGAATTCTGAGTAGAACTGAAGAGGGATATTTTAGGAAACCTGATGTGACATACAAAGCCATGCAAGTTTGGGGATGTTGGCTCCACCTGGCCATAGGTCTGACAGCAAGTTAAGCATATTGATGGTTACAGTCATTGTATGAAGCTGTCTGAGACATCTAACTTTTTTTTTTTTTTGAGACATCTAACTTTTAACTAACCTTGGAAAAATCAACAGGAACTAAGAAGGTTACTGAATGGAGAAAATCTGTAGGAGCATAGGTCAGACTCTGTAGAATCCTTTGGAGGAAAAATGTACACAACGTAATTTCTGGTACTCAACTAGTGTGGGCATAGTTGGATTTGGAGCATTTGGGAAATAACTGGAGTCAGCAGAGTTAGGGGCTGGAGTCCTCCTGCAACAGAGCTACTTGCCTAAGGCCACAAGGGATTCTGCATGAGCACTTTGGTACTTTGTCCTTGGTCTGCATAATTCTTGTCCCAACTGGTGTCATCTGAACATTTTGGAGGGGTTTAGGGGCTTCATCCTCTGCATTAAAGACATCTGATTTGTCTGTCTTCATGTTCTTCTCACTTCTCTACACTCAGGTCACTTTGTTTGGTTTCCTTAGGCGAATATATCCTTAAATATCCTTACCTACTTATCCTACTTGTATTCCAAAAACAACCACAAGGCTCTCTGTGAAGTCACATTTGTTTGATGAATTCCTGAAATGTTCTCTTTACCAGGAATTCCTCTCTATTTTTTAAAAAAATGTATTTAAATTCAATGTAGATAACATATACTGTATTATTTGTTCCAGGGGTAGAATTTAGTGATTCATCAGTTGCATATAACACCCAGTGCTCATTACATCAAGTGCCCTCCTTAATGTCCATCACCCAGTAACCCCATCCACCCACCCACCTCCTCTCCAACAACCCTCAGTTTGTTTCCTAGAGTTCAACATCTACTATGGTTTTCCTCCCTCTCTGTTTTCATCTTATTTTATTTTTCCTTCCTTCCCCCATGTTCATCTGTTTCGTTTCTTAAATTCCACATGCGAGTGAAATCAGATGGTATTTGTCTTTCTCTGACTGACTTATTTTGCTTAGCATAATACCCACCAGTTCCATCCACATTGCTGCAAATGGCTGAGTAATATCACCGGGAATTCCTCTTTTCATCCGATTTTTCTAGTCTGCTCTTCATGAACATGAGCCATCTGCACAACTAGCTCTTTCACAGACTTCGCAAATTTCACACACACACACACACACACACCCCACTAGACTTTCCTTCTCTAACTTGTCCACTCTCTGAGTTTCCTGGTTAACACCTCAGGTTGCCCTCAGATCTGGGAGTTCTACCAGATGGCCTGGGATGAAACATGTCCCCTCTATAGCAGTTCAACTTCCTGCAGGGTCCGTTTCTGTTTACTGGTCCACTGCTGCAGGGTGTCACTCCAAATGTTGAGTGTCACCAGAACCACAGTTCTCCCAGCACTCCACAGTGCTGACTTCATTTATTACTTCCCAATAAGGTTCCAGATGCTGTGCCTATACCTTTTGCTTTGACACCACACTTCCCAAACGTTGGCGCCCACTCTGATTGCTCAGACCAGTCCAGTTTTCCCAGCAGTGTATCCTCTTGCTGCTATCAGACTCCTTGGGACCAAACTCACTCAATCTGCAACTGTTTCTCCCCCTTAAACATTTGTTTGAAAATGGTAAATTTACATTTCATTCATTTAGTCCTTAAAAATTCACCCTATGATGTAGTTCCTCTTGACTACCAATTTAAGATCCATATCCCCTTTGTTCTATAAAGTCTATCCTCCTTTTCTTTTCCTCAGTTTTCTTATAATGAATGATCTACATTGCAAAATTTAGCAACTGCTCCCTGTGTTAGTCATTAGTGCAATGTCTTAAATGATCCCTGTTTTCCTTTTCCCAGGCTCATGGGAGGATTGTACTTTCACACCCATTTCAGGTTGGGCATGTCCATTTGACTTTTTTTTGGGGGGGGGTCAATGAAACTTTAAAAGCCAGTGCACATTCATGTTGCTTCTTTCTCCTACTTCGGGAATTGTGAAAACACAGAAAGGGAGCCTCCCTCATGCTGATCCTTTGGTTGGATACATTAAGAGTGGAGCCCCAGCTGACCCATGATGGTCAAACAACATGAGCAAGAAATAATCTTTAATGTGTCTTATTTCTGAGAGTTTTGGGTAATTTTTTGCTTTTGGTAACTAAGTCCAACCTGGCTGACATATCTTTAAAATTTTTGTGTCCTAGGTTACATTGTCAATAGGATTGTAGAACTCAGGAGAAATGATTTCCTTCTATTTGTTTTATCTCTTTTATGTATTTGAAAGAGAGCTAGAGATATGTAGGCAATAATTCATTTGTTCAATATAAATTGATTGAACACATATCCCCGTTTTATCTCTTGTGACAGTGATCTTTTTTCTTTAAGAAAGAGAATTGGGTAATGAGAGTGCTTACTGAATGTAGTCAAGGTCATTTGGCATAGAAAAATTGGCCAAAATGTCATTCTAAGGAGAAAGTGAAAAGTCCCCAGGATGTAGAAACTAACTTCAAAGTATAAGTAACAAATGGCTAGTGGGAACCTCAGGGCATCAATCTGAGACAAAATCATCAAAATAACACTACATCTGTGTGTGTGTGTGTTTCTTAGTACCATACATTATTTGTTTTAGGACCACCTAAGAAAGTACTAAGGAAAGCTGAGGTAGGAAAAAAAAAGACACCATGACATCCCAGTGGGAGAAAATATTGCATAGCTATGATGACGTTAAGTAACGATGCAAAAGATATAATGCACACGACCTGAGAAGAGCAAAATCATTCTGGAGGGAAAGACCATATGAAACTTTATGGAACTGGTGAGACTGAAGATGAGCCTTAATAATTGTGTAGGCAAGAAACACAGAAAGGAGATGAAGTATCCCTCCAGGTTGATCCTCTGGTTGGGTACATTAAGAGTGGAGCCACCCAGCTGACCCATGATAAAGACCATGAATAAAATATGTTAGAGAGTGCATGGGGAGATCATGAAGTACCTAGTGTATTAGGTGTTCATTCATTCAACAAATATTGATTGAAATTTTTCTACATATTGACCATGGTAGTAATAAAGTGGCAAACAAGCTATCTAGAACCTCTCTATCTTCATTGAACTTTAGTTCAGGAAAAATAGTAAACAGATGATTGTTTAACTTAGAATTGTCCTGAGTGCTGTGGAGAAGTACAGTGTAATTTAAGAGTACAGATCAAAGTGATCTAGACTTGTCTGGGATGACAGGGTAGGGAAGGCTCTTCAAGGAATAGCTTAGAAGGTATTAATTAGCAAGAGTAGAACTAGAACACAGGACACCAAGTTGAATGGGCCTGAAATGAGGTTAGTCAAGAAGACAAGGGCTCTATAAAAAGCTTTGTTCTTCATACCAAAGAAAGGGGGTTTTTGAGGAAAGCAAAGACATGACCAAATTTATATTGCTTTGCTTCCCTTGTCAACATTCCTCAGCATAAATTTCTCTATCTGACTGATCTTGGTTCATTTAGGGGATGATCCCATGGAAACATTTAAGGCCATGTCTTGAGATATAAGAGCTAAAATGGCAATCTCTGGTTTCCTCGATATGTCTATTAATGTGGTCTCAAAATCTCTAAACCATGGTAGTATTCAAATTAAGTCTTTCATATATGTTGGATTTTCAATAAGAGGGGGGTGACTTCCTTGAAGATTAGTGGGTAGCAGCATATTTTTCTTTCTAAGATGATCTTAATGAGCTATACATATGTGTGCATATATGCATGTGTGATGTAAATTATATATATGCAGAAAAATATCAACACTACCTCTTCTGAAGCTTTCATACTAAACAAAAGGGAATAACTGGTATTCACTCATTTGGAAATAAATCTATAGAGAATGTATTTGGGTTGTTTTCCTTGATAATTGTTTACAAAATGTCATTGGAGCTACTTTTTTTCATTCAGGCTCCAGAACAACATAGACCAGCTTTCTTTTCTGGGGATCAGCCAATCTTACCTTCTCCTTAGAAGCTGTCACTTGAAGTAAGAGGAGTGATGTATGGCTGGGACCAGGGGGACAGTTGCTGAAGGCTTGGCGTCATTCCTTCACCTCCCTGGAACCTCTGTGAGGGCGGGACTTGATGTTATTGAAATCTTTCTGAAATAAAAAGACAACATCCCTGGGAAGCACTGTAGCCTGAAAAGTGTTTCAAAGTCATCTTGAGGCAAGACTGGTACGATGGAAGCTGCGTCTCTCCACATCAGTACTGTGGGGTCAGACTTGTGATATTCTCAAATGACAGCAGAGGCGGGCTGTTGCATCAGCTGTTGAGGGAAGTGATAGGAAGTGGAGAGACTGCACAATGGGAAGAAAGGGGAAATGCTCTGAGGAGATGCTGAAGCAAAGATTCAGACAGTGTAACTCAGGCAGATGGTTGGGCAAACCCACTGGCAGATGGGCCAGTAATATACACAAGAATCAGGAATCATGTGGGGCATTGGAAGCATGGTTTAAAGCCAACTTTTCAGTGGTGAAGCCTGAGGAAAAAAATGAAGAAGTTCTGGCTCTTGATTACCTGTGGTGGATAAGGTGGGAAATATCCTAAGCTTCGTGGTCTATGTTGCAGTTTCCCTGTGAACACACAGGAAACTGTTGTGTGGTTTAAGAAGCTCTTAAACAAACCATGGTATACATTTGTTCCCCATTTAGATGAGAATTTTTTATCAAGCACTTACTATATATCAAATATGAGGCTAATAAAGAGTGAAATCTTGCCATTTGCAACGATATGGATGGAGCTAGACTGTATTATGCTAAGCGAAATCAGTAAGTCAGAGAAAGACAAATACCATATGATTTCACTCATATGTGGAATTTAAGAAACAAAACAGATGAACATAGGAGAAGGGAAAAAAAGAGAGGGAGACAAACCATAAGAGACTATATTAACTACAGGGAACAAACTGAAGGTTGCTGGAGGACAGGTGTGGGGGGGGAGGGGCTAAATGGGTGATGGGGAGGGCACTTGTTGTAATGAGCACTGGGTGTTAAATGTAAGTGATGAATCACTAAATTCTACTCCTGAGATCAATATTACACTATACGTTAACTAAATTGAATTTAAATAAAAACTTGGAACAAACAAACAAACAAAATATTGGGCTAGACACAGAGGTAAACAAGATAGCCTATGGATTCTGACTTATAGAACTTACAGTTTGCTGTCAAAAACAGATACAACAAGATAATTCAGTGTCATAAATGACACAAATGGAAAACTGTAGGGCACATTGGAAGCACAGATGAGAGGTATTTTGGTGGGTAGGAGGGGATCAAGGAAGTATTTCAAGAGAATATACGCAGTAAGTTGAAACTTGATATCTGATATCAACTAGATGAAGAGTGAGTAGTGTGTAGATGAGTGAAAGAAGGCAAGCTTCAGGGAGTGGGTTCCAATCAGGAAGAAAAGCAATAGTGTTTGCAAAAGTCTGATGGTGAGAGAGTTTGTTGCAACTCAGAGATACATGAGGTTTATTTATCATTATGCCTGGTGTAATAACACTTAGTTAATGGTTTGGAGATATAAATTGTAACCTAGTTCTTAAAATGGTTTCTCTTTTGCTTGTTGAATTCCAAGCCACTTTGAGGTGGGACATAATTACACTATCAGAATATGAGTCTAGGGGCGCCTGGGTGGCTCAGTCGTTAAGCGTCTACCTTCAGCTCAGGTCATGATCCCAGGGTCCTGGGATTGAGCCCTGCATCGGGCTCCCTTCTCGGTGGGAAGCCTGCTTCTCCGTCTCCCTCTCCCACTCCCCCTGCTTGTGTTCCCTCTCTTGCTGTGTCTCTCTCTGTCAAATAAATAAAATCTTAAAAAAAAAAGAAAAAGAATATGAGTCTAAGGGAACCCTCTGGGTAGAAATCTTTCATGATTTTGTTCTTTTTTCTCTGTGTTCCTTCAAAGTTTAGCCTCTGTTACCAGAGTTTTGGAAGAGTGGAACCAATTCTTACCATCTGGGAACACACACTCATACACACTCACACACACACAGAATAATCTATTTTTGTTCTTCGTAATTCATTCTATGTCACTCCCTGATACTTTCTCCATATGAAAGAATAAATCCAGCAAAATGAGATTTTTTTGGTCCCAATTGAAACAATGTTTAGACTTTCTAAATATCCATTTTATAGAGTACTTTAATCCAATTCACAGTATTTTAAAATATAATTTTTTAAAAATGGTAAAACATAAAATGGATGGAGAAACATAAGTGTGGTTAAAAATGCATCCAAACATATTCATGGGGTCTTACAATTGGTCTTATTACTCTTATGTATGAATACAGAATTAAATAATATAATAAGGTTCAGATACCCACACATTATCAAGGATAAATGACTGCTCATATATGAACATTTTGCAATGGATCCATTGCCCTAAACATTTTGTTCACTTGGAAGGTATTTTTCCCCTACTTATGCATTCTAAAACTGTTTATTTTTTTCCTTCTTGTTGGCAAGAGGGAGCAAGTGGGGCTCTGCCAAAGAGGATCTTGGATGGAAATCACCTAAGAACTCCAAACTGAGTGCTAGGGTGGACTGGTGTCCATTTTGGTGGGTTTCCAAGTTCTGAATATTGGTATTTGAATCCAGATGGGGGCCACTCTGGACGTAGGTCAGCAGGACTTATAGTAACTCTGGCTGAGAGCTGATCTACACATAGATCACACACAGATCTCTTTGTGGTGGTGGAGAAGCTGGGGTCAGCTCATAGGGGAGTCCTGTTGTAGAAGACCCAGGAGTGCAGTAGGTTTTACTTTTTAAGGAGTAACCCATTAAAAATGAAAACAAGAAGAGGCCTTTGATCTGTGTTTGGAGCCCTAGAGAACCACAACCAAAAATGGAAATAGAATTCCACAGTTTGAAGGTTTGTGACCAAACTCATAATCCACAGCCGGTACTTTTCTTTAGTTACTCAGTTCAGCACTTTGAAGATCTGAAATCAGCTTCTTTTCTGTCATGACGGGTTTTACAGGAAGCTACCCAAGTCTCCCCAATCACAGCATTAAATGAGATACATAAAAACAAAAGCTAATTCACTGATGTTAACTATCTTTGTAACTTACGGAAAGAAGAAAGAATCAAAGCTTAAGTCACCCTCACATTTACACCTAAGTTGAAGAATGCTAAGCTGTTTTCTTCCTTCACTGTTTTTCTATTTTAAGAATTAAAATGGACTATACAAGATTTCTACATACGTATACTCCAGAAACTGCCCATAAAAGAAAAAGAGCTTTTCATCATTTGGGAAGGTATTTCCTTGAGGGGTTTGTATTCATCAATAAACTATATCTTCCTTAAAACATGCAGGCATGGAGGGCTGCTTCTAGCATCTCAGCAGGCTCTTAGAGTGGATTCCGTAACAGCTGATAAGAATTGGAGGAGGCAAGGAGAAAATACCGCAGTCTGCCTATAAGCCACATGACCTCAAGTGAGTTACCTACCCTCACCTCTCTTTCTGTCTGTTGACTCAGAGTACAAAATGGGGATGAAAACAATATCCACTCTGTTAGGGTTTTCTTGCAACAAAATGAGACAGAGCTTGCCAAACATTTAAAACTCAGCCTGGCATTTGATAAGTGATCAATACTTGTGTTGCTGCTGTTGTTTCTATCATTGCTGTTGATCTTACACAGCAACTTCTCCCAGTGAAGTTGATAACTTTGCACTTTTAGAATAACCAAAGAAGTATAACATCTCAACTAACCTGAGACACTGCTTAGGGAAGAGAGATAAACATCATGGCAAAAAGGGTTAGTTGAATACATGAATGAAAAAATGCTTACCAAGATGTGGAAAGGGAGCAAAAGAATGTTTGCCTAGATTTATGAAGATCAGCATGAATACAGCTAGTAGGGCCTCCCTCCAATAGAATGTTGTGTCCCTGCCTAGGATTCAGACCAGTGGCCCTATCTTAAAAAAATAAATACAGATAGGCACCTGGGTGGCTCAGTCGTTAAGCGTCTGCCTTCGGCTCAGCTCATGATCCCAGGGTCCTGGGATCAAGTCCCCAGTCGGGCTCCCTGCTCAGCGGGGAGACTGCTTCTCCCTCTACCCCTCCTCCCTGCTCATGATTTCTCTCTCTTGCTCTCTGATGAATAAACTAAAAAATCTAAAAAAGAAAAAGAATTAAAAAAATAAATACAGACAACAAAAACAAACGAAAATTAAACCACATAGCCAAAGTGAAAAGATGATATTTGTAATTTGACCAAAAATGAGTTATTAAACAGAGCTTTTATTCTAAAGAGAGCACACCATCTCTGGTTTTGTCCATCATCCTTGGGATAGCTCAAGTTTTGAAGAGGCAATGCCAAAATAAGGCTATGTCTGTTGCTGTGAATTTTCTGGGTTTCATTTTCTGATTAAAAATCACAACTGCTTCTTGGTGGTGAAACTGTGTATCTCAAAGCCACCAGTGAATAGGGTTTGCATTTGTGTTCATTTCTAAAAATAAAGGAAAAAAAAACCTGAGCAAACCTTTCCCTGTGCATTAAGCCTTCTGACCTTTATTGAAATAACAAAACAGTTATTCAAAGGACACAAGGATGAATCAAAGGTAACTTTCTATTTGCCAACATTCAAGGTGGGGGGATAGCTTTGCCTCCCTTTCTCAGAGGGCTGTTCTGACAGAATGTTTGCAAAGCACTCAGCCCTCTCAGGAGGGTGTTGAATTATGATTTTTTAAAATTTAAATGTCTGGATATAAAAAAGTTTGATATGTTAACAGTGAAAAACTGCATTAGCAGACTTGAGACTGCCTTGAAGAAACAACACCAAAAAGTGTATGGGGAGAACAATCAAGAATCTTGAGTTTGAGGCCTGAGTGCTTCTGAGTAGCCCTGTGGACTTAGGCAAAACAGTTAAAGGAATCAACATATTTTGTTGTTGGTAGTGGTAGTAGTAGTTTGTTTTGTTTTGTTTTGACTCCAGAATCGAATACAAAATATACAAGGTTCTGGGAGAAAGGGGCTTGGCAAATCCTATGAAGTCCTTGAAATAGCTCTCACATCTATCCATCTATTTTCTGTTCCCAATACTATTACCTAGCTCAGGTGTAACAACTGTAATAGTCCCTGAACTGATCTTCCTACTCCCGCTACCTCCTCTTCAATCTATCTGATATATTTATCTTTATCATTTCTTTATTTATAAACCATGAATGATTCACCATTGCTACAAAATTAAATACAAAAGTTTGTCCAGTACTCAAGGGCCATAAAATATGGTTCCATCCTCGTTTTCTATGTGACCTTTTATTTTTCTTCTACATACAACTTATTTTCCAGAAAAAGTTGGCTTATTTTCATCTTTAAAATACTTCTCGCATTTTCTTGCTTTTGTACCTTTGATAATATGGGTCCTACTTCCCTGGAGCTCTAATTATGTCACCCTGAGCAAAATACTAAAAACATACATACAACATGCATGCATGCATACACACACACACACACACACAAAATCCAATTGAATCAATTTTGGGAAAGTGTCCAGGTAAAGAACTCACTGATTACAGAAATCAGTTGCATTTCTATACACTAACAATGAGACAGAAGAAAGAAAAATTAAGGAATTGGTCTCACTTACAATTGCACCAAAAACCATAAGGTACCTAGGAATAAACCTAACCAAACAGGTAAAAGATCTGTAATCTAGAAACTACAGAACCCTCATGAAAGAAATTGAGGAAGACACAAAGAAATGGAAAAACATTCCATGCTCATGGATTGGAAGAATAAATATGTTAAAATGTGTATGTCACCCAGAGCAATCTACACATTCAATGCAATTCCTATGAAAATACCATCAACATTTTCACAGAGCGGGCGCCTGGGTGGCTCAGATGGTTAAGCGTCTGCCTTCAGCTCGGGTCATGATCCCAGGGTCCTGGGATCGAGTCCCGCATCGGGCTTCCCGCTCCTTGGGAGCCTGCTTCTCCCTCTGTTTCTCTCTGTCTCTCATGAATAAATAAATAAAATCTTTAAAAAAAAAAACAAAACATTTTCACAGAGCTAGAACAAATAATCCTAAAATTTGTTTAGAACCAGAAAAGACCCCGAATAGCCAGAGGAATGTTGAAAAAGAAAAGCAAAGCTGGACTTTGGACTCTGGACTTCAAGCTGTATTACAAAGCTGTAGTCATCAAGACAGTATGGTATTGGTACAAAAACAAACACATAGATCAATGGAACAGAATAGAGAACCCAGAAATGGACCCTCAACTCTACGGTCAACTAATCTTCGACAAAGCAGAAAAGAATATCCAGTGGAAAATGATAGTGTCTTCAATAAATGGTGTTGGGAAAATCAGACAGCCACATGTAGGAGAATAGAACTGGACCATTTTCTTATACCATACACAAAGATAAACTCAAAATGGATGAAAGACCTCAATGTGAGACAGGAATCCATCAAAATCCTAGAGGACAACACAGGCAGCAACCTCTTTGACCTGGGCCACAGCAACATTTTTCTAGATATGTCTCCAAAAGTAAGGGAAACAAAAGCAAAAATGAACTATTGGGACTTCATCAAGATAAAAAGGTTCTGCACAACAAAGGAAACAGTCAACAAAACTAAAAGGCAACCTATGAGAATGGGAGAAGATATTTGCAAATGACATATCAGATAGAGGGCTATTATCCATGTTCTATAAAGAACTTATCAAACTTAACACCCAAAAACCAAATAATCCAGTCAAGAAATGGGCAGAAGACATGAACAGACATTTCTCCAAAGAAGACATTCAAATGGTGGCCAACAGACACATGAAAAAATGTTCCACATTCCTTGGCATCAGGGAAATACAAATCAAAACCATAATGAGATACCACCTCACACAAGTCAGAATGGCTAAAATTAACAAGACAAGAAACAACAAATGTTGGTGAGGATGTGGAGAAAGGGGGACCCTCTTACACTGTTAGTGGAAAACTGGAAAACAGTATGGAGGTTCCTCAAGAAGTTAAGAATAGAGCTACCCTAGGACCCAGCAATTGCACTAGTAGGTATTTACCCCAAAGATATAAATGTATTGATCTGAAGGTGCACCTGCACCTCAATGTTTATAGCAGCAATGTCCACAATAGCCAAACTGTGGAAAGAATTGAGATGTCCATCGACGGATGAATGGATAAAGAAGATATGGTATATATATACAATGGAATATTACTCAGCCATAAGAAAGGATGAATACTTACCATTTACATCGACTTGGATGGAACTGGAGGGTATTATGCGGAGCGAAAAAAGTCTATCAGAGAAAGACAATTATCATATGGTTTTACTCATATGTGGAATATAAGATACAGTGCAGAGGATCATAGGGGAAGGGAGGGAAACTGAATGGGAAGTCATCAGAGAAGGAGAAAAGCCATGAGAGACTCTTCACTATAGGAAACAAACTGAGGGTTGCTGGATGGGAGGTGGGTGGGGGGATGTGGTAACTGGGTGATGGGCATTAAGGAGGGCACATGATGTGATGAGCACTGGGTGTTATACGCAGCTGATGAATTACTGAACACTACATCTGAAACTAATGATGGCTAATTGAATTTAAATAAAAATAATAATAATAAGTAAAAGGAAAAAAGAAAGAACTCACTGATTTCATTGTTTGGGAGGCATTTTTTTTTTTCTTCTTAGCGCTAAGAGTTGTTGTAGAGGCTCTGCCAAGATTTGGAGGTAACTCCATTCCTACTGACTTAATACTCCCTTGGGAACCTGTTAAATACGTGATTTTGACATGAGACATTTTAACTTACATCATCTGATTTTCCATCTTTAGAATTGTAATCAATAAATCACATAGTGAATGAACACTGTATACATAAGATTGTTTGCTGTCACAAACCTGGGAAGAAAAAAACCTCTTGAGGTTTGGGACTGAATGGGAGATAAAGACTTTACTATGCTACTTCTAGAGAAATGCTGAAGTTATCCACAGAAGTATCCAGCCATGCACTGTTTTATCAAGATAGCATTAGGAGCAGAGGAGAAGCCCTGATTCTTAGCTTCTCATTTCTAAAAGAACAGATAAACTATGCTCTCATAACAGGACCACTCTCTGATTCTAGAAACCTGAAGGGCGTGTATTACTTGCGAAGTCTAAGAAATAGGATTTATTTCTAAGATGACATTAGAATACTACATAATTCTTATTCTTATTTTATTATTATTATTATTTAAGTTTTCCTAAGAATTCAAGGAAGTGACAGATTTGTATCAATAAATCTCAATTCTAGGGATTCATCTATCACTCCTTTATTTATAAGCTTAAGCACTCTTTTATTGTATGTGTAGATGTCTTTCCACTTGTAAAATGGGGTAATAATAATCATACAAGGTTTGTGTAAAGCTAACTTGAGCTATTGGATTAAATATGTAGATATAGGAATAGATATAGATATATAATGTGCTATCATTGGTTAGTCATTCTCAGACTTTTTCCTCCTTACTAAAAATCATATGTTGTAAACATCTATAAACATCTCTTCATTAATTGTAAGATATATTATCCTATAGACTTATAAAAAAAACAAAATAAACATCTGTGTATTTCTATTTGACACGAGTAAAGAAATCATTGACATATTTTTTTTCTTTTCTTTTTAACTTGCTTGAATATAGGACAACTTTCTACTTTTCAATGATGGAACAAATGTAGGAAATTGTCCCTCAGATGCTCATACTGAGATGATGCTGGGCTATGCAAATTCAATCTCTTGGCAAATTTATGGAGTTATCACAATTGCTAAAATATGTAATGTCTCTGTCATACAGAGCAGTCTCAAGAGTGGTCTGGAAATGTGTAATTTTAATGATAATAATACACATCTGCCAACCAATCTTTACAGATCAAGATATTCCTAATGAGAATAAGGCACCAGGTCTAAAATAATAAACCAAATTCATTTTTGTATTAAGATTCTTTGTAGAAAAGAAAAGAATCTCCACTCAATCTAAATGACAAAGAAAAAGGCATTTTACAAAGATATGATATGAAGAGTCACATGGAACCCAAGAAGAAGAATTTGACTTAACATTAAAAACAACTAGAAAGAGGAATTCAAATCCAAATAGATTCTCTCTCAACCGTTCCTCGTTATTTCCTTCTTCGCCACCGATTGACCACTTAAGTTTCTCTGACCTAATTAATGGAAGCAAATCCACCAACAGCTCTCAAAGTATCAAGTAGAGCCTCTATCTCTATCCACAAACTTCCCCAAACTTTCTTGAGCCAAAGCTCAAACATTTGTGACAGGGAACGTTTAGCATGCATAACAAGCTCATCCAACAATCAGTTCACAGTTTCCAGAAAGCTGAATTAGGTAAGCACATGGCAGCTCCCTGTGAAAGTATATGGATGGATTGGGCAAAGGGATAATTTCCAGAAAGAAAGGATAAAGATGTTTACCACAAAGTCCTAATGAGAAGCCTTCCCTGATTTCTTTGTCCAAACATAATTCTTTGATACCTCCTAGTTTTTGTTTATGTGGTCTAGACATCTTAGTATTTGATTACACATTATCTTATACTGTTGTTTATTACACAGGTACATACCTTGTTTCCATACCAAGCTACAATTGTTTTAGTGTAGAAGGATAGCATATTTCTGTTGCGTGTTGCAGAAGGCTTAGCATGGTGCTAGCATGGTGTTGTACGTGTAGTAGCCACTTTGATAATAAACCTGAAAATTAAGTAGATCTTTTTACATGGGTAACTTCAAGTATGTGTTTAGTTCAATCAGAAATGGTTTAACTGAGTTTGTTTTTCTGCATCCATTTTTTGGAACTTATAGATAGGTCAATTTTTTTTAAAGATTTTTATTTATTTATTCATGAGAGACAGAGAGAGAGAGAGGCAGAGGGAGAAGCAGGCTCTCAAGGAGCAGGGAGCCCGATGCGGGACTCGATCCCAGGACCCTGGGATCATGACCTGAGCCGAAGGCAGACGCTTAACCATCTGAGCCACCCAGGCGCCCTAGATAGGTCAATTTAGCAAGATCAATAGAACCAATCATTCATGTTGAAGCAAGTTCTAAATTCTTTTCAATGGTATTTACTTTTTCAGTGACTCCTCCATACGTGTATTAAGGGTCAGAGGGAGGGCAGGAGTTTAAGACAGCTGTAGGAAAGAGATTGACAGAAGGAAGGAACAGATTGAAGTAATTAGCCAAATTATGTGATATCCCAAACCCCAAAGGAGAAAAGTACTAGTAAAGGCAAGGTAGACCAAGACTCATGATGAACTATCATATTCAAAATTTTAAAATGCTTGCAACCCAGAAAGGTTTTTTAAAAGACTTGACCAAGATAGCCATTTAATTTAAAATGGTCCAGACAAAATATTTCTAAATAAAATATTAGGTTATAAGTATTTTATAAATTGTATCTACACACATATTGATTAATATGATGGCTAAAACATATGCACATTTTTAGTTAAAATATTTTGGAAGTGGATGCTCAGCAACATTTTATTGAGACTTTTTTCCAACAATAAGAATACTTTGTTTTCCTCAAAATCACTTACAGGCATTTTCACTTACGAATTTTAGCAAACATATTTTTCCGGTAAAGAGAAATATAGACACTATTATTTTTCCTATTAGTATTAGGATCAGTATTATTGCTGATTACAATCATTTTGGTGTCATCATTTCTACAAAATCTCAGAATACTAAGCTGTTACTAGCCTGCTTTATAAAATGTTATTTCCTATAAAATGTTCCATGTCTGTTTTTGTGAGTTACCACCTATTGCTATGTATTTGGTATTTACAGAAAGATGTGCTTCTGATTTATTTACCTACCTCTAGCATGCTAATTTTAAATTTTAATTTTCTCTCTGTTTTCTCTCTTCATATAAAAAATAATTTTTGATATGACTTTTTACTATGGCTAACACAAGGATGGTAAGAGATATATGCTTTCTCAAGGGTCAGACTCTGTTTCAGGAACTGGTAAAATATCTTTATTGTAACAATACAGTAGGTTGAAAAGGACTTGAGTCTTTTACAAAGCTTTAGAAATGTTTCTCCTGCCAACTATAGTCTTTACTTTTTAAAATAAATCATGGTTAATTTCCTCTAATGTGATGGTTTTTGTTGGCAAACAGATGAGTGGGAGTTGGGAACTCAGGTCTAACCTACTTAAATCAGAGGGAGTATTAGCGCAAATATTCTTAAGTAAGCATTCATTGTCTAATCAAACGAAACTGGCTTACTCAATGTTCGGTAGCATGTCTTTTCAAATCCTGGCTCAGGCTCTTGACTAATGTGGGCTGCTCAGTCTGATCCCATTGGGGCTGCAGAAATCTCCTATTTCCTTTCGTTTTCGGGTATGCAGCTGCATTTCTAAGCCATGACTACATTGCTAAATGAATCATTGATTTAGAAAATCTGAAGTGACCTTCAACTTGTTCTCAAGCTCTTCCTCAAGAGGCAAAAATCAGCCAAATATTGAAGAGGTCATTTTTCTAAAGGTATTTTTGGCGAGTAGAGGGTTGGGAGACCAGGCTGAATATGTGTAAGTGTGTGTGTTGGAGGGAGATTATAGTCTCTATTCAGAAATGGCATTCTTCATAATAATCTGTGTTTTGGATATAGTTCAAAAGGCAGAGCCTTTTTCTTGTAGTTCAAAGGTAAACACTGTCCTAGCTTCTCAGCTGCCCTGTTAAACTATATGCTACTCAGACATCCTATAATTCTTCACTCAAGTGGCTTGCTCCTGTTCTGGATACTTACCCAGTCAGCACACCAAGAGTCTTTCAGAAGAGCCGATACTGTGAAGTTATATGATGAGAAATTCTACTTTCATTATTTTTCTTCAACTTCACCTTTCATTTTCCGTTATGCGCATGGGTATAAGGTCTGTTTTGCCAACAATTCTAGATATACACGTAGCCCTGGGGAGCAGTGCAGCATTCCTTCAACACTGACTTGCTCCTTTTCATAATGGGTGACCTAGTTAGACATATCAATATTCAGTGAAACATATAGATTACCCTGATGGGACTGCTCAATGAAGTTCATGTAAGGTCAATAGAAGATGCAGGTATTATATCCATTGAGTCACTAATTGGTCTCAGGCCAGAAGTGTCCCTTTTCCATACAGGCCGGTTAACCTCACCCTCCTATCCCCTGAGTCCCCTTCCCCTTTGGTGCTGAGTGTTTCCAAAGGCTTTTCTGGCTGAAGCAAGTATTAGAAAAGAAATTGCTAAATAAACATCAACCCTTAGGTATAAATGGCTGACAAGTCTCAATCCTTTTAAAAGTGAAAGAATCTGGGGCACCTGTGTGGCTCAGTCGGTTGAGCAACTGACTCTTGGTTTTGGCTCAGGTCATGATCTCAGGGTTCTGAGATCAGGCTCTGTGCTCAGTGGGGAGTCTGCTTGAGATTCTTTCCTTCCCTCTCCCTCCCCCTCCACTCCTCCCCCCTTCAAATAAATAAATAAAATCTTTTTAAAAAGAAGTGAAAGAATCTGCAGTTTACCATGCTTGAAGGTCTCTACTGTATTACTGAAGCCATAAATCAAGTTTCCTTTGAGTTGACCTAAAATGAAAGAATAAGTTACCTAGACGACCTCCTAGGTCCTTTCTCTCTCTAACAATACATGTTTTTTTTTAAATGAATTTCCTAAGAGGTGTAGTTCATTTATTATTAACTCCGTTTTAGGGCTAAGGAAGCAGAGGCTCAGAAAGGTCTAGTAGCAGAGCAGAGTGCAGCCTTCTGACTTGTGGGTTTAGTCACATTCCTGATCCAGAAGCTTCCCAGTTGTTCTTACCTGTTGTGAGACTTGTACTAACTAGGTTCCTTTCAGGAACTTCCAAAACCAAACTATGTTGACAAACTTTGCTCCTGCCTCTGCTTCCTCCTAACCATCTTCTCACAATGAGTCATTTTTGCGATCTCTCATCCCGTTCTTCATGTTCGGGTGGGTGAACATGAGCACTGTAAAAGGCAAGCAATCAGTATCTGGGGTTAGACAAAGCTCTGCAAGCCAATCTGCAAGCCCGAGCAACGCTTCTTGTGTCCTTAACTGTAACCTTGGCACATGAAAAGCGACTTCCATTCCATTTTACCAACGTCTCGGTCAAAGATCAATTGCCATTGTAATTATATCATATATCACAGGACGAGGAATCAGTGAAAGGGCAGGCCCTCTAAACTAATACATATCATTAGCATTTAAAGAACACGAAAAACAAATTGAACATTAGTCCTCATGTAACTCTTTTTTCTAGAGCAAATAATTTTCCAAATTAAAATGAATAAATTAATGAAATTGCCACATGCGTGAGAATAAACCATGTTGGTAATGTCATCGAGCCCTCAGCAAAGTTTAGCTCATTGTACTCCTCTGTCTGATCATTATAACATCTAATCAAGGGGAGCTTAAATACTTCAGTGAGCTCTCAAAATAAATTTGATCTGAGCAGCTCAGGTCTCATGGATTCCTAAGGTTACTGACTAGGTGAAACATGTTTTTGTTTTAATCCCTGTCTCAGCTCAAAGAGGATTAATGCCCATAATTCTCCTATTCCCATTTAACTGAGAAATGAAGTTTGAAGAGGCACCTCCTGGAACACTACACTTTGAAGTATGACCTATCTACTGTCTACACAATAAATCTCCTTCTGCTCACACACATTTACACACACCCTTCCCGCCCAAAGAAAGAGGGAAGAAAGGCACTGTGTGTGTGCGTGGGTGTATATTTGCATGCCTTATGTTAAAAAAACATAAAGCATTGCTATTATCTCTTTTCCTTTTTAGGAATTATCCTAATGAAGGCATTCTCTGAGAAGCTCAAACTGTTTCAAACAGCTGTGACCTCACACACTAATATCCCCATTGGTACAACTAGCCCTTTTATTAAAAGCAACACACTTCTTGCATTCATTTTATTTGATTGGGATTTTTGCTTTTGCTTTTTCCATACCAGTAGAGGTAAGAAAAGAAAGAGAGAAGATACCACACCCTGGAAATACCTCTTCAGGAGCTAGACAGGCACTGGAAGAAAAGGACCAAAATTCCAAATATAGACCCACCCTTGTGTTCTCAAATAAACCCAATGCTAAGATCCAATATAGAGTGGGCACAGAGAAGCACAGGAAGATTTAATGTCAGTCTCACTTTTTCATACAAGTTGATGTGAGGATTTAATGAGGAGCTTAGGGTAGGTCTGTGGACACAGTAAGGCTTCAGCAAATTCTGGCTATTATTATTGTATAAAGAATATTTATATCTTGCACCCAAGCCCTAAGGCTTCAGGATGACTACATCTGACACTCGGTGTCATTTCTGACCTAATCTTAGAAATGACATATTATCATTTCAGCTGTAACCTCTTGGTCACACAGACCAACCCTAGCCCATTATGGGATGGCATTACCTAAAGGTAAGAATACTATTAAACAGGGACCACTGGAGGCCAACTTGGAGGCAGACCACCCCAACAACCTGAGGGCTGCTGAAACCTTTATCAAACTGCTCTGATATTTCAACCTTCAAGGGCCAGGTTTCTGTGACGCTGTTGTGCGTGGGATTTTTGCAAATGATGATATACCCATAGATAACAATATTTAAGGACTGAACAGAATCTCTGTTATGAATTTACAGATTTTTAATGTAATATCTCACTTGAGCTTCAAAATAACCTTTTACAATAGGCAAGAGAGGATATACTACTGTATGATTTCATAGATGAGGAAACTGAAGCAGACACATTTAACGACTGACCCAAGATCTCAACTAGATATCTTCCTACCATTCCCACAGCATTTCTTCTGCTAGGCTAAACTGCCTTGTACATTTGCTAAATGCCTACCTCCTTATATGCTGGCCAGAGGCTTTGTAGCAAATCACAAGTGTACAATTTTTGTCTAGGAGTATTTTCTCTACTTTCTAAAAATCACTAGATTTTAGCAACTGATATCTGCTCCTTTTTTTCCCATATTCAACCCCCCTCAACCTCCCCTCTATACGCACATACTTATAGATACACATGCATGCACACTCCTCTTTCTGGTCTCTTGTATTAATAACACACTAAATTTCCTTCAGAAAATTCTAGTGGTCATTGTGTCACAGAGAAATCTCCCTTCCATGCAAGTTAAAATATATATAGAAACTTTGTAGCTTTTCTTCCTTTATTCTAAAATAAATTATGAAAGGTTGCATGTTCAGGCTTCAGGCAGAATTCTTCCTCTTTGGGGAGACTTTTTCAACTTTTTATTTGAATTGGTAGCCATTTGTATGAGAAGAAAATGAATACTAATGGAAAAGCCCAGAGTGGATTTGGAATATCATTACAACCGTTCTGCCATAGTTTGGGCCTTTGACAAAACACCTATTCAAGGATGGAAAATCCACTATTTCTCTTCTGCATTTCTTTTTCTGAATAGAGCTGGATTGAATAACCAGGGCTGATAAAGGATACAGGGCAATTGCCTTACTAAGTAACAGTGAGCCCATGTTCTAACCAATGGGACAGACATTGGCCTTCAGTATATCTGACTTGGCTGCCAGATTTGACGTGGAGAGGCTGGGGGAGGAGATGGGTTAAAAAAAAGAAGTAAGATCCCCCATAATTTTCACTCTCCCTACATCTTCCACCTAAGCACCAATTAAGACGCTCCTCTCTTAAATTCTGCATACCTGCAGATTTATTTATATCTCTAGACATTTTTTTCCAGGTATCCCCCTTATGCTTTCAATACATGCCTGCCTTCTTTCTGCATATTCAAACACTATTGACCCTCCTTGAAACCTCCTCAACTAGTAATAATCATTTACATCCCTGCTAGTGCTTATGATTTTCAAAGTGTTTTAACATAAGCTAACTCAGTGATCCTCACACAACCTTGGAAGTTTAGCCCAGCAAGTATTGTCTTATTGTTTTCATGGATGAGAAAAAGAAGACTGAAGTGGTTCCATTAGTAAACAAGGTCATAGAGCTAAAAACAAAGCAGCACTGGAGTTGATCCCTCCTACTGCTTTTCAACCTGCATGAGGTTTCCCTTTTCTGAATGCTTGGAGCTCTTAGTCGGTCACATTCCAATGTAGCCTTTAGGTACTAACTGTCTGGTTGTTTGCTATGTGCATGTAACTCACTGATGACCTAGAAATAGATTACTCCTCCACCTTTGCATGCAGCCTTCCTTCCACTTACCCAAAGGTGGAATGATAAGAACAAAGGGAATAACGGTAATAATGTGAAAGAATGAATTAGACGTTGTAGGCACTTTTCTCTTTTCTACTCCAGCAATCCCTGAAGAAAATAACAGTCAATTGAGATCTAGAGTTACAGTCTTTATTCATTCATTCATTTTCATTCATTCATTCATTCATTCATCCAACATAGTCCATGCCTACTATGTGATGTTCCCTGTCTTAGGCCCTGGAAATACAAGTTAAATGTGGCATAGTCTTGATCTCCAGGAGCTTATAATTGAGTGTGGAAAATTCCATTCTTTCTTTGAATTGAAAACAAACGTAAGTACCAATGTGCAAGACAAAAATAAATTGTTCATGTCTTTCTCTGATTGACTTATTTCACTCAGCATAATACCCTCCAGTTCCATCCACGTCATTGCAAATTACAAGATTTCATTCCTTTTGATGGTTGCATGATATCCCATTGTATATATATAAGACATGTATCATATGATCTCACTGATATTAGGAATTCTTAATCTCAGGAAACAGACTGAGGGTTGCTGGAGTGGTGGGGGGTGGGAGGGATGGGGTGGCTGGGTGATAGACATTGGGGAGGGTATGTGCTATGGTGAGCGCTGTGAATTGTGTAAGACCGTTGAATCACAGACCTGTACCTCTGAAACAAATAATACATTATATGTCAAAAATAAAAGAAGAAGATAGTAGGAAGGGAAAAATGAAGGGAGGGAAATCGGAGGGGGAGACGAACCATGAGAGACTATGGACTCTGAGAAACAAACTGAGGGTTCTAGAGGGGAGGGGAGTGGGGGGATGGGTTAGCCTGGTGATGGGTAATAAAGAGGGCATATACTGAATGGAGCACTGGCTGTTATACGCAAACAATGAATCATAGAACACTACATCAAAAACTAATGATGTAATGTATGGTGATTAACATAACATAATAAAATTAAAAAAAACTGTTCATTTTTTCAACTACATTACATCAGGAATAAGCACATGATTGAGGTGAATATTGTATATATTTCTCCTATAGGGCACTCCAAAATTGAGTATGCAAGTTTAATGGCTACATCATATTTACCTTGAACTGAGTGTTAGCCGTCAGGATTTACATTTGCAGTTGGGGGATTATGAATGTTAAACTTTTCTTTTTTCCTTTTCTCTCTTAGACTCCAACCTGAATGGAAAAGACAATATGAGGGTGATCAAAAACTCTAGGCAGGGCGCCTGGGTGGCTCAGTTGGTTAAGCGACTGCCTTCGGCTCAGGTCATGATCCTGGAGTCCCTGGATCGAGTCCCGCATCGGGCTCCCTGCTCGGCAGGGAGTCTGCTTCTCCCTCTGCCCCTCCCCCCTCTCATGTGCTCTCTCTCATTCTCCCTCTCTGAAATAAATAAATAAAATCTTTAAAAAAAAAAAACTCTAGGCAGTCTGTCTTGGGTAAAGATAATAGAAAACCATGCATTCTACCTACATCTTAAGTGTTTCACAAATTATATGAAACAATTTTGAATGGCTTGGCTCTTTGACTAATTCTTTGATAAAGCCAGAAGTCAGACTTAGAAATTATACATCAGCTTTTTGCCCAGCCAACCATGGCACAGATGAAAATGCATCCTCCATGAGTGTATTCAATAGTCACTCAAAATCCTTTGACCAGCATATTGCCTTTTAAAATTTATGATCCTATGGTCACAATTTCTGCTCACATTCTTAGAGATTCATATCCTCTTCACTTACTGGATCTGAACTCTGTAATGTCTCTGGCTGATTTTCAATAGATGAAGAGTTACTGAACAGTCACTCTGCATAAAGCACTTTGGGGAATTTGGGGATGCGCCTCCAACAGGGCAAGTAACAGGAAAGCAATAGCAACTGTGCAGAGCTCAATAGAGATGGTCCTCAAAGGAAGTGATATGAGTGGGGATGGGGCACTAGAGGTGAGAAAACAATTACCACTTGTTGGGACCTTCATCTCAGATGAGGCTACAGATGAACTGCACCCCCAAAAAGGAATATGGTTTGCACAACAGAAATTGGACTGGCAGATATAGAGGCTAATAGTACAGCCTGAGCAGGTAAGAACCTTGACCATGATTTTCCCAACTAGGTATTGTTCAGAACAATATTATTATTGATTCCTGTTCTATATAGTTAGCATATCTATCAGGTCCTTTGGTCCTTAATGTGTTTTTCCATACAAGAGCCTGCTATGCAATCTGATACGCATTTAAAAATAGTTGGTATCTTTCAAAAAATTATATTCCATACTCACAGTCCAGAGTTAAAACTGAGGCCCACTTGTTTTACCATGGCATAATACTATGTTGCTTTACTGGCAAATTCTTATATTCCCTAAAAAGCTCATCATCTCATGGCGACATTTTAAAATTGCCTCCATAACATTAGGTTGATACCAGAAAGCTTGAAAACAGAGAGCAGTTATTCCCATGATATATGATCTTCCTGGACCTCTACCTCATAAACTCCTAACTTCCTTTCAAATCATATAGAAAGGCCGATTTTTCCTTCTTTGTACACAGCATTCATTTTTTTTCTCTCTCTCTGGGCTATTATTTATTATTTAACTTGGTTACTGTATTATTTAAAGAAAAAAGTTTGCAATATTGCCTGTATGGGAGATGCTATACAGGGTAAAGCGATATTGATTGCATTGTAGCTATTAACTACTGTTCTGAAAACAAGGAAGGAGTGTGAGACAGTGAATCAGGGCAAGAATTATCTTCACCCTCCTAAAGCTAAGAAAGGAAAAAAAAAATTAGCAAACCACATTCCAAATAATTCAAAAACGTTGGAGGGTATATAAAGAATGACCAAGATTTTGTAACTTGGCCTCCATCACATTTTTAATATTAACTACTAAGTCCTTCATACAAATATACTATCTGTAAGACTTTCTTTCCTAGAACTCCCTGAATATCTTATTCTGGTTCTTGCTGATATTTTCCTTCCTAAAAAGTTCAGATTTACAAATATTTACATGTATTTCCATTCCTTTATTTTCCTCCATTAGTATATCTGGATCTCTCTGTCTGGTTGTAAATGTAGAAACTGGTGGATTAATATTACCAGTGAAGGTTAACCAAGCAAATGGAGATTTTATAAGTTTCACAAAGGGAAATATTCCTAAGTGAATCTGTAAGAAGTCTTGGGAGGCAAAGAACCCAGTGGACAAAATGTAAAGCAAGAAATGGAAGAGCACATTTTTTATCAAACTGAGAGAGAAAAGAAGCAGATGTCAAAGGCTCAGTATGAAGTCAAAACATAGGGACAGTGGAATCCTGAGTAGAGAACAGAGGTCAAGAGATTAAGTGGAAGGTTATTTCTGGAAAAAAAATCAAGAAGAGGTGTAATTTATCACTGACATTTAATTGGCCTCCATGGTGAGATGCATGGAAGTACCACCAGTATTTAAAAGGCTATAGACAGGGCCGACAGAATTAATCAATCAGATTTCCATCTGGACCCATCCCTCTGTTAGGTGTTGTGCCAATAGAAAAGATATCCTTTTTAAAAGGAAGTTAGAAGACCAATGTAGCACATAAATCAATTAGAAAATATTGTTTCACAGTACAGAATATTGGTTTCTACAGTCCTTCCAAAATACCTTGCTCATAGTGATTGATCAGTAAATACTTGTTAAATCAACATGAAAGCTGTTTGTGTTTTCCAGATTCTATGTACCACAAAATTGGAGGAGAGGACAAATATAATGAGAGATAGGTAATTAGGAAGGTCTAAAAGGAGGTGGAGTTTGAACCATGTGTTTGATAGTAAAAGATAGAGACAATGTGAAGGAAGACCATATTTGAGAAAAATGAAAAGGGATGTGTAAAATAATTTCTCCACTAATTAAATCATGGCTCATGTGCTGAACCAAAATTCCAGAGTCAAACCCCAATTGTCTAATCTCATTCATTATTATTTCCTCCAGAAAATACCTGACTTCTCTCTAAGTAATTCCACACTAACATATGTTTCTGGTGTTCAGATAAATGTCCTTTCTTACTTTTCCATGTGCATATATCCATATGTAAGGACAAAGTCTTAACCTCTTGAAGCCATGTCAGAGCTCAAGAATGACAGACAAACTGTTCTTTGGATCTCAGTCTCTTTACCCTGTGAAAGAAGAGGATTGTAGTCCTAGATTCTATGGTGTCTAAATCTGAAGCAAAAACCTAACCCCATTGCACCAGTTTCTTTTTTTTTTTTTAAAGATTTTATTTATTTATTTGAGAGAGAGAGAATGAGAGAGAGCGAGCACATGAGATGGGGGAGGGTCCGAGGGAGAAGCAGACTCCCTGCCGAGCAGGGAGCCCGATGCGGGACTCGATCCAGGGACTCCAGGATCATGACCTGAGCTGAAGGCAGTCGCTTAACCAACTGAGCCACCCAGGCGCCCCCCCATTGCACCAGTTTCTATTTAAATGCCATTAATCTAAAGATATGCACATATTATGGTCAAAATGAATATATTGATTTCTGTACAAATTAAGGTTTTGCTAATTTGCACTGATACAATTGAAACCATAAACTCAGTGATAACAACAAAGTAGCTAATTATGTTGATGATCATTTAATTTTACTTTTGATAATGCATATGTTTTTATTTAGACTAATACAATGTAAATTATAACCAGCTAGTTTTAAACACCCTCTCATTTGAAGCATCTGCTCAATGAAGGAGAATAGCTGAAATGTGAACCGCTCCTGCTGCCGCGGGTTGTGGGAAGGGGCAGACATGAGGCTTGCAGTTATCTGTGTCCTGATCATCGCACAAACAATCAACTTGTGAAATAAGGGACCGGTATTTGTTTATACCTGCCTACACAGAAACACACTGATAGTGCATTCTGTCGGTTTAAGAGAAAAAACCAAATACGGAAGGCTACTGCATTCATTCATTTATACACTCATTCATTCCTATATCCATCCTTCCATTCATTAATCGGTGAGACCCTTGTGATACAAAACTGAAAAAAAAGTCATACAGCTTATCATTGTGAGTCTCACATCCTAAATGCATGATTAAGTAGCTATATAAGAAGACAAGGGAACATAACTTTATCAAGTATAGGAACAAGCAATATGCCAAGTGCTGAGCCTAAACATGTGGAGGAAAAACAGGTAAACCAGGGAGCTGGATGTGACTTTTGAGATAAATCTTAATAATAAAGAATGTGGTGCAGATCATTAGAACAAGAGCAAAGGTATAGGACTTGAATGTTGTTCCTATTGTATTGGGAGTGGGGGACACAAGAAAATTCTATGTATCTAGAAAATAAAGCACATTTGGCACTATGATGGAGGAAGAGATGAGGAAGTAAGCTGGATCAAGTAACTTAAAGTTGTGAAAGGCAAATTAAAATAGAAACCTCTGCTCTAAGCAAAAGAAAAGTAATTGAAACCAAAATGCCAACTAAGTTGCATATTTCTTAAAGAAAATTATGATGTTATTCATAATGAGAAATTAGAGAGGGAGGAGACTGAGGGAGGGAGTGGAAATATCCCATAACATGAAGGTCTGTGAGCCAAAGTAGTGGGAACAGAATTGTACAGGAAGGATGAGATAAGAGACATTGCAGAGGAAAACAACAGCAACTGTATTTTGCAACTATCTGTGCTAGAAGCTGCCATTGTTCTCTAACAATCGGACATCTAGAATGAAACTATCAATGTTATTTCACAAAGTTGATTGGTGTACTTGGGTTAGATGTGTGGCCACATTGGTTTTCTAATAAGTTGTCTTAGTACCTTCTTTACCCTGTCCAGTGCAGACACAGATAATTAATTACAGATCTGCTCAGCAGAAGCCTGACTTAAGAAGTTGGCATCATGGTGAAATACAGACCAAAAAGCACCCTTTCCATAGGTGGAAGGATGAAAGGGCAATCCAAAAGGGTCAAGTCAAGCATTCCCAGAGTTTTCTCCTATATTCTCAGCGCAAACAATGCTTTCACCTCCCATGGAGAAGTATAAGTGATGGTTGTGGAGTGTAATCACTAGCGTGTAAATCACCTGTGAATCTGGTTAAAATGCAGATATTGATGAAGTAGGTCTCGGTGAGGGCCTTAGATTTGTATTTCTAACAAGCTACCAGGAAAGTTTTATGCTGCTGGTCTATGGGGGTAGTTAAGACCCCTGTGGGTTCTATAGGGAGCCCAGGTTGGTTACTGTGGCAAAGCTTTCTGGTTAAAGCAGGGTCTGTGATTCTAACTACAACATCTTAGTTGACTAGGGTGCTCTAATTCTCTGATTCCCGGCAAAGTTCAGGACCAAAGAGCTATTTTTTGCACATTATAACTGGCTAGGCTCACAATAACCAGTAATTGCTGAAATTTTGATAAATGTGCCCCAATATAACCATAAGAGGATAATTCAATTAAACACTCATAAAATATCCAGACTTAGAAATGTTGATTCCAACTCTTTCATGCTTTTCATATATTCTCCCTTCTGGCTCTAGAGGGTTTAAATATTTTTAAATTAGCTCATTCTGCCCCCAGAGGTCTTCATTTCTTCATTTGTTTTATTTGATCACATTAACTTATAAGCTGCTTGATATAATTTTGGGATATGTTTGGGGACAGAAATGCAATAATGAAATTAGCATTTTCTTCCCCAAAAGTTGGGCTTCAGTGTGGACTCTGCTTATCTGTCATCCTTACTTTCTTCATCCCAGTGCTCTGCACATAATAAACCCTTAATAAGTATTTCTTGATTGATGTATACATTTGAAATTTTTCATTACTTCTGTGGGTCTGAAATATTAGGTTTCCAAATCTATCTCTTCTTTCTCCCATCAGAACTTTACTCAAGTCTTTCTTCTTCAAAGTGCTAGTAAGCATCTCAAGTTTATCCTTTCAGCTTGGAGGTGATAATTTTCTATTCTGGGGGAAATGGATGCAATGCCCCAACATGTGTGCACTTAATTAAAGCACAAGGAATGCTTAATTAGTGTAATAAATGCAATTAAAAATGTCTCTCATGGAGAAACTGCTGCTCAATTTTTAGAGCAAAAGAGAGGTGATGGCCAGGTGGGTTAATTAATCAGTGTTAACTCTCATTTGATGAATACTTTGATGTTCTCTGATACAATGAGATTATAAAATGCCATACACTGTTGTTATTATGTCTAGCTAGAATACCATTTTGATCTTACTTCCTTAGGCCCCTCCATTTAGCAAAATTTTCCTTTTCAAAGTTGACTTTTGCTCTCTCCAGGTGTAATTCTCTTATTTCTATCTCCCAGTCATAACTTAAGCTCCACCACAATGGAAGAAAGTAAATGTCAACTTTCAAAAACTTAAAGGAGATTTGTTTACACATTAAGCAAGGCACTACTTCATTTCTTTTGAGAGAGAAAAATCCTTTGCTGTCACCGTCGTTAAACTCTGTTGAGTGCCAACATTGTTCTGTGAGCAGAAAAGACTGATTCTCCATATTATGCCACTGAGTCTCAAACTTCCAACAGCCAGTGAGTTTTTGGTACCTACCATAGACCTTTTATGAAAGATGCTTTGGTTACTTTTGATGACTTTTATTAATATGCTTCATAAAAATGATTAAACCCCTTTACCATACCTAGTGTACCATATTTCTTGTTGGATCAAATTTCTGGTGGGAAAAAGAATAAATCAGTACCTGAGATTTGAATGAGTAAAGGAGTTAACTCTGGCTCCAAGGGCACAATCAGTGACTTCCTTTCTTGTGTATGCACACTGGTAATATCCTAGCGGCACTGGGGGGTGGGAGAGAACAAAGATCTGTGGCTGCCATTGCTCTTTGTCAAGGCTTTACACAAAAGTACTGACTGTGCTATAATAGGGAATCAGCTTGCCAAAACATTACAAGAGGCTGAAGCTTCTAACTCACTGAAACTCTACTTAAGTTATTATATGCTTGGATGGTTGCAAGAACAACAGATAGCTATGTAATTAATGCAAACCACGTCAGCCTCCCTCACTTCCTTCTTGTCTCCATGCAGACCGGTAATGAGGCGCCTCCTGACACACAATCACAACACACTGACAAACCATCTTGGTGTGTGAAAAAGACACAGAAAAACCCAAGAACCATGACAATGCTAGCAAGCATAGTTCCTCTTCACCAGAGATTTCACATCATAGCTGTCCCCAAGGCAGAGACTCCTGGCTGGAGGAGTCATTATCTGCCAGACTACTGGTCAACTTCCAGGTCTGAAGGGCTCTTACTGAAGGGCTACCGTATGGAAAGTAAAAGTTGTTATCTACAGGAATGGCTTTCTTTTTTCTTCTTATGTTAGTCTTCCTGAGAAAATATTGCAAACAAATGATTCTCTGAAACAATTACATATCTTACTGCTTATTTTCAACACTGTATGATGAACATCTGCCTACCAAGAAATTAGATTGTTTCTTTGGGGTGGCCTCATCCAATAGATTAAAAAAGATAATGATGTTAACTTTTATTATTAATTTTTAAAAAGGTGGAATTTGGGGGCGCCTGGGTGGCTCAGTCAGTTAAGCTTCTGTCTTTGGCTTAGGTCATGATCCCAGAGTCCTGGGATCGAGCCCCGCATCGGGCTCCCTGCTCAGTGGAGAGCCTGCTTCTCCCTCTCCCTCTGCCTGCTGCTTTGCTTGCTTGTGCTCTCTATCTCTCTGTCAAATAAATAAATAAAATCTTAAAAAAAAATGTGGAATTTCACCTGATATTCCATGACATGCAACACTCACCACTGTGCCTTACTGATCTGTCCATCAGCATCACTGCTGACTGACACATTTACTGCACTCTTTCCTTACAGAACTGTGTTAGTGGCTACAGGTAAAAGCATAAAACACAGTCTTTGACCTTGTGCTTTACCTTAATGTAATTAGTGAAATGGAATTTGTATGTAAAAAGATGCAGAATTATTGAATTCAATAAAATCTAATTCCAAATGGAAAATATAGACAAGATAATATGAGCAGTGACTGAGAAAAAGATTACCACTGAAGAGGGTGAACCAAGTGCAATTTCTCTAGGAATAGTATACTCCAAAAGAAGGGAATTTTAGACAAGAGGATATGTGGGAGAAGCAAGAAGACTCCATACTTATCAAAATTATAGCCACTAAGAATGTCCTCATAGGTATTGATATCATAAACAATAATGCTCTGCACTGGGAACAAAATTGGTTATTAAAGGAGGAAAGACAACACAAATGAAAGTTATCATTAGAGACCTTGAACTTTTATACTCTAGATTTTTAGAGAAGATTAACATGTGGAACAATAGTGAATGATTAAAAAAGAAAGATAGCAAGGCTAATTGCTAAGCCATATGGTATAAACTCTAGCCTTTATAAGAATTCACGCTAAGGGAAAAGGACAATCCTGTAGGATAACCTGAAGGTGCTAGGTCTTGACTTGCATCTTGACTGTTAGCTAATATTTGAACTTACAGAGAGAAGAGAATAAATACCAGATGGAAGTAAATCATAACATAAGCCACAAAGTCAGTATTAGATATTGCATGTTTATAGGGCAGTAAAGAACTTAGTTCAATTAAAGAAAGGCTACAGTAGGGAATAGTGATCCACTGAAGGTTATACAATAACAGGTGAACAGTGTTATTTTAAATAGATTAGTCAAGGTCAGTGGTTCCATGCCTTGGTTTTTAGACCCCAGAGAGGCTGTGGAAATAAAGCTGCCTGTTCACTTGGCTTCAGATACACACTGAAACATGTATCTACTAAATAATGGATCTATTTGCAGCATATATGTCTTTTAAATATGTATAAATGTGAGTAACACAATGAAAATAAATTTAATAAATGAAATCTCTTACAATCTTATGTCATTCTATACTTTCTCAGTTAACTAGGTGTGGTTATTGTTTCATATTGGGAGATGAACTACTTTCTCAAAAGTTGTGCCAACTTAAACTGCCATCTGTTTTTATAAATTGCATATAAAATGCATAAGACGGGTGCCTGGGTGGACTCAGTCAGTTAAGCATCTTTCTTCCACTCAGGTCATGATCCCAGGGTACTGGGATGGAGCCCTGCATTGGGCTCCCTGCTCAGCAGGGTGTCTTCTTCTCCCTCTCTCTCTCTCTCTCAAATAAATCTTAAAAAAATGCATATGAAATGGTTAACACATTTTCATTGTTTATTATTTACTGAGTTATACTAACCTAAATATGACTCTGAAAGTTGTTTTTTTTTTAAGATTTTATTTATTTGTTTGAGAAAGAGAGAGTGAGCGAGCAGGAGCAGGGGAAGGGGCAGAGGGAGGGGAAAAGCAGACTCCCCACTGAGCAGACAGCCCCACAGGGGGCTTGATCCCAGGAGCTGGGATCATGACCTGAGCCGAAAGTAGATGCTTAACTGACTGAGCCACCCAGACACCCCACCCTGAAAACTATTATATTTAATTGTTTTTTCTTCTTAAGTCTCACTGATTAATTCAGGATCCATTTGTAATGTGTGAAGTTATAAAATATGCTCATTCCCAAATGACACGAGGGCCTTCTTATTCCATTTCTCCCTATAGAATTAAACTATCTTTTCTTTGTCAAATGGCATTCGTAGTACATCTTTGAGGACCAGAATATAAAGATAAGTTTAGGATTTAGCTGAGACTGGCACATTTCGAAGCCAAACAAGCTTGTTTCATGTACCCCACACTTTGGCTTTTCATCACTTACAACATGTCATCTTGCTTAGCACAAATATTCCATCCTCCAAAAAGCACTGAATATTGAAAACAAGACTTGATGAGATAGGATAAGTAAGATAGAAGTGATATAATGAAACAGCTTGAAGTTATGAAGAAGTTCTATTACAAACAAATAAGAAAAACACCACCAATTTTCCCAACCTCACCCCCTACCCCTAATACACAGATCTCTACCCCCATAACTTATTTCTGCAATAATAATACATTTATTCTTTTTCAGGAAGTGGAGAGTCCTGCTAGATATGTGCTTAATAGCAGGGTATGTAGTAACTTAGAAGTTGAAGTAAATATTTTAAATGGAAATTGCACTTTGACTTGTGAGCTTTTCTTTCCAAGCTACTTTGGCAGCAAAGGGTTCACTCAGCAGGCCTGAATTGCTCAAACCCTGAACATTCCATAGAGAAGCCTGCCTGGAGGACTGACCCTTGGCCAACTCCTGGGAGGTAACCTCTGAACAAGTGGAATATTCTGCCTGATAATGAGATTGGTTTTGCATGCCTAAGGTGTCAGGCGGTGCAGACCAGTCTAACCATCTAAGTTTATCTTGACAATGTGATTTCTGGTAAATACTTGTTTTTCTTTGAAGAGAGAGGGGCTGGAGTTTGAGCAGCTGAGATCAGTCACCTGGGAAATACATGCTTATAACGACTGAACCCCAACAGAACCCCTGGACACTAAAGCATGGGTTAGCCTCCCTAACTGGCAGCACTCCATACCTGTTGTCACACATTTTTGCTGGGAAAACTAAATAGACTTCCCCTGGCAGTGGACACATGGAAGCTTGCACCTGGTTTCTCCTGGATTTTACCTAGCCATACATATAACAGCTTTTTTGAGTTATCTAAGTCCTTCTAGAGAATTTTGATTCCTGAGAGTGGTCTTGGCAACCGTCAATACTGTATACTCTGCTAATTCTCAATAAAGACTTCCTTAATTTGGCTCTCATTGCTTTTTTTTTCTACTCTGAACTCTTATCATCAATACAAAACAATTTAAAGGCTTGGCAGAATGCTCTTTGGATTGTTTATTATTGTTTCATATATTATTAACTTATCAGTTAAATTAATTGCTTATTTTAGCTCAAAGGCTATGATTGCCTTTCTCCCCCCAAAATTTGCAATGTTTTCATAATACTCAGCACTAAATAGGCCTTCAATCAATACTTTTACTTTAGTGACCCACCGAGAAACTGATGAAACTAATAGTGAACTAGAAACATCTATTTGTGATTGATCTAATTATGTTTGACAACGTATCAGCAGTTGTCCAGAAATATTCTGGATTCCTGTTATTGGTCTGCCTAAGCACTGATGGAGCCTATTTTGGCCAACTGGTATCTGTGCCTTGCACATAATAAGCACCAAATGTCTATGAAATGAATGGGTGTAAAGGAAATCTTTTGTTGGATTCTGTAAGAACCATGGTTGCATTTCTAATAAAGACCTAGGAAGGGCAGACTGAATGGAAATTCTGAGTTTGAATTAAATATTTTAGGCCGAAGGATTATTTCATGAATCTCAAATAATCCTGATGCTTATTACTTCAATTATTTGCTTCCCTTTCTATGTGCTAATGTAACACATAATTTAATGGATAGTTTATATGGTATAACAAAATTTCTGTGCTATGCTGGCAGTAACTCTCAAGTAGTTTTGAGTATTAAGTAAAGGCTCCTTAACATCATTTTTTTAAAAAAAGAGTACATTTTGCTGGACAAACTTGCCACAGATCCTAAAACTCAACTTAATACACCAGTAGGGAAAAGATGTAAAGGAGGTAACACTAGGTATTACCAAGCTAATACAGACAGTAAAGTGACAATGAAGTTGAAGAGAGTAAACTTTTTCTAAATTAGAAAAAAGTAGATTATTGGCTCATTGTCTTTTTTTTATTATTAAAGATTTTATTTATTTACTTGACAAAGAGACAGCGAGAGAGGGAACACAAGCAGGGGGAGTGGGAGAGGGAGAGGGAGAAGCAGGCTTCCCACTGAGCAGGGAGCCCAATGAGGGCTGGATCCCAGAACCCGGGGATCATGACCTGAGCCAAAGGCAGACGCTTAAGGACTGAGCTACCCAGGTGCCCCTATTGACTCATTGTCTTAAGTCATACTCAGAAACCTGAGGTAAGTGCAGAGTGATCTCTTAGGGAATATGTTCCCAGGAGAAACAGATAAGGGAGTGAGGGATGCCAAGCAAAAAAAGCAAAGGAAGTCCAGCAAGAATTGGTTTCAGTCAATGTCCTGTAGAACACGATTCTACAGGGGTGGGGGAGGTGGGGGGAGTGGGGGGGGCGGGGGAGGGGGGGGGGGGCGGGGGATAGGGTTCTATAACAAATACCTCAGAGTTGTTGCTTCTCCGGGTAAGGGAGCTGAATTTTCATGTACCCAGGCATTCCCCACTGTTGGTGAGCACAGGAAAAGCTCCTTCTCTTTCTCCAGAACATAACTGACAAGAGTCAGAGGTACAGGCCGTTAGAAACAAAATTAAAAAAAAAAAAATCCTAAAAGAGATCCCCAAGCGGAGGAGCACTGACAATTTTCACTACCAATTAATAAAAATATGTAGTTAGCCTATAAAATAAGATCAGTGGATTGCTTGTGCCTCAAAGAACGATACTTGCAAAATTGTTGAACAAGAA
The DNA here is from genome assembly GCF_002201575.2 of Neomonachus schauinslandi. Taxonomy (NCBI): domain Eukaryota; kingdom Metazoa; phylum Chordata; class Mammalia; order Carnivora; family Phocidae; genus Neomonachus; species Neomonachus schauinslandi. The sequence continues at coordinate 33,059,727 of NC_058416.1, read as the reverse complement.
TTTGAAAATTCTTTACCATAAATATACCAACCTTTAAACAAGTTATCTCATTAGTTGTTAGGAGATACAGATCAGGGTGGGGTATGGAGTGAACCTAATGGAAAAGAGTAAATAGTACAATAAAATAAGAGTGTCCAGCCAGAAACAAGATGAAAAGATGCTTAAATCAACTGTGACTTGGAAGGTCTTTGCCAGGAATATGTTTGCTTACAGGACAAATACAGTATGGGTCCAGAGTTTCACTCTGGGAAATGTGAATCCTTTGGTTGAAGAAGGGATTTTGAGCCTACAATACAGTTCATCACTGTTGTCCAAATAAATAGAATTTAATTAGAAGCATATATAAGTGCTAAATCTGAATAGTACAGAAAGCATATTAGGGAATATTTTGTTTTTGTTTCTAAACTGTTTGTTTTGTATGTTCTCCTGCTGGCAGTTTTCTCTCCTATTGACCTCTGTGAGAACTTGAGAAGGAATTTTTCTGTGAATATCTCAGGGCAGCCAAGGTTGTAGAAAATGAGAATTTCTATGTGTGGTAAACTGCAAGAATGAATTCAAAAATTCCATTCATGTACACATGGCCCTTTGTAATTGACTCTACCACTTCTCTTCTCCAGAGATGGTGTGTATTCCTCCACCCATTAGGTCTGGGATGGTTTTATAACTTGCTTAGACAAGTAAAATTCAGTGAAAGTAATGTTGTATGACTCCCAAGCTCAGGCCATAATAACCTTGTAGCCTTTCTCTTCTCCTCTTGAAACCTGGTATTGTCACATGAAGAAGCTTGCTCTAGCCTGTGGAGGATGAAGTAGAACTGAGTCTCCTTAAGCCTGTCAGCCCATAACTGAGCTGCCTGTGGACTGTGGCCACATCAATTACCCCAGGAAATACCAACAGAAGAAAATCCCAGCTGAACCTAGACCAAACTGCTAACCCACAGAATTATGATCAAATAAAATGGCGGTTATTTAAATCATTTAGTTTTAGGGTGATTTTTAAGGCAATCACTAAAAATCGATACGCTGTGGCACATATACGTGCCAAGACACACAGTGTGGGGCTTGGTGTCTGGGTTTGCACCAGTCTGCTGCAGACATTATGCTTTTACACTGGAGGCTCTTGGGAGGTTGCTTTAAAAACATCTGAAAAGTATGCAATCAAAATCAGAGTATGTTTTACTCTACCTGTTCCCTCCCTTAATAACACAGACAGCCACACATGTACATACACCTTAAGCAGTCAAACCCAGGAATTCCTCTGGAATATCTCTTGGGTAAGTGTTTGGTAAAAGCCTTTGTGAGAAGGAGTTGAGAGAACAAGCCTATCATTACATGTGTTTTTTCTATTAATAATATTTATCATCTATCTATCTATCATCTATCTATCTATCTATCATCTATCTATCATCTATCTATGCCATCTATCTTTCATCTACCTAACTCCAGTTGAAGAAAACTAATCCAGTTATTGGCTGATGCCTTTATTTATCACAAAGGGATCATCCATCCATTTAGTATGATAAATACGTGTGTCTTGATCAGACATAAGCAGTTAGCTATTATCTGTGGAGCTGATGGGAAAAAACAGGGCACAACTACACCTTCACTTTTCCAAAGTACCTACGAATGCCTTGCTCAGCAGCAGAATTCTGAAATCTGTAGAAAAGCTTGTTGCCATTAATCTCAAAGCCCTCTTCATCAGTCATGTTATGATGTTCTTGGTAGCAAATGCTCTAATTAAGATTATAAACAGACTTCACAAACACTTTCTGATTGCCTTCTCATTAAAAATTTTTTTTTAAGTTGTCCTCTTGGCTGACATGGTTTATATTTGTTCCTCTGTTATGATTTCTACACAGCAAGGTGAGAACTTCCAAATAGAAGGGAAGACTTAGGGAGAAAAATAGCAGGTGCAGACAAGTAATGTCAGTCTGTCTAAACTTTGTGGCTGTTCTACTCCTTGAAAGATGCTGGAATGTATGTCTACTTGACAGATAAATCCCAAATAACTCTTGAGTCCCATAGCGCTGTGTTAGAGAAAAAAGGAAAAAGTACTGGACAATTCAGGTGAATAAAATATATCTCCTAAATGGGAGCTACTCTGTGTGAAAAAAAAAAACCATGTCCTCATAAAGTCAATGATCATAAGAAAAATATTTGCTCTACTGACCAGTTATTTTGTGTATTTGATGTACTTACTATAAGGGTCTTCTTTCAATATGGAGAAACAGACAAGTAACTGACTTAGATGAATTAATGTTTATCTATATGTTCAGCTTTCTTTTTGCTCACTCTTCACCCCCAAACTCTTTTATTTTGTTTCACATCCATATTGTCACTTTTTGTGCAGTTCTTCATACTGTTAATCTTCTCACTCCAATATTTTATTGTCTTAAAGGAAAATCTATCTGCCCAGTATGGACATATGGTTAATCTCAGCAAGTGTACTATGTACACTGGAAGACAGTGTGTTTACTGTAGCTATTTGGGTGTAGTGTTCCATACATATCAATGAGGCCAAGGTGTTTCATATTGATCAGATCATTTTTGTACTTACTGTTCATCCGTGTCTCATTTTTCTTTTAATTGCTGAAATAAAGGTGTTCACATCATCTACTATAATTGTTGAGTTGTCTGTTTTTCTTTTAATTCTATCCCCTTACTTCATGTATTTTGAAGCACTGTTATTTAGTTCATACACGTTTATGATTGTTATGACTTTCAGATAAACTGACCCTTTATCATTATGAGGTATCCCTTTTTCATCTCTGATAATATTCTTCGTTTTGAAGTTTGTTTTGTCTTATATTAATATAGCCACTCCAACCTTCTCAGGCTCACTGCTGCATAGCATATGCGATGCAATTACTAGTATGGTTGAATTTTGGTCTATACTTTTATTATTAGTTTTCCTATTGTCTCCTGTATTTTCTTGTTGCTGTTCATTTGCAGCCCCTTTCCTACCTTCTCTTGAAATAAATATTTTTCTGAGTGTATTTAATTTTTCTCTCTTTTTAGATATAACTGTTTGCATTATTTTTAATGGTTGCTGTAGCTGTTACAGTATGCATCTTTAACCTTTATGGTCTGATTTTCTTGAATATTGTACCACCTCAACAGAAATAGTGAAACATTTAACCTGTATACTTCCCTTCTCCTTTTGCTATAGTTGTCATTTGTGTTGTATCTATTTTCATTATAAATGCCACAAGAAAATGTTATATATATACAATATAATGATAATATGTTATATAATAGTATACACATATATATAACATTTATAATAATCAGAATTCAAAATAAAGAGAAAAGTTGTTTTAGAAATATATTTACTCACTTAACTATGCTTTCATTCTTCCTAGAGATTTTTTCCCTCCTGTATTAGTTCTCTTTCAGCCTAAAGATCTTCTGATAGCATTTCTTATGGTGCAGATCTACTTGCAATGAATGCTCTAAGTTTTATCTGAAAGTGTCTTATTTCTTAAATAATATTTTCACTAGATATAAAATTCTGGATTGGCAAATTTTTTATTATATTTTTTTCTATCAGCACCTTAAGTACTCTGTCTCATTCTATTCTGGTGCCCATTCTTTCCAATGGAACATTCCCAGTGATTTCAGTTGATGTTTAACTGTATGTAATGCATTGTTTTTCTCTGGATGCTTTTAAGATATTCTTCTCTTTTTTATTTCTATCAGTTTTACTATGATATAGTTAAGTGTGATTTTCTTCATATATATATTATTATTGGGTTTATCTAACCTTTGAGCATATGAAAATTTCTGCTTTCCCCCCAAATGGAGCTGTTTGGGTCCATTATTTATTGACTATTTCTTTCCCCTATTCTTACTCTCTTTTCAGGGATACATGTGTTGAACTTTAAATATTTCTCCATAGTGCCTTGAACTCTTCAAAATTTTTTTCTATATTTTTTCTCACTCCTTAAGATTGTATAATTTTTACTAGGCTATCTTCTAGTTTACTGTTCTTTGCTCTGTCGTGTCCATTCCACAAGTAAGCCCATCTAGTCAATTTTAATTTTTATTTTATTTCTAAAATTTTCACTATTTTAATATATATTTAATCATTTAATATTACATATCATTATGTATTATTAATATATTTATACATTAACATTCAATATATATAATTGTCACTTATCTCTTGTGGTTTCTTAATTTTTAATTTATTAGAAGCATATCTTCTTATACTTCAGGGAATAAAATTATAATAGCTTCTTTAAACCCTGGTTTGATAATTCCAACATCTGTGTCAACTAGGGTTGGCTTTTGTTGATTATCTTTTCACTCGAAATGAGCCACACTTTCTTATTTCTTTGTCTTCATATGTTAAGTAATTCAATATTGGATCCTGGACATTTTAAATGTTATCTTGTTGAGAATGTGGATTCTGTTACATTCCTCCAGTGGATGCGTACATTTTCATTTTTTGTTTCAGAACACAATTAATTTGGTTAGTCTCAAACTACAAACTCTGTCTTGTTTGCAGTGGGGGGCTGCTCAAATTGCAGTTCCGTTACTTTATAGCCTCTGTGGAGAGCTGATTTCATTCTGCCCCCACATATCTGGTTGAAGATTCAGCTAGAGATTGGGCTAGGGTTCATACACAGACTTTTGAGCTATCCTTCTCTAATTCTCTCCTCCTAAGATTTTCTCTATTTTCTGCTGTTGCCCTGGGTTTTGTCCTCCGGTTTGTGCCAATGCAAAGTTGTCAGGATTTTAAAAGGAATATCAGCTATCTTATGGTTTTCTGCAAAGGCAGTTTTCCCCTAATTCTGCAGCCATATTAATAAGAAATAAAAGGGTGCTGGTCCCTTTTTCTAAAGTTTAACTCCCTTCTAAAAACTGTTAAATCTCAGGGATTGTGTGTGTGTGTATGTATGTGTGTGTGCATCCAGACTTCACAGTTGCTACCTACATGACCTTTAGTCTAATAGGGATTCATTCCACTATACTGAAAGAGAAACTTCATATATCAGTTTGGCAGAAAAATGGCCAAAGCTTTATGGTGAGTGTCTCAAAAAAAATCAAGTGAACTTTGGATAAGTTGTGTGAGTTTATATAGTCATTTAGTTTTCAAGCAAATATTTGTTAAGCATACTTACTTGCAAGGCAGTGTAATAGCAGAAAGAAAAAAATAATATAATCCCTTACCTCAGAAATATGACATTTAAATCACATTCAATGAAGATACTTTAACTTAAAAAGTATTTTAAATCCAATGCTATATCCAATGCTTTCATTGAGCATAGTAACATCTATATGCATAATATAATAATGTCTCCATTGCCAGAAATAGTCCCTCTTTGCTAATCTTTAAAGTAATTCTAGAAGAAAAAATTTTAAGGCAGTAAAATCAAGTATATTTCAATATCTGCAATGATATGCACCTTCCATTAGCCTTTTTTTTTTTTAAGATTTTATTTATTTATTTGAGAGAGAGAGAATGAGAGAGAGCACATGAGAGTGGGGAGGGTCAGAGGGAGAAGCAGACTCCCTGCTGAGCAGGGAGCCCGATGTGGGACTCGATCCCGTGACTCCAGGATCATGACCTGAGCCGAAGGCAGTCGCCTAACCAACTGAGCCACCCAGGCGCCCTTCCATTAGCCTTTTACTGCAACTAACGTCAGCAGACAAAATTTAGTGAATAAACTATATTCTTTCTTCCTTTTTTCCCCCTACCAGGCCCCCTTTCTTCCTCTCTCTATTCTTTCCTGCAACAAATATTTAGAAGTTATTATGTGCATGGCACATATACAGCATGATTTGGTAGAAAGTATTGAGGTAACTTCCTTATATAGGGTGGTGAAATGGAGCTGAATTATTAATATTCAGTTATTATATTATAAGATTATAAGAGCTGGTAGTGGTCAAAACTGAGAGGTCATCCAAAACAGATGGCATTGCCAATGCAGTGGCCCTAGGAAAGAACAAGCATGGGGTGATCTAAGAACTGACTCCAGGCCAGCATGGCTCTGACTGGAAAGGAGCCAATACAGAGGAGTAAGACATAAGATGATATGGAAAAGACATCATCATCATATTTACCTGTGTGTTCCAAAATATGAGTTCATATTTTAGTCTAATTGCAAGTAGATGCTATTGGAAGATTTTAAGCAAAGGAAAAACATTCTCTGGTTTACAATTCCAAAATGATCTTGGCTTTTGTTTGTGGCATAATTTATAGGAGGGAGCAACAGTTAAGGAACAAAGTCTGATTAAATTAGTCCAAGAAATGGTAATGATTTGAACAAAGATGGCCATACAGAAAATAGATAAAAATGTGGAGATATTAAGCTTTGATTCAGAGGGAAAAATCAGTTGGTTTTGGTAATGGTAAATTGGTTAATATGGGAGGTGAAAGAAAGGTTAGAATAAAGAGTGACAATTATATTTTAGCTTAAGTTACTTAATGACATTTCAAAAAAGGAACAATTGTATGGTTCTGTTTTAGCCATGTTTGAGTTTGAGTTAGACACTGAAGTGCAGATGCCAAGGACAGAAAGGAATAATTTTTGTAATTTAGAGGAACAGTCAGATCTAGACATAGAGATTTGGGTGTTAAAAGTATATAGAGGGTATTTAAAGCCTGATAATTAGAAGATATTTCTAAAAAAATGAATGTACATATTAAATGGAAGGATGTCAAGACTAAGTTCTGGGGCATTCCAACATTTAGTGGTCCATCCCAAGAGGAATATTCAGGAAAGTAGATTCTAAAAATTAGTCATTACAAAATAAGGAAAACCAGGATAATGTATTGTCACTAATTGGAGAGAAGAAAAAGTTTTAAGATGAAGAGAAGTGTTAACTATTTTATCTTTTTTCAAAGATTTATTTATTTGTTTTTGAGAGAGAGAGAGCATGTGAGTTGGTGGGGGAGGGGCAGAGGGAGAGAGACTCTCAAGCAGACGCCATGCTGAGCGCAGAGCCTGATGTGGGGCTCAATCTCAGGACCTTGAGATCATAACCTGAGCTGAAAACAAGAGCCCAACACCTAACCGACTGTGCCACCCAGGCTCCCTAGAGAGTGGTTAATTATTTTAAATGAGAGGTTAATTAAAGTAAGTAAAGACAAATAACTATTGATATAGGCAATAGGATAGTTGTCAGAGACCTTCTTAGGAGCAGTTTCAATGTTATGAAGGGGCAACAGATTTTTACAGTAGGGTGAGGAAAGAAGTTATTAAGAGAGAGGAGGAGGAAAAGGAGACAGATTTTAGATAAATCTTTCAAGAATTTAGCAGAGAAATGTGGAAATGACTGAAAGGGATGTATGCGAGTTTTTAATTTTTAATTTTGTCTTTTTATTTTACTCTGTTTCTCTCTCTGTCTCTCTTTTTTCTTTCCTCCATTACTGACAGAAAAGAGAAGATGCTAGAATATGTTTGCATGCACATGGAATAATATAGTCATTAGGGATAAAGAATTGGAATTAAATGGTGACAGTGGTGGTGCTAAAGTAAGAAGAATCATTAAGGAGCAAAATCCTTTTGACAGCTAGAGGACATGGAATCCGGAGTATAAAGTGGAGATATGAAGTCTTAAAGGAACATGGAATTTAACCATTAGTGTATTTCTGCAATGTTTGTTTTTCTTGTAGGCTATAGAATATGGTTAAATTATGCTATTGTGGATGTGGTGTTGTGTTATTCAGATTTTCCCCTTCAGGAATGAACTGCTCACTCCCACAGATGCTGGGAGAGTCAAGGATTGGCAGTTTTAAGCTGAGACCCACTCCATGAATGGCCCTTGTCTGAAGAGCCCAATTCACCCAAGGTCTTGCCCCCTCTCTGTTGGTAGCATGCGTCCAATGACTGGTCAAAGTCTACCTTATTTGCCTGAAAATCTGAACAACTCTATAGAGCAATCCCATCTCTCAGAGTTCTTTTGTCAAATGCTGTTCCTCCACTTAACCATGAGTATTGGATCCTGAGAACACTCTCCAATAAATGCAAATCTCCATCCCAGAGTCTGTTTCTTTGAAAGCCAATCTATGATAGTTGGTACCAAGAATGACCTAAAAAGAAGGCCCTTTGGAAAGTGAGATTTTGGAGCTGCAGGTAATGTGGCAATGAGAATTCAACCACTTGCAGTAGTTATAGGAGTACTGGTGGCCTCTGGCATTTTAGTACAGCAATTGTTAAAACTTTCATAGGTGTCAAACTGAGACTGTATGTCAATAGAAAGGGATGAACTGGCAGTGTTTGGAAATTATGGGGAAATGATAATTATAAGAGCTATGGAATTTAATGGCGATGCTGAGGAATATTTATGTCTTGGAGAAAGATGAGGAAAGACTAAGGGTGATTCATCACCAAAGGCTAAGCATAAATCCCAGACAGCATCCTGTCATAAGAGCTGAAAAGACTGAGGATCAGGCCTAAGACTTAATTATAAGCATAGCAGAGTTGAATTCTCAACCTAGTAGGAGTAGTGGGCCCATGAGAAGAGAATGGGGATGTCTGAGTTGAAGCACACAAACTTGAGTCCCCAGATTCCCTTGAATATTCTGGACTTTAGAAGTGGTCCACTCATCTGTGTTAAAGGTTAACACTCCTCGCCTGCCTGATGATGATGCAGAAGTTTCTGCCATCAAAGACAACAAGCTCTTACAACCTATTTCGAGAATTATTGGGACTTCTAGGAGATAAAAGGGATCTTACCTTGAAGGAGCTGAAAAACCTAACCTCCATATACAGGGGGAGTCAGGAAGTATGTCTGGAACAGATCCTGAGGTGATGATTCTGGGGGATAGAGTTTAAAGTTGGGTAATTGAGACCTTATTGATATAGAAGCATGCTTCCATAATTTAAGATTTAACATCTTAGAAAGGATCCTGGGACACAATGCTAACATATTGCTAGAATTGACTTTGGAAACTTGGAAAAAGAAATGCCCATAACAAATGACAGAGGAATGACAAAACTAGTGTGGCAGATGGGTGAAAGAAGGGATCAATAGACTCAGACACTGGATATTCCACATAAAACTAGAAAGACTGTAAGATGTTCATGTTCTGCAGGAGGACCCAGAGAGAAACACCAGTGAAGAGGACACTGGTGAAAGTGATACAGCACCACTGAGAAGCTCAGTGGTGGCTGTCCTGTGTAGATCATAGATGATGGTAGGAGATGCTATTATACAGGAGGCTTGCTGAAAAATGGGGTTGGCAGGATCACCATATAGTAAATGTCAAGCTTCAGTGTTCAACAATAAGAAGACAAGTGAGTGCAATTATTATACTAAGCAACAAAACCATAGTGACAGCCAGAAAATCCATACCTGTAGAGAACTACAGAGATGTTTCATAGAGCAAGACATCCCTATGGGCAAATAGGCTGCCAACAAAAATATTGCTTAATGCATACAAAAAGAGAAAATCAAATATGGATCATCAGAAAGGTAAGGGCTGCTGCCTCAATAAAAAAAAATCATGATTCCCTCACCCAAATTCCAGGTTTTTTCCTTCTGTAATCCATTAACTGAAAGAGAAACTGGATCTCTAGGGAAAACAACCCTACAACACCATGGGAAATATATATGGTAATGATGCTTTCAGTCTTTCTCCAAAGAGATCAGATCAGATGAACAAGAAGTGGCGAGTACGTGGAGACCTTTTGGGAGACAACTCTCCATGGTCTCTAGAATTTCTGCTTGTTTCCAAGCAGAGGCACTGACTGCATTTGTTTTTTGTTGTTGTTGTTGTTTTTTAAAGATTTTATTTATTTGACAGAGAGAGACACAGCGAGAGAGGGAACACAAGCAGGGGGAGTGGGAGAGGGAGAAGCAGGCTTCCCGCCAAGCAGGGAGCCCGATGCGGGGCTCGATCCCAGGACCCTGGGATCATGACCTGAGCCGAAGGCAGACGCTTAATGACTGAGCCTCCCAGGCACCCCAAGAGGCACTGACTGCATTTGTACCGGACTATCTTTTCAAGAATCTTTGTATACCAATGAGACTTGGAAAATATAGTGTCTCTCTCTCCAGAGCAAAAAGGTAGGTTTGTTTAATGTCCCTGATAATATGGACAGTCCCCTTCTGGACAGAGGTCAGGCAGGCTTACTACGCAGTCTCAAAGATTTCAGTTCCCTAACCTTGGGTACCTCAGCTGTGATGCAAACCTACTGTGTGTGCAGAATTTACCTGGGTCTTTTTATGTTGCTCCAATACGTTTTGGTGGCAAGGAAAACAGGCAAACACGATATTCATGCTATTTGGTGAGTAACATGATTCTTCATCTCTGATCCAGGAGTTTTGCATCTTTATCCAGCATCTACAAAGCTGTCACAATTTAGCTTGCAAATAGGGTAAAATCTTACATCCTTTACAGTTCTTAACTATAGGCCTTCCTAGGACTCAGAGACTTGCCACATTGATAAAGTCTTCAGGGTCCAACATTCCGGGGCATGAGATATCATTACATTCCTCAACCCCCTATATTAACAAGGAGGCATAATATCTGGTAGGTCTTTTTGGGTTCTAGAAACATTTTCTGCACCTGGGAATATTTCTTTGACATGTATATCAGATGACACTAAAGGATGCCAGTTTTGGTGCAGTCCAGAATTGGAAAGGATTTTGCAACCTATGGTATGAGCAGTATTTCTGTTGGAAACAGATGTTGTATGTAGTATATGGAAAGCCCTAGTAGGAGAATCACAATGTAGCTCACTAGGTTTCTGGAGCAAGACCATATCAGCTGTAAAGAAAATTTTACACCTTTCAGAAAACTGGCTTGATACAAGGCAGGAGATAAAAAATTTGACCATGTGTTATGAAGTGGGCTTGGGACCAGAAGTGCCCATCAGGAGCTTGATTCTCTATGCCACCATCTAGTGAGATTGAGCATTACCAACAGTGATCTATTTTAAGAGAAAAGTAGTACATCTAGGATAAATCATAGGCAGATGTGGAGGTCACAAGCAAGCTGCCTCAGTAGGTGTCCCAGACACCTGTGTCATCCACTATGGTTGCACCAGGGCCTCTTCCTCAGCCCATACCTATGCTGGTATGAGGCTGACCCCGTATGACCAGCTAACATGGGAGGGAAAAGGCTGTTTATTTCATAAGTTGATTGGTTCAGTATACGAGCACAAATCCCAAATAGATTGTAACTACAATACATTCCTCCTCATGGGCTGCCATAACAGTGGTGAATGGGAATCCCCTCACTAGTCAGAGGTTAGTGTGGTGCACCTGGCAACTCACCATGTACAGGAAGATGGGCAGTAGCAAATGACTTGACTGGATGGAGCCAGAGAATGAAGGGAAAGATTAGAAAATCAAGGAAAAGGCAGTCTGAGGAAGAAGCATGTGGAAAGATCTATGTGTGTGGTCACAAGTTGTGAGTATCTTTGTGATACATATTAATGCCAATCACAGAATATCCATCTCAGAAAAGTCACTACAAAACCAAGTAGACAGAGTAACCTAGCTGATGTCAGCCGCCTTTGGTCATTAGCCATCCTGATGCATCTAGACATTAAGGGAGAAATCAGAACTATGCAAAACAAATTAGGATTTATCAGTTTCTTCAGGCTTTATCAATTTATTCTCTACCAATGTCTTAATGTCATCACTTTAGTGAGGTCAACATTCACTTTGATTAACAAAACTAGCTGTTCAATGATACCCCATCTCCTCAGCAGTCCTTATTCCACTCTGAACCTTATGACAATCATTATGGAAAAATAAGCAAGTGATAGCCAAGATGGAAAGGATGGAAAAGTTACAAAGATTAAGGAATTTGATATGAATTCCCAGCTTTCTTACTGGATTCACTGTGTATGTCCTTGAAACCATTTCCACACTCTTGTTTGGGACAATAGAGCCCACTGAACATTCATTTTTGTTCCCTAGAAGATAGGATTAAAGAGTTAATTACAGCAGGGGAAATATATAGAGAACTAAAGAGCACAGGGTCTAAACAATGATTATGAAACTGGTTGCATCCTATATTAGCTTTGAGCATAGACAAATTACCCAGCCTTCTTGAATCTAAGTTTACTCATTTTAAAAATGGTTTAAATGAGGTAATTTAGAAGAAGCACTGACATAGGGTCTTATACATAGAAAACAGTCAATGGGTATAATCTAATATTATTAGTAATCTCTATGCTAAAATAGGAATAGTGGTTGTTAAGATAGAATGTTGTGAGAGTAAATGAGATAAACATTATTTTACATTTGATGCACTAAAATATTGTTATAGATCTTAACCATTCTTTGGTGATATTCTGAAAAAAATGAGTCTTATTTACATTATGGGCACACTTTGTATTAGCTCAATATTAACTTACATATCTTCCTTATTCTCTCACCATACACACACACAAAATTAATTCAACATTTTAACTGTACATAAAGTATCAAACATATTAATTTAATCTCTGAGTGACTGGGATTTTGTGATTATTCAAGCAATGGTATATTGGAATATACTTCTTTGCCCTGGAACACACCGGTTTACTGAGAAAATGAATAATATAAGTAATACCAAAAAGGAAAATTTAAGGTGCTTAAGAGAACAAACCCTTACAGTTCTTTAATTATTCATATCAAGAGGAATAATATTGACAGCTTACAATGTGTTGGCACTATACTATACTATAAATTTTTAAATTTAATTTTTATTTTATCAATGTTCCACATGCTTCTACTTTTTATTTTTAAAATCACAATAAACATGCCCCAAAGTTTTATAGAATCATCATAAAAAAGGCAGTTTTCTGACCCCTCCCTCATCCACACATTTTCTGTTACCCAAAGAAAATGATTGTGGGTCTTTTAATAGACTTGTTTGCAATTTTCTTTACATCTCTAAATAATATGCTTATATAGTTACTTTTTGATTCTTTAGAAAGATGAGATGTTAACACAATCTTGCTCACCCCATTTTGCCCTCAAATATATGTACTCTTTTTATGTCTCCATCATCCAAAAATGATTATGTGATAATTTGGATTAAATCTATATTTAATAATTTACATATCTTCTATTAATTTTCACTAATTTATTCCATGCTTCCCTCGTTCTGTTGAAATTGTATTTCAGAATATTAAGATCCTTTAGGTATTCCCTCTGTGTCACCTTCTCGAAGCAATGTTTGTGGGCATCTCCTGACTTGCTTCAATCTGGAATTGAAGCAAGAACTGCTGTCCAGCTGTCTTGTGGAATTTCCCTTTTGCGGTTGCCTAGAGGATTTCCTTGGCCTCTCTCTTGGGTCAGAACCTGTGTTTCCTTTATGCCGCATCTCCATTTTTGGTTTATTTTCTTGTTTTTGGCAAAGCATGTCATGCTGTCATTTCATAAGACCGTGTGCCTAGCAGGGAAGGTTTTATGATTTCACATGCCTAAATGTCTTTATTCTACCTTCACTCTTGACTGATAGTGACTAGGTATAGTATTTTAGGTTGGAAATAATTTTATCTCAGAATTTTGAAAACATTTTTCCATTTTCTTATTTCAGTTTTCTTTGTTTATTTCATTTTAAGAAATCGGATGCCATTTTAACTCCAGAAGCTTAAAAATCACCTGTTTGTCCCTCTCGTTCTAAAATTCAAGATGCTGTGTTTTTGTATAGATGTATTTTCATCCATTTTTGTGGGCCTTTCATGGGCTCTTTCAATATGGCTACCCAATTTTCTTGGTTCTAAGAATGATTCCAGAGTTTTTTGTTGTTGTTGTTTTGTTTTGTTTTGTTTTATTCCTTTCTCTGTTTCTTCTGCTCATTCTCTCTTGAACTCTGCTATGCAGTCATTGGAACTCCTGTACCAATGTTCATGTTATTTCTCTAATATTTTTCATCTCAGTTTTTTGCTCTTCTTTCTGACTTTTTTCAAATTTACCTTTTAATCTTTTTATTACATTCTTCATTTCTCTTATTATAATTTTTATTCCCTAAAGGTCATATTTGTTCTATTAATGGGTTTTTAAAAATTATCCTATTATTTCCTAGATTATCTATCTCTCTACAGTTACTTGGACACCGAACTTCTTTCTCCTCTATAAGGACATTGGAGATTTTTTTTTTAATTTATTTTTCTTGCATAGTCTCTTTTCCCACCCATTTGTTCTTATTTGTTTATTTTTCTGGCTTCTCTCCTGGCTATTGTTTGCTGTCTACTTGCATTCATGAGTGTAAACTAAGACACTTACTGGAACCTCTGAATTCGTGGGTGGTACTCATCAACTGTAATGTTCGCTCAGGGTAATCTAGTTTGTCTATTTCACTGAGCAATCATCTATGTCAGCACATTTAGAACTTTTCCCACGAGCTAGTTAGATTCTCCAGAGAAATCTCTTGATTTCTTCTGCCTGTAGGGCAGCAAATTGGCTGAAATTCTGGGTGGTTAGGTTGGAAAAAAAGACTAGGAGTTTTAATAGTAACCAACATCATGGTGTGCAAAATGGTGTACCCTCCCACAACTGTGACTGACATTGTCTAGTCTAGAGATCACTGTGTATCCTCTTCAGAACACAAAATTCCAATCTTCTAATGGGATGAGAGGTGGTAGTTAGTCGCCTATGCAAGTAGGAGAAGGAATCTGGGAAGACTCTAAATCAATATTTCGCAGTAGGAGAGGTTTGTTGATATTTTGGGGCTGGACGATTCTTTGTTGTGTCACATTTAGTGATCATTGCTGATCCCAGCTCACTGAATGCCAGAAGCCCCCCTCCCTTAGTCATTGTGATAACCAACACTGCAGTATTCCCAGGACTCCTAGAGATGGAGAAGTGACTGCTAAACACACTTTTATCCACTTTTCTTATTTTAAGTCCTGTATAAACCTCCTCCCAGAGATACCACCAGTTCTTGAGATTTTTAACAGTTCTGCCAGAGTGCCACCAATTCTAGAGGTTTTTAGGGTTTCTTCGGTGTAAATCGAATTGCTTCTTAGCTGCTGCCAGTTTTGAACACAGCTTTTGGAGGTTCGATAAATTATTTAATATCTATCGACTTTCCACCTTCCAAAATGCTATTGCTAATGTTTCCTTTTCTTTGTTCTCTTTGTGAGTTTGTATATTTTTTTAAAGATTCTTTTTTTTTTTTGTCACTTCAGTGGGGTTTCAGCAGGGAATTGAGGCTAATGAGCACATTCTACCTACTGTCTTTAACTGTTACGATACATCCCTTTTGTGTACTATTTCATTTATGTCCACAATAACCATCTGAGGAAAAAACTCAAATTATCTCCGTGTTTAACCAAAGAAACTGAGGCTTACAGAGCTGATTTTCCTTACCTTACTGGCCCAGCTATTATGGAACAGAGCACTACAGTTCAGCAAGTGCTCTCACAGCCTGTTCTCAGAGGGGTTGATTGTGTGTTTGTTTGGTTTTGAGGGATTCTTTCTGTTTCACATGTGTGTAGGGTGAGCATAGTGTGGAGAGGACAGTGTGGACAAGAAGCAGTTTCAAGAATTGGAGTATAGGTTCCCTCTCAGTGCCTCATAGGCCACAAATAGAGGCTCCATTTTGCTTTGGCACTCTAAACCTTCCTGACCCATGGGAGCCGAACCCAGGTGGTCTCAAAAGTCAAGTTTCTTTTAGAAATTCTCTTCAGACTGTGCCCTACCTATTTGAGTTACCTTCAGCACCCTACTCCCCCCCCATTCAGACTCCATGACTTATTCCTACTCCTCATCACTGGATAGAAAATTTTAAATATTATCTTTTGGGGGTGTGGTACACTCTCCTTAGAAAATCTGTCTAAAGGGGTGTCTGAGTGGCTAGGTCGGTTAAGCATCCGACTCTTGATCTTAGCTCAGGTCTTGATCTCAAGATCCTGAGTTTAATTTCTTCCTGGTTCAGTTTTGGTAGTTGATACATCTCTAGGAATGTATCCATTTCTTCCAGATTATCTAATTTGCTGGCATATAGTTGCTCATAATATGTTCTTATAATTGTTTGTATTTCTTTAGTGTTGGTTGTGATCTCTCCTCTTTCATTCATGGTTTTATTTATTTGGGTCATTTCTCTTTTCTTTTTGATAAGTCTGGCCAGGGGTTTATCAATCTTGTTAATTCTTTCAAAGAACAAGCTCCTAGTTTCATTGATCTGTTCTACTGTTCTTTTGGTTTCTATTTCATTGATTTCTGCTCTGATCTTTATTATTTCTCTTCTCCTGCTGGGTTTAGGCTTTATTTGCTGTTCTTTCTCCAGCTCCTTTAGGAGTAGGGTTAGGTTGTGTACTTGAGACTTTTTTTGTTTCTTGAGAAAGGCTTGTATTGCTATATACTTTCCTCTTAGGACTACCTTTGCTGCATCCCAAAGATTTTGAATAGTTGTGTTTTCATTTTCATTGGTTTCCATGAATTTTTTAAAATTCTTCTTTAATTTCCTGCTTAACCCATTCATTCTTTAGTAGGATGCTCTGTAGCCTCCATATATTTGTGTTCTTTCTGACTTTCCTCTTGTGATTGAGTTCTAGTTTCAAAGCATTGTGGTCTGAAAATAGGCAGGGAATGATCCCAATCTGTTGGTACCGGTTGAGACCTGATTTGTGACCTAGGATGTGATCTATTCTGGAGAATGTTCCATGGACACTAGAGAAGAATGTGTATTCTGTTGCTTTGGGATGGAATGTTCTGAATATATCTGTGAAGTCCATTTGGTCCAATGTGTCATTTAAAGTCTTTATTTCCTTGTTGATCTTTTGCTTAGAGGATCTATCCATTTCAGTGAGGGGGGTGTTAAAGTCCCCCACTATTATTGTATTGTTGTCAATGTGTTTCTTTGCTTTTGTTATTAATTGGCTTATATAATTGGCTGCTCCCATGTTAGGGGCATAGATATTTACAATTGTTAGATCTTCTTGTTGGATAGACCCTTTAAGTAGGATATAGTGTCCTTCCTCATCTCTTATTACAGTCTTTGGTTTAAAATCTAATTTGTCTGATATAAGGATTGCCATCCCAGCTTTCTTTTGGTGTCCATTAGCATGGTAAATGGTTTTCCACCCCCTCACTTTCAATCTGGGGGTGTCTTTGGATCTAAAATGAGTCTCTTGCAGACAGCATATCGATGGCTCTTGATTTTTTATCCAATCTGATAGCCTGTGTCTTTTGATTGGGGCATTGAGCCCATTTACATTCAGGGTAACCATTGAAAGATAGGAATTTAGTGCCATTGTATTGCCTGTAAGGTGACTGTTACTGTATATTGTCTGTGTTCCTTTCTGGTCTATGTTACTTTTAGGCTCTCTCTTTGCTTAGAAGTTGCTGTGGCTGAGGTCAAAGAGGTTGCTGACTGTGTTCTCCTTTAGGATTTTGATGGACTCTTGTCTTACATTTAGATCTTTCAACCATTTTGAGTCTATTTTTGTGTGTGGTGTAAGGAAATGGTCCAGTTTCATTCTTCTGCATGTGGCTGTCCAATTTTCCCAACACCATTTGTTGAAGAAATGGTCTTTTTTCCATTGGACATTCTTTCCTGCTTTGTCGAAGATTAGTTGACCATAGAGTTGAGGGTCCATTTCTGAGCTCTCTATTCTGTTCCATTGATCTATGTGTCTGTTTTTGTGCCAGTACCATACTGTCTTGATGATTACAACTTTATAATAGAGCTTGAAGTCTGGAATTGTGATGCTGCCAGCTTTGCTTTTCTTTTTCAATATTCCTCTGGCTATTTGGGGTCTTTTCTGGTTCCATACAAATTTTAGGATTATTTGTTCCATTTCTTTGAAAAAAGTTCATGGTATTTTGATAGGGATTGCATTGAATGTGTAGATTGCTCTAGGTAACATTGACATCTTCATAATATTTGTTCTTCCAATCCATGAGCATGGAACGTTTTTCCATTTCTTTGTGTCTACCTCAATTTCATTCATTAGAAACATTGCCAAAGGCAAGGGAAGCAAGGGCAAAAATGAACTATTGGGACTTCATCAAGATAAAAAGCTTCTGCACAGCAAAAGAAACAGTCAACAAAACCAAAAGACAACCAACAGAATGGGAGAAGATATTTGCAAATGACATATCAGATAAAGGGCTAGTATCCAAAATCTATAAAGAACTTCTTAAACTCAATACCCAAAGAACAAATGATCTGGTCAAGAAATGGGCAGAAGATGTGAACAGACATTTTTCCAAGGAAGACATCCAAATGGCCAAGAGACACATGAAAAAGTGCTCAACATCACTCGGCATCAGGGAAATCCAAATCAAAACCTCAATGAGATACCACCTCACACCAGTCAGAATGGCTAAAATTAACAAGTCAGGAAATGACAGATGTTGGCAGGGATGCGGGGAAAGGGGAACCCTCCTACATTGTTGGTGGGAATGCAAGCTGGTGCAGCTACTCTGGAAAACACTATGGAGGTTCCTCAAAAAGTTGAAAATAAGAGCTACCCTATGACCCAGCAATTGCACTACTGGGTATTTACCCCAAAGATACAAATGTAGGGATCCGAAGGGGTACATGCACCCTGATGTTTATAGCAGCAATGTGCACAATAGCCAAACTGTGGAAAGAGCCAAGATATCCATTGACAGATGAATGGATAAAGAAGATGTGGTATATATATACAATGGAATCTTATGAAGCCATCAAAAGGAATGAAATCTTGCCATTTGCAATGACGTGGATGGAACTGGAAGGTACTATGCTGAGCGAAATAAGTCAATCAGAGAAAGACATGTATCATATGACCTCACTGATAGGAGGAATTCTTAATCTCAGGAAACAATTTGAGGGTTGCTGGTCGGGGTGGGAGGGATGGGGTGGCTGGGTGATAGACATTGGGGAGGGTATGTGCTATGGTGAGTGCTGTGAATTGTGTAAGACTGTTGAATCACAGACCTGTACCTCTAAAACAAATAATACATTATATGTTTAAAAAAAAAAAGAAGAAGAAGATAACAGGAGGGGAAGGATGAAGGGGGGGAAATCAGAGGGGGAAATGAACCATGAGAGACTATGGACTCTGAGAAATAAACTGAGGGTTCTAGAGGGGTGGGGGAATGGGTTAACCTGGTGGTAGGTATTAAAGAGGGCACGTTCTGCATGGAGCACTGGGTGTTATACACAAACAATGAATCATGGAACACTACATCAAAAACTAATGATGTAATGTTGGTGATTAACAATAACATAATAAAAAAAAAAAAGATCCTGAGTTTAAGCCTTGCGTAGGGCTCCACACTGGGTATGGAGCCTACTTTAAAAAAAAAAGAAAAAGAAGAAGAAAGAAAATCTGACTAAAGAAATAAATTATCCTCTAAAAATAAATTCTTGCATACTTTTTAAAGGGAATTTGCAGACCCTCTGAACCCAATCTAATAGTCCCAGAAGTTTATGGATTCTTTTATCTTAATAATAGTAGAACTATATTCTGAAAAGCACCCACCTCAAATTTTACTTTTTTGTATATAAGAACTAGATAGATTAACATTTTTCTTCCGGACTTTTCAAATATGCTTTTGAAAAAGATCCTTTGAAGCTACTGTAGGCAAAAGTTATTTTAAGTCACTGTTACCATGTTTTTTCCTTTCTGTTCTAATGAACATGTGAACTTCTACAAATTTAAACTTGTAATAATGACTCTGAGAAGGAAGAAAAAAGTACAGTGTGTGGAGGCTTATCCTGTTTCTTGAAACTTTCTAGAGTTTTCTCTATTTACAGAGTAGGATAACTTAAATATCGATCAATTCTCCTCCTGACATGTTATATAGCTCAGGTAATCCACAGTAGGTTTCCCTCGCTAAGTAGATTTTGATGGTTTATTTTGTGCTTTAACTTGACCAGGCCACAGGGTGCCCTGGGACTTGGTCAAACATTATTCTGGATGTGTCTTTGAGGGTGTTTTGGATGAGATTAACATTTAAAACAGTAAACTGAGAAAAGTAGATTGCCTTCCCTTATGTGGGTGGTTCTCACCCAATCAGTTGAAGGTTTGACTAGAAGTAAAACTTGACTCTTCCCAAAGTAAGAGAGAATTCTTCCTGCTTGACTGCCTTTGAACTGGGACATCAGAAATTTTTTTTCCTTTGGACTTGAACTGATTGGTTGTTTCCAGGTTTCAAGCTGTTTCTAGGTTTCTAGGTTTCAAGCCTGATAGTCTTCAGACTAGAACTACACCATTGGCTCTCTGGTTTCTCAGATCTTTGTACTTGAACTCATACTACACAATCACTTCTCCTGGGTCTTCAACTTGCCAACTCACCCTGGAGATGGTGGGACTTATTGGGCTCCATAACTGCATGAGCTAATTCCTTAGAGTAAATTTCTCTGTAGATAGATAAATAGATAGGCAGAAAGATAGATAGACTATTGGTTCTGTTTCTCTGGAGAATCTTAACGGGTATGTATATGTTAGAGAGGAGGTGATTTAATGGGAACAGAAGGAAAATGGCTTAAAATACAAGGATGGTGTAGATTTTTCCTTTTAAAATAAAAAGATGCCATGCCATGATGCCCGTTCCAAGGTAAACCCAGAATGCCGGGCAGAGCAGAGTTCTGTGGAGCCTCATGATGAATTTATTGCCCACAGAGCAACCACTTCCCTGGACTTTAACAAGCAAAATATTTAATTTATCTGCATGTCAAATCAGCATCCCAGCTTTTCTTGTACTTTGAAGGCTTTTATTCTTCTCTTAAATTGGAATGGGAAGAAAGCAAAAGTTGTTTTTTTTTTTTTTCCTTCACATCAAAATGATTTTGTAAGTTTATGGAACCAGAGGAGATGCACTTTAAATATATAATTGTTTAAATACTCTGTTTTACTTTCTGCAACATGATATATCAGTAAGTATAAGGAATCGTACATCAGAAAGGGCGGAGTTCAAGTTCCAGTTCTTCATCTTTGTAGTTGTGTGAGTACAGCTAAATCTTTCCTACCCCGGGTTTTGGTTTCTTCTTTTGTTAAATATAGAAAATACTACCTTACATTGTTTTCTTTATGGAGTCCTTATAAAAAGTAAATAGGATAATGTATATGAAAGCATATGTACTATGTGTCTGATAATTAGTATGATACATTTTAATACAAAAAAAAAGAAAAAGAAAAAAGGATTGGAAAATAACTTTACTAAGAGGAAAACAACAGTTTTGTCAGCACACAAAAAAAAGATGACTATCATTCATCTCAAATCTCTAATGTTATATTTTCTTTCATATATGAGTCTAGGCATAATTACAATTAGACCTAAGATTTGTGTCTACGGGCATGTCGGTGTCTTTGTTACAGATATACACAAGCACATTGAACTGCTTGCTTTCTTTTTCTGAGCTTAGCTGGAATGGTTCCAGAATGAAAGGGATATTGATTAATCCCTCAAACCCCCTATAGGCCTAAACATCAATGGGATTATCTTGAAAAGCCTAAAATAGAGACAGAAAGATCACAGAATGTTAGAGTTAGAAGGGATCATCGAATCCTACCCTTCCCTACCCCCATTTGGCAAACTCCCCAAATACACAGAGAAGTTTTGAGTGAACTGCCCAAGTTCATTTGGGTAATCAGTGGATGCACAGGTACTCTAAATTGGTCTCTAACTGTCCACCCTATTGTCTCACGTTCCCCCTCACACCACACTGTTCTGACTTAGGTGTTAATGTCTCCAAGGGGAGCTTCCAGATCTTTTGCCGTGTGGTATCCTTGACTCCCTCTCAGCACAGTTGGATTTGTGGTTTTTTTTTTTTTTTTTTTTGGCCTGGAGTTCAACAACTGTTTGGAGAGAAAGCACAAAAACTGTGTTTTGGCCCCTGAAGAGAGGTGATGATTGGAAATAGGGGAGGATATGTAAAGATACAAATTTTTTATTATCTGAGAACACTTTCCTTGGGAAGGAAACTCTCCAACCCCCTTATTGGGGCCCTAGGGAAGTGTTTTCCACAAATGAGTATCTGGATGTTCTCTTTCCACAATATTAAGGGTCTGGTCTTTGTGTAAGGGTCAAACCATCCATAGTAAAGCTGTTTGAGGTGGTGTTGAGTATGGGTGTTTCCATGTGTCACTGAATCACACGTTGACTTTAAGAAAAAGAATAGAAATGCTTCCCTTCTTAACTCCTAAACCCTCTCATAAAGCTTAGGAAAAGGAATAACAGAAGAAAAATGCATGACCTGCCTTTATTAAGATGATTTTTTTTTTTACAGCAGTTTTAGGTTCACAGCAAAACTGAAAGAAAGGTACAGAGATATTTCATATACACTTGCATAAACTGCCCAATTATCAACATCTGCCACCAGAGGGGTACATTAGTTACAACTGATGAACCTACATTCACATATCATCACCATCCAAAGATCATAGTTTACGTTAAGATTCACTCTTGGTGTTATACAGTCCGTGGGGTTTTTGACAAAGGCATAATGATGTGTATCTACTACTGTGATACCAGACAGAGTAGTGTCACGGCCCTAAATATCCTCTGTGCTCCACCTATTCATCCCTTCCTCTTCTACAACCTCTGGCCACCACTGATCTTTTTACTCTCTCCATAGTTTTGCCTTTTTCAGAATGTCTTATTAGAATTATACAGCATGTAGCCTTTTCAGATTGGCTTCTTTCACTTAGTAACGTGCATTTAAGTTTCCTCCGTGTATTTTCCTGGAGTGATAGCTCATTTCTTTTTAGCACAGAATTATATTTTATTGTCTGGATGTACCATAGTTTATTTACACATTCATCTATTGAAGGACATCTTGGTTGCTTCCAAGTTTTGGCAATTATGAATAAAGCTTCTATAAACATCCATGTGAAGGTTTTTGTGTGGACATAAGTTATCAGCTCCTCTGGGTAAATAGCAAAGAGCATGATTGTTGGATCATATGGAAAGAATTACGTTTAGTTTTATAAGAAAGTGCAAAATTGTCTTCCAACATGGCTGTACCTTTTGCATTTCTACCAGCTATGAATGAGAGTTCCCGTTGGTCCACATCCTCACTAGCATTTGGTGTTGTCACTGTTCTGGATTTTGGCCATTTTAACAGGTGTGTAGTGGTATCTTGTTTTAATTTGAATTTTCTTAGTGACATATGATGTGGAGCATCTTTGCCATCTGTATATGTTCTTTGGTGAGATATCTGATAAGGTCTTTGACTTATTTTTCAATTGGTTGTTTGCTTTCTTATTATTGATTTTTAATAATTCTTTCTTTATTTTGGATATCAATCTTTTATCTTTTGTGTGTCTTCTGTAAATATTTTTTCCCAGTCTGTGGCTTGTCTTCTCGATCTCTTGACAGTGTCTTTTGCAGAACAGAATTTTCTTAATTTTAGTGAAGTTGAGTTTATCAATTCTTTCTCTCATAGATTGTGTCTTTGGCATCGTATCTAGATGTCATTGTCATAGTGGTCATATAGATTTTCTCCTGTGTTATCTTCCACCTATCTATATTATCTTATAAAACTAAATTTTATAGTTTTATATTTATATTAGGTCTGTGATTTATTTTGAGTTAATTTTTGTAAAGAATGTGAGGTCTGTGTTTAAATTTATTTATTTTTTTGCATGCGGATATCCAGTTGTTCCAGCACCATCTGTTAAATGGGACTTCTTAACCAAACATTTCTGAGAGAAAAAAAAAAACATTGCAATTGGCCCTGGGTAAAAGTATGAAGTTCATTTCCAGTGTCCTATCACTTTTTCTTTGTATGCTGTTTCCCCTAATTGTACTATTTGTCTGAATTCTCAGATTCTTGGGCTTTCTCAGGCCTTTTTTTTAGAGGGCAGGAAAAGGCTCTTTCTCCCAAGGCTTTCAGGAACTCAGATTATTGCTTTTTTAGGATTGTTTTCACTTTAAGGATGTTTGAGAAAGATGAAATTGTTTCCCTAAAAGAGATACGTCTCTCTTGATTGCATTTTCAGTGGTGCCATCAGGCTCCACATGCGTTTGAGATGGCATGGTACTGAGAGTTTGAATTCTGATAATGAAGCAAGGAAACTTTTTTTTTTCACTTCGGTTTCAGAGTCACTCTTTTTGCCATATATTCTCATTTAAAGGTTCATTGCCCAGAGGAGAGTTGTACATTGTCTGGATAGCCTGCAATTTTCTGAAACTTTGAGTATTTGCTGAGCCTTGCTAGAGTCTTGTGAATAACCCTGTATTCAGACCTACATTACCCATTAACATCACCATTAATAACACTCACATGCACAAAAGTAGGCAAATATGTTAAAGAAGATGCAATAAATAGCCTGTTTGTTTTTGATCCTGGCATTTCTTAGACTAGTACCCAAAACTGTGAGCCCAGATACCACTACTTCTTGGCTCTCCTCAGTTGTTGCTTTTCTTCTTTTGACTTTGGCTCCTGTGGTCTAGGCTATTTCTTAGCTCCTTCCTTCGATGAGAACTATCTAAGATCTGAGTTCTTATTCCTCAATATGTGACCCAACACTCTCTACCCTTTCTTTTTAAAGTAGACAGCATAACATCTTGGTTAATATCAGCTGGCAAACAGTTCTTGATTAGCTGCAATAACTGCTCTCAGACGTTATTTTATTTAGTCAAATTTAGTGGAGCCCTGAGATTAATTTTGGCTTGCTTAGCAGAAGATACTAAATCCTACTTATATACCATACTTAAGTGAATTTTTCCATCATCTCCCCCATCTCTTCCACCTACTTTTACATTTCTGCCGTCACAGTAGCGGTGTTTCCCCATTGTTCTCCCACATAGCATTTCCTATATGAGACTCTTAATAAATATTGGGCAGGACTTGCGAATTCACTTCCAACTTTGCAGTCATCTTTGAACAGTTCCTCCTAAATTTTCATGCACTATAGGACTAAGATAAAGACTCTAGTGCAAGAATAGAAGAAAAACTGCAAATAGGAACAACCCCAATTTCCTTTGCAGAATGCCAGCCCTCGCCATGAATGGAGACACTGAGCTATATTCTACCAGAGCCAAATTTATTTCCTACTCATACTTTAAACGGATATTAGAGAACTGGAGTAATGCCCATAATGTTTGCCTCATGTTCTGAAAATCCTGATATTCATTCTTCCTTAATACTCCCACTTCCAACAATTTTATCCCATTTTCTTTGAAGCTAACTTTGTTTACTGCCTCATGACTTCAGACCCCACGAACACCCTCAAGACTGGTTTTTCTGTCTCCAATCCCTCTAGCCTTAACTACATGTTTTCCTTCTACCATGTTTACTGTCCTAAAGTACAGATTTTTCATCCCAGTTCCCAGTTCAGGACCCTGAAATGGCTTCCAGTTGCCCAGGAAAGGACCTGTGTAGTCTTGAGTCAGTGGCACCCACAAGTGCTATCATCCATGTCTTTTCTCATGTTCTCCTTCCATGTGAATCCCCTGTACCAGGCAGATGGATGGGTCCATAGTCCCATCACAGAATTCCTGGTGGGTCTTAGTTTTGTGTGTAACCCATATCCATATCAGTTCTGTCTGCCTGAAAAGTTCTACTTTTTTTTCCTACTTAGCTCTAATGCATTATCCAAGTCTTAACTCAAATTTTCAATTTTTATTTCTTTATGAAGACTTCCTTAGCAATCTAAAAGAATTTCCCTCTTCTTATCTTCAGCCACATTTATTACTTGCATTAATCATGTTGGCACAACTTAATCATTAGTGACTCTAGTTATTTTTTCATATGCATCTCTTTTGTTTACCCAGCTGTACAGGAAGTCCACAAAGCAATCAAAGTAAGCTCCCCGTAAGACATGTCTGATTATATCATTCCCTTGTCTAAAACTCTCCAATAGCTCCCCTTTGCAGCGAGGATGAAGCCCAAATGCTTGTAAGGCCCTTCATTACCTGACTTATGCCCACCTTTCTAGCTTCATCTACATCTGTGTTTACTGTTTCCTCTCCTTCAAACTTTAAGGCAGCAGATTTACTTTATAGATTTTGTGTTCTTGCCTCCAGTTCTACATATAATCAGCCATCAAAACCTTGAACTTCCACCTGCTAAATATCTTTAGAAACTATCCTTTTGTCCACATCCCTATTGCCCCTAATTTAAAATATAGCACCGTTTACCCTTTTCCACAATAGTGACTTACCCTTCTCATGTCCTGAGTGATTTTTTAATATAAAGTGCTGAGTTTGAAGTGATTCTGAGTTATCAAAATAGGTATTGAGAGTATGGATTTGGATATGTATATGCAGGGGTAAAAAATAAAATGGAAGTCATTGTCAAATTGCTAATTATAGGAACAGATGATGATAGGAACAAGGAAGAGAATATAGTGTGAATGGAGGAGAGGGTATAAGTCAGAACACCAAAGATATCTAACATTTAATAAATGGAATCTGAGAAGGAGCAACCAGAGAAAGAGAGGAGAAACAAGCTAGTGGGGTTATGAGAGACAAGAGGAGAAAGTGACATAAAACAATTCTGAAAGCAGATCCAAGGCAGATAAGGATTGAGATGCAATGTGTTATAATATCCATGTAGAGGAACAGGTCAAACTCATTGTGCATTTACTACATGCCAAATAGTTGACCCAGGTGAGTTGATTTAAATTTTCTAAAACAGCGAGGCAGATTTTTGCTTGTAGGACAAAAGAGGCTGTTTTTCTGTTTGTGTTTTCTCCAAGTCAGTAGAGATTTGAACAAACCTAATGCTGATTGGTAGGACCTGCAGAGAATCAGGAATTGCAGGGGACAGAAGAGAAGATAGAGGGAGTTCAGCCTAGACAGGCAGGAGGCAGTGGACGCCAAGCCCAGGGATGGGTTATAGGGATGAGTATAGACCAATAGCAGGAGGACCACAACACCTTCCATTTTCATCTGGGCCTTGGCTGGGTGATGCATGGACTGCCTGGAAGTTGAAAGAAAGAAAAAGATAAGAAAAAGATGCCATTTCTTTCTAATGGCTTCATTTTAAGGGCAATGTAGGGGTGAGCTCGTTTGCTGGCAGTCAGTTATTAAAGGTAGGAAAGTGATCAGTGCATTTGGAATCTGAAGATCTGGGTTCCAATTTCCCAGGTTTGATGATTTTCCTAAAGTATCTGAGCTGGCCTTTTAGCTGCTAAGACAGGTTCACATGTCCCAACTTAGAGAGTTGTCATGGCAACATCTAACCCAGGGCCTGCCACATAGTAGGCATTCCAAAAAATTACAGTTAAATCTGAATCTACGTTGCCCTCCCCCTCACCCTTTTAGCTTATTGAATTAGAAATCAGTAATGAGCTGTTTCAAAGCTTTCTGCCAACAGCCATTGTAAGGATAAAAAGAAAAGAAAAAAAAGAAAAAGCTTTAGTAAGTAGACAGAGCTATATTCTCTGTAGAAAGGAAGGGTGTTCTGACTTAGTGCCCACCATGCCCAGGGCCATTAATGAAGCCTGGCTCCTTTTTCTCATCATTGCAGCCATTCAAAAGGAGAAAGTTCTTCTTGGCAAGGAAGTGCTATTTTCAGAGACAAGATTAGACTCATTTTGGGCAGGAGCCGTGCTTCTTCAGCCCCGGCACCTCTGAAGATTAGGTTAAAAGGTAAGAAGGAATGACTCAGAATAATTGCATTGCTTTACTGTGAACTTTAAGATCTTTTAGTGGAGGAGTTTTACAAGCAGTGATAGATAGTCATGGAGAGAGGAAAAGTACAAACCCAGGGGACAAGAACAGCGATGCTTGACTGAATTTCTACACAAAAGGGTTGGCCAGAATTGTTATTTTTTCTACCTCCCCCAATTTCACAGGAATACTTTTAATATGCCTTCATTTTCCCAGGTTCTGAAAACAAATTTTTTCCCCCATCCACCTTCACCAGATAACTGCATGTTTTCTATGAAGCAGATTTTAGAAATTCCATTCTGAGATCAGGTATATCAAAGTAAACACTGTCTATCTGTGTAAAGTTCAGTTGTTATTTTATAATTGGGGAAAATATATCCCATAATGATAGCTCTCAGCCAGAACCTAATGTCTTACTTCTCAGCACTAATCCAGCAAACTATCAAAAAATATTTATTGATCCCTTATTGAGTTTTTAGCTTAATGCTGAGCTGTTTGGGAGATGCAGAAGAAATAAAACTAGACAGTCCCTAGACTTAGGAGTGTACAATCTACTTGGATGGAAAAGGCATGGTTTGGCTGACCACCTGATGATAAGGGGTAACACATAATCACAGTGGGCACCTGGGTGGCTCAGTTGGTTAAGCAACTGCCTTCAGCTCAGGTCATGATCCTGGAGTCCTGGGATCGAGTCCCGCATCTGGCTCCCTGCTCAGCAGGGAGTCTGCTTCTCCCTCTGACCCTCCCCCCCCCCATGCTCTCTCTATCTCATTCTCTCTCTCAAATAAATAAATAAAATCTAAAAAAAGAAAACACACACATAATCACAGCTATTCAAGTACAACCTGTACTAATTATCGTCACTTCCTTACCTGTCCTGCTCCTGCCTCCAGCCACTCAGGTCCCATAGTCAGAGACGTGGGAGGAACCCTCAACTCGTCTCTTTTTCTGATCTTCCGTGTCTGATCAATTGACTAGTCCTATGGTTTCTACCCCTAAATATCTCTGAATGTGTCTACTTATCTCTGGTCTCTGCTACCATCACCCTGTTGAGGCCACCATCTATACTCACCTGCAATACATCTAAAGTTTGATAAGTGATTCCTTGACTTCCAGCCATGCCCTTTGCCAACCCATTCTACGCAATGAGCCAGAGTGATCTTTCTAAGTGGCACACCTAACAGTGTCCTCAATTTCACACACAGCCCCAAATTTCACACCTCTTTTCATCAAGCCAGTTTAAACCATTTTGTTTAAAACCATCTGATCATTTGGTCCTGGTTCTTAAAACAACCTTGGCTTCCCAGTGTGGCTTTAAGGCACCTGCTGCTCTGGCTGCAGCTTGACTCAACAGACCTCTCCAGCCACTGAACAGAAGGATGTACAATCTGGGCCCACTGACTCCCTTTCTGCCCCTCCCCTGCCTGCCTGCGCTGCCCTCACCCCTGGCCAGGTTCACCTGTTATCTCCATCTTAGAAAAGCCTGGCACCATTAAACAATCATCAGTTCATTGTGATTGTTTATTCTGGTCTGTATCCTCATGTCTGTACTTCAGTCAGAGTAGGACTCAGTTTGACTTCTTCATTATCTCGCCACCGGAGGCTAGATCAGTCCCTGGCATTAAGTAAATGGCCAATACTTAACAGTTAAGTGAAGAAATGTGGGACTGAGGAAAGGCAAAGATAAAGTTCCTTGAGGGAAAGGTAACCCTGATCTATAAACCAGCCGCAAAGGATTGAGGTTGGTTTGAGAAAGCCACAGCGAGCATTCCATTCTGGGAAACCACTTTAGGAAAAACACTAGGACAGAGACATCCACATGGTAACAGAGAGACCCCCTGTCTGACAGAACAGTCGGTAGATACGGAAACACTGGGAAACTGGGAAAATGGCCTAGATTGCGGGGGTGGGGGGAGAGAATAGTTAAGAATATAGAAGACCTTGCTAGCAGGAAAAGACATTTATATTTGATGAGATAGTAAACATGGAGCATTGAAAACATTTGACCCAGCATCTGGCACTTGTCAGGGAGAGGAGGAAAGCTTCGGTTGAAGGACACAAAAGCTCTCTTTCTTTCCCCTACTCACACACTAGAGAGGCAAGAGATCTTCTTTCTACAATCTTTGAGTTGGAAGAGGAGCAGGAACTGTTTAAACCTATAATTGGTAGGCTGGGTACTATATGCAAAAGCTCACAAGCCCTGTAAGTCTGGTGGCTAAGTCTAGAGCAATGTGCTTCTGTGTCTCAGCTGCGTAATATTAGGAGAATTATCTAACCTCCCTACACCTCAGTTTTCTCCCCTGAAATGGGGATAAAAATAATTGAACCCACCTCATAAGGTTGTCATGAAGAAGAAGTAATGTAATTCAGGTAAAGTGCTTGACTCATAATAAACATTCAATGAAAGCAGCTCTTATTTTCATGACATATCGTACTTCTTTTTATTATTTTGTGTTTGCAGTTTCCGTTCTAAGGTAAAAAGGTTCAGCGTGAGTTATGTACCCTTGTTAAATTGGTTTTCTGATTGTGGTTTTTGATTAAATGTCATGTAAGATTCAAAGTAGAAATAAATAATCATGCAGACAAGATGTTATACCACAAAAGAACCACAGAACACAAATGAGGGGAATTTTACCATTTGTGTCACTGTCTAATTCACCTGAAGGACTGTGAGACATTCAGAAGAACTTGATACTCTGTGAATTAGTAAGTGAGTTAACTCATTTGATCAAATATTCAAAGATGATAAGTCAACAAATGTTCTCTATTCATTTATGACAAATGTGATTCACAGAGCACACAATAGCATCTATGATGGCAGACACACATTCAGAGCCTGTTTAGCCCTCAAAGCAGAGCCATGTATGGGCTGCATGGAGATGAATTGACAGAAGGATGCTCTGGGATAAGCCGTTGTGAAACTGGAGGATCTGGGGTGAGGAGGACAAGGCTGGGAAGAGCAAGAGAAACATAGTTGACAGAAGGGATTGGCTCTGACAAAGATGTTGGATTTTTCCCAAAGGAAAGTAGCAAGCCCAGCCATAGGCTCATATGCACCAGTATAAGAAATCCAATGGTTATGCAGAGCAGAGTCCATGACAACAATGTTTATCGTAATTAGGCAGAATACTACCTTGCTGTGGGGCAGCAATTCATTCATGGCGGATTCCCAGATAATGGCTGGGGATATAAGGTGAGGAATTCAGTTATTTGGAGCTAGATCTAGCAAGAACTAAATAGGGAAATAAGATGCAATCCAAGTTGATGGAGATCTAGGGCCACAGACTGAAAAGTCTATCTTTTACTATGTAGGATAAAAGAGAAGAGGAAGGTGTAGGAATTAAATGTGACTTAGTGGAAGGACAGACCATATGATTCCAACAGAATACCCTTACAGAATCTAAAACTCATCCTTATTCCGTCCAGTCTTGCAAATATTTGGTAGCTCAACTACCAAGGGCCATCACTGTGTTAGGAGTTGGTAACTTCACAGTTCCTAACTGATAAACTTCCCCCTCCTTGTCAACATTGGCTCAGAAAATAGGGCCATGGACTTGTGGTTCTATCCATAAGAAAATTCAACTGTGGGGAGCTGAAAAATGGCACAGCTAAGGAATCAAAACAGTGACTGCAAACCTCCATCATCCAAACGAGCATGGTCAGACCTACGTGCCGTAAGACAATAGCATGTTACTGACAGAGGAGAGTGATGGAAACAATCATGTTGACCCTCTAGTGTTCCGAGTACTGAGAACTGTTTTGGTAAATTGTTAGCTTGAAAATGAAATGAGAGCTTCCACTGTTTCTGATTGAACTATTGTCCTTATGCACAGGTAGTTCTGGAAACATGATTCCAGTTATGCTTAGTTATGCTTAATTATATGTATATATTTTTTCTTAATTATATATGAAGTTTTAGAAAAGAATGACTAAAAAAAAAAAAAAAACCAAAGGGCTGTTTTTGTCCTTGTTTATTTGTTTCATTTGCAAATGAATGTCTGTGTTCTCAGAATAGTAAAACATGTTTTAAAACTCTAAACATTACCTTTCCCTCATTTGTTTAAAAACTTCTTTAAAGTAACCATAGAGCTTTTGCTTTCTTCACCATTGTTATTATGTTTCTTACAGCATTATGTATGTGAGGAATATTCAAATATATTCCTAAATAGTTGATAATTGCTATGTACTTTCACAATTTATGCGGAGACGCATAACTGGAGTAGTTCTTGATCTCAATGGTTTAATGTAGCCCTGAAACTGAAAATAAAATGCTATTGAACCCTCGAGAGAAGCTAATAGGTGAAGCATGATGGTTCAATATCAATAAAAATAAACTTTGATATGATTTTAGAAACTATCTCTAAAGGTCATCTGTCTTCTTTAAAGGCCAAGACAATGGACTAAAAGATAATTTTTAACAATTTTTTTCTTTAATTCAGCTTTTCTTAGGCAATAATGTACAAATTAAGATCACCCTTCTTTAGCTACTTAAATCTATAGGTTTGTAAAACAGAAAAAGGATACTCTAAGAAAATTATTTAAGTGCCATGTTCTTTGGGCCAAATGTGTCCTTGTAAGTCTATGAGATGAACTTTTCCTGGACTAACTAGAGACCCTATGTTCCAGAAAATAGAACGGGCAGCTGAAAAATATTTTCAGTTGTTTTAAGGAATAAACACCATTTCCAACTCATTTTCTAAACTGCTTTCAATAATCTCCACTCTCCAAAAAGAGGAGTCCACTCCGGCTGATCGGAGGGAAAAGGGGATTACGAAAGCTGCACACAACGTGTCTCGTTTGGCACAGCCACAATTGAATGCTTTAGCTTTCCTGCCAGGATGGTTAAGTTAACACTTAATTAGTATGTGTACCAAACAAAACGTGCTTCTGGGCAGCACATTTTTAAAAAAATTTCCCCCCACTGCCCCACAAATAAATAGCCTGGTTTCTGCCCAAAATATTCAAGGAAAAGGCTGTGCTTGCCTGGGGCAGAGGCCAGATGCCTTGACTTCCAGCTTCCTTCCATCAAAGCCGTGCAGTTTGGAAATTAAAATCTACAG
Organism: Neomonachus schauinslandi; assembly: GCF_002201575.2. NCBI lineage: Eukaryota > Metazoa > Chordata > Mammalia > Carnivora > Phocidae > Neomonachus > Neomonachus schauinslandi. Next base: position 33,027,212 of record NC_058416.1, on the reverse strand, counting down.
CAATAATGAAACATATTAAAATGCATGCAAAGTCTTGAGGGCTTATAATATGCTAAAAACTGGCAATGCATGTTTACATCCATATATCAACTTGGATGTGCTGAAAAGATTTAAAGTGTAAAATATGCAAATATGTGTCATATTGTCACACTTGGTCTCTCTAATGGAACTCCCTTTCATCTCAAGTCGTCTTAATTTCATGAATATTACATGGCCCTCACACCTTTTACTCCTGCTGTTGCTAGGCTGAGAAGATTATGAAAATATGTTAATAGTAACTTTCATCAAATAAAAGTTGCAATATTCCAAATAAAGCATTTCCCCCCTCCTCTTAAAATACAAATGGTGAAGGGTTTCATGCTATTTTGTTTCCCTATGGGAGACTAGATAACTATAGGCCAATTAAATTAATGAGAAAAGACCATGCAAATGGCAATATTTGTGCATAATCCTGGCTGGCTGCACATATAGACAGGTATATAGTGGTTTTAAAAATATTCTTGAGGAATGAAAATAGTCCCAGATCTGGAATACTGATAGTATATAGAAATGAGTTTTAAATTAGGCTGTCCTAGACAAAAGCCCATGCTTTGATATTTAATTGTCGAAAAACCATAGAAAGTAGAAGGAAGTGGGGAAGTTTGAGGTATCTGTCCTCATTTATGAAGCTAAAGAAGAAAAATAATATTGGCATCTCAGATGAAAGAAGAAAGAAAGAAAGAAAGAAAGAAAGAAAGAAAGAAAGAAAGAAAGAAAGAAAGAAAAGAAAGAGGATGTACTCTGTTCTGTTCATCTTGGACACATTGTCCTGATACTTTTAGAATGACAGCCTTGTTTCTGTTTCCTGACACCTGCTGAAAGGCTCTTTTTAACTTGCCTTATTGATAACTTTAGTGCACAGTGGAAGGCAAAAAGAATGAGAAGCATACATTTCTGGACCTAATTCTCACCAACGGGGAAGAACTGGTGACTATGTAGAAATTATAAGAATCTTAGACTGAGTGCCACCTTGAACTCCATAATGGGGTGGGAGGGGAGATCCAATATTTGGGGTTTAATTAGAACTTTATTTTAGAGGAGCACTGGATTTAATAAATTTGAAGAAAAGATTATTTGTAACCCATGAACAGATATGAATGATTAAAGGATAGGAAACTAAACAAGTGATATTCTGACAAGATCTTTGCCAACAACTGAAACGAGAAAAGTTAAAGAACGTTTGAAAGGAGCCAGTTCTGTGGCTCTCTACAGAATGGCCCAGGAACCTTTCATATGGGCTCTGATTCTTGGAGTTTGCCCAGATGTTGGAAGGAAGGGCAGTCAGTCAGGAGGGATACAAACAAGAAGCTTATACATGTGCTGGGGTCCCTGGATGCCAAGGGCAGCAGGAAGGATAGTGGAAACTATGTTTCAAAAGATTGCCAGGAGAATAGGCTATGGCTAAAGACAGATGGGCTAATGCTGACAGATGACAAAGAGAAGATAGGCCTCCTTAACTGCTTTTCTTCTGAATTGTTGCTGTTGTTTTGCTGTTTTTGTTTGTTTTCTTTTGTATTGTTGCTGTTCCCTAAAAGGAGAGTTTTCAGATTAGAATTGTTGGACAAAAAAGAAAAAAAAAAAATGCAGCCCCTTGCTGTGTGAAGCCAGAGAAAAGAAGCACACATATACTTTCATCTGGTTTTACTTTATCTGAAATCTGTCCTTTTTGTTAACTAATATATAATCTTAGTGAAAAGTATGGAAATTTCCCTGATTTGGAGAGAAAGCAACATTCTATCTTTCTCCATCACTCAAAGGCAACTTCCCTCTGTATCATGCAAAATTTAGATTACACTCGTTAAACAATTTTATATGCTACATTCTAAAACTAAATATCATTTCATGAATAGTTCCCTACATCATTAAAGTGGCTTTATAAATCTCAATCAATCGCTACATAAGGTTTCATATTATATGTTTTTTTCATCAGTACTGGATATTTAGTTTGTTCTAAAAATTTGTCAAATAATATAAATGAAATACAAAATATTGTATATACATTTTTGCCCATATTTAAATAAGTTTTAGATAAATTCCTTGTAAGGGAACCAACACAGTTTTACAAAATAGCCATATTACTAAATTAAAAAAAATATAATACTAAGAAGATGAGATAAATTGTCCTCTAAAATACAGTATTTCCTCCTTGATTACTTCTTTTTCTTTATTGGCTGAAATGCATCAAGTGAATTTTAACAGAGAACATGGGTAAGACTTCCCTGACTGGTTCTGGTGAGTTAGGTGATTGAAAACAAACTGCTTTTGAAAAATAATGAAATGGACTGGGGGAAAAATGTTAAATGACATCAAAACTCATTGAAGAAGGTGTCTAGCATGTAGTTAAAAATAACACATAGCTCAAAAGAACAAAGCCATATGAGTAAAGAGTAAAAACTGCAGATGGCAGAGAGATACCTACTCACACTTTAGATACCGCGAGTGTCTAACACAGATTACAGAATGACCATGTTTAAAGAAATAAACAGCAAGCTGACAATACCTGCAAGACAAAGGAAAGCATATGAGGAAAGATTTGAAGAAAACAAAAGAGGACTAGAAATATAAAATACAATAAAGCAAATTAAAAACTCAGTGGAAATCTTTAACAGTAGAAATGACATATTCTAATTGAGAATTAGTACACTAAAAGATAGAGAGGAAGATTTTGTTCCTACTAAAGCCAGGAAGAAAACAAACATAAAATTCAATAGAAAGAATATGGTTTTAGGGATTAAAATGAGCCCAAGAAGAACAATGGGCACAGGACTAGGTAGAGATAGTATGCAGAAAGATAATGACTGAGAATTCTTTAGCCCTGATAATAAACCTTTCCACAGAGTCAGCCCCAAGCAAGATCAATTAAGTAGAAATTCATACCTGGAGACATCATAGAGAAAGTGTTGAAAATGAAAGTCAGAGGAAAACCAAAGCCAGCCAGCAAATAAAACACAGATTTCCTTTAAAGAGTGGCAGATAAACTGACAACTGTCTTCACAAATGCAAAAATTGAAGCCAAAAAACCATGGAATGGTATCTTCAGAATACCAAAAGGGATCATCTGCACATTGATTCCATATGCAAGGAAAATATCTGTTAACAATAGAAATGAAAATCAGGGCATTTTAAAATGAAAGCTGAGAGAATTAATCACCAGAGATTCTTATTAAAGAACTACTAAAGTATAGATTCTAGACAGAGAGAATGTGATTATTGATAAAAATTTCAGTGATATTTTACCTGTGATGCAAAAAAGAATGAAATTAGTATACATGTAGACAAATGTGAATAGATACTGACTACATAAGACAGTAATAATCTCTAGGGTATATTTTCAGATAGAATTAAAATGCCAGGCATAATGCTATGGGACATAAATATCATGGGTGTAAATAGGGTTAATGGTAATCCAAGAAGATATAAGATTTTATTAATTTCAGGGGCACCTGGTGGCTGTCGTTAAGCATCTGCCTTCAGGTCAGGTCATGATCCCAGGGTCCTGGGATCGAGCCCCGCATCGGGCTCCCTGCTCCGCAGGAAGCCTGCTTCTCCCTCTCCTACTCCTCCTGCTTGTGTTCCCTCTCTCGCTGTGTCTCTGTCAAATAAAGAAATGAAATCTTTAAAAAAAAAGATTTTATTAATTTCATACTTTGGTTAGTTATCTATGCTATTTTTTGTGCTATTTTTTTCCCAAACTTAGCCATAAAAGAAAGAATGAGAGTAATTATAGGTAGAATAGATAAAAATCACAAATTAAAATAATAGATGTAAACTTACATTGTATTAAATTTAAAGGTAACCCAGGTAAAAGGCAATCATGTCCGTGCCAGAATAAAAAAGCAAATGTTATTTATAAGAGATACATATAAAGCATAATCCACAGAAATGTTGAGATTCAAATACTACGTGTCAGCCAAAATAGATTTTATACAATAAAACACACTGACAGTTAAGATAATTACTTTTTAATAACAAGAGTTTCAAATGACCAAGAAGATATATATACTTAATATGTATACCATTAAGAATATAATCTCAATTTATAGACCAAAGGTAACCTACTTAAAGAAATAAAAAAATTACAGTCATTGTGAAAAAGTACCTCAGTAACTGATATAGCAAACCAAAAGATTGATAAGGAAATAGAATTAATCCAATGAACATATGTAATTACCCAACTAATGCAAAGCAGACATTTTTTCCCCAAACACAAACAGTACATTTACAGAAAACATTCAGAAACTTGATCATAAAACAAGCCTTATTTCAAGGCATTTACATCACGGAGAATGTGTTCTCTAACTCTTATGTAACTGTAGCAGATGACAAATGATAGAAAGAGAAAGAAAGAAATTTGGAAATTAAGAAACATTTCTCAATAGCCCATAGATTGAAGAAATGGAACTAGAGGTTAGAAAATATTGGGCGCCTGGGTGGCTCAGTCGTTAAGCGTCTGCCTTCGGCTCAGGTCATGATCCCAGGGTCCTGGGATCGAGTCCCCACATCGGGCTTCCCGCTCCGCAGGAAGCCTGCTTCTCCCTCTCCCACTCCCCCTGCTTGTGTTCCTGCTCTCGCTATGTCTCTCTCTGTTAAATAAATAAATAAAATCTTAAAAAAAAAATATTTTAAGTTAAATGATAATGAAAATGCCACTATTCAAAATGTGGCCCTCAGATGTACATTTGCATAGTCTTGAAAATATACGTGTGTGTGTGTGTGCATATGTGTATATCAGAAAAGAATACATATATACTTTATATACATATGCATGCTTTAGAAAAATAAAGGCTGAAAATTAATGAACTTTCCAGCTCCCAGGAATCTAGAAAAAATAACAAAAATAACCTAAAGATTTTATGAAAGAGATAACAACAAAATCATAGTGATAAATTACAAAATAAAAACTTTATAAATAGAAAACAAATACAATACATGCACTCGATAATGCTATCAGTTCTTTGAGAACATCTGATTCAAATGACAAACTTCTGGCAGGATTGTTCAAGAACCACCCCCCCCCCAAAAAAAGAGAGAGAGAGAGAGAAGAGAGCAAGCAGGTGAGAGAGAGAGATGGTGCCAGTAAACAACAAAAGCATAAAAAAGCACATCACTATAGATTCTTTAGGCTTGATTTCATTTGCCAAAACAAGTTACACGCCATTCTTAACATTGATGGGATAAGGAAATACAATCATGCCCTGAGGAGGGACAACACATATTTGTTAACTATGATACAATCTACCACACCTCCTAAAATTACATTTTTTTGCTTAGTAAAGACCAACCTCACTCCTCCCTTGTACAGACAAGCTCTCTCCCTCCAACTTTATTTAAAGAAAAAGAGGCAAATAGACCATTTATTGTTTCTCTTTCCTGAGTAAGGCCTTAGAGCAACTATTTATTTTCCTCCCAGTTCGAAGTGGATGATCTAGGCATTTCTCAAAATGCAGAGCCTTCAATGACTTAAAAATTCCCCATCCATGATGATGGATGACATCTAGGTTTATGATCTAAATCTTGGTGTGTCGCCTTACACCAGTAGATGAACTCTGTTCCAGGTATAACAGTGACTGTGGGGTGAAACCAAAGGCTACCCATGCTGGGCGTCTGCGCTTCTTCAACATTCAGAGCGAATATAAAAAAATAAGCATGGACAATCCTACTCTTTACCTTTACCAAAGTACCTGCTGAACCAACTAACCCACCAGGCCTTGATGATTAAGCAGAGATGGTCAGGGAGGGCATGACAGACCCTTCACTTACAATCATGCACTTTCTCAAAGTGTTTCTTTTATTATCTGTTCTAAAGCTCATCTATTTTTAACTGCTTTGATTTATTATGAACGGAGTAGCGAAGTGTATAAGGTCATGCATCCCCTGATTACAACTACAGTAAATCAACCCAGATTCATTTTAATGAGATATGTAATTTCTTAGTAGGTTTTTCTCTTTTTCTTTTCTTTCTTTCTTTCTTTTTTTTTTTTAATCCTTTTGGTGAGAGTTCATGTCAGTGAAAGCTTTTCAAAAACCAGGGTTTAGTAATTGGTTGGAAGATTCTTCATTTTATGTCTCTTGACCCTGCTCCTCCTAATTTCTGCATGCAGTAAAGCGAGGGCCATTCTAAGAAACTAGAACAGATTCATAGCAAACACCCAGAATTAAAAATGTACCCAGAAAAAGCAGGTCGTAGGTTTTCAGGTTTGTTTTCTTCCATCTAACCCATCGCTACAATGTGCACACAGGAGTGTTGTCCCAGGTCAAGAGATTTGCCACTGGTGATGGGAAAAGAGTAAATAACTGTCTGATCATGTAAGCAAGAAGAACCACTACCAGCAAAATTAATCCTGAGTTCTGTTTGAGTTATACCAAACAACCCGTAGGAAGTTTTTTCTTCACTGTATTGATTTAGCTGAAAAATTCATTTGGCTGTTTGTTGACACAGGCAATGTGAAAGAAAAAATAAATCATTATGCTTATGATTGCTTATAAGTTTTACATCTACAGAATGCCAGATAGACAATCGGATGAGTGCACATACAGTCATTAAAGCGAATCATATGGGTGGGCTTCTGGAACTCTCTTTACCACACTGCAACTGCATGTGCTTCCAAGGAACGTTTGAATGAGTATGTATATGTCAATATATACAATCATTCCTTTGATGGAAAGTTAAATTGTCCCAATCTTTCTGACCACCATATCACATGGAAAAAATGTCAAGGCACACTGAGCTTTACTTTCCAGTGGGGAGCACCTGAAGCACAGCTTTGCTACTAAGCCTTCACTTGAACACCAAGCCTTCTGTCACACAGCCCGTATCTAAATAATAATTTCAATTCTTCTCATTATTAGTATCTCTCATTATTCTTAAATCAAGTTAGAATAGAAAATAAATGTCCAGTTTTTCTTTTAATACTGTGTGATGGATGTTACTGAGCCAAAGTAAGTTTAGAATTGGTGTTTTTTAATCTAAATACATATCACCTTTTGCAGTATGTTTATTATCAACAACAGCAGGAAAACTCTCTATCCAATTTTTTGTTGATTACCACATTTGCTATCATTGTCTTTACATATTATCTATATATTTTAGTCAGAAAATTTAAGTATCAAAACTAATAGATATTAAGTGCAAATATTTCAATACTTACATGAAGAATCTAAAGCCCCAAGAAGTGACACTGGTGACAAAATAAACCCTGGGACCCAACTCTCCTGAACTAGAATCTCGTATAGTTTCTACCAAACTGTACTTTTGGTCATCAACCTAGAAGAGAGTTACACAAACAGAAGAAAGATGCAGAATAGGAAATGTCGACCACACCAAAAATTAGGATATGGGGGGTGAGTTTTACCTACTAAAGGATAATGTTTTTAAAAGACCCAAATTATGTACTGGAAGGCAAAGACTAACATGGCCACATCGAAACTGTGAAAACATAGAGGCAATAGAGAAAGGGATTTTCTTTTACTCTATTCTAGAATGATACAAATGAGAGCACTTTTAAAACATAAACTTACTTCACTGGAGGCAAGCACTCCTTTACCTAGAGGCTGGTACACCTATCACTTTAAAGGTAAAGAATGTCCGTCAATCAGCAGTGATTGGAGACTATGATGCATTTAGCACCAGATTTAGTGGTGGCACAGGGGTATGTTCATGGGCTTACAATAGATTGGTGGAGCCAAACTAAAAAAATAAAAAATAAAAATTGTGAAAGAGTTATAAATGAATGTCAATTCACATGACACTATTTTATTAGGGCCAATGTGGTTCTAAAGAAGCTTATCAAACCGCTAAAATGAGCCTCACTAATGATGCAACCAGAGAAGTCTTGAGTGGGGACTGGTAGAAAGAAGAAAAGAGAGAAGGGTACTCCAAGGCGGGGAGAGAAGGGACCCGGTTGAGGAGGCAGAAATGCCTAGGACAGTGGGAGGGCCCAATGAAGGTGGCTCTCTTTGTAGCAGTAAATACCTGCTGAAGATATTCAGAGTGAGGAAAGAAAGGCAGTTAGCAGGGCAGCCCATGGAATCTAACAGGAATGCTTGTATTTAATATATGGTAAATACCTAATAGATTACTAAAAGGGATAGAATTTTTGTAGGATATTGGTAAATTAGTGTGCTCACATTGTTTCTTCCTAACTCTGTCAGAATCCTGGACTACATGGATTTTGATACTAAATTTCATGTCAAATAATATTTAAGCAGCTTTTATATCATGCTATTGATGGAGAGAATGTACTTAACTAGTCACTCAAGGTTTTCCTTGATTGGATTACTTAAATATCTTAGAAGTACTCACTTTAAATTGGTAATTATTGTTATCTAGTTATATGTCAATATGTAAATACATATATGTAATATATTCCAGAAGAAACAAGGTATTCTCCTTGCAGACATTACACTAAAGTGTGGTAAATAACCATATTGACTGTCCAAACCTCAGAAAACTCAGGAATATTTTCTGATTTGCTGTTTTATAAGGTACACAAGATTTGTCTTTTGAATTAATATTCATAATTGATATATTTGCTCAGATATTCCAATCCTAGTATTTGTCCAACAGACTTTCAAACATAGCTTCATAATAATCCTTGTGTATGAAAGTTCATAGCAGCTTCATTCATAATACTGTGAAATAAGAAAGGACACAAATGTGTATCAATAGGAGAATGACTGAAAAATTATTGGTATATTAATACAATTGGATACTACTCCATAATAAAAAAGAACCAACTGCTTATATATTAAATAGCATGCACACAAAGAAGTGGGACACAAAAGAGTTAATAACATATGGTTCTATTTATATGGTATTCTAGAATAAGCAAAACTAACCTACAATGATAGAAAATCAGGTCAGTGGCTGCTTCTGTGGTGATGGGGTTGACTGGGAAGGAGCACAAGAGAGCATTCTGGGGTGTTAGAAATGATTTGTGTCTTGATATGCATTTGTCAGACAGTGTACTTAAGACAGTTTGCTGAATGTAAATTTTACCCTAATAAAAATTAACATCCATGGTTGTTTTTTTATGTGTACCTGGCTCACAGTGGAACCTATACTGGACTAGTTATTAGGAGGTTTGCCATTTTATCTTTTCTTCACTTTCTGGTTAATAAATGGCTTGAAAGTTTTTCTCCTTTTATTTTATAGAATGTGTATTTCTTTATTGTTAGAAGATACTCTGGGAAATTGTTGTGGGCTTCTCTATATAAAAGAATATTAAATTTTATTAGGTGCATCTTATAAATTTCTGCATAAAAACTTTAATGGGGTTTGCTCTAAAACACAATATTAATATTTCAATTAAAAAGTGGGGTTTAAACAATGAAACCTCCTGACCAGGCTTGAACTTTTCAAATGTATCCAAGTTTGTCTTAACTTTTAAATATAACTTGACATGCCTTTTCTTTATTTCTCCCCTTCCTCCTCACCACATGTTTCTGTACAGCTCTGGGCTAACATCATCTACAATTACAGTTTCTCTTCTTAACATCTCAATCAACCACTTCAATATTTTGATGTATTCTTCCCTCAAATTTCTGTGAGTCCAGCCCAGAAGACCTAACTCTACCATCTTATGCTCAAGTTGCTACATTTGGGGAATGAATCCTGATGGTACTTTTTAAGTTTTAGAAATTCGAGGTGTTCACAAGATACTCTAAAAAAGATTTCTCATTCATTTCAATGATTCTGGTTGTAGTGAGAATTAAACTGAATGGCTTTTAGTGGACTCTCTAGAAGACCAGTGAGAACAATGCCTTGGAAATTGGGACACCATGCTTCTCTTTCCAGGTACATCACACGTTCCCTGACCAGCAGTTAATTTCATTCCTAGAACATGATTTACTCATACTCAGAGAAATGGTTGTATTAAAAATAAATTTAGTGTCCCTTCCAACTCTAATTCTAAGGGTATGCTCATTGTGGTCAGAGGCTAAAAGTGAGATAAAACACTCTAAACTTAAAGCCTCCAAATGTGCACATTGTATATACACAGTTCATGATTAAAGGTAAAACATGTATTCAGAAATGTTTAATGAATTAGGTTTTCCCCAGGGACTGTGTCACTGTGCTATATAAAGCTTATTGATCATCACATATAAGGGTCTAAAAAAGAGACACTAACATTACTTTTTTCAAGGAATCTTATAACTTCAAATACCATTGATCAAAGATACATTAAAAATGCAAAACTTCTGACAACTTTTTAAAAAGATTTTGCTTTTATGTAATCTCTACCTTGGGGTTCGAATTTACAGCCCCGAGATTGAGAGTCACATGCTCTACCCACTGAGCCAGCCAGGCGCCCCCTGACAAATATTTTTAATTATCCATAAATCAACACATTAAAAATTGACACTGAGAAAGAGGAAGAGTAAAAGTGAATTGTTATTCATGATGTAAAAAAAAAAGGAAAACAACAAATAAAAAACAATGATTCTGATTGTTTTTTGTTGAATTACTTTCACTTATGGCTCTGTTTTAAAATCTGATTCTGGAGACACAAACCAAATATCCTGATCTGCGTTCTCTAGAATCAGACCTTAAAATAAAGATTTAAATGAGTGTAGTTTATTTTGGAGGTATCCTTAGGAGGGAGCAGGGAGCAGAAAAAGAATGGAAATCAATCACACTGTGCACAATTGAACCAGTTACTACAGTGGCAAATGGTACGCCATCCCACGGGTGGATTCTGGGAGCCAGTGTAAAACACATTCCCAAGTTATTCCAAGCCAGGTGCAAGGAGCGGCATATTGACACCACTACTCTTATCACTGTTGAAGGTCTAATTCCCGGACATTCACTCTTCAGTGGTCCTATCTTGCTTTGTGCTTGGTCTGAGTATGCTCCTGTGACCAGAAAGCAGCACCCCCTCATCCCCCATCCCCCACCCCGCCCCCCCGGCAGAGCTTCCGGGCTTCACAGCCATCTGCCTTCTGTGGGTATAGTTGTGATTCCTGAGAGGATATCGGTGCACACCAACAGCTACACGAGAGATACATCTGGGTAAGTTGAGGCCAAGTGGGGCAACAGTCTTCTTGGATCAGGTGAGATTTCAAGTGCATGAACTCATGAAAAGGCATGAGTTGATTTTCAGTGGAGTTTAAATCTAATCATAGACTAACTTTGAAATAGCTCAATTCCCTAGTTACTGGAAAACCCCACACCAGTAGATTAGACTGAATCAACTTCAATTTTCTCCTCACAGTTGAAAAAAAATTGGTCAAAAATGTAATTCTTTTTTTTTTTTTTTTTTTGGAATTACATGCCTGGATACTGTCTGAACAGAACTCTAATCCAGCTTTCCTCACTCCTGGGCTAGAATTTTACATTTTACACCATAAATACCAGTGGTTCTCAAAGTGTGATATCCAAAGGAGTAGCATCAGCATCCACTGGAAACGTGTTAGAAAGTCCCTGGGTCCCACTCCAGACCTACCAAATCAAGAGCTCTCTGAATTGGTCCCAGCTATGTGTTTTCACAAGGTGCCAATGTGACTCTGATGCATGCCAAGGATTTAGAATCACTGATACCTGCTATTAAGATTTTATCTACACATAAATAGGAAATAATATTTCTCCCACTCTCCATCCCCAAAAACCATGCTAGATAAGTTTAAAAAGTGCATCATATGCTGTCTTTTTCCTTTCTGGTTGATTTTTAAAAGATATATAGATAGATAGATACAGATATATAGATATATAAACAATGTATATTTATATAGATATAAACAATGTATAGATATATAAACAATGTATATTTTATCCAAGTATTTTCATTTGTAAGGTCAACATATTAAAATATATCCCATGTAAAATAATCTAATTTGGAAGCAACTTGGTAAACTAGATTAATGATAGGAAAACTGTGTTCAAATTTGTGTGACTTTCTGGAAGACAATTTTTCTCTTTAGGCCTACATTTACTCAACTCATAAAAAAGAGTCTTGAACTAGATGATTTTTGAAATCTGTCCACCTCCATATTTTTCTCCTCTAATAACTAGTTGTAATTGAAGGATAATTCTCACAGAATGGTGAAGCAGTCCTGTGTAAGCTATAGCGCTCCACAATTGTGGGTCCATTGCTGGATAGTTGTTTTAAGGAAAAGAAAAAAAAAACAGAAATGTGTATAGTCTGGGGTTTGAATGACAGAAAACTTCTTCCTTTATGCCAAAGTCTTTAATTGAAGCTGATGTATTAACTTGTCCTGTAGACTCCTGGGTCTAAAAAAGTGCAATCTGTGACCCTGGCAATCCCCTAGACTCTTCCAGACTGAGTCATCTTCTCGGGGCCAGGGTGTCCTGGTAGACGAGTGTTAAACATCAGTCAGCTGCAAAGAGAGAGGCTTCTCTTGATTCATGGCTGACTTTCTGCACTGCCTGCCTTGGCAACTCCTCTTCTGGCCTATCAGAGCTTAGCTTTGCAGAGCTGTTTCTAATATTCAACTAACATTTTCCCTGATGCATCTTTAGTACGTTACACCATGTTCTCTTCTTAATAGTGTGAGTCACCCGCACCAGCTTAAGGAGGTGCATTGCTTGTAAATAAGCCACAATCAGCGTAGTTTCCAATTGATGCACTGCAGCTCATTCCTCCCCCACAGTGAAGAAAGTACCTTTGAAGAGGACAAAATCACTCTTCTTCCCCCTCAGTGTCATCACTGCAGAGCTGCAGGGTAAGCTAGTGGTCACTTCTGAGGATTGGTGCTAGCAATCAGACTCATTTGGTGATTCATATGATTCATTTTAAAGTATCATCAGGACACTCAGAGATAAGAATGCACAAGCAAACAAAAAGAAAGCATGCATCATGGCAACCTATAAAAGTAACTAATTCTCTAATTTGATGCTATTGAAAAGAATGTCTCTTACCTAATCACTAAGTGTTCTCTAGTCAAAAAGTGACTAGCAGATTGTAAAAATGTAAGAAATGCTATTTTAATAAGGGACCAAAATGATCAAAACCTGACTCATCGTTGACTCCTGCTGAATGTCTGAGATTCTTCCAAGAGTAAAGGCAGGGCTTAATGGCAGAAGAGCCAGGAAAGGTGGAGATTCTCTAACTCAGGTGGCAGGGACATTTCATGCCATGTCGATCTTCTCGGACATATTTTAAGAGTCGCATATATCAGTAGAGTCGACAGGTAAAATATTTAATTTTATTTATATTGCTAAATCTGGCAATGCTAATGCAAGCCACAGTCTTACTTAGAGAGAGGAGAAATAAAGGAAGAAAGCAATCCCATCTTAACCAGAATAAATTGTTTACATAGGAATAGACACTTTATAAAAAAAAAAGTGTTCAAATTATTTATTTCCTCTCCACACAAGGCAAACACTACCTCCATCTGACAGATGAGGAAACAGAGAGATTAAATGTTTTTACATAGGCTCACGAGCAACAGCAACAGCAGTGGTGCCCAAGGGTTATAATGCTGAAAAAGTGAGTATTCCACTCCACCATGGGTCTAAAATCAATTTGGATGGTTCTTATTTTTCCAGAGTCCAATGTTTCTCTACCCCCAAAATAGGATCTATAGTTTCTATGGAAAGCCATCCTCATCTCATTTTGGTACCAACTACCAATTCCAGAATTGATGATCATTGGCTTACTGTATCAAGATAGCCCATCACAATGGCTGGGATGAATGGTGCAAAGGGGAGCTCTTGATCTAAGTGACCTCAAACAGAGAGAACTTCACCATTTTTTTCTGAACTAGAAACAAGGAAGCATACAGCCCTGGGAACTATTGAAAACCATATTGAAATAATAAAGAGAAAGCCTGCAGAAAATGGAAGGAGACAAAGGAATTAGAGATGAGAAATGTAAAGAGGGGAACTAGTACTGTTCTGAGTGTAGGGGAGTTCAGTCGGTCTTGGACAGATTCGCCTTAATTGTTGCTGGACCACCTTCTCACCCTCTATTCACAGCTTACATGAAGTGCATTCTTTTTACTCTGGGCCTTCTTTAAATGTAATTTGCAATTCTCTCTGTTTACTTCCTTTGTTTTCCAGCTATGTAATGATGACCCCTGCACACCTGAATATAAAAATCTAAAAGAAGCATGGAAAACAGTCTTACTTATAGAACAAAGAAATGTAGGTTTCATTTTTATGGAAGGAAAGCTCGAGAAAGGCCAGCTCATTGACAATTCAAGTTGACCTTACCATCTAGCACAATTCCTGTTTTAAAGTCTTTCTCCAGATTACAGTTTCTTCCTCTTCAAGGATTGTTTCCTGGTTGATGCCAGTTTCAATGACCTCTGGGTCAAACAACCCCTATTACTGTGTGACCTAGTATGGGAGAAACCGACTTAAAGGCAAACCAATGATGTTTCAGTCAGATACAGGAGGTTGCTGCTCTTTGGGGGAAGTAACTGAATATGCAGCCATATTTCTGGGTAGTTGCAGTCACTGTTCCTCTTATTTGACTAGATAAATGCTAGGGCCAGAACCAAAAATTAAGCTAACATTGAAAGTAAGATGATATATATATGAACACATTGTGTTGGTGTTCTATAAAGTAAATGCATTCAATATTGAAGACTCTATCCTGAATTACTGTGCTTAGATAAAAGGTGCATTTGGATATTAAGTGATCACATCTCTTTCTGAGCCCTTTGTCACTGTCATTTGACACTTATCTATACTATATTTTCTCTTGCAGTTTTTAGGACTCGCATTATTTAAACTTGCAAAGTTCATCACTTGGGAGTTTTCACTTCTTTTACATCCTCTACAGTGCTTGCTAAATACTTAGGCCCACTACAGAGGGATAAAAGCATTAATCCTTGTGTTAGGACACCTGAGTGTAAATTTTTTGTCCTAAAACTTGTGCACTCTTACCGTATTTATTCTGTTATACTGTCTGTAAAATGGGGATAACAGTGAATGTTCCTCAGACCTCGCTAAGTAGCTGAGGATTTCATAAAAATAATACATGTGAACTTGAACTTGAATGCAAAACTATGCATTGGCTATAGCTTGCCCTTCTGATTTCTCAGATTCTAGCCTTGTTCATTATTTTTGAGCTATTTTACACCTTTGTGTAACTAATAAATAGACAAACCATCTTTTTCAGCAGAGTTCCCATTGACTTCCTTCCCTGTTGTGGAAAACACAATTTCGAATCTATTTGCTATTAAATGTAAACATGTGCTCTTTTTTTGGTTTTTCATTTGAACAGGCTAGAACATCTGCCTGATTCTTTCATATGAGAAATATCAAATCTTGAACATATGTTTATTTTTTATATCTGTTAAGAAAGTCACGATCTTACCATTTTGTGAAAATTATCTTTGAACAATCTCAGGGAACTTCCCCCGAGATACATGATGTACTTACCTACCAAAGCCAGGTAACCTCCCTCACCAGAGGAGAGCATCTTGGGGGTGGTTTGTGCCCAGGCACATCTTTTCTTAGCTCCTAGAGGTGACTCCAAAGAGGTAATAGAATTTTAATGACTCTCTGCTTCTCAAATGTTAGTTTTACTCTCTACTAATTTTGTGTTTTGTGTCCCCCCTTGCCGCCCCTAGCCATTAAATTATTCCTCATTGCTGGCAGCAATGTTTGGGAATTTAGTTTTATAGTCTGATTATTTGATGATCTCTGTACAAGGATTATTTGTTTATAGAAACCTATTCTAGGTTGGGTGAGAGACAACAGAGAGTCTGGTTTATTAACCTTTTTGATTAGGAGTTGAATTTCTTGATCTGATCATTTGGTGATTGTTAGTCTCTGTTAGATGAGAGATGATGGAAAATTTAGTTTATAAACTTTTCTGTTTGTTTGGCGCTCCAATCAACTAGAATTTTTCCACTGGGAAGGATATCTGTTCTATCACAGACTATAAGATTTTGTGGTTCTTTATTTACTCTTGATCCTTGGCTGAATTTTAAAATTGAAGCTCTCTCTATTTTTGTCTGTATGTTTTGTGTCTGTAACTCAGTTAGGCGTTTATCTCCAGTGTATAAATGCATAATGTTTTCCTACCTCTAGATGATATTGATAAATTAGACTATAAAGTCTCTTCAAGAAACTTGTTCTGGTTGGTTTATAGAGATAAATAAGCCCTTATATAAGCTGAATATTCTTAAAATTTCCAGAAAATAAGGAAATTGAACTTTGATACTTTAAATGGGCAAAAAATGTATTTTTACAAAAAACAATTTAGAAATACTTTAAGAATTCAAGGGAACATAATTTAGGTAAGTCTGGCAAATGAGACAACTTAAATATTTGGGGTTTAATGAAAATGCTATGGGTTCTCTGATTTATCACTGTTAAATATAATGCACGCAAGTATTTTTCTTCTTTGTGTGTCTGTTTTTTTCCTAAACTAATATGTACTGATCAAATAAGCTAGCATTACTTCTACTTAATGTTCAAGATTATGAAAAATGTAACTCTGTGTTTCAAAACTCTATTCAGATTAATTTTATTCCTATACTGCTTGGTAGTTGTCAGCTTAAAGAAAATTTCCAAGATCTGTAGGTGACTTAAATCCTTGAATTGATATTAACTTGAGTTCATTAGTGCACATTCATTGGATATTTAGATCATTTCTAAGTAAGACAGAACACTGACACATTGATGACTAAACATGATTTTAAGTTTATGAGCTTTTGCTTCTTATTTTTACATGCTACCTAGAGGTTAAATCTTTGGGTCTGTTTAAGGACCTTGTTCTTTCTTACCACTTTGAGAAGTTGTACTCTAAGGGATGTGTTGGCTGTAGAAAACTAAGTTATGTGTATGTATAATCTTTGCTAGTCTGCTGCAGATTGCTGGTGTCTAATAACACCAATCATCCACCTCTATTTTCTTGGTGAAATAAAAATTACTTTAGTTAAAAGTTATAGCTGCTGTAAGTAAATGAGAGTGGACTAGGAGCAATAGTGGCAGAAATGCTCAGCTTTTGCTGTGAGGTGACAAGATGTGTTCTTGGTTAGTAAGAGGAAAAGAGACTAGTTTTGTTCTAAAGTGACGTGACTGTTCTAGAATAAGAAAGAGGGTGGTGAAGGACAAAACCAGGTTGTATATAGAAAGTTGTAGAAGGTTCAAGGGCAGGAATTTTATTTGCTTTTGTTTATAGTGTGTGCAAATAATCGTGTGAAAAAGCTGTAAAAAAAGATGAAATCTTAGCAAAGTTTTCTCAATTTTGATGGGATTGTTTTCTTTCATTTACTGTTTATTGTCTTGGCCTAAGGTATGTAATTCTGTGTAATCTGCACAGATTTTGTGTTTTACCATAATAATTTTCTGTGCTTTGTGTTCACTTTATTAAGACCTTGATTATTAAAAAACAAAACAAAACAGAACAAAGTCTCCTCACTTATGGAAGAACTAGTTTCTTACAATCTTATTTTTTTACGTTTATTTTTCAAAAGAGTAGACAAATATTGTTTCTATCTTATATGTTCAAATCTCCTGTTTGTTTATTGGTTTGTTTGGTTTGTGTTTTGATTTTATTATTTGGTTTTCTCAAAATGAATCCTAAATGTGAAAGGAAATAAAATAAAATGAGACTGTCATGGTATTTTTTGCACCAGAAGGCTCCTGATAAATCACAAAGACTGTTCTACCTTATAAAAAAGAGGTGCAAGAAATAATTAGATTCATTTGATATGTTAATGTTAATGACTTACACAGAGGAGTTGTCAAATCTGAAGAGATGCTTCTCTTTTCCCAGGTTGAATTTTCATTCCAATATTGTTGTTAATATAAGGAAATTGTATGCTATATGGGAAGTTTCTGGAAAGGTGTCAGTGCCTGAGCTCTCCCAAGCATGTTTCTATGTATCAGAGTTTGTGCTACTTTGCCTTGTGATACTGGGCAACAATGTTTTCTTATTCTTTGTCTCCATGCCTGATTGGAATCCCTTATTGAGTATTCTTACTTCATGGCAGTCCAGTTATTTGCACAGATTCAAA
Source organism: Neomonachus schauinslandi (assembly GCF_002201575.2). NCBI lineage: Eukaryota > Metazoa > Chordata > Mammalia > Carnivora > Phocidae > Neomonachus > Neomonachus schauinslandi. The sequence continues at coordinate 33,009,236 of NC_058416.1, read as the reverse complement.
AAAAATTGCTATGCTTTTTCCAAGACATAGTTGGAAACACTAGTTATATGGCCCACTTGTAGTCTGGAACATCCTCTCTGAGAATGATGTGCATTTAATCAGCTATGAGTAGCCACTTTTAAGTAACTAAGTTTAATTTTATGGAATCAGTGTTTACAAAGCCCATTTGGGAAAACTGGCCTGGAACCTGGCTTTTGGAGTTCCCAGCCTTAAATGTGAGCAAGGGAGGTTACTTTCAGGCAGGCCCAGGAGCTTAGAATATTAAGGGATCTTGCAAAAGTGAGGCATTTCCCCAATTTATAGGTACTATGGGTAAAATCTGGTAGGGAGAATTTCTTCGTTTAGCTTTCTAAAGAGTCTATTAAAAATTTAATCTGAGATTCCTTGTGAAAATTTCCAACGAAGCAAACGTAAAAAGTTCTATGTGGCAAATTAACACTTTTGATGCACTTATGTCAATAATCAAACTAAATCTACTGAGACCAGTCTTAATTGTAATCAAGAAAAATATTTCAGATTATTTTTGAGCAAAAAAGAAGAGACTAGGAAAAAAACAACTTGTACTGTAATGGGAAAGTATTCATTGTGTATATCAATCACACTTTTCTGTACTGACTGTAGCCTTGTTCATTATATTCAACTATTTTGCACCTCTTTGTTAATTGTAAGTAACCAATAGGCAAACTCTGTCTTTTCCAGAGTTTCCATTGACCTTCTATTTCCTCTGTGGAAAAGCCAATTTTGCATTCATTTGCAATTCAATACCTTTATTCCATGTGAATGTGTGTTTTTTTGACTCTTCTTTTGAACTGGTTATAATATCAGCCCAGTTTCCTCATACAAGAAAAGTCAAAACTTCAACATGTTTATTTTTATATCTGTATGACAGTCCTGATTTTATCTTTTTCTGAATATTATATTTTAATAGTACTATACAAATGTCAGATGCTACTGATCATTATCAACACTCTGGATCTGCTCTTAGTCACTTTGTAAGGACTGTTAATATTAACAGCAATGAAAAATATTATGTGCAAAAAAGCCTTTCTCACTGTGATTATTTAAAGAAGGGTGAATGATTTTTTTACAATAAATTAAATATGTTTTATTTTTTGGGGTGATTTGGAAAAATTCCTTTATTAATTGGAGGAGTGATTTGCTAAGTAGGGACACAGTATTTGTCAGTTGCATCTTGCATTCTCCATTATCCCACTGCCGAGGCCCTCATGGGAATGAATAGAGTGTCCTGTTTGCCTTGCCTCGCCTGTCCTGCATGAGTTCTCAAAAATATTGCTAACAGTTGTGACATTTTTTTCTGCCAGTTTTTTCTCTACTCTGGGATACTTTTCACTGGACCTTGCTGATTTAAGTTTGTTCATGTTATCTTGGTCCCAATTATGTTTTTGTGTCTATGTTGTTGCTATTGATATTTTAGTATTGCTTTTGGAAAAATAAGTACCTCTAAAATATAAAGAGGGATGCTGAGATCATTTCAACAAAAGGGCACATATTTTGTGAGAATTTTGTTATTATTTAGTATATAAATCAAGTTTTCAAAATAAAGATGCAGTGTACATCTATTAGTTGTCTCACGCCGTGTGAAAGATATACACAAGTAATAGACAGTCTTGGTGATGAGATAAATTATACTACTTAAAGCAAGCAATGAACAATTTCGGATAGTTAAGTACATCTAGATCTTGATATATATACAGATGAGATAGAGACACACAGAGAGACAGAGACAGAAACAGAGGAGTCGCTGTCTTAGGGTTTTAGATGAGAGTAATGTTAGGAGTTTGGATAGGGCTAGGATGGTAAGGCAGTCTGGAATGGTTTTATGGTCCCTGAGGTTTTTGAATGATGGCTTATTAGAATGGGTGGATCTGTGAATCAGAGACAATAAAAATTAAAGAATGACTCAGTGTGAAGTTGCCAAAGGGAATGCAGATCTATCTGAGCAGGCAGGAGCTGCCTGAGTGGGCATCTGGCTCAGCCATGTGCCAGAATGGCCCTCAATTCTTTGAGCTTCATTGTCACATTCGTATAATGAAGATAGAGCACCTTCGTGGACGATTGTCTTAAGAATTGGAAATATATATAAATATAAATCACATATATTTCTCATATCTAATTAGAACTTACAAAATAGTATTATCATTATTATTATTATTATTGGACATAACTGTTCTCAGCCTTCAGCTATTTTGAAGGTGTGTCTGTGTGTGTCTGGGAGGGTCCTTTTCTATAAAATAGAGCATTTCATTACATTGAATCACTTCCTGTCATCTATAGAGAGAAGTTCGGGTTATCCTCATCCAAGTTGCTTCCTTCTTTGTGTCTGTGCTTTTCAGCCTTTGGCCGTCATGCTGTCTCTCTGGCCACTTGGACAGAAGTCAGTTCCAGAAGTTGGGAACATCTATTTTAGGAGTGAAAACTTCATTGAATATGTACAGTGTAAAAGCAAATGCTCTTCTAATGTTCTCTTAGGCAGGTCTGAGTCATGGACTTCAGGAGGGAGAGCTACCACTGTTGTTCAGAGCTTAGACCAGGGCTGAGTGTTCCTTTAGCTTTTTTGGATACACATACTTAAAATCAGGTACCTTCATGGAAATTTCATTTGGACTGTGCCTTTTAAAAAAAAGTCACTATTGGGACACCTGAGTGGCTCAGTCAGTTAAGCATCTGCCTTCAGCTCAGGTCAATGAGGGTCCTGGGATTGAGCCCTGCATTGGGCTCCCTGCTGAGCAGGGAATCTGCTTCTCCCTCTCCCTATGCCCCTGCCTCCCCCCCCCAACTCATACTCTCTTTCACCTCTCTCTGTCAAATAAATAAATAAAATCCTAAAAAAAAGCAACTATCATGTTTTTGTTTTGCCCAGAGGAAAAATGTTTTTAGAGGCTAAGTGCTGACACATTGTTGTGTTTCTGAGGGCTCATTGTCAAGGATGGGGGTAAAAGGGACGGCTCTCATGCTAGAATATTTATGAGGAGGAGAATATGCAGAAACTATGAGGTGCTTGTTTTAACATATACATTTGTGGCCAGGCCCAAATTTGAGTTGTTTTGTCTTCTCCCAGATAGGACACAACTAGAATGAGCTTGGGAGGGCAGTTGTCTCAGATGTGCAGACAGAATATAACTTCTAATAGGGGAATTCAGATAGGCTGTGTACTCAGCCCTGGCCTAATGTAATCTCCAAATCACTCAGTATATCTCTGAGCTACATTTTCAAAACTTATTTCACTATCTGTTCACCTGTTATTTACCGTCTGACTAAAGAAAAAAGCTCACTACCATTTAGCATTGGTTAGGTAATTCTTGCTCAATACACGGTGCTATATTGGGTGCTGGGAAGGATACCCAGAAGTATGGATATGGAATCTAATTTTCAAGGACTTTACAATCAAGCTATGTAAGAAGACATATACCCTATTATATTCCTAGGTGTCAAATAAGGACAGCTAATATTGGTTGTTTAATGTTTACTATGCGCCAAGTTCTATTTGGTGTGGGTTATATGTATTACTTCATTTAATTTTCACCACAACCCTGTAAGGTAGGTATTATATCCCATTTTACTGTTGAAGAAACTGAAGCATAGTTGGTGTCAGTAACATGCCCAAGGTCATACAGCTACTGAACAGGCTTGCTAGGGTGTGAGGCCAGGAGATTGGATTGAAGAACATATGCTCTTAGCCATTTAACACACAGGACACACAATGCCTGTTTTAGGAGCCAAGAGTATGAGGTCCCAGTGAACAGAGTCTTCCACAAATGGCTTTGAAAAGGAAGAGTTTATACTAGACTTTTAAGGACAGATAAGGTATATTGGAATTTAAGCTGCCACAGAAGGAGGGGGACAAGCCATTGACCTACTTAAGGGATAAACTTTGTCAGGGTATTGGAGATCACTGTTTTGAAATCTGATCATATATCATTCATGACCCCCATTCTGCACATCCTTCTCTCTTTAGTTCTGAGTCTGTGTCTCACCATAGCAGCAGGATGAAGTCTGAGGTATGAGAAGTGATAAAAGCTGTAGGCTGGGGATGAGAAGTGGGTATGAGAACTTATATCTTCTCTCCAGTCATCGTGATGGAAGAAACTGAGTCCCAAGGAATTGAAGTATGAAAGACTGTCACTTCTTTCTTATGCTATTTCAGTAATAGAGGACTCATTTAACTAAAAGTGTTAATTTCATATTTTTAAAATACAAAATGAGGAAAAGTTCTTACCGAATTATGTTTATCAACTCTGGAAGGTGGGATTGGAGCAGTGACTCTTTCTGTTACAGTGTATTTTCTTTATTAAAAGTTAAACTCCCCTACTTTAACCTCTTTATTGAGAATGTAGCCATATTGCCAGGTAAGAATTACAGAGTCCACTCCATCCCCAAGACACCTGGTATAAAAAAAAAATCATAGAATCAAAAACTTTAGGGTGTCTAGGTGGCTCAGTCAGTTAAGCATCTGCCTTCAACTCAGGTCATGATCCCCAGGTCCTGGGATTGAGTCCCAAGTCGGGCTCCCTGCTCAGTGGGGAGTCAATTCTCCCTCTGCCCCTCTCCTGCTCATGCTCTCTCTCTCAAATAAATAAATAAAATAAAATCTTTAAAGAAAAAAAAAGAACCCAAAACGTTTAAACCAGGAGGAAACCATGGGAATAATGTTACTTACTGTATTAATGAGGAAAAAGACTTCCCCAAAGCACAGCTCTGGTTGGTGGCAGAGGCTGGATGGCAATGATTTTCTCTCAGGTATATTTCTCACTGTGTGTAGAGCTTGGATGTCATTTAATCATGTGTGCCTTCTATGATGATCCCAATGCCCAGTTCAAACTGGCGTATTACTGATAACATAGTTTTCAGTGATCCTGTAAACTCCTAGAAAGACTGTACCCTTGTATTTTCATACCCCATAGCATCTAGTTGAGTCTCCTGCACCCAGTCAGTGCATTTGAAGAAAGACTGATGTCAGGAAGCAGGGGGAGTCCCCCCAAATTACTTGCTTTTGGATGAAGATGTGAGAATCAGGACATCCTTAATCTTGAAGCATTCAATGGCTACTCTAAACCTGATATTGGTGTGTGGAGGGGAGTGAATTTGAAAATGTATTTTAAAACAAGTATAAACAAGAGGGAGTGAATTTGGAGAATTGACTTTAATCTTAACATCAAAAGGACATTCCGCGGAATAAAGCTTTCTATTAAATAATGAAACTCAAAATAAAAGTAAATAAGTTGGCCTGAATACGCTTGCCAACAGAAGCTGCTGAATCTTCCACACCTCTTACAGAGATTAATCCTTTCCTACAGGCCAAAATCTAATTATAAACCATTCTAATTAGTGAGGCAGTAGAACTGCGGTTCCTTTTTGAGGAAAAAGTCTAGGAAGAGAAGCTACTACTGCATGAGAGCTCCAGAACAAGGCCGAAAGAATTTAGGTGTGAATGCATGTCAATTGTCTTGTACCAGGAAGCTTATTTGCTTGCATCAGTTGGCGGCTGCCTATAGATTTTTATGGGGCATCTGCAATTTATTTTGCTGCTTTAAGTTCACTGTAGCTCCAGTCTCATTGTGGCAAGCCTTTAAACCCCAAATAAGCATTATGTAAAATATTATTTTGACTTTACATTAAATGGATCTTCAAAACTTTCAAGTGCTCTAGGGCAAAAAGAAGAAAATCTTCTAGGGAAAAGCCTAAATATTCCAGATATAATGAGTTTGTTTTACATTATCTTGCTTATTTTTTTTTCCTCCGGACTATTTTCACTTGGGTTCTTTTCATATCCCAGTTGGCAAAGGAATTGACCAGAACTAAGAACAGCCCTAGAGCAGTAGCGAAAATTCCGCTGTGCTTGTCAGATACTGTCTGACCACTGATTACTGCCCGAGGGGAATTTGTTTCCTTTATAAACTTTTTGGTGGGTTGTCATCACCAGGGAAACAGCTTTTTTTCCTCTGGAGAAAGCTCATGAGGAAAGCATGAGCTTAATTTTCTTCTTATTTTAAATCGTGGGTTTGTATGCTTTTTTAAAAGCATGAGATGAAAGATAGGTCTCTCCATAACACTGAAATCAGAGAAACGTTATAATAATTGGTGAGACAAATGTGATCTACCTGGAAACCCTCAAAGGTCTATATGAATCATGCTGGATAAGTACAACAGGAGTCTGTCCCTTTCCTTACTTTTCACCTATGGAAAATATGCCAATTAATCAATTCTATACTAAGGGGAAAGCTTGGGATTAAATAAGTTGTATTCGTTAAAGTTGTATCAGGAAAAAGAATTCACCCCAGGTTCAAATGAAAGTGATGTAGGGACTTTTTATAGAATTATACGCAGGTTTAGGAGGACAAAGAGAAGATAGTAAGGCACTTGGATATTTTAGTCACACTGAACTTCCAATTTCCTCCTCCTGAGCCCCAAATGTTTCAGTTGCTTTCTTTTAAAGTCAGGGGCTTCCATGGCTCTGGAGTTGGACCTCTATATTTTCTCCCAATCTACCCAAAATAGCCTCCATCCTGGTCTCCATCTTGAGACTCCTACAACCTCCTTGGAGGATCAACTCAAATGCTTGTTCATATTTGTGACTCCTCCCTCTATGAGAATTAATCATTTTCTTAGCTAGAATATAAATTCTTTTAAGAGTACGAGGATGATGTACCTATATTATGTTGTGTATAGAGTCAAATAACAAATATTCTGAATTGTGACTTGGAATGCTGGTCATCATTTATGCTGATTACTGATATTTACAGTTCTCCTAAAGACACAGTAGGATTGCATTTCCTTGCCCTTTTAAAGCTAGGTATGGACATGGTATTTGCTCTGGTCAATGATGGTAAGTCATGCATCTGCTCTGGTCAATGATGGTAAGTCATGCATTTTATGTTGAAGTAGAAGCCTTTAGAACTAGTCTACAATTCCCCACATTTCTTTTCAATATCAAGATGTTCTAGATGTTGGAGCTACATTGGTCTGTCTTCTTGAATGAGCAGAAAGTGCGGTAGAGTCTCCCATTTACCCAAGATGGACATGTTAGGTAAGTGACAGGAGAAAAAATTTATTTTAAGCCACTGTAGTTTTGGGTTGTTTATTACAGTTACATACCTTTTTATGACGAATACAGCAATTTTAAGAAATACCATTGTTATATACTGAATGTTTATGTTCATGCAAACTTCATATCCTAATCCCCCATGTGATGCTATTAGGAAATAGGTAATGAGGGTGCAACCTTCATAAATGGAATTAGGCCCTTATAAAAAGAGACATGAGAGCTTGTTACCACTCTCTTTGTTCTCTGCCATGTGGGGATATAACAAGAAGACAGCCATCTATAAAACAGGAAGGTTGCTCTCGATCAGAACCCAACCATGCTGGCACCCTGATTTCAGAATTCCAGTCTCCAGAACGGTGAGAAATATATTTCTCTCGTTGATAAGCCACCCAGTCTATGGTAATTTGTTATAGCAGCCCAAACGCACTAAGACTACCCCTATCCAGTCTGATGGAACATTTTAAATACCACTGGCTGAAACGGAAAAAAGAAAACAAACAAACCAAAAAAACAAAACAAAATATTATCAAACAATGTCCTCTAAAATCATGAACAAAAGCAGGCAATAAAGAGAATGTCAGTAGTAAATTCTTCAAAGGATATTAGGAAGAACAAATATATCAATATGAACAAAGATATGGCTGTGCTTTAGTGTACATGTGTAGAAAGAGGAGGATGTGGGCCATGAAAGAACCTATTTGCCTCTAGTAGAAGTTTTGAGATGAAGAACTGTTCTGGATATATAAACGCATAAGTAAAGCTGGCCCAGATTATCAAGTGAGCAGAGTTCATAAAATTCTAGCATCAAAGGATTGAGAAGATCTTCAAAGGTTACTTGGTTCATTCACCTCCTTTCAAGTAGGATCACACCAAAACCATCCCAGAAAAATGAGAAGCTATTCTATGTTTAAATCTTTCTATAGAAAGAGATTTTCTCTGACAGAACTGTTTTTCAGCTAGTGTTAAAATCTCTATTCTGAATGATATGCCTCACTCGCATTCAGGACACTTAATATAACACTCACCATCTGTATTAGTTTCCTAGGGCTGCTGTAACAAATTACCACAAACTGGGTGGCTTTAAACACAGAAATTTATTCTGTTACAGTTCTGGAGGCTGGAAGTCTGAAATTAAAATGTCAGTAGGGCCATGCTCCCTCTGAAAGCTCTAGTGAAGAATCTTCCTTTGCTTCTTCCTAGCTTCTGGTGGCTCCCAGAAATCCTTGACTTCCTTGTCTTATGGGTGCTTCACTTTAATTTCTGCCTCCACTATCAAGTGGTTTTCTTTCCTTCATGTGTCTCAGTGTGTTGTCTTCTCTTATAAGGACACCAGTCATTGGATTTAGGGCCCACCATAAGGCAGGGTGAACTCATCCTAAATTAACTAATTACAACTGCAAAGACATTGAGGTTTTGAGTAGATACAATTTTTTTATAGATAATATCCAACACACTCTAGCATACTTTGTGCTACTTATCCTGAAGCTGAAAATATCAATTATTTTTTAAAAAATTGCATCCATAGTTGATCTTTCTTACAGTCAATATGAATTTTATAGTGCATGTAATGGAGATGATTTTCATTTAATTCCTTTTCTTGATGGTTTAAATTAATGCAAGGTCATTTTCAAATGTCAGCATGAGCATGGCCATTGTACCAGTTTTTGGTGGGAAGAGAGAAGTCAGCTTAAGCTCCAGGAATTGAATTTGGGAAAGTAAAATAATTTAGTCATACTAGTTGATTGAATGACATGAACATTGAGACACACAGTAAGTCAAGATGTGTTATGGCATAACGCACAGTGTGGGGTTCTGTTGGCCAAAATATTGCAAAAAAATGTACAGAAAGGCAAAGTGGGACATGCTGAAGTAATCGGGAAGATTTTAGGAAGGGAAAGAGGACATAAAGGGTAGATACAATTTCATGAAAGAACACCTATGGTAGTTGGGGTAACTACGTGGTAAAGCAGTAGAATTGGCCAAGCAGTGACAGTCAATAGAATTGACTAGATGCAGAGGCCTTGCCATAGAAGAACACCTGTGAAGAGAATAGCTGAGTTTTGGTTTGTAAAGGTGAATCATGGCCCACACATGAAAGAATTTCAATGTCAAATCAATTTTAAGCTTCATCCTGTAGGTGCTGGAGAGGCCCTAGAAGTATTTGAGCCCTAAAGATATGCAGATGATGTTAAGAGAAGATGAACTTGGGGATAGAGTGGAGGTTATGTTTTAGGTATGAGAGTCCAAAGATTGTTGCAATAGTCCAGAAGAATTATGACGGCTTGTTCCACAATGAGTAATAACGGGAGGTAATAACATGTCCGTTATAACACAAAAATTATTTCCTCCATGGAAGATATTCCACTGAGGGATTTATGTTGTTTCCTAGTAATGGCATACAGAGAAAACACATTTTCCTTTCTGTATATCCCTTCATTCCTCAGGATATAAGGTCATCACTATCACCCCTAATGTGTGAAATCTGCTGCTTTGGCTGCTCTCCACTTAACATGAATTTCATTTAAAAGAATAAAGAAAAGTACATTCTCAGCCTTCAGTGTTGGGAAAAATCTCCTTATTCAGCAAAAGATAATGTAAGGTTGCCCTGTTAACTCAGCCTTGCAGAAAACATTCCTGTTAGTTGGCGTGAGCTTTGTTCCTTTCACCTCAGGCAGGTGGTAAAGGCATTTTGCAAAGGAGGATTCCAAATTAGGTTAAGCACCAAAGTAGGCAAATGGCCTGGCTCAGCCTGGTGGGGAGAGATTGGACTGCTGAAGTATATCCAAGTTCACCTCTTCAAGCCATGTTTCAGTGCAGCTCTTGGGAGAATAAAAAGGGAGAGAATGGTTGACTGTGATGCCCTTTTCAGCTTCTTTTCAATGGCCTTGCCCTAATGTTCTAGGGCTTGAATATCCCAGCAAATGATTACCTGCCTTATTCCAGCTAGACATTGCTTCCTCTGGGCTGTCTTAAAGCCATTCCTTCTAGAAGTATCAATGCTCTTCATCCCAGGGGCATATGCATATTAACAAGGTCTTCTTGGAGGTTGAAACTTTCATAAGACACACAAAGTGTGTCAGGTGGTGAAATTCAAGATCCCAGAGTGTGGAATCACACACACATACACACACACACACACACATGCACACACACAGCTAAGATTAAACATACCTAAATAATAAAGTTTAGTATCAGGTATTTTCTTAACTTCTTAATATTGACTGAGATGTCAATATTCTTACTAAGTGGATTCACTCAAATTGTGGCACATGACTATAATTCATTTTCACAGGTATATACTATTCCATAGTGTTATGATCCAACAAATTATATTACTTTTCTCTTGTTAATGAGAATTTTTGCAGGTATTCCCTCCGCCCCCCCCAATTTGTGCTCATATAAATGGTGCTGCTATGACATTCTGTTGTATATCTTCTGGTGAATCTGTGCAAGTGTTTTCTCCTGGGCATGTACAAAGGAGTCAAATTGCTGGGGTTATAGGTTATATGAATGTTCAATTTTACATGATAATACCAAGCTGTGTTCCAGACTGGTTGTGCCAGTTTATACTTCCACCAGCAGTGTTAAAAGATCCTATTGATGTTTCAACATTTGGTAATATAGACACTAATATTTGCCATTCAAAAGGCATTAAATATAACCCTTTTTTGGGTTTCATTTACATTACTCTCATTACTAAAGCTTTTGAGTGTCTCTTCATATGACCATACGTGTTTCCTCATCTGTACCTATTTTCTAATGGGTGTGCCAAATTGTCTCTATGTCTAGTTCTGCACCTTAGTTCTGGGCTACAAAAAGCTGGGAACTCATTTTCATGTCTTCGGATTTTCCCAAATAGTCTCCACAAAAGTCTTGCCAGCAGCAGTTTCTTCCATAAGATGAATGGCTTCTGTAACTTCCTGTTTCTTCTCAATTGGAAAGCCTATAGGAAGAGTTAAGAGTTTATATGATGCTATGCTGGTCACCAAACAAGAATAAATGCACCTTGCCTAATTCCTGCTTTTTAGGAACCTGAAATCTTGAACAGTTACATTGATTTAAGCCCTCACTATCTCCCCTATCACTTGCCGGTTTACTGACTACTTCCAAGTTTTGTTTTATTCTGGCCAAAGTGGAAGTGTAGTGTAATTTTCATGTATAACGCTCAAAAAATGGAGACAACATTAACACGTATTTTAAACATGTTAATAATAATTTTGTTTTTAAGAATAAAGAAATGGAGGAAAATAGTAATCTGCCATGTTAAAAATGGTCTTCTCCCCAGGCAACCTTTTCAAGTGCCCATTTGACTTTGTGCATCTCAGATACAGCTTCTGTCTGACCACTTTTCTTATCATAGTGACTGAAGATGTATACCATGTTCAAGATTCCTGAATTATACTTCAATTTGAGGCTTTTCAGAATCTAACTTCAAAGCTATTCGGAAGAAGAGCTTTGTGGGTTACTCAACTTCAAAGCGAATTTGAGATTATTTAACATTATTAAACAGAGCAATCTAAGAGACAAAGACACAGGCGAAAGTCAAAGCAGTTTTAAAGGTATCATACATCATTGTCTTTGCTATTACTTTTCCTCCCAACTGACTAAAGGTGGTCACCCATTCCAACTGTGTCCCAGGAGCATGCTATGGGGTGTGTTATGTGTGTGTGAGAGGAGAAAGTGTTTCGTACTCACAACTTGGCCTTATCATTTCCTTAGATTTCTTTGCTTTATCTTAAATGTTGCCTGATATATCTATCTCCAGGATATTGACTAAGCATAGGCATTCCTCTCTAAACAAATAAAATAGCCTATTTCCAAAAGTCACACCATGAGACACAGCTGTCACAGCATCTGACAAATACCCGTAGTCAAGGATATGACCTAGCAAATCTGAATGCACTCTCTCATTTTTCTCGTATTTTAACATTATCTCTCCTTCATTCAGTAGCATTTGTCAACCTGCCTCTATCCATGGCAACCCTTCGTATTTTAATGCTCTAACTCTTATCCACAAACTAAATTTACATTTCTTGCTGTTATAAATTTTATTTTGTTGAGAAACATTACTTCAAGAAGAAGCTCAGTGAACTCCCAACAACAAGAATTTCAGAAGGAAAAAGCACTCCCTTTCTTTATAGACCAGAAAGAGGAGAACAAATAAAAACAAACAAACAAAACAATTAAGGTAAGGTTTTATATCAGTTTATTAAGTTGCTCTGCCTATTCTCATCTACCTATTGAAGGACATTGGTAGAGGATTGGGATGTCAGTGAGCTGAGTCTAACTCTGCAAAAGTGTTTGAGGTCGAGGCATTTGGGTGTCTCAGATGGTTAAGCATCTGCCTTCAGCTCAGGTCATGATCTCCAGGTCCTGGGATCGAGCCCTAAGTTGGGCTCCCAGCTCAGCGGGGAGTCTGCTTCTCCCTCTCCCTTGGCCTCTCTCCCTGCTTGTGCTCTCTGTCTCTCTCTCTCTCAAATGAATAAATAAAATCTTTAAAAAAAATTGAGGTATTGTGCATTTATTTATTGCAGATGGAACATAAACATATGGGTACAGTATGACATTCAAAATATATATATATATGCCTGGGTGGTTCAGTCAGTTAAGTGTCCAACTCTTAATTTCAGCTCTCAGGGTTGTGAGATCGAGCCCTACATCAGGCTCCACTGTGAAGCCTGCTTGGGATTGTCTCTCCCTCCCTCTCTGCCCCTCCCCTGCTTGTACTCTCTCTCTCTCACTCCGTCTCAAAAAAAAAATATATATATATATGTATATGTATATGTATATGTATATGTATGTATTTACACATACATATTTAATGTGTCTCATTTTAGATGTGTTTTCTTCAATTAGTTAAAGTTATAGAAGTCTACAGGAGCAAAGATGTTATCGATCATTTGCCCACAAACCTTATTTGATAAGAAGGGTGATCCTATAATTTATTTGTCCGAAAGTGGACATTTTTGAGGATGAAAAAGGATTGCATTAATAATTAGAGAGTGACAACAGGCATAAACAGGGGCTATGACCGGCAATGAAGGGTAACTGGTCACCCTAATCTTAAGGCATCCAGTAGTTAAGTGGCTTTGTCAGATGCCTTGCAAGTGCCACACAACACCAGAAACCAGGTTTCTTAGTGTCTCATTAGGAATACATTGGAACAAATGAGTTAACTACAATTTGAAAATGTGCCCTGATCATTTTGCCCAAGGTCTGAAGATGAGTCATATTAAACCACTGACCTAAGATAATGGAATTAATCTTGCAACTGCATTCTCCCAATTTCTCACTGGACTTAGGATGGTAAAGGATTCTGACAGCATGGCTTCCCTTTGGGCAAACCAAACCAGGCTGACATGATCCACTCTGATTTGGCCAACTTGTCAATGAGAGGCAGGATGACCTTCTGTACATATGTACTCCTCTCAACATCTCCCTGGGTGCATGGTGGATGTGTCCTGGGCCTGATACAGGGAGGAGTGATCAGTTAAGGTGGTTTTTTCATCCATCATTATTCCTGCTGCCCTAGTTAGCACTGTAGTAAATGAGAGGCATGCCTGCCATTCTTGCTCATTTTGTCTTTAGTTTGCCATATGCTGAATATCTATTGGGTACCAGAAATACGCTAGGGGATTTCACATACATCACTTAATTTACTGTGTTTCAAGATTTGAATAATATCTCCTACTAAATGAGTCAGATGAATTTCTGCATCTTATAGGCTGCCTACTTCACTATGGGCCCTAAGGTTACATGGGAAGCCCTCTGAAGGATTCTTTCTGCCAGTTTTCTCATAGTCATGAAAGGCCTACCAAGATTTCTGGTTCAGAAATAACTCCTGTTAAATCCCCATCTTTACTCACCAAAAAAAGCAAAAGAAATGAAATTCCTGCCATACTTCAGGACCCATATTTTAGAACAGTGAAGACACATTTGGATTTTTGTAGATGTATTTTTCCAAAGGAAATTTGTGGAGAAAGAATCCAAGATAAGTCTTTGGTTCATACTGACAAAATCTGTTGGTTGAAGAGTCATATGGAGAGGCCTTCCCTAGGCCTAATAGGTATCTTGTCCCCAGAAGGGTAAAATATTTGAGAAGGAATAATTCAAAGACATAAATGACCGTATTATAAGGAGGAGGCAGGTAGGTAGCATAACAAAATCCAAAAATTGTGTTTCCAAAGTTTCAAGTAGCAGGAAGGAGATCGAAATTTTTCATGGAGAAAATGATATTTAAGGTGGGATTTGAAGAGAGAGGTAAAGTTCTTACTTAGACAAATAGAAGAAGACAAATCAATTTTCCAGGCAGAAAAAATAGCATGAGTTACAGCATGGAAACAGGAAAATATACAAAGGATTATGATCATGGACTAAGCAAAATCAACCCTTAGCTGGAATTTGGGGGCAAGAAGTAAATTGTGCAAGATTAATGGTAACTCAGATTATTTATAAATCCCTTCTCAGGAGAAATAAAAAAGACACAGTATATTCAAAACCAATACTACTTTTTAATAAAAGGCAACTTCTGAGATATTAGGCTTTGTGTTTTTTTAAAGCTGTGTCATGAATGTTATTTCACTTAATCTCCATAACATATCTGGTAAGTCCATTATTTCATTTCGTGGGTTGGATTGCTGAAATAAACAGAAGTTCATTGCTTCCTGTTGAGATTTTATTTGAGTTTTGAAAGGGGGACAATGTTTTTGTCAGGAAACTTCAGTGGATTAAGCCACTGCTTCAACCATGTTAATAAGCTCCTGCATGCAAACTGTGAGCAGAACCTTGCCAACTCCAAACTGCTGCTGCCCGGTGGTCTCAACAGTCCACCTGCTGTGCACCTAGCACTTCAGTCCCGACTCCTGGGCCCAATAGACTGAATATTGGCTCTGGCTGCTGGCCTTGGCCTCTTATATACTGAGGCTGCTGCCTGCAGTCCTCATTGCCATCTTCAGGCCCAGCTTCCAGTCCTCTAATGCAACTGACCATTTTCTGGGCTGGCAGAGACCATTGTGCAGATGGGGTCAGTACGAATGTCCAAGTGGCAAATCAAAGTAAATGCAGATGGGAACGCAAGGTGTAGCCCAGGCCCTGGATCCAAATATGATGGGAGTTTAGAGAGATTAAACCTGCTAATTAGTGACCTTGGAACCATCCTCATTGGCTAAATAATAAATGAAAATTGAGCTGAGTTGGTATTACTAGTAAATCCAATTCAGGGACCATGAAAAATGCAACGGATTCAGCTAGTTTTAATTCCTGGGGGTCATATGTAGGTGTATGAAATAGTAGGGCCATATACTGTTTGCATTATGTTTAGCATGTAATTTATACTGTTCTGTTTAGACTCTGTACTTTGCTCTCAGCCTCTTTTTATTTTTATTTTTACTTTTTTTAAAGGTTAATTAATTTATTTTTGAGGGGGGTAGGGGCAGAGGAAGAGGAAGAGGGAGAGAATCTCAAGCAGACTCCCTGCTGAATGTGGAACCCCCTGCAGGGCTCTATCTCACCACCCTGAGATCATGACCTGAGCCAAAATCAAAAGTCAGGGGCTTAACTGACTGAGCCACCCAGGTGCCCCTCTTTTTTTTTTTTTATTTTTACTTCAGTTTTTTCAGTCTCTTTTAAATGAAAATTTCTTTAACTTTTTTCCTTTGGAAACTATCTTGTTTACCTCTTCCCAAACTTTGTTCCTTGCTCCACACCCCCAAGTCTTAACAGAAATACTCTAGTGGAAGTTTGTTTAGTGGAATCAGCATCTACATAGCAAATCTCCTAGGCTTAAATTAGTAAGTCCTATGAGTGTTCTGAGCTCTCTAAATTACCCCTTCCCCAGTTCTATTCAGACAGCATCCATAAAAGGACACTCCAGTCCCCCAGAGTGGGAAATATACTACTTTTGCTATAGGAACCTCTAAGCTTGAGTGGCAGTTCCCCATGTTTTAAGCAAGTGAGTGAACCTCTCTGAGTTTTCCTTGCCCTGGTAATCTCATGGGAGGAATACTTACCGTCTTATGATCCTTACATGGTGGTTACTAGGATCAAACGAGATAGGGCATACAGATACATATGGTGAATACTGAGCCTGTCATTATTTAATTTTTTGACATTTTGTTCATATGGAATTTGGCATTGATTTATATTTTTGAAAAATATAAATTAGAATACATATCTATCTTAATTATTGGGTTTTTCATGCCTCCTGCATTTTGTTCCTGACATGAAGGCCTTACCTGCCTCCAGTCTAGTCCTCCCCCTTTGCCTCACTCTAGTCCTCCACAGCAAGCACTTACACGGTGGGAGAGCAGTAAATTTCAGCCAACCGGATACCACTAAAGAGAGCCACTGAGTGTGCTGGAGATCATCAGCAGCAAAGAAGAAACACCGGCACCCCAAGACAGTTAGAAAAAACTGCTGCCCCTAAAATATTGTTAATGTTGAATCCCTTTCCAGAAGAGATGACTACTTCTGACCTCTCATTTCCCATGAGGATGAAAGTACCAACTTCTTAGCCTAGCTTCCAAAATGCACTACAGTACCCCCTCCTGCTGCCCATCCAGTGTTCGTAAAACCTCAATTGATCTGTCCATTCAGTTGATCACCACTACTGCTAAGACATCCTACTCTCATTTCAGATGCCAAGTTCTTGACTCCCTGGTCTTCTTTCCTAGAATTTCTTGTTCCTCTTGAGTAGAAAAAAAAATTCTCACCAGAGTATCAATTTCAATGGAATCTTTACTTCTCTGTTAGATCTTCCCAGCTGATTCCAGTTCAAAATGACCTCCCTTCCTAGTATCCACAGTGAGAACTGCCTAATAGGATAGGAGCTACATACATCAGTTTTCTGTTGCTGTTTAACTTTTTATATGTCCTGCTTTATTTTTTCTCCAACCCGCTGGTAAAATCCCAAGGAGCAGAGAACACATCTTAGGTTTTACTTCCTCACTATGAATTTTTACACACACACTCACTCACACACATACTCTCTCTTTATGAGGGTCTATAATATTCTCATATATTTCAAACTATGTCATTCATACCATATAATTTCTGTTTTTAAGCATTTAATTTAGGATATTGCTATATCTTGTCCTAAAATATTTCTAGTAATTTTTTGTGAATTGGTTTATTTCCCTAACTTGATTATTAGTTCCTCTGTGGCAGGAAATATTTTTTCTTCTCTTTGGTCATCTTTAGTAACTGCCAAAGACCACTGGATTTTTTGGCAATGTATAGCTCAAACCCTTGAGGAATAAACAGATACCTCTGGTTGGAGTAAAAAACAAAAACAAACTATTGTCAACTTTCCCATGATCCAAAATTGCTCCATATTTGAGGACTTTACTTGTTACCTTGATTACATGTTTAGTATATTTAACTTCATTATGAACTTTTCTGAATTGTGTAGATAGTTGCTAAATGAATTTTATAGGTTAAAACAATGTTCTTGCATAGAGACAAAAGAAAATAACAAAAAACTTTAGAAACATATGTCTTTCCTTTTAATATTGTATTTACAAACTCACAGGAACTATTTTGAAATTCCATAACACTCCTAACAAAAGCCATCTCATAAGCTGTGGCCATTTTTGTCAAGAGTTAACCCAGGAAGAAAGACATGGGATTGGAGCCTATGGATAAAGTTCATCTGTAATTAAACTTGACAAAATATAAGTCCCTCTCAAAGTAGAGTAGGATCTCAACAACAGATCAGTACAGGAGTTGCAGGGTTGGTAGTCAACTTATTAAGCCTAGCATGGTTGCCTGGCCTTATTTGTATCTGTTTACCTCCAACTGTCTTACAAGTAGTTTTTTTCTGACTCCATGACTTGCTGTGAAATCATTCTTCCAAAAAGGAAATATGATTTCCTAAATTTAGTTGAGTGACCTCACTTTGACACCAAATATGAAGTGAAAAGGACCCTAAAAGAGAAGTGCTTAGGCTGACATTTTACCTCCAAAGTTGCATTGCATCATCCTAAAGTATGCAGCTTTTAACTGGAGCATCCCTCTTCTCCCTTAGTGGAATTCATCTTTCATATTGGAGTTCTCCCCTTTCTTTACATTTTCAACTGAAGTCTTAACTGAACCAGTGGTGTACTGGGTGTACTGGCTCATAAGCACCAATTTTTTAATTTTCAGAATGTTTAAAATCCAGTCATTAAACAGAGCTATTATTGAGAATTAAATTATATTCACTATACTTAGAGTACATTAAAACCAACAACAAAAAAAGATTGCTCAACATATCCTCCTATATAGCTTACTCTGTTACTATTATCTATGCTTTTGAAGACAGTTATGTTTATTCTGTCTTTTTTTAAAAAAAAAGATTTACTTATTTATTTTAGAGATAGGGGTTGGGGAGAGGCAGAGGGAGAGGGAGAGTCTCAAGCAGACTCCACACTGAGTGTGAGCCCGATGTGGGGCACGGAGCCCGACACGGGGCTTTATCTCACAACCCTGAGAACATGATCTGAGCTGACACCAAGAGTCAGGGCTTAACTTACTGCACCACCCAGGCACCCCTGTTTATTCTATCTTTATAGTGGAAATGTGGTATCATGGCACTGTGGACGCAGCATCTCTTTCTGACCCCACATTCAGTTGCATTATATTGGTGGCTTGAAATTCACAGAAACCAGCAAACACTACAAATTAGGGCTTGATTTATTGCTTTGTTGATTGTCTTGACTTAAGAAGGTGATGGAGCAAGAGTTATTAACACAGATTAAACTTGAAAATATGCTGTGTTAGTAGCCCTTACATTATGAATAGCACAAAAACTGAGGAAACATTCTTCCAGCATTTTAAAACAGTTAAGTAAAAAAAAATGTCATTTTTGAATAAGTGAAGTTTCTGCACGTCATTATTTTACTTTATTCTTACTTGCAAATAGACACAACATGTCAACCAACATTAAGTCCAAACCATACTCAGTAGTCATTTATAATCATAGATTGACCTCAGCTATAAGAGATGAGCAAAAATCACCATTCTAAGACTATTAATTGGGTATATGGATGTTTAGTAGTAATTACTGTATATTGTTATTATTTATAAATTATGTGCCATACAGTTTTTTACTTTTTAAAATTTATGACACAAGTATGTATGTGTGTGTACACACGGCTACATGCATGCACATGTGCACACATATGGACATACAGTTTGTATTTTTGGAAGGTAGAGGAACCAAACCAGATAAACCAGAAGTTTAACATTTGCCGGGAGAGCACAGCTGATAACTTAAGTGTTATCAGATAATTAAAACTTTTACCTAATAAAGGTATAAGATGTGGCCCTCTTCCCCCACCCCATCAATGTATTTTCATTGGATTAGTGAATTCTTGATGTCTCAAAGCCTTCACATCATTAAGGTTTATCAGTGAAATGAAAGTCAGGAAAGTTTCTATTTTGGGGTGGTAAGATTGGAGACCTTTTCCTATTTCCTTTAATAAAATCTTATAACTTTTGACTGTCCATACGATACTTATCTAGTAACAGAGGATTAGTCTGTTTCTTCTCATATATGCTTCTGATATGTATGGCACGCCCTCAAAGTAGTTTTCATATCTTAAAATTCCCCGCATGCAGGAAACATGACCCATATTGTTTATAAGTAATCAGCTACTTTTAAAGAAGGTAAATGCATATGTGCCAATATTTATAAAATTTCATGCATAATATCAGAAATTGTGGCAAATCCTTATTAAAACCAAGATTTGCTGATGCCAAGGCACTCACCTGATCAACAGTTTGATTACCATATGAAAAAAGAAAATAATTTTTGGATAAATTTGTTAGTGTACCCTGGTTAGCTCCTAATTTTCTTTTTTTGAATGTTCAGTCCTGCAATAGTTCCAGTCATTAAAAAAATATTCTTAACAATGGTTTCAAAAATATCTCTTCTCTTAGGTCTTATAACAAAATTCCTCATTTTTATGTATAGTCATAATAACAAAGATTTAGAAATTACTTTAAAGTTTGCCTATACACCTCACATAAATTATTATATATATTTAATTTTTATAACAGTCTGTAGACCAAAATGTTATCTCCTGTATGTTTGATGAAAGGTAACTGAAGCTCAGAAAGTCATTACAGAGAATCAGTTATGGAGATAAACTCAAAGATAGGGAGGTATCCTGGTTCCATGTCATATGCATTTTCGTAATTAGGAAGTTATTCTTTTGGAATAAAAACAATAATGTGTGCAATATAGGTGAAATAATAGTTATTCTACATAGTTGTTAACTGTTTCTTTAGAAATTCATTTCCTATATGCTTAGCTGGTCTGTTCGGACAACTTTTGGATTTCTTCCATCTGAATTTATATATATCTGGCTTGGGAATTCTCATTGGTTCACATTTTTTTTTTCTGACATGGTTGTCCAAAAAGGTAAGGAGAAAGACAAGTACTATTGCTTTTTGCTGTCTCATTGGCTAAAATGCCTGTCGCTTCTTACAAATTGACTGAAACTCCTGCCATCTGCTGCTATAAACCTCATCTAAATGTAAATTAAAACAAATACATTTCTTGAGGGAAAAAAAAACTTTAAGCACCATAAACCTTGGCTCATTTTGTAGTGGTTTAATGATTTTTCTGCCAACCAAGTTTTCCAGCTTCCAAAGAGATGTCTAATGACAACAACACAAGTGCCCTGGAGAGAACTGTATGAAGTCCACGCTCCCATTCTCCTGGAAATGAGAGATTCAGTGGAGAGGTACAAGGGTCTGCCATTCGGAGGGGAGAGTACCTGAACTTGGCGTATTAAGCTAAGTTACAATGGATGATTAGCTCATCAGACAAACAGAAAAATGAACATGTCCCTATTCCATTCATGGTTTTTGGATAGACTGGACTCCACTTCTCTGATTTTTCAGTTACTCCTTCAATGAATATATATGGAGCAGCAACTTTTGATGAAGAGTGATTCTATACAGTAGTTTTCAGAAGAAGAATCTTGCTTCTGAAATGTAAGTCTTTGTCTCCCACCCCTGCTAAGGTGTGGTTTCTGATGCACTCTGAAAAAGGCTGATGTCCTGTCCAAATTTAAAATAACAAATTTGAAGATTTTAGAGGGCATGTTAGCAAATATGGTAAAAAAAAAAAATAGTAAATTCTATTGGTCCTGCCTCCTTAAACATATAATCTGCTTTGATCTTGAGTGTTGGGTACATCTTGGATTCTATAGCCTTTGCCAAGCGGGTTCCTACCTGAATTTTCTATGTAGCTCATAGGTTTCCACTAAAGTTGCTGACTTGTGTTGAAACCCATTGAACTTGAGTCACTCCCTGGCATCTGACTTGGCTAACTACAACCCCACCTTTGTGTATTGATTTAAACATGGACTTATAATCTAGAACCAGAACTTTGCCTACTTGTTTAAATATTGTCTCATGTTGATATATTCCTTCAAGAATGTAAATTTCTTGCCTCATGACACACCTCCATATCATCAATACAAAGTAAATGTTGGCAGAGTTTATGTCCCCTCCTTGGTTTGGTTCAACTGGAACACATCCCAAGTATACATGGACACAGAAATTACGATTATATGTGCTATTTAATGTCTATTTTCCCAATCAGACTATAATTTCCCTAGGGCCAACTACCATTCATTACTCCCTATCAAAATTCTAACATAGTATCTGTATAAAATAGGTGTAAAAAAATTCTTGAATGTTAAGCAAAATTAGAAGGAAAAAAAAAGGGGGGGTCGCCTGGGTAGCTCAGTCAGTTAAGTGTCCAACTCTTAATCTCAGTTCAGGTCTTGATCTCAGGGTCGAGAGTTCAAGCCCTGTGTTGGACCCCACACTGGGTGTGGAGCCTACTTAAAGTCAGAAGAAAATTTTGTGCTTATGTCTTTAATTTAGACTGTGAAGACATGGCAAACTCTAAAATTTATACACATATTTTAAATTTATATTTATAATAAATAAATATTTATTTTCTCTCTCTCAATTATAAGCTAACTATAAGCTAAGCCCATACCTGTCCTCATTAGGATCATCTCCATGTGACAACAAAGAACCCTCAAATCTCAATGGGTCCAAACAACACAGATGTATTTTTTACTTATCTTTCATGTTATTCAGTATGACTAGAGGCTGTGCAGAGTGTCAATCCCACTTGGAACCAGGCTGATGGAGAAGCCACTGTTTGAAACATTGTTATCTCCATGATAGAGTGAATGAAGAAAAGGTCTGTAGGGTCTCAGTATAATTGAGTGCTCTGGCTTTCACTACTCAATGGCCAGAGCTAGTCAAATGGCCAGACTGAAACATAAAGCGAGAAATACAATCCTACCATGTGCACAGAAAGGAGAACTGCATGCATTTGGAAAACATCCTAATGATTACCAAAACATCTGCTCATGCAAAGTAGAGAAGATATGCAACAATTTAAAATATACTTTGGCTTAAATTTTGTCCTGGAATATGCTAATGATGGAAGACAAAATTTTAAACATCTCAAAATAATATTTACTTTTGAGTATCTCTACTCTGTGCATATAGATATGAACTGAATCACAACTTAGATAAACAGGAGATCACTCAAATAAAATTTACTTCCCTTCCATTTTGGGGAAAATGCAATCCATAAAATAATCATGCAGCGAGGTAACCTTCTCAGGTAGGTCAAGTCCAATCCAGGGAAATATGAGACTGGGTCTGCTTTAAGAGGAGAAGGTAAGAAATTATCTGTATATGAAGTACAGGAATAAAAGCTTTCTGAAAGACAATGTTACACAGATATGCATGAAATTATTAATGGTTGTGGTTAGAAGCCGGTTAAACACTTATTGAAAAGAAGGCATTATCTTCCATAATCAGACTTCTTAATATGTTAGGTGTCAGTGTTAATCTCATATTATTTCATAATTGTGACCACCATTATCATAATTGAATAAAAAGAGAGGGCATTTTGCATGTCTGTGTAAATCAGCAAGAGTTCCTACTTGGTTAGTGGGGGTGCTGATTCCTACTAAGGAAATATCAAGGGGGAAATCTACCCTTTCATATAGAAGATCCTTCATCTTTAAAGATCTAGATCTCCAAGATCATTCTATTTACACTTAGTTCTTAAAAAAAAAATTTGTTGGGGTGTGATCTACATAAAAAACACTGTACATATTTAATGCATACAACTTGATGAGTTTGGAAACAAGTATATATCTGTGAAGCCATCCCCACAATCTATGCCATAAACATATCCGTCATCTCCAAAAGTTTTCTATTGCTGTCTTAATGATGATGATGTTAACACTTGACATAAGATCTAACTTCTTAGCAAAATTTTAAGTATATAATATAATATTGTTAACTATAGACACTACGCTGTATGGTAGATCTCTAGTTCCTATTCATCTCGTATAACGGAAACTTTGTACTCTGACTAATGCCTACCCATTTCCTCTCCACCTAGCAACCACCGTTTTACTCACTGCTTCTATGAGTTTGACTATTTTAGATTCCTCATATAAGTAGTATCATGAAGCACTTTTCTTTCTGCATCTGGCTTATATCAGTTAGCATAATGTCCTCCAGGTTCATCCATGTAGTTTCAAATGACAGGATTTATTTTTTAAGGTTGAACAGTATTTTATTGTGTGTACATATTTTTCTATCCATTAATCCATTGGTGGACATTTAGGTTGCTTTCATGTCTTGGTTATTGTAAATATTGCTACAATAAACACAAGTCGGCAAATATCCCTTTGAGATCCTGATTTCAATTTCTTTAGGTATAGACCCAGCAGTGGTATTTCTGGATCATATGGTAATTCTATTTTTAACGTTTTGAGGAACCTCCATACTGTTTTCCATAGTGGGAGCACCATTTATATTCTCACCAGTAGTCTGCAAGGTTCCCCTTCTACTACATATTTTTCAATGCTTATTTTTTATTTATGATAACCATCCTAACAGATGTAAGGTGATACCTCATTGTGTTTTTGTTTGCATTTCCCTGATAATTAGTGATGTGGAGACCTTTTATGTACTTGCTGGCCATTTGTATGAATTCTTTGGAGAAACATCTATTTAGTTCTTTTACCCATTTTTTAATTAGTTTTTTTTTTTTTTGCCTTTTTTACCTTTTGGTTTTTGTTTTAATATTGTATGAGTTCCTTATATATTTTGGATATTAACCTTTATCAGATATACAGTTTGCAAATATTTTCTCCCTTCCTGGCGGTTGCCTTTTCACTTTGGTGATTGTTTCCTTTGCTGTGCAGAAGCTTTTTAGTTTGATGTGGTCCCACCTATTTTTGCTTTTGTTGCTTGTGCTTTTGATGCCATGTACAAGAAATTATTGCCAAGGTCAATATCAAGAAGATTTCCTTATATTTTGTTCTAGGAATTTCACAGTTTCAGGACTTATGCTTAACTCATTAATCTATTTGGAGTTAACTTTTGTGTATGGTGCTATAGCTTTACATCTATAATCTATATATAATCTTATGTCATGTATAGTAATTATGGATTCTAGAAAAATGGGTCTATAAAATGGATTCTAGACCTAAACATAAAAGCTAAACCACAAGGATTTCAGAAGAAAACAAAAGAAACTATTTTCTTTTTTTTTTTTTTTTTTTTTTTTTTTTTAAAGAGTTTATTTATTCATGAGAGACAGAGAGGGAGAGAGAGGCAGAGGGAGAAGCAGGCTCCCAAGGAGCAGAGAGCCCGATGCAGGACTCGATCCCAGGACCCTGGGATCATGACCTGAGCCGAAGGCAGACGCTTAACCATCTGAGCCACCCAGGCGCCCAGAAACTATTTTCTTGACTTAAGAGCAGGCAACAATTTTTTAAGCAGGACCCATAACAATAAGCATAAGATAAAAGAAAGAAATAATTACTGAGAGTTCATGAAAACTTAAAAGTTCTACTCATCAAAACATATTGTTAAGAAAATAAATCAGCACAAACAGATGTGTATATATATATACACAAACACAGAAAGAGAGAGAAAGAGAGAGAGATGGAGATTTTTTTTTTTTCTTTTAAGGCTATCTAGTTATTCCAGCATCATTTTTTGACAATACTTTTCATTGGTCATTGAAATGCTTTGGCTCTTTAATTGCAAAGCAAATGACAATATAATTGTGAGCCTATTACTGGATTCTCTATTTTAGTACTTATATCTATTAGTCAATCTTTATGCAATATCACACTTTCTTGAATGTTGCAGCTTTATATAATATTTGGGAAGCAGGCAGTGTAAGATCTACTTCTCCTACTCTGGTTTGATTTTAAGAAAGAAAATCTGGAAAGGATTTCTGGAATGTTTTTCCACAAAAATTGCCTTGGATATAGATGATTCCAGAATTTGTTAACTGGCTCACCAATATCCTCACTAGGCTCTTATCCCATTTTCCTATTTTGTCCTAATCAATGAGTAAGTGATATGTTCAATGAGTAAGTGAGTTTAATGAATATGTTCTCTTGGTCACTAGACAGCTTCTGCAACAGCCTTCCAGGTGGCTATGTGAAAAAGTCCAAGGAAAGAAACATGGAGCAAGAGTTCTCTTCTTGTGTTTTATAACAGAGACAAACTTTTCCCAGAAGCCTCCAGCAGACATTCCTCCATGTCTTATTGGCTACAGTTGGGTCATATGATGACTACTATAGAAAGAAAAGGCTGGGAACATAAGTATTTGGCATTTTCAAGCCTCCATCTTGAGAGGCTTTGAGAAGAAGAGAAAAGGGAATTGTGTCTACAACACAGGCTAATAGTAGAAGAACACGTCATGTTTCTTAGACCAAAAGGTGTTAACTTATGAAAATGAAGTAACTACTGGTAGAATTTAAAATTCAAAGAGCAGGAAATGTTTTTTTAATAAGGAAAACTTCCTAGCAATCCTAAAAGTACATATTAAATTAGTCCTTCTATGGATCTTTTCCTTTCTGTTACTGATTTTTATTTTGTGAATTATTCTCAGAGCTCTTCTTAAGTCCCGCCATAAAAATTATAAAGCAAAGGAGATGCAGTGTGATTACCAAACTACAGCAGACTGTTATAGGTAAATGCAGACCTAAAATTGTGGCAAAAAATTTACCCTTGCCTCCCCTCGCAGGAGAGTCTCTGCATTATGGCAAGTTCCAGATCAGGAATTATAACTGGTATGTTTAACAAAGAGAAAGAGAATATGTGAATTTTCTTCCTTTGAGTTGAGATGTGACTCTCAGTTTTTTAAAATATTTAAACATTCTGTGCTCCCTGAGAGAAATAAGAAAAAAAATTAACTATAAATATGCGCAACCATATCTATGCACATATCCATAGAGACATAGTCTTACTGTACATATATATCAACAAAACGTCACTCCCTTGATGACAGCTTGGTGAATATTTCTTTCCTTTAGCAAAATTCTGATAAACCGACATTTCAATGCAAACAAATTCCCTATGGAATGAATTTATTATTTGTATCATTATTAATATTACTCAGCTCTAAGTACGGTACCTTCAAAAGATTCCACTGCACTTTGTTGTGTGAGAGTGTATGTGATTTTGATTAGCAAACCTGCACACCTCTAAGATTCCTTCTGAGCTTGTGCAGTTAAAATAATTATAATAAAATCTATTAACTGCTTGTTACTGCAGGGGGAAAAGGCACTGCATCCAAGCTTCCATCTGCAACCATTGATTCTGAAGTGGTGAGTGACAGTTCCCCACTGCCTAAGTAGGTTATAACAAGCTAGCTTCGGGCTGCAACAGCCAGTAGAGTGCAGAGGAGAAACGACTGGCCTCCAAACTTGTCTTAAGCCTCAAGAAAGAAGGAAGGGGGGGGGCGGGGAATCTCTGCCAATAACGGCAGTGCCTGCTCTCACATTCAGCAGCAGGAGCTTTGTAATTGCCAACTCGCTTTAATTCCCACTCACACCTTGGGGGGACAAGGCAGAGAACTCTCTCTAACGGATAGTAATAAAACTATTATTCATCTAATCACCCACAAACATATGTGTTTCTTTTGTAACGACTCTGTTGCCCTCATCCCTATAAAACATACACACACACATAAGCCAACTCATGCAAATGAAAACACAATAGTGAAGACAATGAAAAACCAAAAGAACAGGCTGCTTTGCAGACATACAAAAATGCCACCTCACATTCATCCTTTATAGACAGCATATAATTCCAGTGAATTCCTATCAAACCCACACACCATGGTGAAGACCCTGTGTGTAGTGATAAAGAGAATCCACGCTGTTATTTATATCTTTCAAATGAAATCACTCCTTTTGCTTCAGTGATTGGTCTGAATATACCAGGTGAAAGTGCATTTCAAATCAGAAGCTGGCCTCATTTCTCTCTGATTTTGCATATGGCTGTATAGATGAGCTATAAGCCACACATCATCACCCCTCGATTGTAATCTTCCTTTCTTGTGTCCTTGTGTGTATATATCATAGTACAAACTCAAATGATCTGATTTCTCTCTGTCCGTTTCTAGCAAATACACACACACACACCCATCATTGTATCATGCTCTACAGGAATTATATTTGTGCCCATGTGTTAGTGCTCCAGTATTTCTTATTAAAGAATAATAGGTCAATTCTCTCAACTGTGTGTAACTCTAAAATAATAAGATTATGACATGGTGGGGGACAGACACCAGGTATATCAATTGGATTAATGCTGTCCTCTAGAAAACACTTTGGGAAGATTGGAATTTGCTACAGAACTAAAGTTTAATATCCTTGATTTCATTCTTTTAAATATGTTTTTTAAATCATATTGGCAAAAAACAGACCAACTAAATTAAATTTGAATCAAAATGGTATCCCACCTTAGTCTTAACACTAGCCTTTTAGTAAATGTTCACCATTTTTTCAATGAAATCTATGTTTAAAAATTAATTTTCCACCACTGTGTTTTCTCGAGAATGTGCCATTGACTGCCATGTAAATTTAATTGTACGTGACTATAAGTATCTTCTAATTGAACATTTTAAATAGGCACATATCTATAAGAAGAATATTCTGGAAAATTGGTGCAGTTACATGGATAATTGAAACAATTATAACAACAATCACAATGACAATAATCAGTATTTCAGTATTTCAGGCAGTAGTTGGTTTTTAAGAGAAGTTTGACTGGGCCAGTTAATTTTTGCAAATGTATTATGAATTTTTTACAGGTAAACACACATGCATACACACATAATTATGTTTGGATTGCCAACACTGGCTAAAAGTTCTTAGAATTTTTGAAAATTTTTAACAGCCATTAGGTGATTATTTCCATTTTTGTGCTACTGCATTGTGTTGAATATAATTTTACTAGAGACTGGTTAACAGGATAAATTTACGAAAAGTGAGACTCTTCCTTTATTATCTTGAACTCCAGGAGGTATCATCAATTTGAACATACTCTGACCTGTGAATCTGGGGAAGTAAGCTAGGACACAAAGAAACTCATGGACCTATCAGTACTTTTTGTTCACTCTTAACAATACCAGCATGATATTCCTATTTCTCTCCAGAAGCATATGAAACTTTCCACCTTAGAGTTTGGTATACATTGCAGTACTTGGTGCTTCTTATGCACCCTTCATGAAAAAACCATGTATTAATACCTTTATCAGTTGGGAACACATAGAAAAATTCTCATCCCAAACATGTTCATTGTATAGTGAGTATGGGTAATATGAATAACTAAACCCTACAAAAACCTCTGGTTGTAGATAGTAGAATGGTGGTTCGTTTTCACGTATCTGTATGCTTTAAATGTACCTCTGAATACCTTTCATAAGTTTGCTATGTCCCATTTCTAATCATGAGAAGAATACAGTAATAATGACCACCTGACCTAACATTCTCTGAACTCTTAGCACATATTTGCCATTCATTGTGCTAAATGCTTTACAAGTGTTATTTTACTAGGTCATCACAAAATAATCTATAATGCAGGTTTATTGTTATTTTCATTTTAAAGATAAGGAAATGGAGGCTAAGAGGGAGTAACTATCCTGAAAACTGGCAAATCTAGGATGTCTTAGTTTGGCTTCCTTAGAAGGAGACCCTAGTTAAGGAGTTGAGTAGAAGTGGTCAATCAGCAAGTACATGGAACAGCCGTGGAGAGAAGTACATTGAGAAATGGAAAGGATGGTGGCCAATATGAGGTGCATTATTTAGTAGACTATCGCTATGCTTGACCAGAGCTTTATCTTGTGGGGAAACTCTTGGAAACAGCAGACTATATCCCTCAGACTTATCCCAATTCAGGAGAGTGGAACCTGGGATGTGTATCCACCATTCCAGCTCAGTCATGTAGGGCTGCTAGGAGAATAATTCCCCATAACCACATAGTAAGTTTCTCTGCTTCAGAGAAAGCCTCCAAGCAAATAATGGCAGTTGGCAATCTGCCTCCAGGCACGGGGTATAGATGGGGCATTGCAGCCAATTAAAACATAGGTTTTAATAGTGGCACGATGATTTTATACACGACGAGAGATGATCTGGCTGGAAGGCTGTTTCGGTGCACGTGTCTTAAAACTACATTTGCATGATAATCATACTGATTTGACTTAGTTTATATTTTTATTTGGAGTTGCTTTGGTTATGAGAACAGAACTGATAGAGATTTGGGAATTTTCAAAGCTCCAAGCCACCCCTCGAGCCATTGCTGCCTGGTTTGTACCCAGATCTGTCTACAAAGCTCATGCACTTAACTACCCTACAAATATCTCTGATAAAAGCACATCTCTCAACTGGGGAAAGTTGACTCCAATATCTCCTTTCAGAGGCTCTCAGGCTTCTGAGAGCACTGTGCCCTTCAGTCTTCCCTGCATGCATTAAAGATCCTAAAGCACTTTAGGCAGTGACTACAGTAGAAATGTACCCATTTGATCTGTTGGGAGAAGAAGAGGTCAGTGGCCTCAGGGGAAGACACTTGTTAGCAAAACTATCTCCCCCACTGATCTGACATAATACTTGAAAATTCACCAGCTGGGACTGGGTTCTTAGGGAAATACATGTTATCTGCAGGATTCCCCTCTGCCTGGTTGGTAATACTTTGATTGTAACTTCTCCCATGGGAATTTGCATTTTATCATTTTATCGTGAATCAGATTTTTAGATTCGCAAGTTTCTAGAATTGTCCTGATGTCAAGAAATAAAAGATGGGAATATTATGATGGAGGACACTCATGAGGAAAACATGGGAAGTTGCTCAGAGAGAGTGAATCCTGCCTCAGTGGTAATATATGGGCCCTTGGTCAGGATTAAAAAGCAGTCAGGCATTGAAATTCCATAACAATGGTTTCAGAACAAGAGATAGGGATAGAAATGGGAGAGGTGTCCATGACAATAAATTCCACCTAGTTTTCAGATTTTCCCAAGGGCAAATCCTTCTTTAAGGCCCATCCTAGAATAAAGAGGCAACTTAGATTCATGGACATTAGAGATAAATATGACAGCAGAGACCATGAAATTCAATTAAAATTACAGAAGAACCTGAAACTCTGACAAGGTAAGGTTACTGCTCATAGGGGTGGTATAGATAAGGATTCAGAGAAAGGAGACACTAATGCTTCTGGTTCTTCTACCCACCCTGTCCATTAATATAATTACAAGTATTTTTGTTTCAATTTTTCACCATAAATATAGGGAAAGTATAGAGAGGAAGAAAAAAAAAATAAGGAAGAACAAAAAGAAGAGAAATGGGCAGAAAATGAAAAGGATAGAGAAATAATGCATGATGGCATGACGGCAGTCCTGTTTATTATTAGTTAATAATTAGTGTATAATGCATTTGAAAGAGTCTCAGATGAAAGGGATCTGAGTAAGCACCCTATGATCATAATTTTAAAAATCAACTACCGAAAGCTTTCAAGAGCTGGAGTCTCCCCTTTGGCTTTCAGCTGCACTCAGGTTAAAAGATCAGAGGCCGCATATTGGGGAGATGGAGATCATCAAACAGACATTGAATAACTGGCATCCTATAAAAGGTCATCTCAAGTCAGTATCAGAGAAATGAAAGGACAGACCAGCTGACTTCTATCTCATATACTACACAGATGTTTGAGCTAAAGGAGATTTTCCACTCAATGTAAATATTTTCTCATTTCACTATATTCACAGGCTATGGATTTCTCTAGGGTCTTTGGTCTTTTGGTGAAAGAATCAATTCAAAAATCACTCATGGTATCAACTGGTGAGAAAATATGGTTTCTTATGTAAAACACATTATTACTGTAGAAAATACAATCTGGGAAACATGTTGAAAATATTCTGAAAATTAAGTCTCTTTCCATTTAATTCAATTATATTTCATTTGTTTTTCATTCAATTCAGTTCCTCTATGAGGCAAGTCACAACATGTGACTATACCTGTGTTAGATGCTGTGAGGGCCACAGAGCAGTCCTCAGCTAGCACATACTTTTGAGGAGACTCTAATTTAACTACTGAGAACAGACACAGACACATCAAGCATTTGCCCAACAGTATGATATCGACACCACAGGCCAAAACGGAGCCTGTGCCGAGGGCAGAGAAATAAGGGGAAAAGAATGGAGAAAGATCATTCTGGATTGGGAAGAGAGCATGGCCAATGGTACATGAATCAGAAGGAGGAATAGAGTAAGATATGGTGACGGGGAGTTACATTAGGGAAAGTAGGTTTACACACCAACATTACATTATATCAGAATTCCAGGTATTAATGAAAGCCAAATGGAGCACTTTTTAAAAGATGTACAAATAAAATGTAAAGACCTGAAAAGAAATTCATAAGAATATAGTGATTCAATATGAACTGTTCCTTAGAGATTTGCAATTAAACATCGAGCAGGAGAGGTGGATAATTATATCTTTGCAAATAGGGGCTGATGACATGTGAATTTTCTCAGAGGATGGGAAGTAATGCTTGTTTTTTGTTCCATGTGCCTCACAATAAACCACGGAGAACTATGGCCTTTTGATGCAGATTTTTATTTTTATTAAAGATTTTATTTATTTATTTGAGAGAGAGAAATGGGGGAGACAGCATGAGCAGCAGGGAGGGTCAGAGAGAGAAGGAGAAGCAGACCCCCCCACTGAGCAGGGAGCCTGAGGATGGAGGGGGTGGGCGGTCGATCCCAGGACCCCAAGATCATGACCGGAGCTGAAGGCAGACGCTTAACAGCCTGAGCCACCCAGGCACCCCTCGATGCAGATTTTTAGAAACATCAGGATGCGTTTCCAAATTCCACAGCTTCTGCTAACAATGGATAGACATTAGTAAGACACCGATATTAGAATAAAAATGCCTTTCAGCACAGCATGGCCCTGTGTCGGAGGAAGAACACACTTCTCAGTGTTCTGTTGTGCCTACTTCACAATTGCTCAACACTCCTGGGAGTCTGTTACCTCACGTTAGCTCCGCACAGCCACCAAAGTGAAAAGTGGAAGCATTGCCCAGTATCTGAGACAAAACAAAAGGAAGGATAACAAACTCAAGAGAGAGAGTTTAAAACAAACACTTCTAAGCTTACTGTCTAATCACTCTGGATGGCTTGCCTGTATCTCAATGGGCAAGTAAATTCTGTCTCTCCAGTTAGGCATAATTATTAGTCAATGGAGCACAGAGCCATTAAAATCTACTAAAATAAATCCTAAGGAAAAGCAAGTCTCCAAGCACAAAGTTTATGAAAAATCTAAATGCAAAATTTCTTACAAACCACAGACTTCGCTAATTCTACTTTTGCTAACTAGGATGGTTATCAGTGAGGAACCTTTAACCTCTAAATCAGAAGCAGCCCACAGAGCTCAACAACACTGCGCTCGTCTTAATTTTGTTTGTTTGCTTTTCGTTTCCTTCCATAAATTGTTTTCCTCTAATAACATTAATGAAAAGAAATTGGACATTGTGATTGAAAAATAGTCCCCCGCTTTGAAAATAAATGTGTCCTTTGCCTTGATACTTATTTTCGCTAACCTTAGGAGATCATTATCTGGTCCTAGCATTCAATTCTGTCCATGTTACATGTGCTATTTTGGTCTTCATTTTTAAGAGAAATTATTTGTCAGAAAGTCTGTGTTGACCAGGTCTCAGCAGACCTCTGAGGGAGGATCAAACATGCCATTGAGCTTAAGAATCAAGAATTAAGCCTTACACAAAGCCCATATTTTACAACTGTTTTCTGAATTCAATTAAAGAGATACTGTGAGGGCCTCTCACCAGTAATAGACACTTATATTGTGTGATTAAACCTGTTGATTCCGTATTGTCTGCTATTTGTTTCATTAAATATGTTTCTAATTTTTGTCAACGCTTTTGTGAGTCATGTTGGATTACACATTTTATGTGCTCTATAATATTTATCGATTATCCATTCTCTTGCTTATCGGCACTTGGGTTGTTTTCATGTTTTTGTGTTCTGTTGCTATTGTCACATCACAGAGTGAATGTTCTTGTGTGTATCTCTTTGTGCACAGGCTGGAGAGACTCCACTATGCACTTAAGAGAGGAGCTGATGGGTAATGTTCATGCACATGTATGACTTTATATGTGTCAAATGGTTTCCCAAAGGTCTTGTACTTAACACTGACACCAACAATGGGGGAAGATTATTATTATGCCATATTCTAATAAATTAATAGTTTCAGGTGAAATTGTTGATTTTGTGGGTAAAAATATGGCATCCTTTTGTATAGTTTACTGTTCTCTGAAATACTTCTGCATTTTTTTGCCTGTATTAATTTGCAGTTCTTTGATATTCTAGACACAAATTCTCTGTGAGTTGGAACCATATTCTTCAAGTTATGGCTTATCTCTAATTTCTTCATGGTGGTTTTCTGAGAAGTAAAATTTGTTAATATTAATATAGTCAATTATATGGTTTCTGTTATGCTTTGTGGAAATTACACCAATTTGAAGAGATTCTTTCATAATCTATTGTCATAAATCTATACTTGTATGTCTTCTTTTAAGAGTCATTTTTGACATTTACATTAGCCATTAATATATCTGAAAATAAGTATGATACAAAGCAGGATTTAGTAATTTTAAAAACAACAACAAAATATTATGCCCAGCAACTTTTTCAGAGCTGACATTTTTTTTTTTTTTTTGGCAGTGACCTACAATATTCTCTCTCACAAATCAAGCTTCCATCTCTGTCTGGGTCTGTTTCTGGCCCTTCAGTTCTGCTCCATTAGTGAAAATATGAATTTATCCATTTGTCTAGCCCAGAATAAATAAGTTTCTATAATCACTTACATCTTACTACATCTTTTCTTCAGGAGTGTCTTGGCTATTGATGAAACTTTGTTCTTATACAAACATAACAGAAAGAGCTTGGAAAGTATATTATAAATCCTGTGGCATTTTGAGTAGAATTATGTTAACTTGATTTGAAAAGTGACATGTGTTGATACTGCTTTCTTCATAACCATGGTATATAGCTCTCTATTTATTTAGGTCTTCTCTGATGATTTTCCATTAAAATTCCTCCATAAAGGCCATGCACATCTTATGGTAAATGTATTCCTAGATTACTGACTCTATTGTTTAAAATTCCAACTTAAATGATAGGATATGTTAAAGTTTCTTTGTTACAAAAATATTAAAGTGTCAATAAATTGTGTAATTGACCTTATATCTGACCATTTTGCTAAATTCTCTTCTCAGTGTTATTTTTTTCTGTAGATCAGTTGTTGTATACTATGTAAGTATATTATTTTTTATTTATGGCAAATTTTTTCCTTTTTAAATTCTTATAGCTAATAATTTTATTTGCTTATGTCTCTGTCTAGGAATGGCAACTACAGCACAATGTTGAATAGATACAACACTGGTAGAATTTTTTATTTCATATTTTTTCTGTAAATATTTCATATATAATTAATTTATAATCTATCCTAATATCTGTAATACACAAAGTCCTTTGAGTCTAAATTGGTTCTATTATTATTATTATTATTATTATCATCATCATCACTGCTGATGACTTGTGTGTTTGGTGATTTTGATTTGGGAATTATATTTTATTGAAATTAATCTGTGGAATGCCGTACGTTTAACTCCAGAGAAGTATTGCTTTGGGTTCTGTTGGGAGCCAGGGTGTGACACTGGACATGACAATGTCTGTATTCCCTTTGAGTTGACCAGCTTAATTTTTCATCTCAAATTCAGCTCCTTAAGATCACAGAAACCATAGACTTTTCCTATGGATCCTAGAACTGATCATTTGCCCTACCATTATGGTCTCCTTTGTCTACAATTCCTTTGTGCTTTAAGTCACTATCATTTACTTATTTAGTTAGATTTTTCATTTATATATTTTTCCTTGGAGATTCCCTTTGCTCTCTTATGAGCTCAACTATACTTTCAGAGTTATGTTTGTAGGAATATTTCCAGAATGTTTCTTCAAATTTCTTAGTCCTCCATATTTCTGCCATACTTTTATACAGATTCATTGTTTTTTTCTAAATAAACATTCCCTTAAAAATAGTTTTAATAACCTGGTCCTTGAAAAATGCTGAGTCCTTTTGTGTGCTAAATTAGTGATGATGGGGAAAATGTTTATTTTGAATTGCGTTGAGGGCAACAGTGTACCTTTTGTGTCTTAAGCCCAGGTCTCAAACTTTATTTGCATACCAATAAAACAGAAAGTGTCTTTAAAATTCTGATTTTTGAGTACCAGTTAGAGACACTCTTGAGTACCAGAGACACTCAACTTGAAAATGTACATTTTTCACCAACACTATCTTATACCAGTGCTTTCTGTGGCTGTCCCTGTGACTATCCTCAATTCCATCTCCCTGTCCCCTTTGTTCTTCCTAACTCATCACCACCCCACTTTTCATGGTTAATTCCACTCACCTGATATCCCACCTCAAATGACACCACCTCTGATAGGCTTTCTCTCAAAGAGAGAAAAAAGAGATGTTAATGTTTATTGCACCTTTCTGTTGCGCTTCTGCATTGTATATTTTATTTATATGTTCATTAATTTGCTCCATCACCAGGCAAAGTGTTCATAGAAAAACTGGATTTCCTTATATTTAATGTCTTACACCCAGACTTAGCACATTGCCTGATGCACTGCAGGGACCGAATAAATGCATTTTGATTTGCAATACCTCTTCTGATATAAAAATAAAATCCACAGAACACATTTCTTTATTTGAAACCTAATTCTCACAAATTGAAGCAATTTTAATATCATAGACACAGCTATAGAAGGAGATCCTAATCCTATTTTGTACAGCCCTCTATAAGAGTACACTGTATCTGTCTTTAGTCATCTGATCTATATAGTGAAAATATTTGCTTTGTTAAAGAGAACCACAGTCAGAGTAGTTAAAGTGGTTTAAAAATGGTTTCATTAGAAACTATTACAATAGGGAAAAAGGGCTCAGTATAGAACCAGGCTCAGTTCTGAATGCAGCATGGGTATGTAGGAATTTATCACCAACAAGCAGAATGAGGGAGTCAGTAGATGGAAAATTAAGAGAAGACATCAGGGGTAGGGTAATTCTTATGAAATAGATTTAATAAGATTCTTGCTGAAGACAGGTCAGGATCATCAGATATCCAGGGTGGGAGATGAGGATTTAATCAGATATCAAAGGCAATCAGATTCCAAGGGTGGAGGATTCTTGCCAAATTGACTTAGGAGGATTCTTGCTAAAAACTAAACTCAGCAGGCTGAAGATAGGGCCCAAGGACAAGGCCTTGACAAAAAAGGAGTTTGAGGAGGCTGTCTAAAGTCTGGCCAAGGAGAGAGTCTTTTTCAGCTTCGCTGATTTTTTAGATGTTTATCATAGCTGCTATCATATTATAATAAGCATTTATGAGGAAAGTTTACAGTTGGAACTATTACATGAGGAGAAAATATCTATAAGGGTTGCATCTATGTGCTCCCAAACACACTTTCACAAGAACTGTAACCAGAGGCCAATTTTCTATGTCAAAGGTGAATATTACCTCTTTAAATTAAAACATCGACAGTATATTCAGAATAGCTGAGGCACACTCTTTCATCTCTTTGCTGCTGCTGCATGTAGCAGCTTCCTTTGTGTAGAAGGGTGAGTGTCTGACTTCAAAGGACGAGGATTCAGTAGGACTTCAAAGGTGATGTGACAGATGGTACATGAGGAAGCATGGCCCAATGCCTATTCTCACATTAAAAGGTGTTTTTTTAAACATGAACTCTGTTGACATTTACACATGATAATGAGTATGGCATTTCATCTGCCCATGCTTCTCTGTTGTAGTCCCACGTTAGTTATCCACTGAACAAGAAAGAAGGCTGGGAGCCATCTTGAATAAATGGAAAGTTAGACAAAATGGCATTCAGCAACCTTTCAACAAATATCAGGCTTCATTTATTCCAGTGTCTTCTTGTCAATAAGGCAGACAATTCCAGGCCCTTAAATAGCAATTCTATTTAACTTATCCAATTCAATATCTCTTTATTAAATGCTTGCCATGCATGCAGCATTATATTAACTACTATGAGAGATTTAAAAGACAGATATTACATAGCTCCTGCCAAAGGAAATTTATGTGAGATTTTAAAGACATGAACATGTGAAACAATCTGAGGGCTATCCAAGGTGCTCAAATCCCTGGTACACTCACTGAGTCTTCACCAAGAGGAAGTACATGCTGAATATGTTTTTCAGAGCTTTCACAGAGAAGGACCTTCTGCCAGAAATCTAATGGCAGGGAGCTGCTGAGTTACTCTTTCTCCCAGGCAGGTAGGATTCATGATGGAAAGAGAATGGGGCAGAACAGAGTAGAGGGAAAAAGATGTAAATAATGATACCTTAGTTTTTTGTGCAAATCACAAAAAGAACAATTTTAGAATGGTTGATCTTGTTTTTATTTTAGACGTTCCTGAAATCCAAGCTTAAAGTTTTCAAAAGGGGAGAAAACAAAGGAAAATATAACTTTCTATAATTGTACTTTTTTAAAACATTAGAAATTTAAATCGCCCTTCCAGTTGTGTATTCTTATTGTATTCCTGGCTATGGTAGGTCTAATGAGACTCCTAGGGAAAATGGTAGCTGTGAATTCCCAGTATGCAGTCATTTCTCCCCAGTTCTGTACACAAAAACACAGCAATAGAAACTAACAAATTCTTCATTTTTGTCTAACCATGAAATGAAAAGATCATTCATGCCACAGAGCTTATGCATATGGACGATTTAAATTGTTTTCAGTTGATATAAAAAATATCATTCTTAATTCATTTGGCATTTCATTATTTTGGTTCATCTAAATAAATGAATTCTGAAAGGTTACTGTGGACATACCTATCAAGCATCATATCTGGCAATGAATAGAAGGAAAAAAATGGAAGCTGTGTACATTGCAAACTCTCATCTAAAGGTGTCATTAGACAGAGAACAAGTTGTTAATGTCGCCCTTGAAGTTGACCTTGTCAGAAAGAAATGTAGACAGTGCTCCACAAGCTTCAGTCTGAACTATCTTCCAAACATTCTCATCATCCTTCTCTCAATGTGGAAATACATCACTGCTCTCAGCTGATGTTCAAAACATACCAAGCACGCATGGTTTTTCATACTGATACAACTACTGTGGCTACGATGGTCGTGAGATGACACTGTCTTTGGAAAAGTGTTTTGTCAAAGACTAAAATAAACTATCTCCATGTATGGAAAACTTGAATATATACAGAGTTACGTTATAAAGAAAATAAACCTCATATTTACACATAAAGTCAGCCTGATGTCAAAGGGAAGGGTTTATGACAGAAGAAAATTTAGATGGTTATCATGCTTGGGCTGAACAAGTGGTACAACTGGGAAAGAAAACTGGTGTAAATTGACTTTTTATGACTGGCATTTAAGTATTTGGGCAGATATATGTTAGAGAAAGCTGAATCTGAGACATGATCTACCCACACTGAAGACTAAATCCTTTGTAAATAGAACTTGGGAGTGTTTTCTTAATATGTGGACTATTTTCACATTGCTATTTTTTCTAAAGACCAATGTGTACCTGAATATAATTACAATTTTAGCCACTGAAACTTGCTGATGAGTATTTATAAAATTACCTAGAACATCAGAAGAGTAGTCTGCAGAGCTGGGTTTTAGTACCTTTTCTAAACTTTAAAGCTATATGAAATGGGAAAGTAAATTATATTGTAGCCTCTGTTCTCTTATCAGTAAAATTGTGTGGTCATATTAAATCTCCTAAATTCTTTCACTCATTCCTTCAACAAATATTTTATTGAACACTAAGTACTGAGCATAATTATAAAACAGATATACATAAAATTCATCTTTATGGAGGTTATAATCTGGTGATGGAGAGAGACACTTAACAACCATACCAATAAATGTACAAGTGTGCTATTGCAGAGACTGACAAACTGTTCAACAATTGTCTACTCTGACTGGACCAACAGCTGGACTATGTTTTCTATATTATCTTGCAGTTAGGTAGTCCGTATAATATAACCACAAGCAATATACACAATTTCCAGCCCTGGCCCATAAAGGTCTTCAGTGCATGACTGTAATTTTTGATGATTTCTTGATATTTACTATATTGATATAAATGATTTTGTGATTTCTGAAGTCACATGTTGAAGATAGTATGCTCACAAAATGTACTGAGCCTGGGTCCTTGAGTCACTGCCTGGAGAAAGGCCACCTACAGGCAGGAACATCCACTTCGAGCTTCATAGTAGTGAGAAATAATGTGTTATTATACTTGTTTGAATTAGATTGATTCAGTAGTTAATATTACCTAACAAATACAGAAGTTTGTACCTTCAAGTGAGTGACTGCCATAAAAGAAAAATAAGAATAATAAAATGTGTGACATTGGCTTAGTAGTTGAGCACTTGAACAGTGGGCAGTAAGAGAACATGTTTCACAAGCTAAAAACATGGAGATCCATGCTGTGCAGTGGCAATATATTTGGTAAAACTGTCTTTGCAATAACTTGGAAGGAAGATAATGTGTGCATTGAGACTATAGCTATAAGGCAAGTGGTTAAAAAGAGCCAGAGAGCTAATGTGGCATGGCTATTACTGCCTGCTTTTAATAAGATATTATAAGAAAGATGAGTTCAAGCAAAGATTCACTGATTTTCAAACAGAATTGGGAAAGAATACAGAGATTACCATCCAGAAAGGGTTAGAAAAGCCAATGACTTCCGGAATCCAAAGACAAAGAAGATAGATTGAAAGAACATGGCAGAGTAAGACTTTAGCTGAAGTAAATGATTCAGCCCTGCATGAGAGATCAAAGAAAGAGGATTATTTTCACAATAAGCTTTTTAATTCAGATTGTCTAAGTCACCATTAAACTGAGAGACAAAGCTATGGAGATAAGGAAGCAAATAAATGAATAGGCATGACAACTATGTTAAAGGGAATATCGGTGTATGTACTGCCCATAACTGTGAAGAGTCTGAGGTTTTATCTTACTTGGAAGCTAACAATTTGGCCTGCCAGTTTCATGTATGCTGGCAGAAGATACAAGAATCCTGGGTCAAAGACAAAGAAATGTTTACTCACAGCAATAGCTATAGCTAAAGATTTGGCTTTTTTTTTTTACCCCCCACCAGTTCCCTATGTCCCAGTTCCTCCAGAGCAATGTGAAGACATCTGAACAAAGTTGGCTGCAGTTATTGGGAATCCAAATATTTTGTAATGGGTAGTGAGCATCCCAGACCTCTGCCTGGAAGGAGATACCATCTCTGTCTTAAAACTGCAAATAAATCTTCTCTTTGTTTCAGCACTAGATACTTTCCATAACTTCTAAGGCCCTTTGCTATCCTTGGGAAGATAGTCCAGGAGTAAAGGCAGTCCATGTCTCTGGTTGCAAGATATACAGAATTGTGATGGTCTCCTGGAGAATTATTTCCCAGCATATAATAATACATAAAACTCTCTAAAAGCAAAAAAATCAGAAGTGTACAAATTATATTGATTATATTAATAAAGAAGCTATAACACCTGTCTGAAGATTTAAAAAAAAAAGTTTTTGAGTTATTAGGAAAAGGAAACAAAACAAATAAAAACAATAAACCTTAGGCCATCAAACCTGTGAAGTGTGAAGCTATGCACCTCCAAGGAAGACTTTTTGCAAAATACCTACTTCTAACATTGCTATGGAAATTAGTGAACAGAGGTTTGTTTCCCAGAGTATAGACAAGAACCATGAAGACCAGTGAAAATAATGCCTCCCAAGAAACAAAATCAGAGTCTGAATAGCAAACCTTCCTATCATTTGAACTATTATATTTTGAAGATTTGTTTGTAATGAGACATTTTCTATTACAATGTTAACTGATATGAATGTTATGGTAAGTATTATATTATAAACATAGAAGTTGAAATAAGACATTATAATCAAGGAAAATGATTGAGATATTAGGGGGTCAAATGGTGTTTCTCTGAAAATTGGACATGAGATGAGATCTGAAAAGTGAGTAGGAGTTAGCAAGAGGAAGAATAAGGATGAATATACTTAGGGTGATTAAGTATGCTGTAATAATAATAAAAAAAGAAACACACAGAGAAAAAAAGAACCAAAAACTGAAAAAGAGTGAGATATATGACATCTTCAGTTGCCCTAATATATATGTAGTTGGAGTTACCAGAGAGAAATAAAAGAAATATTTGAAGAAATAATGGCCAGTGTTTTGCCCAGTTTGTTGAAAATTATAAAGCCACAAATATGAGAGGCTCAATGAACCCCAAGCAATAGGAACATGAAGAAAACTACACCAAAACATATGGTGATCAAATTGTTCAAAACCACTTTCAAAGAACAAATCTTAAAAAACAAAACAAAACAACAACAACAGCAACAAAAACAGCCAAACAAAAGTCACTTTTTGTGCAGAGGGAAAATGAAAAGGATGACAGAGATTTCTCTTCCAAAACAATGCAAATGAGAAAACAGGGAGAAACATATTTAAAATCCTGGAAGAAAAACTGTCAACCTAGAATTCTATAATCAGTAAAAGCATCTTTTAAAACACTAGAAAATGTAGAGCATTAAATGGATTAAATGGCTCTATTAGAGCAAAAGTGTGGTCTCAAATTAGTGAGCTCAGCTTCCTGTTAAGAAACAAGAAAGAGAAGAACAAATTAAAAATAAAGGGAATAATAAAAATCAGACTAGAAATAATAAGGAAAGCAGGAAACAATAAAGAAAATAAATGAAAACAAAAGCTGACTGGTTCTTTGGAAAGAATCAATAAAAGTGATATACCTCTAGTTATAATAATCAGGAAAGATTTAGAAAAGACACAGATTACTAATATCAGGGATGAGAGATGGAATTCTGGTAACTATTCTAGTGTTTCTTATCGACACACACACAAAATTATTTTAAGCATTAAAAAGATACGGGATATGATGAGCAACTTTAAGTCGCTATATTCAACATTATAGATGAAATGAGCAAATTCCTTGAAAGACACAAGATACTAAAGCTCACTCAAAAAACAAAAAGAAAGCTAAACCTGACTAACTCTATTTCTATTAAATAAATTGAATTTGCATTTTAAAACCATGCCACAAATGTACTCCAAGCCCAGATTTCATTGGCAAACTCTACCAATCATTTAAGGTAGATAAAATATCAACTCTGTACAAACTTCAAAAAACATAAAGAGAAGGAAATAATTTGCAACTTTTTCTATGAGGTTAGTATTACCCTGGTAGCAAAACCAGACAAACATATTACACCATAAAAATCTTAGAAGAGAACACAGGCACTGACCATAGCAACTTTTTTCTGGATCTGTCTCCTGAGGCAAGGGAAACAAAAGCAAAAATAAACTATTGAGACCACATCAAAATAAAAAGCTTCTGCACAGCAAAGGAAACAATCAACAAAACTAGAAGGCAATCTATGGAATGGAAGAAGACATTTGCAAATGACATATCCAATAAAGTGTTAGCATCCAAAATATATAAAGAACTTACAAAACTCAACACCCAAAAAATAAATAATCCAATTAAAAAATGGGCAGAAGATATGAGCAGACATTTCTCCAAAGAAGACATCCAGATGGCCAACAGACACATGAAAAGATGCTCGATATCATTCATTATCAGGGAAATGCAAATCAAAACCACAATGAGGTATCACCTCACACCTGTCAGGATGGCTAAAATCAAAAACACAAGAAACAACAGGTGTTGGTGAGGATGTGGAAAAAAAGAAAAGAACCCTTGTGCACTGTTGGTGGGAATGCAAACTGGTGCAGCCACTGTGGAAAACAGTATGGAGATTCCTCAAGAAGTTAAAAATGATCCAGCAATTGCACTACTGGGTATTTACCCCCCAAAATATAAGAACACTAATTCAAAGGGATACATACACCCTTGATGTTTATAGCAGCATTATTTACAATAGCCAAGATATGGAAGCAGTCCAAGTGTCCATCAAATGATGAACGGATAAAGAAGATGTGGTATACATATACAATGGAATATTACTCAGCCATAAAAAAAGAGTGAAATCTTGCCATTTGCAATGACATGGATGGAACTAGAGTATAATGCTAAGCAAAGTCAGTCAGTGAGAGAAAGACAAACACCATATGATTTCATTCATATGTGGAATGTAAGAAGGAAAACAAATGAACAAAGGGGAAAAAAAGAGAGAGAGGCAAACCAAGAAACAGACTATAGAGAACAAACTGATGATTA
Organism: Neomonachus schauinslandi; assembly: GCF_002201575.2. NCBI lineage: Eukaryota > Metazoa > Chordata > Mammalia > Carnivora > Phocidae > Neomonachus > Neomonachus schauinslandi. The sequence goes on along the minus strand of NC_058416.1, from coordinate 32,965,514 downwards.
CCAGAAGGGAGGTGGGTGGGGGGGTGGGTTAAATAGGTGATGGGGATTAAAGAGGACACTTGTCATGATGAGCACAGGGTGGATGAATGGAAGTGTTGAATTACTGTACTGTAGACCTGAAACTAATATAATACTGCATGTTAGCTAACTAAAAATAAAATAAAAATTTTTTAAATATTAAAAAATAAAATGATGAAAAAGTAACTAGAATTAATATGTGAAATTAGTTAGATTATAGGAACTAAGTTTAACATACAAAATTCAATTGCATTTGTGCATTAACTAACAATGAAGAAACAAACTGAAATTAAAATACCATTTAAAATAGCATAAAATATGAAATATTGGAAATAAATCTGATAAAAGATGTGCAAAAGTATACACTAAAAATTTCAAGACTTTACTGAGAAGAATTTTAAATATCCTAAATTAAGAGAGACATATCTTGTTCATGGGTTGAAAGGTTCAATAATGTCATTTTGATGCCATCTTCCCAAATTGATCCATAAATTCAACACAATCACAATCAAAATCTCAGCAGCCTTTTTTTCTGTAGAAATTGAAAAACTGTTTCTAAAATACATATAAAAATTAAAAGGGTACAGACCGCCAAAGTGAATTTGATAAAGACTAGAGGGCTAACAGTACTTGATTTCAAGGCTTATTATAAAATGACTGTAATGAATGCAGTACATTATTGGTAGCAAGATATAAAAAGAGAACATTTGAATAAAATATAGAGTCCAGAAATAGACGCACACGTATACTATATAAATTTTGATCATACTGTGAAAGCAACTCAGTGAAGAATGGACAGTCCTTTCAACAAATGATGTTGGAACAATTGGGTATTGACACACAAAATAATAAACTAATCCGTATTTTGTATCACATACTAAAAATTAACTCAACAACAATCATAGACTTAAAAGTAAAACTAAACTATAAAACTTGTAGAGAATTTTTTTTTTAAAGATTTTATTTATTTATTTGAGAGAGAGAGAATGAGAGAGAGCACATGAGAGGGGGGAGGGCCAGAGGGAGAAGCAGACTCCCTGCCGAGCAGGGAGCCCGATGCGGGACTCGATCCAGGGACTCCAGGATCATGGCCTGAGCCGAAGGCAGTCGCTTAACCAACTCAGCCACCCAGGCGCCTGAAAATTTTTTTTTTTTATTCTTGAGTAAAAACCTGTGAAGGGAACAGCGGAATCATATGATAGATACAAATTTACCCTTATAAGGAACTGTCAAAATACATTTCGAAGTGGTTATAATGGTTGCACCATTTTATATTTCCACCAGCAGTACATGAGAATGTTGGTTCCTTGATATTCTCTTCAATATTTGGTATGGCCCTAGTAAATGTGTTGTTAAAATTGTAATTACTTAATAAGTAATGATGTTGAGCATAGATATTTGGGGGAGCAGGGTTTATTCCAATTTTTTTGCATTTATTTGTTGTATTTTTTGTTTTCTTGTTATTGAGCTTTGAGATACCTTTATATATTCTAAAAACAAGTCATTTTTTTTTCCAGATATATGCTTTGCAAATATTTTCTCCCAGTCTGGGACTTGTCTTTTCATTCTAACAGTGGTTTCAAAGAACAGAAGTTATTAATCTTGATAAATTCCAATTTATCAGTATTTTTTTTTATGTATCATGCTTTGGTGTCACACTTAAGAAGTCTTTGCCTAACCCAATGGTACAAAGATTATTTTTTTTCTCTCTAGGTGTTTGGTCCTAAAATCAGCAAGTGTTATAATAGGGTTATTTGGGAGAGGGAGCTAAAATATATATATAAGAATTTGATAAGGAAAAAAGATGATTAGCATTTTTAGAGGAAATATTCTTTGAATAAATCATTATCCTACTAACACTTTTCTTGGATTTGGCATTATTATATTTGGCTTGCTGCTATCTTAGAAATTCTAACACTTAGAAAATGTCAATATGAGTGCGATTAATGCACATTGGCGCGCTGTTGTTTTTTCCTAGTGGTTTTCAGGAAATCTTAGAGATCAGTATGGATCACTAAGTGTCTGTTTGAATAGACTGGTAGTTATTAATTACAAAGACAAGTGAAATTAGTATATTGATCAGGTAGAATATTTTTTCATCTTTGAGGTACATTTGGCATCTTGATTGGGTTGATTCTACAGAAGTCTCTAGAATGTGTTCAGGTTGAAAATTCTTCATTTCTTTGTCACTCAACTGTCACTTTTTAAAATAAAAGCAGAATATGAAAGTAATGCATCAGAAATAGTCTGATTATCAAATAAAGAGTAACTTCAGAAATTTTCTTAAGGCTGGAGGTTTTGGATCTAATTAGGCAAGCATGATACAAATTTGTACTTTACAAAAGGTATAAAGAAGCAGTACTAGTTCAAAAAAAATCCACAGATGTCAGGATAAAGTTACAAAATAACTTTTTTTTCTTTAGAAAAGGTAATTGAGAGAAAGAATAAAGTACCTGAGAGGAATCCATTGTATTTCATGACCAAGAAAACTTCAATTGTACTATTTATTAGTTTACACTGTGGCAGTTCTGCCCCTATTTAAAAGGACATAGAACTCATTGTGTCGCACCCCAGAAACATGGGAACATGAGGAGAAAGAGGCAGCCATCATCCAGAAAACAAACAGTGAAATGAATTGCTATTTGTCACCTTTCTAACTGTTCTGTTGACCCTTAGTCCCCATTTACTCTGAGTGGTTTCATGCACAATTCTTAATAGAGTACAAAAGAAAAAAGCAATGCCTGCATTTTTAGAATGATAGTCATCCTCCAAAGGTTGCCCCTTTAAGGTAAAGAATTGTAACTGTCATCTTTGTGGTCAAATTCCTTTTCCTCTTGGAAATAAAAGAATCTCTTTGAGTGCAATTTTCTTTCTTTCTCATCAGCCATGAGTGATGAAAGACAGTAACAAATGGAATTAGACTTTCTCTCTGCCTATCCTTAGATCAAAAACTCCAGAGGTAAATCAGTTTGTCAGCCATTTTTCCCCATCAAGACAGACAGCATAAGGTTTGCATAATTCCTAGTAAGCTCCCACCCCAACATAATTAGGAGTGTGAATAGCCAGCTCATCAGCTCTACTGTGTGGACATGATGATCTGTGGAAGAGGTCAGTAACCCTGACCGCATGCTATATCCAATGCATTTATGTACTCCCTTTCAAGAAGGTGAGGACATGGTAACTAGTGCATGCTTTCTTCTTTCCACCAAAATGTAGTATTTTAAAAGGTCTATCAGGAGCCAAAATGTTTAACACTTGTGTAATTCAACAACCATATTCAGGAAACATTTTTGAAATCTAATAAGGGGCAAATCATTATGAGATACATAAATAAGAAAGTAAGAAAGAAAATATGGATACCTCTTTGTTTCTCCCAATTGTGCCACAATGCCCATCCTATAAGGTAAGAACCTTATGAATGTAGGATGATGCAGTTCTCAAATCTGTTCACACAGCTGTAGTGTGCTTGTTAGATACCCACAAAGAGGGAAAGAGCACAGGAGGTGATATCTTGCACAAGCATATTCACATAGAAAAGGTATCTCTCTATATTACATAGAGAATAAGTGGGGTTTTTTGTCTTGTTTTTGCTTTTTAATTGAAGGGATGACTGTAGACTAATACCATACTTTCTTTTCTTATTGACCCATACTTTTCTATGAGATTTTGGAATTGGTTAAAGGTCAGTATTACAGGCACAATTTGTGTTTAAGCTTAGAAATGTATTTTGGCTGAAACTAGAGATGTAGTCTATACAACAAATTATAGTAACCTGTATGTGCATTAAACCCAAGATTCAGAACTCATTATGCTCTCCCATAACCAAACCAAGTGCTCAGTAATGGGTATATCCGAAGAAGTCCTGTCAGCTAGCACAGTGATCATGTTCTAAGGTTCATTTGGCATTAACATTTTGCTTGAGGCAATTTTTTCCTTTCATATTTTCTTTTCTTTTTCTGTTTTTATGACTGACTTAAGAAGAATATCCTCATCACAAATTAGTTTGCATTTAACAGGCAAATCAATTTGGCTGAATCCTTTTCCTTCTAGTATAACCCACCATTTGTTTGACTACATGAGCTAAATCACTCATTTTGATGCTGCATAACTAGGTTTTTTTAACAGCTGACCCCTGTGGGATTGGAATTACAAAAGTTCTGAAAGTTAAAAAATCCTGAGACTTGATTGCAGAACAGTTCTGTAAAGGGGTAACTAGAGATCTTCCCTGTTCAAATGAAAAATGAAGAGTCAATGCGACTCAACTCTCAGTAATAGGAGAGATGTTTTAGTTGGTTTTGTTTTCTTGTATTGATTCTGTTTTAAAAATATGGAGAAGGGTTTGTGTTAAGTAATTCATTCCTTCCAACTAAAGAGGAGTCTGAATCTAGCAATTATTCTGTCCACAGGGGAATGGAAGGACAATAAATGGGATCACCCAGGAACCAAACAGGAATTGGCTTCATCAGCAGAGAATGGTCAATCAAATTAAAAATGGTCATTTTGATTATATTTTAGCTCAGTGATTCTCAATACAAACGCCTACAGAAGGGATACCTGCTAAAGGAATAATTCAAATAATGGCCCTCATCTAATTTGCAGAACACTTAATAAATGTACATAATTTTTTTAGTTTTAAGGTTTCTTCCAGAATTTCCTCCTTAAAACATGAGAGTGGTTTCTACTAATCTGCTAACAATAGCTATCTGAGTGGAGAAACAAGTTACAAATGAATGAATACTGAGACAGAAACACAGAAAACACCTGAAGGGTTCTCTTCAACGTCTTCTATTTCCCTCTCCCCAGGGAAGCATGAGTACATGGCTGAGATTATAAAGTACATATACTTAATATATAGCTATGCATATATTTTCTCTTCATCTAAATGCACTTTTAGTTCATATAAAATTATTGATTTTTTATTATATGCAATAAAAGTAATATGAATTCAGGGCTATGAATAGCTGAGTTTGAAAGCATTTGTTCCACCTTTCCAGGTGTTTGCATACCTAAAACATGTTTTCCAATTCTTCTTCCTTTAAATGAGTGGTCCAGGGTAAAACTGAGGATGTTATTTTTCAAATGACATTTTAAATAAAAGGGCTACACATAAAGATGGGCACAGTTGTATAACTTCTCTACAAAGGATGAGATTTTCAAGATCAAACTGGTAGAATTAATACAATCAAAATTGTTAATACATTTTGAATATTCATGATTGCATTTTCTCTCATTAGAATAACAAACTATGAGCAATTGATTGATCACCCAGAAACTGCTCTTAAAGAGAAAGAGACAGAGACAGAGAGACAGAGACCGAGAGAAAGAGAAGCTATTTACAAGCATGGTTCATTTTTATTATCAAAAAAATCTGTTGCAACAAATCACAGTCATTGACTACAATATTTTATTTTTTTAAGAAAAATGAGCAACTTACATTAGTACAGTTTTTATATTATTAGTTACAAAAGATGTGAAAATATATTATGTGATTACTTAAATACTGTTTAAAACAAGGAGATACAGCCCAGTGTTTAGAATGTTTCTTCTTCTTTTTTCTTTATAATTCTAAATGTCTTTTTGTGATATTTATTGATGTACATATTTTATATATAGATACATACACACACACACACACACACACACAAGAATATTAAGGTAGCTACTATTTTTTAAAAAGTGTCCAAAAGTGAAAATTGGACACTTTCACCTTGCTTGGACAAGTTGGCAGGAATTGATCTAAATCCTAGGAAGCATATATCTTAAAAGGGAAAAGAAATTATTAACTGGTTGATGTGATCTGAAAATATGTACTGGCAGAACATCAATTTAACTCAGTAACTAGCCAAAATCCAAGGTCAATAAAGAGAAATATATTTATATTTTTATATCTTGTTAAAAATTTGATTTGGTAATCTTCAAATACACAATAGAAAATGCTGGTATGTCACTCCTCACTTGTACTACAAAGCTAGCAAAAAAACAGTTTGTGATAATAGTAGTAAGTTTTTGAAACACATTTCTACAACCCCAGAACAGAACAAAAATTAAAAGGATGTGTAGTATGTAAGACACACATTCGTATATATATCACATACATGTTTATATCCACAAAATCCTGAAGATCAAAGTTTTATGTACTGACATACATCACCCATGCATTTTTATCTTGACACAGAAAAAGACTGGGCCAAAGCTCTCAGAAATCAAATGTGAACTCATTTTGAAATACCAGCAGTGTTTGAATTTTAAATTAACCTATTTACAATGAAACTATGCCTGCTGATTGCCATCATCTTCAGGAAAATTAACAGTAACGATCATTGGTGTCATAATGCAATTTCCCCGCAAAAATCACATAGGCTTCATTACTGTTTACATAAATTGTCATAAATACCAATTATGGCTGAACATAAAATGTAATGCTCTTTTTTTAATCATAATCAGACAATTGTTCTTCTAATTCATATGCTAGGGGAGTAGGGTTTTGATTCAACCTTTGTTGCGAAGGAAGTGTCTCGATGGTAGTTGGTTTTGCGCGAAGTGCTGGTTGGCTTCTTGTCAAAGCATTCACTCTCCATTTGGATCGTGTAGTCCGTGTCCCTGTTCGGTGTGTCCTCTAATATACTGGGAAGAACATGGAGTTGTGCTAATGGCAGATGAGGGATATAGACACTGAAAGTGTCCTCTAGACTTCAGCCGAGAGGTGGCTTCCGGGGGGATTTATAACAACATTTGGTGTAATTACGTGGAAGCCCCCATAAAGGAATAATGCAATAACAGACCTGTTAGAGGAGCCCATTTGCAGCACCAATTCTAGCTTCCCCTATAGGTCAGCAGGACAAATAGCCAGTAAAGGCGATGCCCTGTTAAATGGCTAATTTTCAAAACAAATAAGAGTTAAGTTGCTTGCAGGGAAGTAGGAAAAAAAAAAAAAAAAAAAGGCCAAAAAGAAAAGATTCAGCATCCTTATCATTTTGGTCTCTAAGAAGGAGATAAATCAGCTAGAAAGGTTATTCAGACACAAAGTGAGAGCAGGGGACAACTCTCTCTGAGGACAAAAGCCCTGTCTTTGCTTTCTGTAATCTGGCAAAGCAAAGGTGAGAATCATGCCGTTTGGGGCCTATTTTATCTCTCCGCAGAACTCTTTGTACCTGTCTACTTGCTTATTCTTTGGCCTTTCTTCTTCTTGACCTGTTTACTCCTAAAATGTAAAAATAAAGCCTGTATGAAGTTGCCACCTTCTGATTCAGAGCAGTCCTTAAAAATTAGAATCAAAAGAAAAATCAGTCCATTGATTCTTTAAACAAAGCTGTCCATGTGGCTTGGTGACCACACACAACTGCACGTGACTGGGAAGTATGGGGGGAGGGTCACCTGTTGCTGTCCCTCCCCACACCTCAAGGTTAGGCAGTCGCTGTTAGTCGCCCAGCGATCTAACCTAGTTCTACGCGATTCTATCCTAGCTGATTAAAACAAGCTATAGTGATATGTCAAGTTTAATGAAACAAAATTACGATTGTTGATCTAAGAAAAAAATCATAAATAAAACTAGTAGGGATCTCATCTGTCTGAGAAATCAAAGTGGAGTGAACAGAAATCCGGTGAAATTAGCTGCTGTTGTTTCACTGTGTAAGCTAGAGAAATGCAAAAGGTAAACAAACGGCATCAGCAGGAAGGAGAAAATGGAACTTTTACTTTTTTTTCATCTTTCATAATCTCATGCATTATCGGTAACAGGGTGAGACATTTTAATACGGTGTGATCATCATTAAAAGGCAGATATTTATCTTATCACAGTGCATTAAACTCCCAGAAGGAAATGGGAAAAGAGAGAGAGTGAGTGAGAGACTCTCATGAACTATTTAATGAAACACTGTGGTTGTAGCTTTTCTTGATTGTTTTTCTTAAAAAAAAAAGAAAGAAAGAAAGAAAAGAAAAACAAGCAAGCAAGCAAGCAAGAAATCTGATGTTGGAGAAAACTTGTTCCAAACACGCCCAGACTGTACCCTGAGCCTGTGCATTTTGAGAAGTCTCTACTATGTTCTGACTTTGTTTAATAATTTCTAATTATGTTCTACAACACAAAATTAAATATTTCTATCTCCATTGTGTGTACTTATTCATGAGCTGGGCATTAATCGTAAAACAATGTATCTTGTTGTTTATTTATACCAGATGTGAGTATTTATGTTGCTCTGTTCAGGGTTCCCAGCTAGGTCTTTATTTGTATACTGAGCCGCCTGATTTTGCATGAAAATGGTTTCTGAGCTCTGGAGTTCATCTCCACTCTTGTGTTTAAAACAACAGCAACAACTTTTTATAAGAGGAAGAATTTATGAATAACTAAGAGATTTCTTCTGTGGCTCCCCTGGTCTCTCACCAGCAGGGTAGCCAGAATACGTTTTGGGGACCAAGAAAATTCAATTTGGGATGTGCTTCACAGTTTACAATGCTGGCTTCTTGCAAACGAAAGCTGCCTCGGCCATGGAGAGCTTTTCTTCTGAAACACATTTGCATACTGTTAATTTTCTATTTATTTATTGACTTGTAAAAATGTATGAGTTTGTTGGGGTGGAGGGGAAAGTGCTTCCAGAATGTCTTTCTGTGTCTGCCTCCGTGTTACCTAACTCAGCGAGTGACCATAAGAATCCCCTAATTGATTTTTTTTAAAGGAGATCTTGTCTTTGCCATTTGATTAGCATATTCGACAATATAACAAACCTAACTTTGGGGTTAAATTTGTACAAAATATAAAAAGTCTTCCTCTGCATGTCCCTCATCCTCTCAATTCTCCTGCCCAGGTCAACTGCTGTGTGTTAAGAGATTTTTTTTTTTTTAAAGATTTTTTATTTATTTATTAGACAGAGAGACATAGCGAGAGCAGGAACACAAGCAGGGGGAGTGGGAGAGGGAGAAGCAGGCCTCCCGCGGAGCAGGGAGCCCGATGCGGGACTCGATCCCAGGACTCTGGGATCATGACCTGAGCCGAAGGCAGACGGTTAACGACTGAGCCACCCAGGCGCCCAAGAGATTTTTTAAATCTACAAAAAACATAAATATATATTTCCTCCCTCTTAATCCAAATCTAGCATATTTACTGTCCTTCACTTTTTTCCCATTTGATGTTTTATCTTGAAGATTGTTCCCTATCAGGATATTTCAAAAGCCTTTCTCATTCTTTGTTACAGCTATATAATATTCCACTGTATGGATATGTGTAAAGTATTTAATAAAGGACCATGTTTTGTTTCTGATCTTAAATCTGCTGTATGTGGCACACCATAGGACATTTTCAATGAACACTTGCAGATCTACACAGAATGAGTACCTGGTTAGTGCCCAACAATCTGGTGACCTACCTGGTTCTTTGTCAGTGTGAGTTTGTGATCAGATAAACATGACCCCTTCTTAAGTACTGTGCTTAAGAGTAGAGGGTGACTGACCTAACTATTTTCAATAACCAGAAATATATTAGTCTGGAAAGGGCATTTCCTTTGATGGCACAGGTAAGTGTCAGTGGGGAAAGGACCTCCACCTTTGCCATCACGCCTTAAGACAGAGGATGAACAATGGGGGGCCTCCCGATGAACTCCAGTCTACATGCATGTATTATTTTGATTAATTACTGGAAATAGTTGACATGTTTAACTCATCTAGAGATTGAACATAGACATCTGTACTCTCAGTTTCAGTTTCTGTTGCAAAGCCGGATGATCTTACTAGTATCGCCCTGCCCTCCTATCAAAACAACAGCGCCTGGAGCTGAGTAGCACTGCCCACTTTAGACAAGAGCATGAGTGCCAGGATTTCCCAAGACTTATCCTCGCCAGCTTAAATCATTATCTGCCTGGACCCAGTGGGCATTTAGGTTTCCCACGATGGACTCAAGTATATAAACCCACAGGAGCTTTCGAGTCAAAAATCTGTATCTGACCCCAAATAGGATAAATGCTCCAATAATAGCAATGATTACTGTGATGGTAATGTTAAGATAGCTAAAGAATATAAATTCCTCATATTGGGCATTGGGCATCTTTCTTCTTCTAACACCTTCAGATATGCTGGGCTTTACTCAATCATATAGACACTTAGTATCATTCCCAGGTCATGAGTAAAGACTTTTGGAACAGAAGAACATTGTTACAGGGAGTCTGGTGCCACCCACAAATGGCAGAAATTTTTAACCGTATTAGACAGAATAATGTAGGAATGCTGCAGGATTTGGAGGACTAACCCAACATAAATATTGAAAGAGGATGTTGCATTTCTAGTTTCCTGTTCAGCGAGTACGGAGCTTGGAAGTCATCATTCCCTCCCAACAATAAGTACAAAGCTAAAACAAAGTAAAAAGAAGCAATTCTTCTTCAGTCTATCTAATCACAGCACTGAAGTAACAAGGCAAAAGGCTGTCTCAAAAATCATAGAAACAGACATGCAGATACAGAGAATCACAACTTACCAGAGTAGAAACCCATGAGCTCCACAGGAACTTGTACCAAGGTAAGAAAACCTAAACTAATTGATGAATTGCTAGAGGCTCTGTGCAGACAAGTTTATGAGTTAAAAACTTTGGGGAAAGGGGCAGTTTTGGGTAGGGGCAAGCTTTTTGAGGCCTCCAGGAGGGCTTTTGTTTACCTCCAGGGGATCTAACAAGTTTTCATAGAAGAAAAAGCCTTTTATTCTTCCTGCAGGAGCAGGGGTAAAATAACCATTTTGAAATTTGCCAAAGCATGCTGTTCTTCTTAACAAGGCCTGCCCTCAAGAGAAGGCCTTTATGACCCTAACCTACAAGGGTTTTATCAGAGCCTAGCCAACCAGGGAAGTATCCAACTTTATCCTTTATCCACCTAACGGAGTGAAAACAAAACAGAACACAACTGAGAAGCACTTGTGAAGTTCACAGCCCAGGGGCACAGGCTCACTGAACAATGGAGACCTGATCTTGGGGCTTTGACTGCTTCCCCTCCTCCACACCTCACCACCACCTCACTAAAGGCCTCTTTACCACAGTTCTTTTGACCCCAAAATCATGTCTAGCTTTTGACAAAGAGGTACAAGGCATACTAAAAGGCAAAAAGCAGTTTGAAGGGACAGAGAAAACACCAGAACCAGACTAAGATATGGCAGGAATGTTGGAATTATCAGACCAAGAATTTAAAGTAATTATGATTAATATGCCAAGGGCACTAATGAACAAAGACGTTGCTTAATGACCTGGAAATTTGTGAATTGGGTAGGTATCCCATCGCCTTATACATTGTGCAATGACTGACCTTGGATACCTTCTGGAGAGAAAGGAAAGTTCAGGAAGGGAAGGAGAACACCTATTCAAGGGTAGGCAAAGATGAAATCACCCCAGAATAAGAGTGTTGAGGCGCCTGCCGACAAAATAATACTGTTAAATGCAGGGCGAGTCTAGAGGTGACGCCTGACACCTGAAGGTCATGAGGGGAGGAACCTGGGAGCTCAGGTGCCAATCTGCCTGCCACAGGAATTATAATGTGTGCTGCCCCACCCACCACCAAACTTCTGATCGTTCATTTCCTTTTGTTTCTCTTAGTTTCCCCAAGGCTTTCTGAAGATCTACAGCTTGGACCCCACGGCACTCGAATTCCACAGAATACAGGCATTCTTCATGCAAGCGAAGGCCCTAAATATTGATTTGCACATAACTTAAATGCTGTGATTTGAAGACAGGTCACCAAATTAAATTCTTTGTGTTTCTCCCCTCCTGCCAGTCATTTCTCAAAAACAAAACAAAATCAAAACCAAAATCAAAAACAAAAACATAACAAAAACCAAAAGTGTGCCAACCATTGGCATGTCCACCATTTCTGCACTCTCATAACTGCATCCTTCAGGGAGGAGGGTGAGGAAAGAGTCTACCCTGGCTTCCACACCTAAGTTTGCTCGGGAAAAAGGGAGACCGCTAAGTAAAGACTCACCACATTTTAAAAGACAGATCATAACGCAGAAAGCACTTTGGAGTCTGGCATCCCCTACTAGTAACAATGCCAGTAATAATCAGACTGTGAGGATGAGAACTGTCAAAAAGGAACACTATTCACCCCTACTCATTGAATCAGTTCTATAAGGGGGGAAGTGCAGAGTGGGGCTCTTACCTCCAAGTCTCTGGTTTGATTCCAGATATAATGAGAATGACCAAATGTCACTCTAATTAGAAGGCAATAAAGTTCCATTGCAAAATGAATTCCACAGTTTGAACTTGCTTCAAGGGGACATTTATCTTCATTATGGGATGTGCGTACTCGGGGCTTGGTGGACATTTCTATTTTAAAAGGCTTGTGCCATAATGAGTGTAAAGAAGGAAACCTTTGCCCAGTTCTGAGTGCTTGGGGCTTGCCTGGAACAGGGAGCCTCAGCCTCCAGGTGCAAATTCAGCCGAGGCTGGCCACTCTGCCAGACTGCTTTCCTATAATTGTTCCTAGACAAGAAAGGACAGAAAAATGCCCCTGACAGATGGTGGAGGTGATAAAGTTCCTGAAAATTAGACCTGCTAATAGGGTAAGTCTATATTGCTTGAAATCTCCTAACGTTTTATACTCCCCCTGCCCCTTTCTCTGTTTTTAATTGAAATATGAAATTCTGTAGGGCATATAGCTAATTGAGTCGATAAGTCAAAAGCTTAGGTGTAACAGTTTTTTTTCTCCCCTGCCTACAGAATCCAGGATGGTCTGTGCCCTGCCCAGTGGGATGGCTGTCATAGGATGCAGTGGCTTTCCTCTTATAGTGAGAATTTTGGGGCCACTGAATCACTCAGGTCCAACAGCCACGGGCGTATGGGCCCCCTAGAAATAAAAGTTTCCTTTTTTCCCAATCTTATCCCATTCTGCCTTGCTCAGAGTTGCAATTTAAGTGAATGCATCCCTGTCTTCTTTTGCATATGCAGCATGTTGGAAGGACCAGATCTAGGGGCCAGACATGGAGCTAGAAGACAGAGTGAGAGGCAGCAGAGATGGTGACATCTCCCAGCAGACTGTGATAAAGCCAACTTGCAATGTGTGAGAGACAGTAAAAAAACAGAGAACAAAGTTGGTACTGCATGACCTGTAGATATGTCATTTTACTCTCTTTCCATTAAAATAGAAATATTATCTGATTTGTCTCTCTTATAGGATTCTAGTAAGAAATAAATGCACTATTACATGTGAATGTGCTGGGCAAATGATTTAAAAAGTCAACCAATCACTCCCCTATATCTAAAACAGTGCAAGCACAGATAACTAAAAGTCACAAATAAATTCAGACTGCAAAAGTAAGAATCTGCAAGCTTGATTCTGGTAGTTTAAATTGGTTTTCACAAGTGTGTACACGTCACCTCACCTCCAACTTTTGGAGAAGTAGTGTGGCATGGTTGTAGTTGAAAAGCTATCCTTCCTGAACTCAAACCTTTCCTCTGCTGTGAGACATGAAGTAAGTTATTGTTCCTTAGGTCACTTATCTGTGGAAAGGCGGTAATTTGGGGAGAACTTCCAGAACGCTACCTGGGCAGAGTAAGGGCTCAGTTGGCATTGGGCATTCTTTCTTCCTCAAGTAAGTCTTATGTATTCCTGCCCCAATATGTTATATTACACTCTCCTCCCTCTTTCTGTATGTTATTCTGCCCTGTATATTTGAAATTGATGCTTTCTTTGATATCCTTTGTGTTTGGGAGTTTCTCCCTGACTCTTCAAACCTGTAGTGGTGTCTCTCTGAGCTCCTGAAGTACTTACTGATAGTCCCTCTGTTGGAGCTGAATTATAGCCAGCCTGTTGATATGATTTTTTGTTGTTGTTCTTTATTTTCTAGGAAGCAACATTAGCAGTAGAATTAACTTAAACAGGCAAGGGATTGAGCGTTGGTCCATCGTCCTCAAGACTGTCACTCAACCTCTCTTGAGCTTTATTATACTAACCTTTAAAGTGAAGATGATAATAATAATAATACCAACCTCACAAGTAGGAGGATCTACAGAGAGAAGGTCTGCGAAAGTGCTTGATGAAATTGATTTACTGCTTATATGTGTTCTGGTGTATCCAAATGAAATATAAGATCTTTAAGAAATGAAGTGTTGGCCGACAGAATGGGAGAAGACATTTGCAAATGACATATCAGATAAAGGGCTAGTATCCAAAATCTATAAAGAACTTATCAAACTCAATACCCAAAGAACAAATGATCCAATCAAGAAATGGGCAGAAGACATGAACAGACATTATTCCAAAGAAGACATCCAAATGGCCAACAGACACATGAAAAAGTGTTCAATATCGCTCGGCATCAGAGAAATCCAAATCAAAACCTCAATGAGATACCACCTCACACCAGTCAGAATGGCTAAAATTAACAAGTCAGGAAACGACAGATGTTGGCAGGGATGTGGAGAAAGGGGAACCCTCCTACAACGTTTGTGGGAATGCAAGCTGGTGCAGCTACTCTGGAAAACACTATGGAGGTTCCTCAAAAAGTTGAAAATAGAGCTACCATACGATCCAGCAATTGCACTACTGGGTATTTACCCCAAAGATACAAATGTAAGGATCCGAAGGTGTACGTGCACCCTGATGATTATAGCAGCAATGTCCACAATAGCCAAACAGTGGAAAGAGCCAAGATGTCCATTGACAGATGAATGGATAAAGAAGATGTGGATATATATATACAATGGAATATTATGAAGCCATCAAAGGGAATGAAATCTTGCCATTTGCAACGACGTGGATGGAACTGGAGGGTATTACGCTGAGCAAAATAGGTCAATCAGAGAAAGACATGTATCATATGACCTCACTGATAGGAGGAATTCTTAATCTCAGGAAACAAACTGAGGGTTGCTGGAATGGTGGGGGGTGGGAGGGATGGGGTGGCTGGGTGATAGACATTGGGAAGGGTATGTGCTATGGTGAGTGCTGTGAATTGTGTAAGACTATTGAATCACAGACCTGTACCTCTGAAACAAATAATACATTATATGTAAAAAAAAAAAAAAAGAAGAAGAAGATGGCAGGAAGGGAAAAATGAAGGGGGGAATCGGAGGGGGGAGACGAACCATGAGAGACTATGGACTCCGAGAAACAAACTGAAGGTTCTAGAGGGGAGGGGGGTGGGGGGATGGGTTAGCCTGGTGATGGGTATTAAAGAGGGCATGTACTGAATGGAGCACTGGGTGTTATATGCAAACAATGAATCATGGAACACTACATCAAAAACTAATGATGTAATGTATGGTGATTAACATAACATAAAAAAAGAACTCTGGAAAAAAAAAAAGAAATGACGTGTTGTATATCTCAGAGTCTTATAGCATCTGACAGAATGTTTTGTGCCTACTAGACACTCAATAAATATCTACTGATGGTTAAGTTGATATATTGAATAAATGCATTAATTAACAGAGATAGAGATTGAATAAGTTTTCATGGCATGTATGGGAATAATTAGAAGAGATACATAATATGCAAGGCAGATAAATGATGTCCCAAAATCATCCCAAAGAAAGGAATTGAACCTTGATTGAAAGTTAAAAAGTGGGTGCCTGGGTAGCTCAGTCAGTTAAGTGTCTGTCTTTGGCTCAGGCCATGATCCAGGAGTCCTGGGATTGAGTGTATTGATTCTTCTAGTTGAAATGGAATGGTATAGAATGTACTTTGGCCTGATTACACCACATATTTCTCAAGGAGTATATAATCAAATTAGAAGGATCACACAGGCAGGGTATTAGTATAAATAGGCCTTCCACAAATTAATGTTCTAGGGATAAAGCCCATCATCATAGATCTACACGTTCTAGCTTAAGAGTTAGATGCTTGGAAGACTTGAGAAAGCCTTGTATTTGGAATAAGAAGAGCAGTGTTTTCAATGCTAAGAAACCCAAATTCCTCCTGTTTAAAACTAGTATTTTCTAGGATCACCTGGGTGGCTCAGTCGTTAAGCATCTGCCTTCGGCTCAGGTCATGATCCCGGGGTCCTGGGACTGAGGCCCGCATCAGGCTCCCTGCTCCGCGGGAAGCCTGCTTCTCCCTCTCCCACTCCCCCTGCTTGTGTTCCCTCTCTCTCTGTGTCTCTCTCTGTCAAATAAATAAATAAAAATCTTAAAAAAAACCCAAACTAATATTTTCTAAAATCCAGTGTAGTACCCTTAAATGAAATTCATGAATATATAACTTATAAGCATACAGAGCTTTTTTAAAAAAAAAAAATGTAACATCCAAACTTTAGTTTTAAGTTTAATAAAAGGAATATAATATACAATAAGATAATATTTATTACAATATTTAAATGCACAGGCAGAACTACACTAGGAAACATAATAAAGTGGTTGGATGTTTCCACCTATACATAGAATCTTTATGAATGAATCAAGTACAGATTATGTTAATGCAGCATGTGGCATTGGCATTCAAATACCAGGAGTGGTATTGTCATCAGTGAAATGATTTTCTAAAATGACAGAAAACTCTTGATAAAGCTCTGAACAAAACAAAAATAATCTGTCTTTGATTTGCTGGAAAGTTGCATTTATGGAAAAGCCAGTGTATATTAAAACTGATTGTTATATGTATAAAGGAGGTGTAGGGTCTAGGCTTCTACACATGAAAGACTGGCAAGGCATTCAAAATTTATGTGGGATCTAGGATATATTTTTGCATGTGATTTTCCACACATGGCAATAGATGAGTCTCTTTTGGTTTCCAACAACTAAATTTCAGTAGCACTCACCAATATTTTTAACAACAAAAATGCCCCCAGATTGCTGTATTGCCTCTATTAGGAATCACTGTTTGGGGGAGTGAAAACCCATGGAAGGACAATGTACTATAATGTGGGTAGGGGCCTTTCTAGGATCTCTAGGGTCAGTAAGAAACATCAAGGTTTCAGAGAGTTGGAAGAACTAGAAACAGGGCAGATGGGTTCATCATGACATGGAGGATAGCTGTGAGGCTCCTGGTCCCATCTCTCACTGTACTCAGTGCCCACACTCTCCTACAAAATGGTTTACAAAAGCTACATTCTCCAGAGGGGGATCTCAAACTATCACTGAGTAAATTTGGGACACTCAGCTATCTAAATGATTCAGATCAAAACATAAGCAATGAATATCACTTTTTTCCCAAGAGCAGGATCATATCTTTGGTTAACTTTTATGAGTTTTTGTCCCAGCTCTCTACTTCACTTTGTGATAAATGGTAATCCTAAAATCTCCTGCTAGGCTCAGTTCAAAGTGAACTGAAAAAATAAGTGTTTCCTCAGGATACCTTCCCATTCCTTTTCTCCATCTTCAAGAGTAAAACCATCTCACTGAAATGTCTTCCAGCCCAGACTCATCTGGAATAGCATTTACTTTATACCGCCAGTCCCCGTACCTCTCAGCTTGAATACCTTCTGGACCAGGAAACTCACTTTTTGATTCAGATCAGTACAACACACATTTGGGAAAACCATTTACTCTTTAATCACTTGCTTCATTGAAGTCAACTCTAGTCTCCTGTCTCAGGATCTCAATCAGTAGCATTTTGCCATGAAATTTTCACATCACAATATTGTGCTTTTTCTCTTACCCTAGCCATAACCTTCAAGGTTCGATCTTTACACTAGCCATGCAGGAATGAAGATGAATGAGTCATATCCTCTCCTTTATTTTCTGATGCCATACATCAGCAAAGCAAGCAAAAAGAGAATTTTTTTGTGTGTGAAGCGAAGAGAAAACAACAGCTTTCTCTAGTTTTCTTCTTCCCTGGCAAACACAGACATTGGACAGCATAGACTTTGGGTTAATAACAGACGGAATCTTTATGGAGCAAATTTTATACCTTTGTTGCTTACCCCAGTTCTAATTATATTTTTTGTCCCTAGAAGAATCCTTTTTAATGACAGGGAGAACAGTCCAATGAAGGTTCTTTCACTTGGACATTTGCCTTTGGTAAGCGTTTCCAAAAAATTCGTTTGAGGGGCAACTTTTGCATGTCCCAAATGTGTCTGAGCCTCCTCCACATGGTAGTAAATGTGTGTTTATTATCTCTTGATAATAACAGCATACATAGCATAATTCAGTAATTAGCCAAATAAATTGATATTTAATTGATCATGTTTTATTATATTGAATACTATAAGATGTAATACATACTATACATTTAATTAGTCCCAAAGATATACATATGAAAAAAAATATATGTAATTTATTTGTCTAACCTTGTCTCTGTTTACTTTACATATTGATTTTTAGGCCTTTTGCAATGGTTTTCCAGCTTTCTCAGCTTTCTCTTTCCATGGCCTCCCTTAAGCCACCCATCAATCTCAGAGGGGTCATTATACCATGAATTTATGAAAACAAAGAAGGTTAAGGATCAGTCACCAGATATGTATATCCTAGTGTCTTTCATTATACACACACACAGAAGCCTGGTTTTTGATTCACCATTTTCTAGCCTCAGGAGAGATTATAACCACTACCACCACAAATGTTTATTGCAAAATTACAGCATTTCTGGCACTGTGATAAACTATTCAAATAGTTTTTTTTTCAATTCTCATAACAGATCTATAAGATAGGTTTAATTATTATTGCCAATAAATAAATTGAAGTGTAGAAAATATAAATAATTTCCTTAAGGTCGACTGTTAATAAACATAGGAGCCAAGACGTGAAGCCTTGCTAATGCCAGAAACTTGTACTTGACCTCTTTCTTCTGCTTCTAGAATTCTCTAGCAAAGGCAAAGATTCCCACTCATACTAGAAATTTCATTGTGGAACCTCTGCAGGGCTTTTCACTTTTCCTTGTTGATCTAACCAGGAAAAAGATGCAAGAAGAAATAAAATTTAGGTTACCTTCCTAACCAGGAGGAGAAAGGAGGCCTGCAAATGGTCAGGAACAATATGTCTTTATTAACTAACTGCTCCAGCTTCCACAGGTAGCTGCCTAAAATTTTGAAAGGTCCTGAGAGAGAGCTTTCATGAGAGTCTGACCAAGAGGGAACCAAAATATGTCTTCTGGGGCTATTCTGGAGGGTCTTACATAAGATTCCTCTAAGTTAGAAGCTTCTGCTTATAAGCAGTTCAACCTGGGATAGAATTGAAATCTAGACAGGATTTAATTTTACACAGTTTTAATTCTACATAATTTTGTAATCAAGAAAGTTATTTTTTTTAATAATAGTGATTGTAATAATAAAAAGAATAACTTGTTTACTCCACCACTTTCTAAAGTTTCCATGATTCATTGCTCCAAATCATACCCCTAATCTTTGCATATGTCTAAATTTTCACACTTTAAAATAAGGCTAGACATTAAGCGAATGGATAAATAAACTGTGGGCATCCAGAAAACAGAATATTTTTCAGCACTAAAATTAGCTATTAAGATGTGAAAAGACATAGAGGAAACAGTAATGAATATTACTGACTGAAAGAAGTCAATCTGAAAAAGCTACATACTGCATTGTTGCAACTACATGACATTCTGGAAAAGACAAAACAATGACGCCAATGAAAAGATCAGTGGTTTCCCATGATGGGGTGGGGGAGAGATGAATAGATAGAGTATAGAAGATTTTTCAGGCAGTGAAAATACTCTGTATGATATTGTAATGATGAATATATGTCATTATACATTTGCCCAACCCATAGAATGCACAACACCAAGAGTGAACCCTGAGGAAAACTACAGACTCTGAGTGACTTCCCTGGTAAACCATGTACCATTCTGGTTAGTAATATTGCTAATGGAGGAGACTATGTTTATGTGTGGGCAGGGTGTTTTGGGGGATCTCTATACCGTCCTCTAAAATTTGTCATAAATCTAAAACTTTTCTAAAAAGTTAAGTCTTAAAAAATAAGGTTAGAGGTATTATTTCTAACCTCTATGGTAAAGTATAAATGACTGTTATCAGGGCAGGTGTTTTGGTGAGCAAGGTACATGGTATGGGAAGGAAGAAAGAGAATAACTTTGTGAAGAAGTGAGACTCCAGGGAGAGGTTGGGCATCAAGAGCAGAGGCAAGGCATATGATATATAGTTCCCTAACCTTTTCATGGGCTCTCTCTATAGTTTAGACTAAAGGAAGTCATGAACTTGGCACATCTAAATTATTGTCATTGAAATCTTTTCCACAAAGATTTCTATTGTGTTCATTACTCTCTGGTATCTCAATGCTTCCTTATTATACTATCTGGACTCATACATAAGCCTTTGCTTATATACTTTGTGATTCTTGGTTTATATTTTATCTAATGAATTCAGTTGCAAGTGGAGTAAGGACAATGCCCTCTATCTTTTTATATTCTCCACATCATAAAGGACACTACTTAAAAAATCGATAAAGTCTTGCTGAATGACTTCCTGATAGAACCAACAAACCAAAACAAAGAATATGAAAACCAGAAGTGGATTTGAAGCCTAATACAAACCCACCCCACGTTTTGAAATTCAGAAAAGTTAAACAACTTGCCCAAGGTCACACCAGCAGCTGGTAGCCATCCAGGACAAGAACTCAGGTGTTCTAACTCCCAATCCGGTATCCTCCATTATATCATGAGCTGTCTCACGGAGCCTAACAAATTAGGCTGCAGGAATGTTATATGTTTTCTATTGTTTTCATTTTTCTTTTAAATTTGGCACACAATTTTTGTTCATTGGACCATCTAAACTTCTACTTTTCATTGTTCAAGGGAATTGTCCCTAGAACTATCAACAAAAATGACAGGGATATCTATCCATCTACTCATTCATCCATCACACACTCCAGTGCAGTTATTTACATAGCACAGTGACACTGTGAGCAAACACATGTGGAGAAAAAGAGAAAGAGGAGAGGACAAAAAAGACATCTGGGATTTTTATGAGACATTTTCCTTACAGTGTGCAATACCCAATAAGCATTATGTATACAGTAGGTGTATCTGTCACGGTCTGTATGATGCTTTGGTGATAGTGTATTAGCCATTATCAGTAGAACCCCATTACAAAAGCCACTACCCCAACTTCTGCTGAGGTGCATACATTGGTACATTGCCAAATAGCTGCATGTGATGAAGAAATCTGCCTCAGTTTATTAGACATTATTATACTTACAGAAAACAGTAGAAGCTTCTTGCTAAGGAGACAAATAGATTCCCAGAACTAGTGCTTCTAATTCACACTCTTAAACTGATGTCTTGCACCAAGTTGTTAATAAAAGAATCCTATAGTGTGGTTCTGCCTTTGTTTCATTAATACCATTCCACCAACACAAACATACTCACATGTACATATACGATCACACACAAACACACACACACACACACACATACAACATACACACTTTCCAAAGGCTTAGGACTAGAATTTAAGACAGCTAAGCTAGGATTGAACTCCAAATGCAGCCCTCAGAAGATGAGGTCTTGTCTCTTGTGTTTTCTCATAACGCCAATTAAGTGACTGAGCACATAGTCAGTGCTCAGCAAATTGACTGAAATATTGTTTTCTTGTTTTTACCAAAAAAAGAAAAAAACTGCATTAATCTCTACAGATTCTGTTTTATAACTGGGGAGAAATTCTAAGGCCATCAGATGATGATCAATTTCTTTAAGGAAATGAGTTAGATCCTGAAGGAAAGGAAGGTGATTGGGCAGTTACAGGATTTTAGATTGCTATTTTGTCTTTTTTTTTCAGACAGTGTATAAGGTGGTAGTTGGAGAGAATGGAGCTTCTATTTCATTAGTGATAATTGTGTTTCTGTCCCATGAATCTGAGAGGGAATAAGCTAGCTCTCCCTCACACTGCTCCTTCTAATCTCTCCCATACCATTCCTCCACCCAAACTGAGCACACTGGGGTCCAAGCTGGACTTCAATCAGAAAGACCCGGGATAAAGGCTTTCAAAATCTTCCGACCTGTGAAGAGTCAGAACGGATGCCTGCTTCTCCCCCTAATCCAGCTAAACAAAACAAAAAACCAAAACTCCTTTTCTTTATCTTCACAGATCCCCTCCCCTTTTTCCTCTTTCTAAAAAGAAAAAAATCTTTATTGCTGGAAGGAGAGAGGGAAGAGGAGAAGGAAAACAAATGTCATATGTGGCTGGTCTGGAGCAGAGATGTCTATGGTTTAGGGCAAGTGGATTATTTTTCACAGTTATGGGGTACAGAAGTACTGGAGAGAGGAAGAAGTGATTTCTACAGTTTTTTCAGGGGGTCATAAATTAGATCTCCTTAACATCCTTTAAGACATGTAATTAAACAACAGAATTCTTTTTAAAAATTTCTTCTGGCTGCTGAGCTCCTTCTTGTGTGCAGTATTATGGAAAGATTCAACCATGTGATTCCCAAGTTCATAGCATTTAGACACATGGACTTAGAAGTTGACCTTTGTAGGCATCTTGTCCTACGTCTCACGCAGGACTCACATCTCAACTGCTTGATTATTGAAGGATTTTTGGCGGGCCTCCGGTTGAGTACTTCCAATGCTGATATTTCATATTCAACTGAAAAAATTGCTTTGCTACAAACTCCATGCATTAGTTGTGGTGCTCTCTGGAGTTGCATGGAATGAGTCCACTTCCTTTTTCTCTGTCTCCCACTCAGCTACATTATCAGTAAGTTTGTTCTTACATCCTTCAGTAAGTATGTTTTCCTCTACTCTGAATACCACTGGTTCTTTTAATATCTCCTATGGCATATTTCCAGACCTTCTAAAATGACTTTCTCTCTCATCTGAACATATTTCATATGAGTATCATACCTAAGCTGTGACACAAAACTAAATATAACACTCCAGAAGTAGTCTAAGTGTGATTGCAAGGGCTCAGCCCAACTATTATTTTATTTTCTATTTTATTTATTTTTTCTTGGCATTATACCTCATTTCTCCTCTCACATGCTGTTAGGCCATGTCAAATAACCTTCCTTATCCTATGAGAAAGCTTGTACACATGCCCTAATCTGTACCCTTTCAGAGGTAGTTTGCACAGTCAGGATGATAATGAACGAACTCTGGAGTGGGATCTAAATGGGTTTAGATCCCAGCTGGACCATTCATAGGCTACAAGACTGTAAGATAGCTTATTAATCAGTCAGTTTTTTCACTTATGCATTGTTTTCACCAATGCACTACACACCCCTTTATGTATTCTACTCAATTAAATGTTATCTTTCCAGTTTGGGCACTTTACTGCAGATATTTAAGGTGTTTTAAAATTTTAATTAAGCCATTCAAAGCTTTCATAATTGAAATGGTTCAAGCGTTCATTCTTCCACCAGCTTTTCATCATCCGCCTGGAAGAATAATATGTCTTTTACAACTTCAGTACGTAGAGTGGACTGTGGACCAGCAGTATCAGCATCACGAAGCTTATTAGACATGCAGACTCTCAAGTTCCAGCTCAGACCTATGAATCAGAATTTGCTTTTAACAAATTATGCAGGTGATGCATTTTAAAGTTTGAGAAGCCCCAATCCTAAATCACTATCCACCAAGTGGAGAAAAGTATTAACCAATAGAGCACATTGGGCAATTGCTTCGAAGTCAGTAATACCCAGTTAGTAAATTTTTTCTATGTGCTCAAGAAATAGGAGAACACCCAATGCTACTGTGATTTAAACCATGTTTCATCACCCCCCAAAAGCAAACTGTAAGAATTTTTAAATGATGTTCCTATCTCCTCCCAGTTGGATTCCAGCTCTTGATCTGAATGAATGTGGGCCAAAGCTTGGGAGCATGAAGTGCACATCTGCGTTCAGAAGGTTGATGCTTGGATTCAAACCTTGCCTTGGCTACTTACTCTCAGTGTGACTTGGGCCACTTGCTTATGTTCTAAGTCTTGGTCTCCTCATTTCTAAGAGGAGGATAATAGTAGTACCTGTCTCTTAGCTTTATTGAGGAGATTAAACAAAGTAATCCATGTAAATAATTTAACAAAACGCTTAAAATGTAGTAAGTGCCCTCTTCCTTTTCTGAATTCTTAAAATGCTTGCTATTTAGAGAGTTTGCTTTGGTTCATAACTGACTATTTTTGTACATTATCTCCATATTTATACTCTAAGTGCCTTGATGATAAGGACATTATCCTATGCAGGTATTCCTTAAGCCATGAACAGGCTGTTTGTCTAATGTTCATAGGTGAGGCATTTTGGGAGTTGGAATGCATTTTTCAGTAGAATCTTTTTTTTTTTTTAAAGATTTTATTTATTTGACAGAGAGAGACACAGTGAGAGAAGGAACACAAGCAGGGGGAGTGGGAGAGGGAGAAGCAGGCTTCCTGTGGAGCAGAGAGCCCGATGTGGGGCTCGATCCCAGGACCCTGGGATCATGACCTGAGCCGAAGCAGCCGCCCAACCAACTGAGCCACCCAGGCGCCCCATTTTCAGTAGAATCTTAACCCAACCCACAAATGCCCAACTAAACGATGATCAGGCTGGTAATAGTCCTACCGTAGTACTAGCACTAATACTACTACTAGTCATACTATAGTGTGTAACCACCTCCTCTAACAATGTATCGACTGGAAAACACATTTACTATTCTTATATGGACTCCTTTTGCCTCAAGTGGATTAGTGTCTTTCTCTGGGGAATTTGGAAGGTAGAAGGCAGTGAGGGTGGGGTTTAGAGGCCCAGAAATCAAGCACATCCTGCTGATATGATTCCATGTATGTTCTGGTTATACCTATCATCCCCTCAATTCTGAGGAGTAGGTGGCAAATACCTATATAAATAGATAGAAGCCCCAGCTCTGGACGTAAAAGTCTTGGATTTGAGTCTCGGCTTTCCTATTTACCAAACTTTGAACTTTATTCAATTTAAATAATCTGGGCCTTCATTTCCTTAGAATTGTCAACATTCTCACCAGGTGAGAATAAATATCAAATAAATATCAACAAGTATCATTTAGAAATATCTTTGTAAACCCTTAATATCTAGGAAAAGCATGAAGAAATAACAAGTGATGCTGATGATACCTTGAGTCTGGTTCCTTTTCTACTCTTACAGTGATATTATGCACAATCTATGCTTTGGATATGCTTTATGATTGTTCATGGAAATTCCTGAGAGAAGTATTAGAAGGAACTAGTAAAATTGATTTCTGTCGGCACCACAATTGTTATTTATTTCCACCATTGACCTAATGGCCGTATGATATCAAGGATGCTGAAAGCTGCCCTTAAGTAGCTCCCCCACTGGCCTGCTATGGGGTTAAGTTGCTCTAATGGTATTATTCCTTAAGGGCTTCTAGTGAAGCTATAGTTCTTCTTTTTTTTTTTAAACCGGGGCAAGGCTAATGTGTTATCCTAGGAGGGTTCATATATTAGCTAGTTAACATATTAGCAGGGGTTATTGTCTCTGATTAAGTCATTACCACCCACTGTCCTATAGCAAAGAGAAGGATCCTGGGGCAATGGGGCACATGATGTGCTCATTTTGATGAAAGAGAGGCAAAATTAAAAGCTTGAAACTAAGTTTGGGGCTAGTTAAATTACTGGGACCATGGCTTCCAGGCACTAAATCATTGAGATTGGGTCTCTAGAAGGGGCTTCAAGAAAAGTAAAACCCAATTTATTATCTTTTGCAAGGACCAGAATTTGCTTATATGCTGGATTCCATATGTAGTTCAGCATAGGATTTACATAAAAATATTAAATATTAAGGCCCTTTAGATTCCTTTAAGACTTAAAACTAGTGGCTAAACTTCTTATCAAAGAGATTGCTTCCTTTATCATCAATACATGGAACTCGTTTTGGGAAATTTGTTTCAGTTTTCATTTAATTTCATATATATATATATTCACATTCACATACATCTATTCTAGAATAATTTTCAATTTAAAATAAAACATCACTTCTTCATGTTTTCTAATATTTTTGGGCCCTGGAAAAATTTCATCTCATAGACCTAAAGCTGTAAGATGATAATATTGAAATGCAAGTCACAAGCTTCAATTAGGTACAATCAGAAATCATGCGGTGACTTCATTAAGTATCATTAAGAATGATCAAAATATTGCTCTTAGGAAAAATACATCAAAAGCATTGCATTTACACATTGATTAAACAGGATCTGCAATTTCTAAAATCTGGTACGAGAAAAAAGAATGGAGTAAATTAAGTGCTCATATCCCACTTAGCAACAAGGGAGTGCTTAGCAACTGGAAAAGGAGGAAATAAAGGGAGATGGTGGAAAACAAAGTATGATCAGCCTGGAAACTGGAGGAGGAATCAAGAAATGACAATGTAACTAACTGGGGCTGGAGGAGAGGTTGCCGTCCAGGAGCAGTGGGCAAGTTGACGTCAGCCTGTTTTGTATTTACTTTTAGCTTCGGGAAATAGCTCATAATTAGGAATCAGGAGCACAGGAAGGACTCTTACCAAAACCATGAGTGTGGCCAGAGTCATTTTTGGTGACGTGCAGGTACCCATTGATAAGCCCTTAGATATAGGTGCATAACCCACATCTTAGTTCCACAAGGTCTTAAGCCTTAAGGCAGCTTAAGGTAGATTTGATATTGTACCCCTTTGAGAACTTTTAACAGTGTTATTGTTCTGATTAGTCTCCCTGATCCCTTTTTTTTTTGCATTTGATCTGCCCTCCCTGGGTAGTCCCATGTACCCCATGGCTTCAGCTCCCACTGTACACTGATAATTCTCAACCCTTCTTATTCAGAGACTTCCCTGTGCTTACATCTGTGCCCATGACTCTTTCATGAGGCACAAAACTTAATATGATGAAACTTATTCTCCCCATACTCTTGCTTCCTACCTGCATTCACCATTTTGGGAAGACCTCATCCATGCAGACATCCCATCCAGGAACCTCCCTATATCTATCTCCTCACCACCCACATCTAATTGTTAGCTAGCTGTTGTTTTTTTTCTGAAATATATGTCAGACCCTCTCTCCTTCACAATCAATCTGAGATTAAAAAAAAAAAAATTGGGGCGCCTGGGTGGCTCAGTCGTTAAGCGTCTGCCTTCGGCTCAGGTCATGATCCCAGGGTCCTGGGATCGAGCCCCGCATCGGGCTCCCTGCTCGGCGGGAAGCCTGCTTTTCCCTCTCCCACTCCCCCTGCTTGTGTTCCCTCTCTCGCTGTGTCTCTCTCTGTCAAATAAATCAATAAAATCTTTAAAAAAAAAAAAAATCATCCTCCTTCACCATGAGCAAAATCCAAATTCTTAGCCTCACATGAAAGTTCTTCATCATCAAGGGGCACCTGGGTGGCTCAGATGGTTAAGCGTCTGCCTTCGACTCAGGTCATGATCCCAGGGTCCTGGGATCGAGCCCCACATCCGGCTCACTGCTTGGCAAGGAGCCTGCTTCTCCCTCTCCCTCTACTGTTCCCCCTGCTTGTACTCTCTCGCTCTCTCTATCAAATAAATAAATAAAATCTTTAAAAAAAAAAAAAAAGAAAGTTCTTCATCATCTGGCCAAATTGATTTTTCCTTTTAACCTTGGTACTGCCACTTCCTATTTGCACATAGCTCATGTTCAGGCCATATCAAATGTGTCCTCAGCCCTGGAATGTACCCTGTTTCCTGACAACTCTCATGTAAAACTCATGGCATGTTCTTCTTTTAGCCTGTCCTCCCCTTTTTTTTGAACCTTAAAACCTTCCACAGAGTCTTAGTGCTTACCTCTTCATATCATTCCTCGCCTGGACTTATGGTAAAATCCCATACTAATTTTTGTTTATCAAAGAAATCCCAAAGGAACAGACATTTGCAGTTTAATTTCAGACATTACAGTATCAATATTACTACCAATAATAGCAGACACTCAACAAATATCTGCTTAATTAAATTAAATATATGGACAAGGATCCAGCATCCCCCATATCAGAACTTAGACATGAGGAGTAGGAAATTTTTTCAGCAAGGAACCAAATAGTAAATATTTTAGGCTTCCAAGGCCATGTAGTTTTTGTTGTAACAACTAAACTCTTCCACTGTAGCATAAAAGTAGCCATAGGCCAATAAAAATTGAGCATGGCTGTGATCCAATAAAGCTTTATTTATGGACACTAAAAGTTGAATCTCATATAACTTTCAGTTGTCACCTAATAGTATTTTTTTGATTATTTTTCAACCATTTAGAATGGTTGAAACAATTAGCTCAAGAAGCACATAAAAACACTCAGCCAGTTGGATTTAGCCCACTGGCTGTGGGTTGCTGATCCCTGCCACGGTTTATCACCTGTTTCATCTCCTTATTTTTTTTTGAACCCTCATTTATATGAACGCTCATTTGGATTTTTGCCATCTACAGTTTGCCTAGTACATATGTTACTTAACGTAATTCATATTCATGTCATTGCCTTATCCAGCCATCATTTTAGCTGTGTCCCAGCCAGAAAGTCCCCCTGGCCACTGGTTTAGATAT
Organism: Neomonachus schauinslandi; assembly: GCF_002201575.2. Classification (NCBI taxonomy): domain Eukaryota; kingdom Metazoa; phylum Chordata; class Mammalia; order Carnivora; family Phocidae; genus Neomonachus; species Neomonachus schauinslandi. Next base: position 32,937,159 of record NC_058416.1, on the reverse strand, counting down.
ACCGTCTTTTCTAGTAGTATAACTACTGACTTCCAACACTTAAGATTATGCACGTTGAAGATCTTGGCCCACTCATTTTAGCAGTTTTAGAATGAACATAGAACTTCCCTGTGATCCAGTGTTTGACAACCATTTACTACTTAGGCATATCCCATATTGTCACAATTAATTTTTCAGTAACTATCTACTTGCTTCCTGAGAATCTAAATTTTTTCCTGAATTGCCATCTTTTCCTCTGTCAAAGCAATTTCTTCCCTTATCTAAAGCATTTTAATTTTTTAAACAAAGAATCACTTCTAATCTTATTAATATTACTAAATTGATCTTACTAACCTTGCCTCCCCCTCTCTCCAGTATGAAATCATGAACTCCCATAACCTCTATGGTAACTCCCTTTCTGCCCACCCCCCCCAGTGTTGCATACCCACTGAGACACATTATGATTCTGACTTGGTCCATTCAGTCTACTATAACTAAATGCCATTGACTGAAGACTTAGGAACAATAGAAATTTATTTCTGAAATATAGTTCTAGAACCTGAAAAGTCTAAGATCAACATGCTGGTAGATTCAGTGTCTGGAGGGTGCCTGCTTCCTGGTTCACAGACAGCCATTTCTCTCTGTTCTCATGTGTGTTCTCACAGGGGTGAAGGAACACTCTGGAAACTCTTATAAGGGCACTAATGCCATTAATGAGGGCTCCACCCTCATGACCTCATCACTTCCCAAGGTCTCACTCCAAACATTGTCATGTTGCGAGTTAGACTTCAACATATGAATTTTGTGGGGGGGGACACAAATATTCAATCCATAACAAATACATATAGTTATATACAAAAGAAGGGTGATGGCAAAGGGAAGACGTAAAGGGGAAATAAGATTAAAAGAATAAAGCGAGGAAAAAGCAGTAAGAGGGAATGGAGACCAAAAAAGAAGAAACAAATAGGATGGTAATATAATATAATAATATAATATAATTAATATATATTTTAAAATGATAATCTATAAACCTCTTCTGCAAATATTATCACCTATGAGCCAGGAAATGAGGAAAAGTTCTTTTAAAGTGACCTGGAGGATTTAATCAGTCAAAAAGAGAAAGTAGGCTCAAACCAGATTTTTTAAACTCTTTTTCTTGAATCATACTCTGTTTGAAAGTCTGATAGAAGATATTTCAGGCTGACAGTTTCTCTTCCTCAAGTTCCATCTGTGTTCAGACTCTGGGCATCCTGGGTCTTTTTATCTGGATAGAAATCAAATCCTAGTACAGCATCAGAATGTTCTAGCCTCTTGCAATGGCATTTAGATTCCTCTGCTGCTATTTCAAAAGACGTCCAAGCCTATAAATATTAAGCTATGTTTTGGGGCCCTAACCTTGAGGGAGGGCAGATGCCATTTCATATTGCCAAAGGAAGAGAAAAGGTGCTGGTGTAGGCAAGGGGAAGAAACAAAACAAAACAAAAAAACCAAAAATGTCAAATCTGATTGATTAAAAACTAGGTAGGCAAATCAGCAAGGGCTGGTCCAGCATCACTGGAGAGTGAGGTCAGACAGGGCTGCTTTAAAATTATTTGGTATTTTCAGAAATTGATTACTTAGGGAGAGCATTAAGAAGTAGCTGTGCACATTCATTTAATGGGCCAGTGCCTCTTGTACAGGGCTGGAGTCGTCACATTCAATCTCATCTACTCCTTGTTAAGTTGTGCTTTCTTCTGGAGTGTGTTTATTTATTACAGATGCTATAAGCATAAACTACAAACTAGAATAATAAATAATTCCCTAAATGGGATTTTGTGAGCAACACCTCCCCGCCCATCTTTCTACTCCCAACACTCAATGTGACAGACGGCATTGCTTACAGGCCTGTGAATGTCTGTGGACCTGAAGAACAAGTCCTTTTCTGTCCTAGGGTGCGTTGCAGTAAGTAGAGAGCAACTTTTTTTTTTTAAGATTTTATTTATTTATTTGAGACAGAGAGAATGAGAGAGAGAGAGCACATGAGAGGGGGGAGGGTCAGAGGGAGAAGCAGACTCCCCACTGAGCAGGGAGCCCGATGTGGGACTCGATCCAGGGACTCCAGGATCATGACCTGAGCCGAAGGCAGTCGCCCAACCAACTGAGCCACCCAGGCGCCCAGTAGAGAGCAACTTATGTGGAGAGAACTGAGGGACACTGGGATGCCCTCCTGTTCCCCAAAAGTGCTCCTCAGTCATCCACTCCGTGAAGGAATATCCCATTGTTTCTTTGAGTTGCGAACACCCTTTGCGAATATAAAAGGTCTTGGGAGAAGTGCCATGCATTATGGCAGTCATGAATGTGCAACCTGGTGTAAATTCATTTTGTTGATCACTCTCCTACCCTGGCTGTCAATTGGAAACAGGGAAAGGCCCCTGTGGGGAAAGACTGCTGTGATGGAGAAAGAGAGGAACATTTTGGAGTATAGATCATGAACCAAAGGGTTGTAGTTGGGTGAAAATCTGTAGAGCAATGTGAGAAGAGGGCAAGTTTAGTGAAAATGCACACACACACACATACACCTACACATACACTCCACTCACAAGCAAAAGTCGACCTTCATCTTTAATTTCCAATCTGATAACTACCTAAAGATGTCTGTATTTCTCCAGAGGTCATTTCAAAACTCCCATTATGACATGGTGAGAGTCCCCACTAGAAACTCTGCTGGTTTACTCCTACACACATTTTCTCTTTTATTTCATCAACATTAAGAACACACTGTCCACATGCCTTCCTTCATAACTCTGCAACTTCTAAAATTGATCTCTAACTGCAATTCCAGAGCCCAGTGGCCTATTTCTTTGACTAAAATTGTCTTCCTCTGATTTCCCATTGATATTTGTGATGCTCAATTCTATGTTTATACTTGTGTTCCCAGATGATTTCATTTCCCACATATAGGTTACAAACTCTTTTACGACAAGAAGTACATTATATTTCTTGTATCCCCAACGTATGGCTGCATCCAGGACCCAATACCAAGTATAAAATTTAAAAAATCACTTTATCCCTTGTTTTTTAAAAAAAGCACTCCATGGTGGAATTTGGGTGAGGTGCATATATTGGACTCCCTGACATTTTCCCCGCTCACAGTATGGAACTGAATACTCCTCCCAAGACCGTAACTTTATGGATTTTAAATATTTCTCCAAAGTGCACCTTTCAGGTATCTTTCTAAAAGAGGTAAGAGAAGTCCTTTATGATACTTACTTCCTATGAGTAAAGATATAAAATGTCTGAATGCATGCAATATCCACTGGTGAAAAATGCAATATCTCCTAGACTTGTGTTTGTCAGCCATCCCACAATGCATTTTTTGTTTTCTAATTAGGCATTCTAAGGATCTAACATCCTCTTGTGTTTCCCTTGCAACAACTGTAACCCAGCAGCCTGACATCACAGCATTTCTCTCCAGAAATAATTACTCCGTGGTCAAGGCAGCAATGTGAGTGTATCCTAAGACAAAACAGAGCAAGGAGGGGGACCCTAAAGGCAGTCCTTCATATTCCGAGACAAAAAGGGTTCACAATTAACACATCACCAATTTTAATAAACCTGATGAAAGGTAAGTAGATTTGCTATGAAAGTCAAATATACTTGAGATCCCCGCTTCTCTAAGAGTCCCTCTTTAAATTAAGACTTTGCCAGGTGATTAAGAAGAATGCCAGTGCTTCAAAGGGAAGCAGAGCCTTGTTCTCTGCTACTCCACAGGCGACCAGCTCTCTTTCCCCTCGGTCCAGATGGAGGCTTTGTTCTCCCGAAGTTGGTCAGGTGCTGTGCCTGTCCAAAAAAGGGAAGCGAGCGGAGCTTTAGGAGCCTGCACCTGTTTAGAAAGCAATGCGGCTCCCTCAGCTCCAAAGCCCCGAACATCAAATGCCTCCCTTTGCCAGGCAGCTTGGCTATTCCCCAGGCGTTTTCAATCTAGTTGGGTAAAACAAAAATTGCATAATTTGTCATTATTTTCAAGGAATGAGATGTGCCTTCCACAATCCCTTTCGAGTTAAATACAATGATGCTGAGCTTCGTGTGAATGCCAATGCCTTCTTCCTCAGAAAGAATAGAAATAAAGAATGGGAAAAGAAACACCCAATTGATTGCTTGTAATTTGCTCTGGTATTTGTTATTGATGTAGTCTTTGTATGCATTTTAGGGATAGGTAGCAGAAAAATTATGTTTCCAGGCCTTCAATAAAGAGAAGCTGAACCCTCTGGAAAAAGCTGGGACTGGAAGCCAGGACTTCTGAGTCAACTTCAAGATTCAAAACAAATAAATCAAATCAATTTAGGCAAGTCACAAGTATAATCATTCAATTTCCTCATCTTTAAAATGCGGATTAAAATTATCTTCTCTAAATATATCCCAGTTAATTATGAAGCTAAAAAGAAAAAAAAATTGATAAGAAAGTGCTTTAAAATTTTTAATATTCTCTATAAATGTAAAGTAGTTTGAATGAGAAATAAGGAGTGGGACAGGATTCTTAGACCGGGATCCTATCATTCTTTCTAAGGGGAAAAGCTTCAAATCCAGGCAGAAAGGGGAGTGAGGAGTAAAGAAAACAACTCAGAACAATCGCCGGAAAGCAAGGGCATCTTAAATCTCATCTATTAAGAACCCAGAAAAACACCTAAAAACCTCCACCATATTTTTGTGTGTACAGTGCCTTTCTGCTGCCGCTTGGTTACAACAATAGTGGAGAAAAGTAGGCCCATAAAGCAAGATTGATTGCTGGGAAGATGATCAATTGCTGCTGTGAAAGGGGAAAAAACTGATAAATGTTTTTTTTTTCCCTCTCTTCACAACCTTTTGCTAAAGCTGTGCAAAATGTGTCATGCATAAAAAGTATGCAATTTTCATGTAATTAGAGGAACACAAGATGAAAATGAGTTCCATCAGAGCAATCAAGGATGGTAATGTGGTATGTATTTGTCAGTGCCTATTTGTCATGAAAGCAAAACCCAACAAGTTATATATTTTATTTCATTTTAACTCTGAAAAACATAAATGCCATTTTGCCATGGCCAAATCTATAAATTTCAATAATCCTTTTTTTTTTTTGAGAACTGCAGATTAGATCATTTTACTCTATTTTAAAGAACAGAATACTATCTTATGAAAAACACTGAGATTACAGGACAGATTTATTCCATAGAGGGTCAGATTTACAACAGGAGGTGATAGGTTTACAGTTTTGCTATACAAGAAACACACTATAATTTATTTTCTCTAAAAATACACTTGCATCTTACAGTAGCATGTGCTTCTGATCCCATCCCCATACCTCCAAAACCAATGGCATTAGGTTTTTACATTCTTCTTGGGCAAAAGGACATAAATTTTTCTTCTTCACTCTTACTTTCCCCACCCTATCTTCTTTCCCTTCCCTTCCTTCCTTCCTTTCTTCTTTCCTTCCTTCCTTCCTTCCATTCATTTATTATGTTATTTGAAACCATTTGTTGAGCATCAAAATGGTGCCAAGCATGCTAAATTCTGATAATATAAAAGTAAAAAAGACCTGCCCCATATTCACAAGCCGATTTCACTTAGTGGGGACAGAGGCAAGCAAGCAATCGAGGCAGTAGGATAGTGTCATAATAGGGCTAGATTCAGGAGTGTATGGGGAGAGTTGCGTCTGCTGTGACTGGCAAAGCTAATGGGAAGATGGCACTCTAAGAGCTCAGTCATGCTTTAGGAATTAGGTAGGCCAGGTGTGGGAAAAGGCAGTCCAGGCAGATGAACAAGTAAGGGCAGAAGCTATGAGGACATTGAAAGCTTCTGTGAAAAGTGCAACTGGTTAATTATTTCTGTGGTGGAAATTGTGAGGAGACAAGTAATAAGGCCAACGAAGTGAACTAGAGAAGGAAAAACGGGGAAGATCCTGACAGGCCAGGTTGATCTCTGTCCTCGGTGCAACAGGAAGGCTTTTAACGTTTAAAGCAGATAGACGGTATAATCAAATCTGCATGTAGAAGAGACACTCCAGCAGCAGCAGGGAGATGGATGTGAGTGGGTAAGACCAGTTAGGCATCTATTACAGTAACCAGGTGAGCGCTGGTGACAGTTGGGGCCAAGGTGAGCAACAGCTGGGTTTGAGGTACCTCACAGGAGAATTTACATGATTTAGAAATGGATTCTAAATAGGGATGAGGCAGAGGGAGGACTTCAGGTATTTAACACAGGCAAGTGGGTGGAGAGAGATACTTCTTAGTAAGTCAGGGAACACAGGAAAGGAAGCAAATCTTGCTTGGAAGATAAATGATTTATAATTTGGACCTTTTTAATTTGAGGTGATGGTGGAATGTTAGAGATAGAGAATCACTGTGTATGCAATCTGGATAGTAGGGATCCAGACACTTTTCCCTTCCTGAAATATTCTGAGCTTGTAAGGTTGTCAGTTTGAAGACTGTCCAGAAAACATTCATTCATTCATTCAAAAATGTGTATTGAGTACCTACAAGGTCTAGTTAAAGAAATAGGAAAACACAAGAGCTATCTCTAAAATTAGACGTTTTTATATCTACACCATAGGAATAATTATGAGATTTAAGGGAGATGAAGCACACAGAATAACTAGCCCAGTTCCTGTCATATGGTTATATAATTAGCATTATTGAGATCTAAGTCACTAAAATATATGTGAAGTCAACAAATATAAAAATATTATAAAATACCTCCAGGAAATTTGAGTCATCAAGTTATTTTATTATTATTATTATTATTTGTATCTAGTGGCAACTAATGCTAAATAGGTAATTACTGCATCTAAAAACACTTAGAAAATTATAATTTGATAGCTCAATATAGCAAATAATCCTCATTGTACACCCACTACTGAGAAAATATGAGCTATATTTATGATTATGTTAATGCTAGTAATAATGATAATAATAATAACTAATATTTGGGTAGTGTTTTCCCATTCACTGAACACTGTAACATATATTTGCCTCTAATTTTCTTTTCCTATGGTGTCCTTTTCTGGCTTTGATATCAGGGTATTGTAAACTCAATTTGAAGTATTCCATCTCCTATTTTTTGAAAAGAGTTTGAGAACGATTGATATTAATTCTTTTTTAAATGTTGGGTAGGATTCACTTGTAAAGCCATCTGGTCCTGGACTTTCCTTTTGTGGGAGATTTTTGATTACTGATTCAATCTCCTTACTAGTAATCAGTCTGTTCAGATTTTCTATTTCTTTATGATTCAGTTTTTGTAGGTTGTATGTTTCTAGGAATTTAACCATTTCTTCTAGATTGTCCAATGTGTTGTATAAAATTGTTCATAATAGTCTCTTATGATCCTTTGTATTTCTGTGGTGCCAGCTGTAATGTTTCTTCTTTTGGTTATAATATTATTTATTTGAATCCTCTCTCTCCTTTTCTTGGTTTGTCTATTTTATCTTTTAAAAAAAAAGCTCTTGGTTTCATTCGTCTTTCCTGTTTTTTCTTGTTTTAATATTTTTTATTACTGTTCTTATGTTTGTTATTTCCTTTCTATAACTAACTGTGGGTATAGTTTGTTCTTTTTCTAGTTCCTTAAGATGCAAATTTAGGTTGCTTATTTGAGACCTTTCTTTTTCCTTAATGAAGGCATTTATGGCTGTAAACTGCTCTTTAGAACTGCTTTTGCTATATCTCATGAGTTCTGGCATGTCGTATTTCCAGTTTCAGTTGTCTCAAGATATTTTTTTTACTCCCCTTTTGATTTCTTCTTTGATCCATTAATTATTCAGGAGCATTTTGTTTAATCACCACATACTTGTAAATTTTCCAGTTTTCATACCATTATGATCAGAAAAGATGCTTGATATGATTTCAATTTTCTTAAATTTATGAAGATGTATTTTGTGGCCTAACATATGACCTAGTCTGGAAAATGTTCCATGTGCACTTGAGAAGAATGTTCAATAGAATGTTCTGTGTATGTCTGTTAGGTACATCTGATCTGCTCTGTAGTTTAAATCCAATGTTTCCTTATTGATTTTCTGTCTGAGTGATCTATCCATTGTTGAAAGTGGAGTATTGAAATCCCCTGCTCTTATTGTATTGCTATGTCTTCCTTCAGATATGTTAATATTTGCTTTATATATTTAGGTACTCCTATGTTGGATGCATAAATATTTACAAATATTATATCCCCTTGATGGATTGATCCATCATTATATAATGAGCTTCTTTATCTCTTGTTACAGTTTTTGGCCAATGGTCTATTTTGTCCAATATAAGTGTATCTACTCATATGATTTCTTTAAAAGTAGGACAGTGATACAACTCTTGCCAGTAAGATTGAAAATGATGTCTGGTAGATAGGAAAGTTTTTCTTGCTCTTGAAAGGAAAAAAATGTGTAAGAAAAAGAAGATGTAAAAGGGAAAATCCCTCATTAAAAACCCAGATATAGGTTTTTGAATGGGCAGGTACCCCAATGTGTTACTGGTAAAGGAAATTTCATTTACCCAAATCTGCCATCTGCTTATTATAAGAGCATCTCTAGCAGATATTTGTTCATGGCTGTCTGGGCCATCCCAATGACTATCCCTTCAATAATATAATACCCTGTGCTTTCTATAATACTTTCTGACAAGTACTTATTGCTTGTTCATCATTTTTTAGTTTACTATGGAGGAAGGATTTGGGGAGTGGTTGTTTATAACTATTTTCTCACTATCCAATAATCCAATGAGTATTTGACAATTATCAATTTGATATATTAGATTATTATCTCTATATTTCTATCTTCCTGTTTTATCTCTTTTCTATAAAGTATGTAACATTGATATTCTATTCCTCATGAATGCACTTCTAATCACTCTCAAGATACTTTTTTCTATTTTGGCATTTGCTCATTCCTCTAAAAAAAATTCTCTCTCTCTCTTTTTCTTTTAATTAAGTTGCATTTTCTTTTACTTCTGTAAACTGGGACAAATCATCCCCAAATTTTATAATGATGGAGCATCCTGAAACTAAGGATTTTGGTGTTACCTCCTCTCTTCTTCAAGATTAATTTCAGTATTTTTGTCAAATTACTTATAGTTTTCATTAGATACATGTTATATAAAACTAAATGCACAGCATTTTTGTTAATTTTGTTTTGTTTGTTATTTGTCCTTATTTTGTACAGTCACTTAAAGTATGCTTAGAGTACACTTTCTGATGTCCTCATTCTCTAATGTAGGTGTCAGTAAACTTTTTCTGTAAAGGGCAAAATAGAAAATTATTTAGGCCACATGTCTCAACTACTCCACTCTGCAACTCTAGCCCAGGAACAGCCATAGACAATACATAAAAGGATGAATGTGACTGTGTCTCACTACTACCTTATTTATCAAAGCAGGAGATGGGCTAGATTCCATGAACTATAGTTTGCTAATGCCTATAAGCCTAATCCATCAGTTTACTATATTCTGGGTGGAGAGAGCATCCCTTTGAGTTCCCCGGGTGATTTAACTATAAGGGCTCTGCAGTTCTAACAGTTATGGAAAGATTATTTTGAGGCTCCAAGTAACCCCAACTGTGGTACCTACATTGTGTACACATTCCTATTATCAAACAGCTTACCTAAAATACAGACTAGATAATGTAAAATTTTAAATCTGTAGGTTTATTATAATTAAAAGTTTTAATAAATAGGATACAATGTCAAATGATATATGTCATTGTGTCTCTTTTCCTTATTCTGTTAAATCAGAATTTGTTTCCCTTGTTTATTTTTACCCACAGATATATAGATGGCACAACCTTATGGTCATAACTAGATCCCTGGCTTCTTACTGCAAAATAAGAAAATACCACTAAAGGATATCTGAGCATATTTTATACAAAATAAAGTGGTAAGACCTGAAGGACATGCTGCACCTGACTGCATTTTTTGTCAAAAATTATTTGACTATATTCATGTGGGTCTATTTCAGGACTCTCTATTCTGTCCCATTGATCTATGTCTCTGTTCTTTCACCACTACCACAGTGTCTTGATTACTGTAGCTTTAGAGTAAGTCCCAAAGTCAGGTAGTGTCTCCTCTGATTTTGCTCTTCTTCAACAATTTGTTGGTTATTGTGGGTCTTCTGTTTCTCCATATAAACTTTAGAACTGGTTGTCAGTGTCCACAAAATAACTCCCCAGAATTTTGATTAGAATTGCATTTAATCTATTGATCAAGTTGGGAAGAACTGATTTCTTGGCAATATTGAGTCTTCCTATCTAGCAACATGAAATATCTCTCCATTTATTTAATTCTTCTTTACTTTTGTTCATAAGAGCTTTTTTCATTTTTTTAAAATATAGCTTGTACATATTTTGTTAGATTTATACCTTAGTATTTCATTTTGGGGGTGCTAATGTAAATGATATTGTATCTTTAATTTCACATTCCATTTGTTCATTGCTGATATATAGGAAAGTGATTAACTGTTGTATATAAACCTTGTAGCCTACAGCCTTGTTATAATTGCTTATTAGTTCCAGGAGTTGTTGTTGTTGCTGATTCTTTCAGATTTTCTACGTAGATGGTCATGTTATCTGTGAACAAGGATAGTTTTATTTCTTCCCTCTCAATCTACATACATGTCATTTCCTTTTCTTGTCTTATTGCATTAGCTAATACTTCCAGTATGAAAAGGAGTGGTGAGAAGGGACACCCTTATCTTGTTCATAATCTTAGTGGGAAAGCTTTGAGTTTCTTACAATTTAGTGTAATGTTAGGTATAGATTTTTTAAAGATATTCTTTATCAAGTTAAGGAAGTTCTTCTCCATTCTTAGTTTATTGAGCCTAACTGCATTCTTCTGCCTGACTTGTAGATACAGAGTGGTAGGAAAAGTAACTAGATTATTCTTAAAGCTAAAATACTTTGCATGAACTCAGAAACTCCCAGTGATTTGAGGCATGTGACAATCATCCCTTATTTCTAACTTCACAACAAGTTAATGAGGTACCCTGCTCTGATCCCTTTACCTCCCTTTCATTATCATAGGATAGGACCTTGATTACTGGCCTCTTGCTTATTCTGAAACACAAGAGCCCCTTGCTCCTTAGAAGCCCATCTACTACATAGTTAATGGCCACTGGCTCTTCCTGTTTCTCCTAACTTTTCCAGAGTTACCATCACTCTTTGCTCATGCCTGTTCATAACCTCTAGCAATGGAAAATTTCCTAGTCTGAGCTTATATACCCAGAGCCCCAATTTATTGAAGCTCATCCCTTACTTGGAATTCTCTTGCTGATGTGATATGAGGGAAGTAGACTGCATCTGAACTGTTCATCTTTCCACTTCTACCATGTAAAAAGAGAGCAAATGCCAATGCAACTGGAGAAGTTCCAAATAATGAAAGATGACTCAACCAAAAGTTACCAGAAAAATGAAGAATAGACTCCACGGGCATGTGTAGTGTGTGTGCATGGTAGTGTGTGCACCTGTGTGTGTGTACATATGAGTATTTGAACTTGAATTTTCAGGATTAAAAGCTCAGTGAATATAACAGTCTTAGATTTTATGGTAAATTATTGGTGAATAATTTCTCTTGAACCCTGGAAAATATCTTACCTAAAGGGAAATGAGAAGGGTTCTGAAGAACCTAAGACAAGGGATGGAAACTAAGACAAAGAATGCTAGGTGAAAGAAAAAAAAGAATGGTAGGTAAAATTTGGGCTTCTACCTGCAAGTCTTGACTAGGATAATCCCATCTCTTTTGATATAAATTACAATCAAATGCATGTTATTCCTCATTTAATGGTTAGATGAAACTAGATGGAGTTAGATTTGACTTGGAGAGGAAATCAAATGGAATAGTGTAAAGTATAATTTGGGATCTGGGAGGCTATAGCTGTACCCAGATACAGACAAAAGTCCTTAGAGGACTCTTGTTAACTCATTATCAGTACCCTAAGTTCTGGTCTCTGGTCCATGCAAGGATTTGAGGGCCATGAAAAGCCTGGTTTTAAGGGAAATATTCCATCTTCAGTTAGCAGGGGTTTTTGTCCAAGACCCAGATGGAAGGTGTCAACAAAATAAACTTGTCCCCCTCCTCTATCTTTACCCCCTGTTGATAAACAAACATATACCACTGGGTTTGTTTATTCCATAGTGGATAAGCATGTGCTCACCACCAACAAAACATTGCTGGTTTCACACTCCAGTGATTCGAAGGCCATCTGTCCAGGTATTAAGTATTTTGATTCTTCCCATAAAATGGTTATCAAGTATGATATCTTGCAATCTCCATCCACAGAGACTCCTGACTGAGGTAATGAAGATAGGCTCAAGGCTCTATGCAGGAGAATCTGAGGACCAGCGGTGACATAAAGCAATGACATGTGACCACTTAGGAGGCAGACTGAACTAGAGGCAGAAAATCTGAGTTCTAGCAGGATTATGCTCCAACATATGTAAACTAAGGTACATCTCTTAGCTTTAATACTGGTTAAAAGAGGGTGATTAAACACCTGTGTAAACAGAGTCCCTAATTGTTCAGTGCACTGTGCTAGGTGTCACAGTACACTTAAAGATGGGTGTAAGTCCTTACTTCAGAGGGTATTCAAGAAAATTAGGGGTGTCAGACAAGTACACGGGATAGGACATAAACCAAGTCCACACAAAAAGAGAAACTATGCAGAAAGGATGAAAGAGAAGGGATGAAAAAAATCTGTCATTATTGAGGAGGGACTCAAAGGCCAGCTGTCCTTAATAGAGTAGGTCCATGATTCTCAGGCTTTTGCCAAGACTTGATAAGTAACTTCATGTAGGTTCCACACTGCTACAGGCTATATTTACGAAGCTTTGGATTTTACCAGAAAACAATATGAACTCTATTCCTTTCTTTCCTACTCAAGAATTCATATGAGAATTGTAAGTGAGTAAAAATTATAACATATTTGCAACAGAGGTAAATTATTTAACACTTTGAGGATTTAAGTGTTCTTAATATCACTTGTAGCTCAACTCAAAGTCCAAGAACCCACACCAATTGAAAAAGTTGAGAGTTTTGAATCTTTGGGGTTTTTTAGGTTAGAAATAAAAAAGGGTAAAACACTAAATAATCATGAAATAATATTACTAGCATTTTTTAATTTTAAAAAAGAGGATAGAAGATATAATCAGCCATAAATATTCAGCAATTAATTATCAAAAATGTGTATTTGGCTTCTGGATATAATCTGAAGTGAAGTTTTTTGTATTTTATTTTTTTTTAATTTTTTTTAAAGATTTTATTTATTTTTATTTGAGAGAGAGAGAATGAGAGAGAGGGAGTACATGAGAGGGGGGAGGGTCAGAGAGAGAAGCAGACTCCCCACTGAGCAGGGAGCCCGATGCGGGACCCGATCCAGGGACTCCAGGATCATGACCTGAGCCGAAGGCAGTCGCTTAACCAACTGAGCCACCCAGGTGCCCTGAAGTGAAGTTTTAAGTATTCATATAAAAATGGATTTATAATATAATGGAATAAGCAGTTTGCAATCTATCTGATGTGATTACATATCGATATTTATTCTCTCTCCTATCTTCTTTTTCTTGATTGACATTGTCTCAGTTAGACATTAGGGAAATAGAAAACAAGTGAATTCTAGGTCAATACTGGTAACTCAAGACACAGATAGTCGTTATCACAACTTGAATATATTGAGCCATATTTGGGCAGTTGGACATAGCTGAGATTCTCTCTACTGAATCCAGCTCACCTTCCCCAATTTGGCCTCAGTGCCTGGGAAGCAACTTGGAGTAATGAAAAGGGCATGCATTTGTGAGGCAGACAGATCTGAGTTAAAACATATTTCATTCCTGGGTCATCTTGAGAAGTTAATTATCCTCTCTGAGCTTCACTTTTTGCTTAAAACAGTAATAGCATCTACCTTTTGGTGAATATTAGACATTTTGTCTTATATTTGCCTACTGGAGCTTAAGACCTGCTAACTCATTGCATCCTGACAACACTATTTGAAAATTAAATGATATAATGTATAAAAATCTATGTAACAAACAATGCATTTTTCTTACCTTAATTTTGCACTCACATGATATTAACCCATCAATTCGATATGTTCCACTTAGAGAGCTATGGGAGTTTATATAGAAGAGAAACGTCTGTCCAGGACTGGAAATAGTAACTTCATCTTATGATCAATGTATCTATGGGGCAATAGCAAATGTTTAGATTCACATCACCTTTACTTTGCTTAATGCACTTAAAACTCTCTTCACCCATACCTTCTATGATAAACAGGCCTACAGCGCCATTCGTAGATAAATAAATACGTAAATAAATAAATAAGTAGATTCCCAGAGCCAGCTTGGAAGAACGTTTGATAATCTGAACTATTACGGAGATGAAATTTCATTACACAGATGGTGACATCCCGATGTCTATCATCAAAACACAGCAGGTAGAAACTATCAGCCAGGCCCATTCCCTTCTATAAAATTACACTTATATTAATGTCACTCCAGATTTCATTATGCGGAAAATGATATTGCACAGGTCTCCAGCACTAGGAGGACAGCGGGGGGTGGGGGTGTGGGGGTGGTGAGGGAAGAATAAGGGGGTAGTGATGGGAGGGTGGCAAAAGAGACTGTCTGTGGAGAGGCCATAGAAACAAATTCAGATGAGGGTTGCCCAGGACTGGCAGATAGACAAAAAAGTGGATCAATGTATATATAAATGTATATTTTAAAAATTCTCGTTGATTCGGCTGCCAGTTCATGCTGCCTCTTGATTGACTTACCGCCAGACGTCCTCTGCAAGCCCCTGATGGAATGTTTAAAAGGCCCCCGTCTGGGAAGCAAGGAGATTTGCAGTTAATTTTTATTAATGAAGGATGACAGGCATCTCTGTTAAGCCAACAAGATGTTACATCAGTCCAAGATAAATGCCCTTGTGTTTGGAGCAGGCATTCTCACCCCCATTTCATGTCTCTTTCTCTGTCTCTGTCACACACACACACACACACACACACACACACACACACACAAGCATACACATGGGCCCTGGGAACTGATTAAGAAACAACGGAAAACGTCTACTTATTTGTAGATGAGGACTCTGCTCTCAAAAGAGGGAGGAATGAGGATTGCACGAGAGCCTCCCGGATGGAGTGGAGGTAGATGACAGCAAACCCTACCCATTTCTGCTGTTGTTTCCCCTTACTCCCCTCCATTCCCACACCTTCTCCTTTCTGTTCACTCCCCCTAGAGAAATCACTGCCGGTTCTGATAGGAATTAGGGTGCCACATTGCTATTCTAACTAGCCCTGCCACCACCACTTGGGCCCTTCTATTTTTCCTTCCACCCTGTGGCAAGTCTGGTCTTCGCATAATACAAATCTATGGTGTTAAGTTTCTGATGAAAAGCCTTCAGGGCCTCTTCTGAAAGTGAAAACTCCTCCCTCTAACTCCCAGGACACCTTTCAGTACAGGCCCTGCCCACATCTCCAGATTTAGTTTGTTTCACCGTCTATTTGGTTTGCCCTCCTTCATTTTGTTGTTGTTGTTGGAGGTGGTGGTTTCTTTTTCCTACTCACATCGATTTCTCATCTTTCTAAGCTTAGCTACAGACGTGATAACGTGAGGATTTCCTCCTTAGGATGTACCCTTCTTTCTGCAAATGATCACTGACTGTTCACCAGTGTTGGTGATGTATAAGACTTGTGTCCCCCTAAAATAATACTTTTGGCAGTTTGGTTTCATGTCCTATTTTAATCCCATTATGCTACCCCTTTGGTGTATACCCCCTTCACCCCTCTAAACCCACCACAGAGGTATTATATCCTGCATTTTATGACTTGCTTATACTGTCCCTTCCTAGGAAATAGTCATCCCATGTTATCTTGGTTTGAATCCTACCCAACCTTAAAGAACAGGTCATCTCTTATCTTCTCTATGAAAATTTCTCCTCAAGTATTTTGATCTCTACTCATCTCTTCTCCAGTTGTGTAATATTTATTTAGAGTATACTTTTGCATATAACTTTTGTTGCTTTCTAAGAGAGGTATACTAGTCTGGTCTCATCAAATGGAGTTTAATCTCCTCTGCTTATGGCATCTTTTAAAAAATTTCTCACAATACTAATCTTAGAGTGTTAGTAGTGCCATAGACTAGGCAGTAAATATATATAACGAGGACTGGCTGAAACAAAGAATGAATTAACTAGTAGTGCTGCTCATGAAGGAATTGTTGGATGAGAGTTATTTTTTTATTTTTAATGAACATATATGTACTGTATTTAAAATATACACATGTATATATATTATATATTGGTTCCATATATATTCCTAGTTTCCCATTCATATTGTGTTTCAGTTTCAGGAATCATAATATTCTCAGTCACCCCTCTCCTGAGGTCATTTCATGCCTCAAGATTAAACGATTATAATGTCATTCTCTTACCGTGTGGACTCCTCAGGCATTCTTGCTGGGGTTCCTTTCTCCCTTTTTCACACTTCTTTTACAGGACATTGTATGAATAAGTGACCAAAACTAGGACTTCACTTTTGTAACATGGGCTGCAGAACTTTACCAAATACCCTCAGTATTGAAATGATGCAATCTTCACTGGGGTTTTCGAAATTTCAGGTACCCACAAACCAATAACTGGGGCTTGTTGACTCTCAGACAGAAAACTCACAAAGATTTCAGGGCAGTATGTTTGAGGGACTCTCTGGAGTCACATATTTTAATCCACAATGTAATTCTCTGCAGGTGCAATACAGAGCACATTTTGAGAACTATTAATTAGAGATCAATTAAATAGAAATGTGTGAGTATGTATGTGAAGTTATTAATAGGCAAAACTAAACACCACCAAGTTGATAATCTAGTTTCTTTTACTGCTCTCTATAATTTACTTTTCTGCCTTCACTCAACAAGAAATTCTGTTTCAAAGCATGTGGCATTCCATTCACATCAGCATTCTCCACCAAAAACTACAGTTATAAAATTACCCACCACTCTAATCAGACTTTTCATTTACTAAGTCAAATAACATCCATGCCTTGATTTTATTAGGTAGTTTGAACACTGATAATACAATCTAAATGGCTATAGAATGGGTAAAATTGGTATCTTCACATTGTCCTCTTTAACCCAAATTAATCTTCAATTGGTACAGCACGCTTGCATTTTGGGGTAACTTTCTTGCTCTAGCACTAGTCCTTTTCTAGTCTGTAATTCCCCTAACCCCCTTCCATTACCCAGTTTCTGATATGACTAGTAAACACGTACATGTACACACATGCACACACACACAGACATGTGTGCACACACACCCCTGAATTTCAAGGACAAATTTATTGTACTATGCCCTAGCCTAAGTCTTTTTTTTTTTTTTTAAGATTTTTTTATTTATTTGCAAGAGAGAGAATGAGAGACAGCGTGAGAGAGAGGAGGGTCAGAGGGAGAAGCAGACTCCCTGCTGAGCAGGGAGCCCGATGTGGGACTCGATCCCGGGACTCCAGGATCATGACCTGAGCCGAAGGCAGTCGCTTAACCAACTGAGCCACCCAGGTGCCCCGCCCTAGCCTAAGTCTTATCAAACCCCTGTTCTTGACTAAATTCAAAAATATCTTGAAACTTTCCTTAAGGTCAGTATGATACAGTCATCTCTGAGTAGAATATTAAGTTGACACAATGTATGCTTTATATAAAAAAATAAAACAAAACAAATTGACTTGGATTTACAGTCAATTAACTCAATTAATTTGAATACGACTTCTCTATCACAGAAAATCCAATTTAACTTATTCAAGGTAAAATGTAGACACAATAAAATTCATGCATGTTAAGTGTACATTTTGGAGACTTTTGAAAACTATCCATGTATATTTAACTACCAGCCCAATTAATTTATAGAACATTTCCATCAACTCCAAAATATTCCTGTGCACCTTCAAATTCACTCACTCCTCCTCCCTGAACACCCTGCACCAGGCAAATACAGATCTAATTGCACTCAATTTTCATTTTCTAGAAATTCATATAAATGTAAACATATAGTATACACATTTTCATACCTGGCTTCTTTAACTCAGCATGATATTTTAAAGATATAACCACATTGTTCTATGTATCAGTGGTTTGCTGTGTTATTGCTATATTCCATTATGTGAAGGCACCATGTTTTGTTTATGTGTTTACCTATTGATGGAAGTCTAGGATGGAAGCTTATTATAAATAAAACTACTATGAAAATTTGAGAACAAATCTTTGTTTGGAGATGTTTTTATTTCTCTTAGGTAGATACCTAACAGTGAAATTACTGGGCTATATGCTAAGTGTGTGTTTAACTTTACAGGGAATTGCCAGTTTTCCTTAGTGGTTGCAACATTTGAATTCCCACCAACAGGGGCACTTGGGTGGCGCAGTCAGTTAAGCATCTGACTCTTGGTTTCAGCTCAGGTTGTGACCTCAGGGTCGAGATCTCAGGGTCATGAGATTGAACCCTGTGTAGGGCTCTGCACTCAGCACTGAGTGTGCTTGAGTTTCTCTCTCCCACTCCCTCTGCTCAACCCCCTGCCCGCATGTTCTCTCTCTAAAATAAATAAATCTTAAAAAAAAATAAATTCCCACCAACAAATATAAAAGTTCATTTGCCCCATACCCTGACCATAATATAGACAATCATTTTAATTTTAGCAATTCTAGTGGTTGTGTAGTGGTAACTCATTATGGTTTTAATTTGTATTTCTCTGATGACTAATAATGATATTTCAATGCTTGTTGGCTACCCATACATCTCTTCTGAAGTATCGATCCACATATTTTGCACAATATTTTATGGGTTTGTCTTTTTTTTTTTTTAAGATTTTATTTATTTATTTGAGAGAGAGAATGAAATAGAGAGCATGAGAGGGGGGAGGGTCAGAGAGAGAGGCAGACTCCCTGCCGAGCAGGGAGCCCGATGTGAGACTCGATCCCGGGACTCCAGGATCATGACCTGAGCCGAAGGCAGTCGCTTAACCAACTGAGCCACCCAGGCACCCTGGGTTTGTCTTTTTTTGGGAGTTGACACAATTTTATAGCTATTTCTTTCATTTTAATAATTGAGTTTTTCAAAGAACAGAAGTCTTGAATTTGTGTGAAGTCTGATTTATTCACTTTTTCTTTTATGGTTCATGGTTTTTGCATCCTAAGAAATCTTTGCACATCCAAAGATTGTGATAATTTTCTCTTATGCTTTATTTTAGAAATTCTATAGTTTTAACTTTTACATTTAGATCTCACATCCGTTTTAAGCTAAATTTTTAATGTCATGTAAGGCAGGGGTCTAGGTTTAGCTTCTTTCTTATGAATAACCCAAATGTTCCAGCACCATTTGTTGAATAAAGCTCTCATTTACCTATTGAATTACTCTGTCAACTCTGTCAAAAATCATTTGATCATATATGGCTTGGCCTACCTCTGGACTCTTAATTCAATTATTTGTATAATCCTATATTTGCTAATTTGAGTTGAAGAGTTTACAGTTACTTTGACTTTAGGAGTCCAAGGAAATAAAAAACTTCAGGAAATCACAAAGCAAATATAAGTAATTATCAGTCCAATGATTAGTACAAGAATACCATTCTGAACACAGACTAGTCAACAGCATTGACTTTGGGCCCTAAAGAACCTGAACCATAGATAAATGTATCTAGTCTCTTCAGAGGAGGTAGAACTGCCTCTTGGGTCAATATTAGAGAGCTCTGGGTTTCAATATCATTGATCGCTCAGCATCTTCCTTCTCTGAATATCCATAAAGCAACATTCTTAAATAAGGGCTGGTCCCACCTAATAGGATCCAAGTCAGAATATGAAGACATGCCAGAATGGCTAAAATTAACAAGTCAGGAAAGAGAGATGTTGGCAGGGATATGGAGAAAGGGGAACCCTTCTACACTGTTGGTGGGAATGCAAGCTGGTGCAGCCACTCTGGAAAACACTATGGAGGTTCCTCAAAAAGTTGAAAATAGAGCTATCCTATGACCCAGCAATTGCACTACTGGGTATTTACCCCAAAGATACAAATGTAGGAATTCGAAGGGGTACGTGCACCCTGATGTTTATAGCAGCAATGTCCACAATAGCCAAACCATGGAAAGAGCCAAGATGTCCATCAACAGATGAATGGATAAAGAAGATGTGGTATATATATGCAATGGAGTATTATGCAGCCATCAAAAGGAATGATATCTTGCCATTTGCAATGACGTGGATGGAACTGGAAGGTACTATGCTGAGCGAAATAAGTCAATCAGAGAAAGACATGTATCATATGATCTCACTGATATGAGGAATTCTTAATTTCAGGAAATAAACTGAGGGTTGCTGGAGTGGTGGGGGGTGGGAGGGATGGGGTGGCTGGGTGATAGACATTGGGGAGGGTATGTGCTATGGTGAGCACTGTGAATTGTGTAAAACTGTTGAATCACAGACCTGTACCTCTGAAACAAATAATACATTATATGTTAAAAGAAAAAGAAGATAGTAGGAAGGGAAAAATGAAGAGGGGAAAATCGGAGGGGGAGACGAACCATAAGAGACTATGGACTCTGAGAAACTAACTGAGGGTTCTAGAGGGGAGGGAGGTGGGGGATGGGTTAGCCTGGTGATGGGTATTAAAGAGGGCACGTACTAAATGGAGCACTGGGTGTTATACGCAATGAATCATGGAACACTACATCAAAAAAAAAAAAAGAATATGGAGACATACAAGAATGGCAAGAACAACTAAATACGTGTCAATGACATTTCAATATTACCTAATTATTTCATTCAATATAAATAGGATCAGCTATACTTATGTGTAAGGTCCAGTGCAAAATTAAAATGCAAGACTACTTGTTCAAATATCATTATGAACTTCAAGGTTGCAAAAGTAGAACATTAAACAAGGTATGGGCCCTTCTAAATGTGAGGTCATGTGTGACTGCAGAGGTTGGATCCATGAAGCTGGCCCTAAATTTATATGGTGACCTAAATTATCCCCATGTTTCAAATGACAAAACTGCAGAATAGAAGTGTTAGCTGGCTTCCATAAGGTTGTGAAGCTGAAGTCATGAAGCTAGAAGGGAAAGGTTTTCTGATTCTAAAGACTGTCTATACTAAATCTTCCAAACACCATTCCATGTGATATAACAAAGTAAGTTGAAGAAAGTAAAGAGGGCATAGGGAGAACAAGAGGGTGGGGAAAACAGCTCTGAACCTTTTTGGTACAGTTTAAAATTTTGAGAACTAGCCTTGAATTTGACAGCCAATTGTGAAGGACTTACTAAAGTATATGAAGCATTCGGGGCGCCTAGGTGGCTCAGTCGGTTAAGCGGCTGCCTTCGGCTCAGGTCATGATCCCAACATCCTGGGATCGAGTCCCGCATCGGGCTCCCTGCTCTGCGGGGAGCCTGCTTCTCCCTCTCCATCTGCCTGCTTCTTTGCCTACTTGTGCTCTCTCTCTATCTCTCTGTCAAATAAATAAATAAAATCTTTAAAAAAAAAAAAAGAATATGAAGCATTCTACTCTAGAGGAGCATTCTTGATGTATGCATCACCTACATGTTAAAAATCAGATTCCTAAGAGCCCAAATACACATACAGGACCAGAACCCCAGGGATTTGTCCTCGGAGCACGTGTACTTAACATGCTTCCTGAGTGATAATAGGTAGTTTACTCATCATCATCAAATCTGGACTCAAAGTCAGCCCCAGTGTCTAGAGACAACCAGGGCTCTACATCACAGATTCAACCTCCTTCTAGTTCATGGAAAGAACTCAGAGTGCAGAAAACAGTAAGGACCATAACACTTTTAGGCATGGTTAATATTTCAAATATCGAGAACAAAAATAGACATTGAGGGGAAAGCAAAAACAGTGGGAAAATAAAGGAGAGAAATAAACCAATATGAGAGAATTCAAAATTTCCTGAGATGGTATCTGGTCAAAGATCACAATAGGATAACTAGGCTTTAGTATAAAACTTAGATACAAGTGAAAGGAACAAAATTCTACTAAAAGTGATGTCAGCAGGGGCAAATTTCACTCCCCTGAATATTGCAGAATTTCCTCTACAACAATGCTTCAAGCACTAAATGATTCTTTCATCGTTTTATTCCAAACATTCATTTTACATTCAGTTTTCTCATAAAGGAAAATAAAAGTAGAGAAGGAAAAACAAAATCAAGTAAGAAAATAAAATCGCAATAGAACCTTCTGCTTCATCACTGTGCCTGCCTTTGGAGGTTCCCCCACTCACTGGAGAGAACACGGGGAGCATGTTTTTCTGCCCAATGTGGAATCAAACACTCATCCTCTCCTCTGAGAGGCTTTGTTGGCAGTCACACATGGACTCACTCCAGGACCAGCAGATTTCAGGCCCCTGGAGAGATGCGAGATTGCAAAGGGCAGTGAAGATTGGCAAAAATATTGACTTTGATATTTCATCACTTCACATTTCCAAAGAGTAGAAATGCACTGACAACTGCACCTTTCTAATCAGATGCTACCGGAGGTCCCAGCATAGCACACACACTAGAGACTGCAATACCAACAAGGTCCCAAACAGAATGATTTATATTAGAGCAAAGTCATCAGCAGCATTTCTGCTTCTCTCTCTGCTTGATTTCTCTGTTCATCTGTTTGGGTAGCACTTTATAGGTTCCTATTATGGGCTGTCTCAACTTCTGGCTGTTTTCAGATGCTCTTTTGACCTCATTCATCCTTCCAGGGTGTATATAGCTTCCCTGACTCTTAAGATCCGAATGGTGACAAGCAGCACCTCAACTTTTTTTCCCACCACTTGTTCTGATATTAGAGATTTCACCTGAGCAGAAATAGTGAATGTTACTCAGTGCTTGGGATGATGTATTTATCTGGGAATGGCCATCAGCTTATGTGGGGTTGTATATTCCAAGGGAAGAGGGTTGTGAAGCATGAGGAAAAGGGTATTTAAAGGAATAGTTGAAGGAAACCGAAATCAACCTTCTTCTACTTCATGTTTTTTTAAATAATTTTGAGAGTTTGATTCATAAAATACTATAGCTGATAGATTGAAGAACAAATATCTTATTCTATTAAAAAGTTATTTTGCCAATAACATACATAAGAAAAATGTAATTTCTGTCTAATCGTTTCTTTTTTTTTTTTAAGATTTTATTTTTAAGTAATCTCTACACCCAATGTGCACCTCAAACTCACAACCCTGAGATCAAGAGTTGCACACTCCACCAACTGAGCCAGCCAGGCGCCTCAATCCTTTTTTAATATGTGTTCTTTCCTGTTTTGGTTAGGTATTATAAAAGCTTCCTTTTTTAAATGTAGCTCATGCCACCAATAATTTCTGTAACTACCCTTTTATGATGTGTGACTATGATCCTATGTACCCCTCAAAATCCAGACCCATTGTCACCTCCCCTATGAAGCCGTCCCCAATCCCCATATGCTGAGTTACTCAGCCCCTTCTTTTCACATCCCACTGTTCGGCACTTACTACACCTTATTACAATATGTGTCTGAACATCTGCCTTTCATAGAGGAAGCTTAAATTGTGTTTATTTTATATTTTGACCTCCTGTAAAGACTATAGACCTTGTCTTGGCACACATTAGGTGTTCAATATTTTGTTGTTTTTGTGGCTGCTATTTTATACTAGAAATATGACTCTTGGTTAGAATTGAAATGGCACACTTTGGCTTTGGCAGTTTGCTTTGCTGACATCTTTCCAAACAGCATCCCCAGCTACTTAGTCCTCATTTAGGCATTACTTGTAACTGCATTTTCTCCTTCCACATCAAAATCATTCTTTCTTGGGATCTGTTTTCCTGCCTGATCCTTACTAATATATGAGAATACAAATTTTACCTAACTCTTGGTATTGTTATAAAGCCAGAAGGAGATAATGTTTTGTTTAATACATGCCTGGCACATGCTAAGTCCTCAATATGTTTGCCTAATATCATGTACGGAATAAGCATTCAACCATGATATTAATTATAAGCATTATTTGGAATATTATCTGATTTTAGAATCATTTTTAATTAGACAAAGCATAGCCTTAAAAAGCACTTAGTGGGTAACACCCCTTATCTTCCTACCATCTCAGAGAGACATCCCGCCCCTTAAATCTTCTCTAGCCATGAAACCATCCATTGCCTTAGAGCTCTTTCCAGTTTCCAGCTCATCAGGAAAGTAGGATTAGGGACTTGCCTCTTGATAAACTCTTTAAAAATCTGTCTCAGTGCACTATCCACTTGGGAATGGTGGAAGTAGGTGGCCCAGGCTGCCACTTCTTGAGTCAAACCACAGCAATGACAGCAACCTGAACCCACTGGTTTGTAGTGCTCTTGTCGCACCTGCCTTTACCATGATTAGTAATCCAAGGTTGCTTCACCCACACACATACACACACACACTCTACAATAATGAAGAAAGCAAGACAAAATCAGGCACAAAAGAATGTTAACAGTCTATCTGTGTACGATACATTTTCTTTCATAGAGCTCTTTAAATTCATTCTTATCTAAGTGTCACAAAAACAAAAGAAAACAAACAAACAAACTGGTCAAACCAATCAGAAAATACATTATGAGTGACATTTGTTAGGAAAAGTTAACTCCATCATAGGAGAAGAGGAAATGGGAAGCAAAGATCTATTTCTAAGGCCATGATACCTGCCAGGGTCAGAGGTGGCACTGAGTGCAGCACTCCTTGGCCCATCTGCTTCACCTTGCCATGAATCCCAAGAAAAGCACTAGCTCTGGGCCAAGCCCCAGAAGGATATGGCAAAGTATACATGGGACTTAATGGTTGGGGATGATGATCTGTTGGAGTTGAACTTGTCAAGCATCTGGGAACCAGCCCCTTAGGAAGCTCACTAAATTGTGCAAGGTCACGCTGTGTGTTCCCTTGATCATCCCTTCCTCTATAGTTTCCCCAAGTTTATCTCAGACCCACATGGTTATTGTCTATTTCCATAGCATTTCCATGTTCCAGTTATTAAAATTTGTTCTTCAAACCACCATCTGGAGAGAATTTGGAATGCTAATCCCACAGAAGTGATGCTCTCAGGTGAACTTGCATTTGAATAAGGAATAGTGATGGTGGGATCTCAGAGATAGCAACTAGCTATAGAGGAACATTTTCGAACAAGGAAGCTATCTCGGATCCATCAACTCATTCCTCATCATCTAATCTTTCTAGTGTGTGCAGTTCCTGGGGCAAGAGAACAACTGGAGATCCACATAACATATGTTTAAATATTTAAATTTTTATAAGTCAAACCAACAAACCATTAAATTATATTTGATCTCCCTACTTTAAAATACATACTTTTCTAACAACCTGGAAGGGCACATTTGAATTTAGAATTCTTTGATTCTTCAGTGTCCTGGGCCAGAAACAAGGTAGTGTGGGGGAAGCTGCTTATCCCATTCTCTTCCTATCACTGGCTTATGTCCAGCAGTGCAGATACACACACTGCACATCAAACTACATCTACACATGTTGTAAAGAGTTTCCTTTTGGCTAGCCCTTGACCCTAGGAATGAGTACACTGGCCACTTCCTCAGAGGTGAGACTTGGGAATAGGCCTACACAGCCCTTGTAAGGGAGCTTGGGGCTGATTGGGCAGAGAATGCCAAAGTCCCAGATATGTAGAGCACGGTCTAGAAGACAAATAAGGGCTCCAAGTAAGCACATATGCACAGCTTCATGGGCATCTCCCACTGTGCGGAGGCACAGGAGAGAGGAGGATAAGAAAGGTCCTCTCTACAGCCGGGGTCCAGACTTAAGGTTCCTCTTGTCTGAGACTAATCTGGCACTGTTCATCAACACTTGTTGGATCAGCCCATGTCAAGAGCACATTTCATGCAAGGTTCAGGATTAAGAAGACATGGTGGTTATTTTGAGAGCCTACAAGACTAAGTTATACCAAACTTGAAAGAAATATTGATGTGATGAAATGTCCTTTTTATCTGCCAGCCCTAAATCTCATCCATGTTTTAGAAAGTGAGACCCAAAAGGTTGGGGAAGAATTTGAGATTTTCTCAAAGACTCTATTGGGGGAATTTAGAAGCAACACTGACTGCTGGAAAGGGAGAAAAATGTGTTCGTGGTCTTCAGGGAAGGTGGCACTTCTGCAACAGATGGGCTGACTGAATTTTTTTTTAATGATGATTTTATGCTTTTGGCAGAAGTTTTCCATGTAATTTAGGAAAGAGGAAAAACAACATAAAGACAATTGATGCTGTTCTATAAGACTGGGGAAAGGACATCAAAAATTAGGGTTGTTAGTGGTGCTAGGTTGAAAACATGAAAAATTTGTGAACATTTTGTGAAAAAACTTACCTTGGAAATTGGCAGAATGAAGCGAGATTTCAAATACACATCGTGTTGGGTCAGCTGTAGGATCTGAAGTTCTCTGAAAGGAAAGGGTCAGTAAATTAAGGGAAACCAATGTCTTTTATTAGCTCTATCACTTCTCTCACCTATTTTACTACTTTAACTGCCTGCTGATGGTTTTCCCTGCAACCTGAATCTACACTTTTCTATCCATTCTCTCAAAAACCTTTCTAAAAGTGAGTTTGAATGTGTAATATTTAAGCACTTTTAGCTGCTCCTTATCAGTTGCATTTGAATTTCATACTCTTTAAAGCAACTCGGAAAATGACCCCCAGTATCTGGCCTTGATCAGTTTTTCTAGCTTCATTTCCTATCTCCCCTAAATAATCCCTGGAAAGTTTCCCTCTAATATGACATGCTCTTTTAAGTCTTGTGCCTCTGCATATTCTATTCCTTCTACCTGGACCACCTCTTTCTGCCACACTTGCTCTTGATGAACTTCTATTTATCTATTAATTCTTATATTTAAAAATTACCTTTGCTTGAACAATTACCCAAGGGAGAGTTAGTTACTTCTTCCTGTGGGTTTGCCCACACTTTAGGCACATCCCCAGTAGGGCAGTGTCCTTGTCAGATAGGTCTGCTGGCTCACCTTCAACATTTTCTTCTAAGCCAGCTACCTTCCTTTAAATTTCAAAGGTCTGCTAAAGTTATATATCTAAGGACAAGAAAAGTAACATCTAACAGAAGAAAGCCTCATCTGTTTTTTGTCTCTTTTTCTTAAGAGTATGGATTTTTTTTTACCTCGGAAGCTTCTCAACAGAGCTACCTATTAGGTCATATGCACACCCCTAAACCAATCACTGGCAAGTGTAATGAAATTACCATGCTTAGTTAAAGAAC
This sequence comes from Neomonachus schauinslandi, assembly GCF_002201575.2. Taxonomy (NCBI): domain Eukaryota; kingdom Metazoa; phylum Chordata; class Mammalia; order Carnivora; family Phocidae; genus Neomonachus; species Neomonachus schauinslandi. Next base: position 32,909,955 of record NC_058416.1, on the reverse strand, counting down.
TTGGAATAGGGTTATCTTCCCTGAGGAGCAGGTAGTTGCACAAAAGTGGAATTCTTTTGAGAAAGCAAGAGAGGAAAATAAGCATTGGGATTGGCAACCAAAAGTATTTGCTCCAGAACTGAAGTGGCTTGATCCATATAGGCTTCACCAGTCTCGTAGCCTGTCATACACAGGTACTGTCACTATAAAACATAAAATTTAAAACAAAACAAAACAAAAACTACTGGAGGATTCCTTACTGAGCACCTCTTCCCAGAAGAACTTGTCTTCCAAGCTGTGATCTGAGCTCTGAAACATCATCTAATATTTGCCACTGTTTTTTTCCCCCTGTAACAACACTTGAATCCTGAGACCATGGTTTGGAGCTGTCCACTTGAATCTCATGATTATTCTTAAAGAATAACTCAAAATTTTTGTTTTCTGGTTCTATATAGTGATAAAAGCCAAAAGAAGGAACATTCAACCCAGAGAAAAGGCAAATATTTCAGTAAGTTGGAAATTGAAACTTCATGTTCGTCCTCTCAAAACTCCTTAATTTCATGCCAATGGCATGAAGGTTTTTTTAAAAAGTGCTATAGTGCTATGCAGAAATGAATTTTGGTACCAGATAAATTTGGAACTTACTGAATCCCCTATGGAGGTTCTTATATAACCGTGATCAATGATAAAAATTAATAGCACTCTACCACTACCTTCACAGGCAAGACCACATAGGCCTTGGATTCCTGATGACCAAGTGTTTCACACCATTGGACTAAGAATTCTGGACAACTGGAATTCTGGACTGAGATCAAAGAGTATAATATGCCCTGGGGGAAATAATACTAGCTAAGGCATTTTGATATTCGTTATAAATGACAAATACTGCTTTCATCGTATCTAATTATTACTGCTATTGTTCATATGTGTTTGCATGTGTTCTAATTATTCTCTTTTTACTACACAAAAAATGTACTGGTAGCTAGATTTACTATGTAGTCCATAGCTTATAGACGATCTGGTAACATCTGGGTGGGATTATGATGGAATTAGAGGAGAAATATACAACATATGGAGACTGTGGATTCCAACACAAACAGCATTTAAAGGAGCCTGTGATATTCCCTGTGGATAAAGTAAACCAAGATGTCTTTGAATTGCCTCCCTGATGGAAGGCAATGATTGTGTTTATGTTTGTTCTCATGGATCATGTGAGACAGGAGCATCCTTGAAACTGTATATGTAGCAAGATGGCAGCCAATGGCATGAAGGATAGGATAGCTACCTTAACACTCTAGAGAAAGAATCAGTGAGCTAGACGGCTGGGAAAGCAGAACAGCACATGCAAGCTGGAGCTATGTCAGGCAAATTAGTACCTATGGCCAGCCAAACTATGCCTAATATCTCTTTCTTTATGAACCTGCCTTATCTACAGACCAGTGCTTGGGAAATAGGTACTTAAGTGTTCTCTAGGCAGAAATGCTACTGAATGAATCAGGATCAGATGCCCCTGTGAGTCAAAGGGAACTGGGCAGATACTGCATGATGAACAACAGTGTATTCAGTCATAAATGACTCTATCCAATAAGGTTAATAGTAACTAAATAGGCCAATCAGACTAACTTCTTCTATAATTTGGACTGAAGTATGGAGAATTTTGAAAAGGTAGGAAATGGACACAAATACAACAGAAATGAATGCAAAACGAGAAAAGTAAAGTTCCATTGCTCACCTTGCCTCAGGGATGGGAATTGTGTTGGAGCTAAGATCAAGAATGGATTGATAATCATAGACTTCATTTACATACCTTCTCTAGTAAATAAAAACAAAGAGATACAGAGGACAGTGAATTTACATTTTGATAGGGCCAAATTAAAAAAAAAAAAAGCTCTGCAAATAATCCGTTGAATGAAAATGGTCACATTAGAACAGCTATATTAAATTGTGTATATCAAAATGCCCTGGATGATACTTGATTCCATAGTTTAGCAAGAGACTGCTTGGGATAAGTAACTGAATCTATGACAAAATACAAAATATTGGTGAGATACTGACCCTTCATTTAGAGGACATTTGTGTGTATGTTTATGTACATAATTATACTTTTCTCATTTAGTGAGTAGCTATGGAGAGAAAACTACTTGCTCTCGTAACATGCTTCCAGGAGTTTTAGGGGATACACAAAGAGAAATTATGTCATCTGACCTCATAAGGCTGTTTGGATCATACATATCACAAAGAAAGAAAAAAAATCAAAGCAAAACGAGGCCAGTGAATGGATTTAAAGTCATCAAATTATATAATCAGAGATGCTTAGATTTAGAAGGAAATGTAGAGGTCATATCAATAGATATACATGGAATGAATAATTGGTCTAATGTGTGAAAGATCAAATGAATCTAATAAAAGCCCTACTGAATTGCCTACTATATTGCCTTGAGTTGTTATTTACTTTTCGTGTATTTTAATTAACACATCTGTACCATTTGTTCAGTGTTTGCATCATGCCTTGTGTATGGCACATAGTTAAGAAGTCCTTGGTACATCTTTATTGAATTTATACTGTCAGAAGATATCTGTGCTAAATGGGGAGGAATGGATATTCATTTTGTTTTCCTCAATCAATCAAAAAAAGACTTGTTGAATATTTAATCAACAATAAACATGCAAGATAGTATAGGATAAAATGTATATTCAGGAATAAACACCAAGGGAATTCAGAAAAGCAAATCTGTAAATTCAGAAAAATAATCTATAGTATATCTTTTAGAGGACTGTCATTTCTTATAGATAGCTATTTTTGTTGTCAATAAGGTTCTTCTAGTATAGACAAAAAAATGTATTTCCAGAAAACAAAGTATTTCTTTCTAATTTCACTGAATTCAATATCTTTCTCTTAATATTTACCTTCCTAAAACACCCTATCCAAGTTGGATACAGTTGAAAATTTTTGTTCATCATATTCCCTTCTATGGATTCCATGTCACTTTTCTTTTTTTTTCTGTCCCTCTGACTCCTTCACCTTTAGCTCCCTCCGTAGGGATGGCTTAAAATTCTTTTACCTGTTACTATACTTAAACTCCCTGAGGTCAAGAACTGTTTTTTGGTTTTTGGTTTTTTACTACTAGGTCCTCTAGGGCCCACCACAAGGTGGCCCTCATTTAGGAGCTTGATGTGTATTTTAGTAAAATGTAGGGAAGGACTATGTTTTTACTCGATCTTCTTTGTGAGCTCCAGACTTGATGCATGGACCAATGCTCAACATGGACATCATCAGGCTTCTCAATCAAGATTTCCAAAGCTCAAAATTCATCTTTCATTCAAAATAAATCCACACATCTTCCATCACTGCAGGTACCCTGATAACAGAGCCTCTGGACTGTTGATACTTCTGACCAGAGGCCCAGAACATCAGATTAAAATCATACTAAGAGGACTCCTAGTGACTTATCATAACACCACAGAGTTTCCTAAGAGGAGACCTAACAATGGGTATCCTCTTTAGAGTCAGTATATTTTTATGATCTACCTAGCTGATTCTATGTTCTTCTCTCCACTTCGTAAAAGACTTCTGAAAATTGCTCTTACAAATACTCCATAAACTCTTTAAAGTCAAAATCTGTTGCTCCCTAATATAGTTCTTACTGACCTGGAATTGAAAATCATTTAAAAATCATTTGGAGAATTTTCAACATTTCAAGCAAGTAAACATGCACTATTTTTCTGATATAGCACAGGGCACCAGAAAATATTTTTGAACAAAACTTTGAATTTTTTGGCCCCAAGAAAAGAAAACACTCCAGAAACAAATAAGATGTGTCACAATAATCCATGATTTACAACTCCTTTCCTGGATCGCCTGTTGCCCTTAGCAATCCCTAAAGCAGAAACAAACAAAACAAATCCTTTCAGCATATCTTCATGAAACTGTCTGGAATGTGACAAAACATTGAGAAACAGTTTTGTGATAATGGTTTTGCACTTTATTGGTACTTCTCCAGAGGAGGTGGTGAATGGCTGCTTTCAAAGACATAGAGCTATCAAAGGCTAAAGTCAATAAAAACCTCCATAGAATAATTGGGGACAGAAGAAAAAGGGGAAAAAAGAGCATCAAAGGAATGAAAAGGAAAGAAGGACCTATAAATATAAAAGCCTAAGGAGTATATTTTGGGAGAATAGATGATGCAAAACAAAATTGGGAATAGTTATTGGAGGACCAAGGAAGGCAAATAAAACAATGAGATATATGATGCCTGTCCTCCTGCCTCAAGTCTAGCTCATCAAACAGTTTTTCATTCCATTTCATATATATGAGTTTCATCTGACTACTGCCAACAGAAAATGCTTGGATTTTCTGACTTTTTTTTCACTGTCAAAGGAAATAATAGATTAATAAGATTCAAAAGCAACTAATATAACATCCTCTTCAAGAATGAGAAAAAATACAAATTGAGTTGTGTTAATGAATGGATCTGTTTTTCATATTCTTAAAAATAATAGTAGCACTGATGATAATAATAAAGTACAGTATTATGTTAAAAAAAAAAACTTGTCTAGGAGTCAGAAGGCCAGAATTTGTTGAAAGAACTGTGCTTAATTTTACTGCTTGAAATACCATAGACTATATCATGCAATTAAAAGATCTTGGAACTAATCTTCCATCTCTGGGAATACCTGAGTGACAAATTACCAAAGAATATCCCAGAGAATTATCTTTGCTGTACAAATGCATACAGAGGTGGGAGAAACCCTCTATCTGGAAAGAATAACTCACATGAAGTGAGAGGGCAAGTTTTCAAATCAGAAAAGTCAAGGAGCTTGTCTATGATCTTCAAAGCAGCCTGGCTTAGTATGGACAGGCTAGAAGATGCCAGCCCATGTGGGCACATAGCCACTCAGAGACCTGGCCAGGACTCCAGCTTAAAGTCAAATTTTAGAAGCTTAGAATTACAAAAGGGTAAAAGAGTCTATATAAACGCCAAGCACAGTGATTCTGACCTCTTAAAGGGATCAGAAGAAAATAATCATGAACCACAGAAAGTGAATGCATTGGGGACAGAGGATAGAAACAATTTGACAGTCTAGAGAGATCAGGTGAGCTGGAGATCTGGGAGTAGAATTTTAACAGAAATAGAAATGGATGATTCAATCTTTAGGTTCATTTTTTGGCTCTGGCATCAACCAGTCTGTGACTTTGAACAAGTTCTATAACCTTCTAGTATTCAGTTTACTCATCACTAACATAAGAGGACAGGACTAAATGTTTTCAAAGTACTACCCTACTCAGAGACACTATTATTTTCTATTCATGATAGTGTTTGCAATTATATGGTGCTCTGCACCTCCAAAATGTATTTATGTGATAGTGTTTGTTCTTTGAAACAGTCCTGTGTGGTAGCTCATATAGAAAACACTATAGCTCATTTTAAAGATAAGAAAATGAAAGCTTAAAAAGGTAAGATGACTTTCTCAAGGTTGCTTAGCTAATTAGCATCAGAGCAAAGGCTAGAAATGTTGGTCTGCTGTACTTGTAACTACTTCACATTATTCCTTTCAGCAAAACTGTTAAAGCTTTATATAAGGAAAACAATTTTCTAACTTGCATTTTCTTCAATTGCCTTATGTCAACAGGGGTTAAGAACTTCCTGAGAAAAATAGAAAAAAAAAAAAAGGTCAGGACTGGAAAAAGAGAAAGCTTGTACATTTGTATATTGAAAGAAAATGTAAACAAAGTTAAACAAGCAATTATTTAGCAAATTTACACTGAGAACAGGCAATGTGCAAGGTCCTGTGTCAGGTGCTGTGGGAGATACAAAGATTTTCAAAAGGCAACATGTTTGCCCAGACAGGGTTTCTATAAACTAGAAGAAACATCAGACATGTCTAAAGGTAATCCTTTTATAAAGCATGGGACATAATGAATGGCTTAAAATATATATTGCTCAGAAATTTCAGAAAAGCTTCAAATAAAGTCCAGTTATGGACAAGTCAGGGAAAATCTGAAAACTTGGTATGTGAATTTGGTAATAAAGTGGAACATCTTGAGAATTTCTGAAGATTATCTGCCAAAATAAAGCAATGCATGTTGGTTAATGTAGGAAACTAGAAATGAGTAAAAAAGATAGAGTTTAGTTGGCAGCTAATTATCCAGTGGTGGCCACATAAGAACACATCCCATCACACTGCTTCCATCTCTCTTTGCCTACCTTCCTCTCTTCTTCACCTTTATTCTTTGTCTTAGGTTCTGCTTTCAATGGACCCAAGATAAGATAATAACCTGTGTTTAATGATCTGGAACATCATAAAGGAAAAAGTGTGAGAGTGGAATGTTTAGTGAAATAAGGTACACTCCACTATAAAAGATTCTCAAAGAATTCTTGTATTAATATAAAATATTATGGGTTCATAGAACTAGGTAAATCCATCAGGATAAGTGTAATTTTTCCTCAGTTGATAATGTGTAGGAAGTCTCACCAAAACTGTAGAGGTTTTAGGCATGCATAAACGTGTTAACAAACATGTGTAAAATGACTTGTGAACCTAAATATTACATGAGAAAAACACATGAAGGGCATAGCATAGTTATTCTTATGTCAGTGTGTATATATTTTGATTTTAAAGAAATAATTGAATGAAATACAAATGCTTGCAGTGTAGGGATGCACTGGAATTGATATGTGATTTTATTATCTGACATGTATTGAAAAGAACAGTGAATTAGGGTCAGCACTCTTAGCTTCAGATTCCAGCACTATCAAGATTTAGCCCTTTAAACTGGAATAAGTCATTTCACTTTCTGGACCTCAGTCAAATGAGCAAGTTGAAGGAGTCACAATTTGCAAATTATGTGCTACAGAGCAAGAGTCCAAAAAGATGATCTTTGAAAAAAATGTTCTGTTGTAAAATATATTGAAGAAACATTCATACATCATCTCCAATTTGTAGAATCTTAAGACGTAATGCATATTAAAAGCTCAGAAAAGCCCTATAGTAAAGAAATCTTTTGAATTCCATCATAGCATTTTCCAAATGTAACATATTTTGAAATTTCTGGTTCCATTGAATATGAACATCTTACCAACATAGTTTTCTATTGATCTAATTTTTGGAAATGCAGGAATATGAGATTTAAAATCCTGGGATTCTATAATTAATTAATTAAAATAAATAAATGAATGAAATCCTAGGATTCTAATGAATAATACGATCTTATTAGAAGGATTGAACTGGAATTTGAAATCCCACACACCATCCTCTACCCAGAGCCAGAGAAAGTAGACAGACATAAACAGGGAGTCCCTGAGACTGAGGACTTGGGAAGAAAGAAATGAAGTGTTACTTCCTCCTGTGGAAGAGGTGAAATGGAGTTTTGATTAACAAAAGACTTGAAGTATGGTAGGGCGTCCCAGATTCATACCTGAAGAAGAGCTAGTGATGCATTTTCTAATCATGTAGAGCAGGGTTCTTCCACTTCGGCACTGTTGACATTTAGGGCTAGATATTTCCTTGTTGCAGGGAGATGGTCCTGTGCATTTTGAGATACTAGCATCCCTGGCTTCTACTCATGAGAAGTTGTAGCAATGAGGAGGCAAACTTGAGGAAATTCCCATGTCCCCTACATGGGTATGAAGAAAATGCACAATAGATATCAGGAAAAAATGGGAAGGCGGGAAGTGGGAGAGGAGAAATGGGGTGAGAGAGCAAAGAATTAAAGGACAAGAGAAGAGAAAGAGATGAAGGGACAAAAGGGTGCAGGGAAGGAAAGAAGAAAGGAGGAGGAAAGGAAAGATGCTTGTAATCATTTCAACTCTCTATTGGAGGAGTTGAAGGATAAGGCTGTCTGAGATCCTTTCTGGCCCATCTATAGGCAGTGTGAGCTTTGAAAACAAAAAGACCTGATTTTATTCATTGTTCTGTATCTCGTGTCATCTTAAGTAGTTCAGTTAACCTGAGCTTCTGCTTCTTGTCTGTAAAATGTGGATTATGGTGTTGTAGGTTTGTTTTATGAACTAGAGAGAATGTATGTAATGAGCTTAGCACCTTGCTGAGAATTTAATAAATGGTAGCTGCTTTTATTATTGCTATTTTTCCTTGGGACTTAATCACGTGCTATCTTTTTTGTCAATTAACTTCATATGTCTCTTGTTCTTACTCTTACGTTTCATTAGCCAGTCTGTGTTAGATTATGCTGCCATAATAAACAACTTTAAAATCTCAGAAGCTTAAATGACACCCTACTTCATGTCTATTTTAAGTCAGTGAAGTCCCTGCTCTCATTCATCCTTGCTCACAGACCCAAGCTGATGGAGTCTCCATCATCTGGAAGGTCACATGGGTACCATGGTAGCAGGGGAATTGTGTGGCAGCTTTTAAACACGTCCCCAAGTAGTGACACACATCACTGCTGCTCACATTTCTGTGGCTAAAACTAGACACATGGCCACATGGCCAACTCCAATGTCATATGCTCCGAAAAGGGGACATTATGAAAACTAGCACCATACCTCTCCAACCAAGTTTCCTCACTGATAAAACAGGAAAATCAGAGCACCCATCTCATAGAGTTGTTATAAACATTACAGTGGTTAATACATGTGGAACATTTAGAGCAATGTCTAGCATATGTCTAGCATATGGTAACCATGTGGTCATTGCTAGATATTGAGATCTATTGTTAATGGAAACCCTTCTAAAACCCGAGCCATGGTTTGTGCTGCCTGGACACCCCATCAGCACTCTCCCTGGTGCTTTGCACCATCTAGTTATTCAATAAATATTTGTTGAATTGAATTGAATAGTGTTCCATCAACATGGCTAGGACCACCCACCAGTTGGTAGACCAACCACATGTAGGTTTATCAGTTCCATTTCCCCTGCCAAACACCAATGCACTTCGCTAAGCATCCCTCAGCTGTGATTCTCCATTTTGACAATGGAATTGACCTTAATGTAAATGTTCCCAGCCACATAAAACATGTTGTAAAGTGCATAGCAGCAGTCGCAGTTGACTGCTAGCTGCCATCACACTATGTGCATGAAGTGTACTTCTCCACAATGCCTTTCTTAGAAACGTCCCAACGGTCAGCACACAGGATATCAGTGGTACATTTTAATGACCTTTTCAAAAGAAAAATACACTGATGTACTGTATAGTGACTAACATAACATAATAAAATTAAATTAAATAAAAAAAAATACAAAGATATGCAGACTTTAAAAACAAGGGCCCGCATCCTGATGTACAAATACTCTTTGATTTGAGCCTAGTAGAGGGTCCCTACCTATCTGGAGCCTAATGGAATTCTGTTTCTTTGCATTACCTGCACAATTAAACATAAGGCCCCAGGGGGCAAATGCACTAGAAAAAATGTAACTGAGTTCTAGTTTCCTCTCTGCCACCTTCATGAGAAACCCTGAGCACTCTACTTAATTTTTCTGGTTATTAGTTTATGCACCTATCAAACAGGGAAAATAATGTTTGCAGGATCTCCTTCTAAAAGCTGATAAAAGAAACTGGGAGACTAAGAAATGCCAAAATTCTATGAATAGGTAAAAATTATTATGCAAATATCAGGAACTATCAGTACAAATATTTTATTTTGATTTTTAGTATCCTCTTTATTTCTTGACCTTTCAATATTTGATCTCAGTCAATGTTCTCCTGTTGGGTTGTCCAGTCTTCCCTATAAGTCATGGGTAACGAGTATCAGGTTAAAGCAGAAAAACAGTAAGTTGATCTCAGCCATGTCCTGGACAGATACTCTTCACAAGTTTGTGCTGAACCCCGAGATCTTAATAATAACAGAAAGGATCATCTTGATCCGTTTATATTTCTCTAACCTGGAATTTGGAAAAGATGATAAAAAATTGATTGTGAACCATCAAACCCAATAGCTAAATGGAGAACTGAGTGGAATGTATGTGGCATTGAGAAGTATGTGTATCTAAATGCAGAGGCTCTGCACAGGGGCTCTGGGATAGAAGCTAGTTATGCTTTACTGGCAACTTTCATGTAAAATTCCCATTTAGAACAATGCACTTGAGGAAGTGACAGATATAACAATATTCCTTATTGAGGATTTTTTTAAAATTATTTATTTATTTATTTGACGGAAAGACAGCGAGAGGGAACACAGCAGGGGGAGTGGGAGAGGGAGAAGCAGGCTTCCCGCTGAGCAGGAGCCTGATGTAGGGCTAGATCCCAGGACCCTGGGATCATGACCTGAGCCGAAGGCAGACGCTTAAGGACTGAGCCACCCAGGCACCCCTTCACTGAGGATATTGTCCGTTTGCTGCTTTTGTTTTTGTTTTTTGGTTCTTCTTTCTTATGTAATAAAAGAAGGAAAGAAAGGAGAAAAGAAAGGAGGGAAAGATAAAATAAAGAAGATACAAGAACATTGGTTAAAGGCCTACTTTGTTTCAAGCAAGAGGTCAAATAATTTATACATCATGCATTTAACCCCCCAACAATACTGGAAGAACCATTATTATTGCCATTTACCAGATGAAAAAGATGGTTAACCTTGTATGGCTATCACATGGCTGTTAAGCAGCAGGTGTCTATTTGATTTTCAGACTGTCATTTGTTAATTTGTTGACATATTAACAACATGAATGATTTGAATTGTGCTGTTCAATATGATAACCACTCATGTGGGTATTTAAATCTGAACTGGTTAAAATTAAGTAAAAATAAGAATGCAGTCCCACAGTTGCATTAGCTACATTTCAAGGGCTCAATCACTACATGTACTGAGGGGCTATTATAGTGGACAGTGGAAATTCAGAACATTTCTATCATTGCAAAAAATTCCATTGGCCAGAGCTGGTTTAGAATGTAAGCTTTTCATGGGTCAGAAATAATCTATTTCTGTTGATTTTTATGAGGCTTATTACTGTACCCGCATTGTGATTTCTGACTCTTCTTTGAGGAAAATATTTTACTAGACAAAAAAAATGCCAATCAATCTTTGATTATTTTAACACAGAGGAAAATAAATTCCATGAGGTTCAAGTCTAAATTCTCGGAAGACCTCTGCAAAGTGATTGGTGAAATTTATGGACACAGCTGGCTTGCAGTTGTAAAACCCTCTATTTTTTAATGCAAAATGGCATCTGTGCCTACTAATTGGATACTTAGGCATACACACAATAAATTGCCTGGGAATTAGAAAGGTGTATTTCTTAAGTCCTGCCCACATCTTGCCATTTTGAGAATCATTGCTGGGATTCATTTTTCCTCCTTGTTATTCTTGTAAAGGAGGTGGAAAAAAGCCTTCTCCTTGTTATAAATATTGCCCGTTGGGAATACATCCTTCCTCCTCCTAATCCAGCTTTAATCCTTTCAAGCTCTGAACTAAGGAACCACTGTCTGTGGTGGTAGCTGCCATTCTAAATAAGTTTGAGCTCTGTGATCATTGCCACCTGTCTGGTGAGAAAGGAAAAATCAAACTTGTAAATGCTCCAGGCAACCCTGTCTTAGGAGTTGGATTCGAATGTTACACTGAGGCCATAGAAAAGCAGTCAAGATAAAGCCTTGCCTAGCCTGTGTTTGAACATGTGAGTTCTTTGCAGGTATTCTCAAGTTTGCAATGCAATGGCAACAACAGAATCTAGGCATATTCTGTTACAAGTTTCATGCAAAAGTTTATTAAATTTGCTCTCATAATTACTGTAAGCCCTAGAAAAGATGACTTGAGCTCCGGATCCTATACTTCTCCCACCTGAGCAGATTGCTTTATCATTCTTCCGTGCACTGGTAATTTCCATTAGAAAGCTTGCTAACCTGGTATTGACAATTATAAGCCATAATCAGAAGGTGAAAAAGGCTCACCCACTCTGATCTGTGGTAAAGCCGATACCAGCTATCTGGGAAAAAAAGAAACACAAGAAAGTAAACACCGAACTGCTGGTGTATCTGCCCTTTTTATGTGAGCACGACAAAGTGTGAAACATGAATGCAGAGAAAGAGAATGATTTTCAGAGATTTAATCCCTTTAGAATAGAAAGCTTTGGTTGCCTTTTAAGGAGACTTTTCACCTCAAGGTCACAGCTTGAATCTCATCTGGATTTAGGTATAGTGGTTTGCATTCAATTATTTTTGCACTCTTTCTGCAGTATTGGCTCCTTGCATTGCATATATTGTTTATGCCCATTGGGCCTTTTTGCACATTTGTCCTGCTCATTCTTGTCTGGTTAATATGCCCTGATCTTTTAAATTGGCTGATTGGGGTATGATGGATGGGTTATCCTCCTTCCTCCTTTCTCCACCTAAATATAATCAAGTTGGAATCAGACTTCCTGGTCCTTGATGCTCAAAGCAGGGGGAGTGGGCAGCTCTGGTAATAGGGTAGTGTTTGGTGGACCTTGGCCCTTGGAAATACAGGCTCTGTTCAGCTATTTTCAGCCAGTGTAGAAGCTTCAAAATAAAGAAAATCAACAGACTATGGAGAAAATTACTTACTTAGAAAAATCACTACACACACACATATACCCATATATGTATATATATGCCTAAATATTTTTGTGTGTATATACATGTATGTATATACACACATAAAAACAAACGGCCTACATATACTTATTTTAAGGATAACACAGTAATTTTTGTTAATAAATACTAATTAGAAACTTATGACGTAAAAGGCACTACCCGGAACTGTAGGTGAGAAAAAGCACCATACCTTCCCTTAATTAACCTACTGAACAGGAAGAAATATGTATTTGTGCAAAATAAAAATTAAGGTGCAGAGCAACATGATGACAAACAAGAAATATGTAATAAATCCTTCAGACTCACAGTGACAGAGGAATATTGTAGTCTGGGTTGATTAGGAAGACTTCATACTGGAGGTAGGACACAGAATATATAGCCCAAGAATGAGATAGGCAGAAAAATTAAATCGTAGGGCATTCTAGAAAGTTAGAAGTTGGAAGTGTGCATAGGGTGGGCTGTGGAGAAGGTGAAATGATTGGCATGGAGCATGATCCCTTAGAAGATGTATTGGAGAGGTTTGGAGACAAACTGAAGCATCACTTTCTTCTCTCCTACGTGCCTAGTCAATTCTTCCCTTCTTTGTCCTCATGTCCTTACTCCGCCTACTAATAAGAGGCAGCAGACCTAGGGCTGCAGCCCTGTCCTGCAGAATCTACAGTCCCTGAGCTCAGAAATGCTGAGATGACCTTTGAAGGCTGCAACATGAGAAGCCCAGCTGAGGATTCCAGCAGAAGAAGAAAACCAAGCTTAACAGTGCTCAAATTGTGGTTTGGGGCTTTAACATTTTTCTTTCCTTTTCTTTTAGAGCCATCAATTGCCTTCTACAGACATTGAATTCACTTACAAAGTTAGAACAGAGAAATAAAGTGGAATGCAATGATCAGGAAATTCCATTTGTTTTTTTCTCCCTTTCATCATTTTGTTGAATGTGTGCAGAACTATATGAGGTTATTCATTTGTACCCAAGCAGGAATATAGGATTTGCCATATTGGATCAGCCCATTGGTCCATCAATGTTGTATTCTCATAGCCTCTGGCACCAGATGATACATGAAGCACCAGAGGAGAGCAAACTCCCCCTACTTCCCTCCCCCCACCACACACAAGGCAGAATGTCAACTGTGCAATATATAGGCTGAAAGTCTTAGCTGCTTGGACTGGGACTATATGAATGGAATATGGATTTCAAGATGTCTACACAGGGCAGATGCTGCATCAGTTGAGGACCAATTTAGGCAGTTCTTACCTTTAGAAATTGTGTCCCATGTCTTCCTGCTCACTTTCAATTATAAGAACTATTATTTATCTCACAATAATAAATTGAAATAGTGGAATCAAATAGCCTCATTCCAGAAAGATGAAGACAACACTGTATGATAACTGACACATGGCTGCTTTCTCTCTGGTGAAACCATAAATGCAGTCAAAACTAGAATTTAACATAATGCCTCAGAATCTAACCCTCTTCCTTTGGTAATTATTAAAATGGGTCCACAGTCTGTTCAATTACTTAGCCTATTCACTCATTCACTCATCAGGAAAAGACTATATTGTGTGGAAATCTATCCAATGTGAAGAGTGCTACGAGGAAGGCCTCCAAGTCTCAGTATAGTTGGGAAGTTGAGGTATGTTGTGTAATCCCAACTCAAGTGAGAGCATGGTCTGTGTAACAGGTGTGGCCAACTGAAACAATACATGCATCCAGAAAAGATAGGGACCAATTCTAGATGGCACGAGGTGGAACAAGCACTGTGCTGATATTTTCTTCCCGAAGGAGAATTTGAAGACAACACAAAATACTCAGACATTCCTCAGAATACAATATTTGTGCAAAGTAAAAAATATTGTTAGTTTTACCAATAAATTATAGGGTGAGAACTGTGCTCAACTGTAGATAAGTTTCCTGATTTGTGTAATTTCGCAAAATTACTTCTAGTTTTATCAGGGATTTTCAACTTGAAGCCCCACCCAGACCTGTTGATAGTGATTATTATAATGATGGCAGAGCCAGCTATATACACTCTGGAGCTCAGTATAAAATCAAACTAGAGGGACCCCCGTTCAAAAAGCAGAGGAAAAAGCACCCATTAAATGTATTAAAATATAAAGCTTTTCCCTTTATTCCGTGGTCTCTTGTTCAACCTGTCATGGTGTGTTTTATTTGCATTTAATGGCATTGTAATTAGTGAAAAATCAAATTTAAAAAAAATCAAATTTAAATACTTTTACTGTTCATTTTTATATTGCACAATGCCAGTCTTAAATGCACATATAAAGGCACTTACGTGTGGAATCACCAAAATTGCACAATTCACAATCTGAGCTCATATATCCATATATATTTTGCTTTTACCAGAACAGTGGACCCTACACAAAACTAACTTAACTATATGCATTTCACTTTTGTTTTCTTCAGGAAACTAACTTTTTTATTAGAAGGGGCTTATGATGGGGTAACAATGCTTGCAGTGCTTGCAGACCCATATGGAAAATATCACCTCTTTGGTGCAATAATACCTCCCAGTTGGACATTCAGCTGCTGATTTGTCCGCTTGAGGAACTGAGTCTCCTCATTGTGCTGCTTCTCCTCCACCTGTCTCCTCTCGCTCTCCTGCTTCTTGGTGGCCTCACATGTGGCATTCTGCTCCTTCACGTGCCTCTCCAAACCTCTCTTTTCTGTTTCTAATTCTGCAATTTTCCTCCCCATGCCTAACTTCCCTGTTCAGGTTGCAGCACCTTCCTTGAGCCAAAGACCACACTGCTCCCATGTAAGGTCTGGTAGGCGGTGATGGTCCATACGGATCTCGTCCTGGACTTGCAGCAAAAGCAGTCCCCTCTCCGCACAGTTGATGGTGGCCTCCTGGATCAGCTCATCAAAACACTGCGAGTAGACCTCTCTGCGCACAGGGCAGATACCAGTCTCCCTGGCCTGCTGCTACTGCAGCTTCAGATCCAGCTGCTGGGAAATGCACCACATCCATCCCCATGCTGGTGGTGCTGGACAACTGCAGGTGTCTTTCACCCACTCCCTCGGGGCAAGGATGGCATTCAAGATTTCTTCTGCCTTCTTTGTAGGATCTGGGACACAGGAAGTTGAAGGGAGCTTGGTCTTTGGTGGTCGTGGGACTGGGCCCAGTGGTCCAACCTACTGGGGGCTGACTTTCAGTGGCCCAGCTTTGGGGCTCCATGTCTCCGTGTTCTGCTCACCAACACCGGGTGTGTCATACTTGAGCAGAGAGTCCACATCATGATGGTGAAGCATTTCACTTTTTGATACACATACGTTCTATACCAATAATCTCTACCTTCAGCTTAATGATAAATAAGAAATAATTGAAAAGGAAAGAACTATGGGTTGCCCTATCTTTGTCTTTCCTTCTAAGGCATATTTTCAGTGTAAGTGGTTAGCTAATCTACAGGGAAGTAACCTGAGTAGGAGAGGATATAATAGAGATCCTGGAATGTTTGTGATTCTTAGACTGCAATTGTCTTCATTCCTCATTCAAAGCAAGTTCTGGTTCAAATGGAAAGCATGGTCTCTTGGGGAAAGTGTGGTCTTACTTAGTCATAGATGTAACATATTTACCTTGTACTTTTGAGTCTTACTGAACTCAAATTCACTTTGGATCCATTAGAATTCTGTGCTGTTGGTAACTTTTAAGTTTTAAATGCAAATGGTTGGCAAGTAATGTTGGTAATAATGTTCATTTCAAGTATCTACTCTGCTCACATGCATGCCCCCATTGCTCCACTGAACTTCACTTATAAAATACAAGTTCAAAGATAAAATTATAAAGAATTCAAGATGGTGACAAGAGCATTAAACCAAATACAGAGCCCTTTAAGACAGAGCTCTGTGCAACTATACTGGCCCAAGCCCATGAAGCTGGCCTTAATAATGATACTAATAAAATGTCTAACATTTATTGTGCATGCTATGTGGTAAAGCTACCTCATATACATTGTATCTTTAATTTTTACAACAGCTCTATGTGACATATGAGGAAATTGAGATTTTAATATATTAAGCAATGAGCTTCTAGGTTCTCTGGACCATCATCAGCTGAAGTCTGTTGGGAATGCAAAATCCTGGGTCCTCTTGCAGACCTGCTGGATCAGAATCTGCACTTTCAAGAGTGCCCCCAGTGATTTGTGTGTACATTAAAGTTTGACAAGCACTGTCTGAGTCACTTGATGACAAGCAAAAGGGGCCATACTATGTATCAAGTCCTATCTGACTTCAGACCTTAAACATGAAACCAATACCCTACTGTCTTATATAATCCAAATTTCTGATGATGGGCCCCAGTCATGTGTATAAAAAGACAAATCTAAATGTCATGTGGACTGTGATCTGCACCACTGGCAATAACCACTGGCCTGGAAACTTCTACCATGCCTTCCAGTTTTACAAATTATGGTAACTTCATAAATCATATTCTTATGGAACACAAAAATAATGTCAAGGAATACAGAGGAAGAGATATATTTCTGACGTTAATGTAAAAGACTCTAAGAGAAGATAAGTTTTGAGCTGGGTTATTTAGCTTGGACAAGAAAATTTGGAAAAGATACTTGCAAAAGACCTTTTCAAAATATTCAGTGCTATGCTCGATGAGCACTGATCATAGTTCATAACTCCATAGAGCTCCGTAAACCTCCAAGAGGGACAGACATCCCTCTTCCCCCTAAATAAAATCAACCCGTATGTAGAGACAAAAATTTTGCTAGGGGAAGTTAATTTACCTCAATTCAATTATATATTATGCAAACAGATATTGGGTTGCATATATATTAAGTGCAGAACACTGTTTGGTGCCATAGAGAATAATAGAGATGCAAGACACAGAACCATCATCAGCGAGCCTCTGCTCTAGCAGACGTTTAGTTATTTAACAAATACTCTATAATACATAAGAGCTTTAGAGATATTAACTCATTTAATCCTCATAATATTCTTATAAAAAATGTACTCTTTTCACCATCCACATCTTGTAAATGAGGAAATTAAGGCACAAAGAGGCCAAGTACCTGACCCAAATTCATACACTGGTGTGTGGGGACTGGATTTGAATGCAATCCATCTGGTTCTAGAATCAATGTTCTTAACTGCTACCCTAGGCTGCTTCTAAGCCATATTCACCAATTATTTTATTATGGGACAAAATAAAACTACAAGAGCATGGTGAGGTGGGAAGAAGGACAAGTTTGATACAAAATTTTAACTAGATTGACAAAATATCTGCTCTGACAAGAATCTGGGATGCAAGGGACTAAAGAGAGAACATGTTTGTTTTTTAAACAGGCATAAAACTGTAATTTGAAAATAAAACATTTTCTCTTGAAAAAAAATAATACAAACTGTGGAGATGAACCTATTTTCCTGGGGGGGGGGGCGGTTAATATTTATGTTTTTATAGTTTACCACCATGTAGAATGATTTTTTTTCACCAATTTCAATTGATATGCCTTATTTTTAACTCCTGGTTCTTCACTAGAAGCTCTACTAAGTAGATTAAGTTAAGAGATATTTAGTTCTCTAAAAGTCATTTTAGAAGTTCTGTCTAGAATGGCTAAAATTAACAAGTCAGGAAAAGACAGATAGATGTTGGCGAGGATGCGTAGAAAAGGGAACCCTCTTACATAGTTGGGAATGCAAGCCGGTGCAGCCACTCTGGAAAACAGTATGGAGGTTCCTCAAAAAGTTGAAAATAGAGCTATCTTACGACCCAGCAATTACACTACTAGGTATTTATCCAAAGGATACAAATATAGTGATTCGAAGGGGCACATGCACCGCAATGTTTACAGCAGCAATGTCCACAGTAGGCAAAGTGTTGAAAGAGCTGAGATATCCATCAACAGATGAATGGATAAAGAAGATGCAATATATATATATTGCATCTTATATGTGTGTGTGTGTGTGTGTGTATAATGGAATATTACTCAGCCATCAAAAAGAATGAAATCTTGCCATTTGCAACCACGTGGATGGAACTAGAGGATATTATGCTAAGTGAAATAAGTCAGTCAGAGAAAGACAATTATCATATGATCTCACTCATATGTGGAATTTAAGAAACAAAACAGGATCATAGGGGAAGGAAGGGAAAAATAAGACAAAATCAGACAGGGAGACAAACCATAAGAGACTCTTAATCATAGGAAACAAACTGAGGGTGGCTGGAGGGACAGGGTAGGGTGATGGGGTAACTGGGTGATGGGCATTAAGGAAGGCACGTGATGGAATCAGCACTGGGTGTTATATGCAACTGACGAATCACTGAATTCTACCTCTGAAACTAATAATACACTATATGTTAATTAACTGAATTTAAATTTTAAAAAAAGAAAAAAATTTTATTTATTTATTTATTATTATTTTTAAAAAATTTTTATTTATTCATGAGAGACAGAGAGAGAGAGAGAGAGGCAGAGGGAGAAGCAGGCTCCCAAGGAGCAGGGAGCCCGATGTGGGACTTGATCCCAGGACCCTGGGATCGTGACCTGAGCCGAAGGCAGACGCTTAACCATCTAAGCCACCCAGGTGCCCAAGAAAAAAATTTTAAAAATGAAGTTCTTCTCTCTAGTCATGTGAATTACAAATACACCGCTTTAAATCAAAACAAAGAGTACATTTTATTATCAGAACCCCAGATACTGGGCATGTGACTCTGACTTCTTGTGCTGATTTTTAAGGAAAGATCTAGATATGGTAAAGTAGCTGTCAATGTGACTTGCTTCACCCTAAAAGTACATATAAACCTCACTATTCTGCAGAAGGACACCATCTTGTTTCAGTTTGCCTTTCAGGTAAGAAGAAGGACCCTTGTTTACCATCTGTTGTGGGTTTAATAGTGTACCAGAAAATTCATGTCTGTCTGAAACCCCAGAATGTGACCTTATTTGGAAATAGGATCTTTGCAGATGTAATTCATTAAAGCGAGGTCATACTGTTAAGATTAAAGTGGGTCCTAAATCCAGTATGACTAGTGTTCTTACCTATGTGACAAACATGCATACAGGAAACACAATGTTCTAACATGTACTAGTGCAACACTTGTGCAAACTTGGCACAGACACATGGTGAAAACAGCAGGTGAAGACAAGAGTTGGCAGAGATTGGAGTGATGCATCTATAAACCAAAGAGTGCTGAGGATTGACAGTAACCCCAAGAAGCTGGGAGCAGGCATGGAAAATATTCTCCATTTCACCTCCAAGAAGAAACAAACCATGCTGACACCTTGATTTCAAATGTCTAGCCTCCAGAAACGTGAGAGAATAAATTTCTCTTGTTTTAATTAAGCCATCCAGTTCATGGTGTTTTGTCATGGCAACCCTAGGAAATTAAGAGATTATCTCTTAGTTGGTTACCATTGAGCATTGGTGATATCGCTGAATTTGTCTTTGCCTACAGTCCAAGGAAGGTATGTTTCATGAAATCAGTAGTTGATTTTATACTACTCAGTCTATTTCATATGGACAAATGTATTGTGCCTACTTATAATTAAAAAAAGACAAGTAAACAAAACAAAACAAGATTCTAAATAATGGGCTGATGCATTAGTTGAACTATGGAGCTCAATGTTAAGAAAATATTTATGACAAAATCAAAATTATTCCACTGGGACCATGACATATTTTATAAAAATGGTATGGAAGGGTATCATTTCGTTGAATGGGTGGACAAATTATAGAGGATTTTATAAAATACATATTAGAGAGTTTGATCATATATAAAATCTGAAAATGTTTGTAACTGCTTCTAGTTTATTATTGTTATTATCTATTTTTCTATCCTGGTTAGCACAGAAATTCTCCAAATGTAAGTACCTGTATGCTTTTTTCAGGAAGAGTAGAGCAAGGGGACAGGAGGAGGGCAGGTAGCTAGAGAGGTGGTTGTCTACTCCTGAGTTAAGAAGTTATGCAAGAGGATATGTGCATGCTTGCAATAAACAAGATGCAACAAGATGCGACGGGCAGAGACAAAGGCTCTGGGGCTGGTAGCCCAGAAAGAAAGAAAGAGAGAGAGAGAGAGAGAGAGAGAGAGTGTGTGTGTGTGTGTGTGTGTGTGCGCGTGTGTGTTGTGGGCCTGACAAAGGACCCAAGTTCTTGATATTAAATTCCATTGGAATTCTCTCATGTCTAGGTCACCAGATGGCATGTTGCTTGCCCAGGAGGGACTAATTTTTCTCTCTACCTTGTCTTCATCTTCTGTGCTCTTCTCACTTCCTTTCCTATTCACCATCCTATTGCCAAAATA
Source organism: Neomonachus schauinslandi (assembly GCF_002201575.2). Lineage (NCBI taxonomy): Eukaryota > Metazoa > Chordata > Mammalia > Carnivora > Phocidae > Neomonachus > Neomonachus schauinslandi. The sequence continues at coordinate 32,889,216 of NC_058416.1, read as the reverse complement.
ATTTTTTTTCTATTTCTCTTTTCTGTCTAGCTCTATCTTAACTCCTGGTAAGTTCCTAAATCTTGTCTTTGGCAAAAAAAAATAAAATAAAAAAATAAAAAATAAAGAGTTCCCAGAACAGAGATGAAGCTGATTGCTGAATTTTGAAGGAAAGATATGGGCTTTATTTATCTTCAAAGAGTTCACCTTGATGTAGTGTGTGTATGTGTGTGTGTAGAGACTAAGAAAGAAGTGTGGAAAGAAAATGAGGCTGAGAGAGAGAGGAGAGAACCCAAGAGCCAGAGAAAGTTAGAGTCAAATGTACAGAATGTGCCATATTACAGATCTAAACTGCCCAGGAATCACCATCTACTGGATATCTTTGTAAATATCTTTGTAAAGTTTCTCTCCTTTAAACTAATCTACTGAAACATTTTTATCTTCTCATTCCTATTGAAGAAAGCAAAGAAAAACTTAATCATCGAGTGTCTTTTTTGGCAAAAATAATTGTAAATGCATAAAAAAGTCTAATTGCTCTAGGAAAATCATGAAACCCCACCATGCAACAGAAAATCTGCCTGTGAAAACAACATTCTTCTCTCTTCTCGTTACACGAAGGCCTGCAGTCAGCTTTCCAGCTGTAATTCTCTCTGACACTGGGGATATTAAGAATGTGAAGAAAATGCTCAGGTAGATTATAAATAATAGTGTGAGACACAGTGAATTATATTTTCTAATAATTGGCATTACATTATTGGACTAAGGGAAAAAAAGGAATGAGAGCAAAGAGAACGTGAATGTAGGGAATCAAGGATTTCTCATCACTTCTTAGTAGTAGGAGTGGGAACAAAGAAATAGAAAGTGGAGACAGAGACGAGGAAGGAAGGAAGGAAGGAAGGAAGGGAACAGGAAAGGAGGAAGGGAGAGAGGGAGAGAAAAAGAGAGTAGAAAAAAGAAAGAACAAAGAGAGGAAGGAGAAAATAAACCAATGCTCATTTGGGGGTTGTTCCTGATGCCACGTCAAGCATCCGAATAAAATGAACTAAAGGACAGAGAAACGCAGCTGGACCTGTAGAGATAAGGGTGTGTCTGTTACCCAGGGGAAGTAATTTCAGTTTCCATGGGGTGAGTAATTGCAAATGTTACTTCTCCTTGAAAATAAAGAGAAGAAAATCATATTTGTTTATTGCATATTCACTGTCTTTATGTGTACTTGTTTTATATACAATTATCCTAATGTAAATTCATAGGTATCAGTACTGTAAAGACTGAGAGAGATCTAGGTTCTGTACTCTTGTTGCAAACTTCTCTGAGGTAGCTTTGCCTCCCTGCCTACCTCACATGATTTGGGGGATTATCTAACAAGATAATACACAGGAAGGCATTTTTTTTTTAATGTAAAACACGACTCCTCTTGGGATTTCAACACATCTTGAGAGATAGCTGCTTGGGAGGATATTCCTCTTTTAACAAAAGAGAAAAGGCATTACTTTTTTATGGAGGCATTGTGAAGTGAAGTGTTAAAGCAGGAACATAAAAAATTTAAGGCTTGAAAACACACTACAAAGGAGGAAAAGGGTGTTTTTGTGAGCCGAGGTTGAAAATTATTTATCTAGATTGTTTGTCTACATAGTCAAACCTGACCAAACAAGGACTTTGCTTATTGCAGTTTACCTTGATGCTACCAGAAGCTGAAATGCAGACTAAACAGGGAGGGACCCCTAATCATGTAAATTGGTCCAATGGGGACAAATATTCACTCCAGTTGACTCCTAAGGTTGAAGGGAATGGGGAGAGAAAAAACAAAGGAATCTGAACAAGAGCCACAAAGGAAAGAATGAAGGAGAAAAAGGAAGTCCAGATATAAGGAAAAGGAGGAGGACAAGAAGAAATGAGTGGAGAGGCCAAGGGGGAGAGGGAAGATGATGTTATGCCAGAAAAGAACTGAGAAAGACTGAGAGAAAAACGATATTGATTTGGCAAACGTATGTAAACATGTTCTTCAGAATAGTTAAGCATCAAATTTGACTTATCTTCAAATTTGCCTCCAGCAGAAACTACTATTCACTGTGAGATCCCTCTTAAATTTTCCAACAGTCCATAATATCATTGAAAAGTCATTATAAGTCCTCAGCCTGAAGGAACACAGGTATGAACAGAGATGCAGCTCTGTATGTTGTCGAAAGCGTTCCTTTATAGTCACAGCTGTGTATAACTCGAAAGGATTATGAATTAGAGTAAGGTTGAATGCTTATTCTGGCCTGAATTCCAACCTGATCCTTTGTCCTAGTATCTTCTATTTCTGGACCAATAGACATTATGGCTATTGAAATGGTAGATTTCCCAACATGCATAAGAAGCAGTCAAGTGTTATAAATAATTAAGAATTCAGTTCAGAAATAGTCATGCATTTATGAATTTTACTAGATTTTCTCTACTGTTCTCATTTCCCTTTTCCATCTGCAAACACACACATACCAATACCTACTTATTTTCTCTTTAACCCAAAGACCAACTAACAAAAAATAACAAAATGTCCTATTGGAGACCTCAGGGGAGTCAGGCTGTGTGAGTAGCACAGCAAAACTGCACCCAACAGTGATGCTCAGGCCTGGCGTTCAGATTGATTGAATGCAGAGTTTAAAGCACACTTTGGCACCTACCCTCCACCCTGCCTCTGCCTTGCTTGCAGAACTCTACTTTAGTTTGGATATCAAGTGGCCATAAACTTCAGGGGCTCTGGGCCCATACTCAGCCCCAGGGATGAATCCTGCACAGTGGTGATCCTGACCAATGAGATATGAGGGGAAACAAGCCACAGGCTTCTGTGGAAGTTTTAAATGAGAGATACAGAAAGGGTCATGCCCTTTCCTCAACTTCTAGCCTTTGGATGGAGTCACCTAAGGCTATGATTTCTGGAGTTGTAGCAGCCATCTTGTAACCAAGAGGGACAAGCCTAAGTATGAAAGCTGACATCTGGGTTATTAGCCCTGGAACCTCCAACTTCCACACTTCCAGAACCTTAGGCATGTAAAATAATAAAACACCTTCATGTTTCCATTCTCATCCTAGTTGTGTTTCTGTTATTGCATTTAAGAATACTCTGATACAAACATCTGCCACAGAACACACACACACACAATTTTAATTGATGCTTTAGGTAAACTTATTGGTAGCTAGAAGGAAACATGGAGTCAAAGGCAGAATGAAAATGGGATACTCTCGGTGATTAACATAACATAATAAAAAAAAAGGGGTACTCTTGAACAGATGTATAGATGGAAAAGATTCAGGAGCATGGGAGAGAAGTAAATTTTTGATTGACTGATGCCTTAGAGAAGGAAGTGGCATTGAAGAAGAGGAGAGATATTTTATCTTCTAAACTGAAAGAAAGCAGGTAAGAATTGCTACTGAGCTATATTCACAACTGTGGAGGAAGGAAGTTGATGGGTTTTATCAATAATCACTTGAGTTTTCTTATTAGTGTATAGTTTTTTGTTGACAGGATTTGAGGTCAGGCTTGGGGGTTGTGTACCTGCTAGGCTGGTGATTTTTCAGGAAATTGCTGAGAGAAGCTGATGAGAAGGATTGATAGAGCTTCCACTATTTGCCAAATGCTCTGTTGGGGTTGGGGAGAAGATAAGAGCAGGGCAGAAATTGGCCAGATCTCACAGAACCTTCACCTGTCCACTGACCATTCCTCGATCTCCAGCCCCAAGATAGGTCAGTTAACATGTCTCTGATGACAAACTTTCCCTGGAGTCTCTGACTCTACTTCCTAAAACACTGTCCTAAACCTAATGGATCATAAAATGAACTTAACAGCACCAACGCTGTTGCTGATCTCCCTGCATTCTCACTGATTTTGTCAGCCCACAGAATCACTTCCTCCACTCCGTTTTGCCCATACACAATTGTTTTCTTTTTGCTGTAACCTAACAAAGCCACAGTCCAACCTCTGCCTTATTCAGAACAAGCCATTTGTGAGGACGCTGATGCTAAATCGTTTGCCATCATTTTCCTTACAAATTCTGGCATTTAATAGAGAGGGCAAAAATTAAAACAAACAAACAAAAAAACCAAAAACCCAACAACAACTTTGTTACTAGGCAGTAAAACTCTCCACAACCGAATATTCACATTGTTCATGGATCAGCAAACACCCCAGTTTGTCTGTGATTAAAAAAAAAAAAAACATTTGGCATATTTCTATTAGAAAACCTTCCCCTTCATGAATGTTTAAACAAATTAACTCGAACAAGAGGCAGTGATATGCATATCAAAAACAATTCTTAAACCTGAAGTCAACTAAAGCATGGGGAAATCAATGTGCTGGCAGGTATTCTTTCTGAATTTCACACTAATGATTTCCTTAGCACCCTTTCCCCCTTTCAGGCAAGGACTTTTGCTTTTATCTTGGAAGCTTTTAGAGTTCTGGTCATTGCTAAAGCATTCTTAGTCTACTAAAAACCAACGGTGACTTTGCATGACCACAGTCAAATCAGGCTGGTACATTCTGTTCCACTAATTAGTTTAAGGCTCTCTCACTGGTAATTAATGGTGTTCCATAGATGTCTACTAGACGACTCATCTGAAGTGTATACCCAGGGAGATTAGTTCTATTTACATAACTAGAGTGTTACTCATCCTAACATGCAGACAAAAAGATTCTAGTGTTAGTTCTGTATCCAACTAAGTCTGTGCCATTGTGCAAGTTGCCTTAGTCTCCTCATCTGTAAAACGGAGCAAGATAGCATCTAAATTCAACGATTCTAAGAAGCAGTCATGTGTTTTGTTTTTAACCCCACTTACTTGGCATTGTGTGCATAGTCTAAAAGACTCAGAGATTACATATCAAAGTAAGATATATGTGCAGAACATAGGATTTCCTTAGAAACTCTGCTCATAGAAGAAATCTATATAGTTAATCTCAGTTCCAGGACATGCACATCCTCTGGGATCATAGTGAGAGTCTTTCCATTCTTATTTTCTTTAAAAACCAAGAAAGGTTTGGACTTTTATTCATCCCCTGAGATTTGAATGCTGGAGAAAGCATCTCACCACATTGCAGCCTGGGTCTCATTAGTCTAGGACCTCCATACTCAATGGGGTCTTTTTCTCCAGGAAATGTATGCTGAGGTCACTGACCTTTCATGGGCCTTATCAAATCCAGTTTAGATAAAGAAAAAAGAAAGAAAAAAAAAAGGATGAAGTAAGGAGAGAAAGGTAAGGAAAGAAAGGGAGAGACAGAGACAGAGACAGAGACCAAGAGGGAGAGACAGAGAGAGAAGGGAAAGAACAAGGTAAGGGAAGGAAGATGGGGAAAATGGTAGAAAGAAAGATGGAAAAGAAGAAAGGAAAAAAAATTCCTGCTCTCTGGGACTTTGGGGAAGGCTGATGAGTTAACAGTATACAAGCACAATTACAGCCATAGTTATCCCTGCCCTATGAATAGAAGAAAACAACTTGTGACACCCTCTAACTTTCTCTTTCTCTTCCTTGCCCTGATTTCCTATTAGTTATGCTTTTGTCTTGTTATTAATTAAAGTTATTTCCCCTAATGCCTCTTGAGTACCTTCTTACTAGGTAGGGGAGAGAATCTTGACTCATTTTGATCCTCCAAATAATCCTTGGGGTGGACAGATGAGGATACGGATGTAGTTGTTATCAGGCAGAGTCAGGACTCCTATCCTCTCCATCCGCCACCCCTACCCCACCCCTTCCCATCTTTGAATGCTTGCTGTTTCCCATAAAATGTAAGCAAGAGTCCAGTCATACGGTGTTTGGCAAAAAAAGAGTGGTGTTCAGGTGAAAGGAGTAACTAATCAACCTTATGTTGGCATAGAGCCAGAGGCCGACAAGGAGAGCCATGTTACAAAGTTGGAGCAGAGGCAAAAGAATGGAGAACAGATATGACATAAACATTTTAAACCTACAGGAAATAATCTAAAGGGCTTTTTCTATAAATTTATCACAAACACCATGCCTTCAAAATTAGCTGACTACAGAAACTTTTGTATTAATGCAGACATTTTTGGATGAAATTGCCCTGTCTCCAGAAAATTCCATTTCTGCTTTGAAATCTCCACACCTCTCTCCCTCCCTCTCTCCTTCCCTCTCTCTCTTTTTTTTCCCTCCCTCCCTTTTCCCCATATTGTACAAAGTACACAATTTTAGAACAATTACACCAACTACTCTGATTTCATTAAAATCATGAAAATGGAGAGCAAATTCTCATACTGTTACCTCTAAAAAGTTACAGAAATTGCTTGTTTTTCTCTTCATTTCTGTTTGATTACCCTCCTCACAGAGATAAGTATTATAAATAAATATAGATTTAATCTCCGTAATTCACCACCAAGGGGAAATGTGTAGTTCGGATGAATAGAAGAAGAGATAGACATAAAAAAAGACCCCTCTGCCCATCAAACCTTTCATTTCCAAGCAGAAATAATTACAGTGATGGTCAGTGGGGAGATTTGAGCAATTTACAGAGGTATAACAGCGGTTCCTATCAACATGGTTTTATATTCAGGGCAAGGCATAGAACTCTAGGTCCTGAAGCATTGCCTATAATCTTTATTTCATTTTTAGATGTTATGCTGTAATAAAATGTAAAAAGGGAATACATAAAAAGTTATAGAGGTGGGAAAAAACATGGTTTGAAGTTGTATGGCATTTCTTGACAGGGCATGTTCCTAAGGATATGCAGAGAATAACAAATGCCATTTGAAATAAGTACACTAGAGATCTGAAACTAGATTGAAAACCCAAGTCAATTTTCCTGAGTGTCATTTGATTAGCTTTCTTATATAGAATGGAGGTTTAAACAATGCTGGGATTCTGAGTGCAGAGGTGCTGGGGAACATAGTGAGAAATGGGTTCCTCCCACCAATTTCATTCCGATGGCTTTACAACATTATCTTTTCACATTCTTCCTGTGTTTTTGCAATAATCCACAAATGAAGCAATGTCAGAGAAAATGTGATTGATTGTGGTGAAGCACGCATGCACACTCACGTGCAGCAAGTTATTTTTCTATTCCCTTTACAATTTGTCCCAGAGTTGCTCCAGGCAAATACCTGTAGCCAATTGCCAGTTTGGGGTAGGAAGATAGAAACAAAGTTCTCAAGCTTGAAGGGGAATTTTTGCCCAGGTTTCAAACAACTCAATTGTGCCTTGTGGCTGTTTTCATATAGAAAGAAATTTCTCATGTTTTTGCCGTGATGTTTATTCCGGTTCTCTGAGACAGATTAGAAAGTCAACCTAAATAGTACCTAACAATTATGTTTAGAATAGAATTCCTATACCATTCCCCAACTCTTTCTGTTCCTTTCATTCGGTCTACACTGAACAGAACAGAAATTTTGTACAGGATACTGACCATACTGGCCTCTAATCCAAGTACAAACTTTTGATTTCATCATTAATTTAGTAGATCTTACCTTCTATAATATATACCCTGAAAGTATTATTCCCATTACTCTGTTTTCTTCCCCAAGAAAAAAAAAAAAAATCTACCTCTACTTACATGTAATCTTTTGCTCCCTAAAGTTATTTGTGTATCCCTGCCTTGTAGCAATTACATTCCTCTCCTGCCTTCAAAACCTCTTGTACCTTTTGTAAATTTCATCAGCTTTTGATTAATTTGTTCCAGTCCCTAGGAATCCTGTTCTGATGGGACTGCTCTTGGTTTCCTAATCTTGCAGAATGCACAGGCTGATGGTGTGTGTCCAAATCTCAATACCTGAGTTCTGACAGTCTAGGGATATAAAATGTAGACCAACTTTAACTGTTTAATGACCAAAGGGCTATTTCCTATCTCAGGCTTCTGCAAGGCATTTCAACTCCCAGCCATTGTGGGAGCAGAGTTTTTAGTGGGAAAAGATACTTTCTGAAACACCCGGTTTTAGTCCAATGAATGGCAGGACTCTCTCTCTTGTTCTAGTGTCACTGCCCCCCCCCCCACAAGAAGCATCTAATAAAGCCTGAGAATATCATGCATGTATTTAGAATACCCAAGTTCTTCTTAGACTATAGCAAATCTTAGGCACTCGTTATTCTTCCTTCCCTCTTTTGCCCTAAGTTTGGAGATGCCCTTGAATTCTGACTAGTAACAGTAGTCTTGACCAAAATGCTATAGCCTCATTAACACTGAATAAACATTTCAAAGGGATGAGGGATGGCTACTTAGCCCAATAATATGAACATAGATGGGTCTATTAGAAAATGAATGAGTTTAGGAACTCAAATTCAGCCTTCGTTGGGAGGGTGGATTTCTGAGCCTACAGTGGCAAATTGAAGTATATTTGGATTATTTTGGAGAAAAACCTCCACAGTGAAATAATTTATTTGATGAATTTGGCTACTTCTACTGAGTAGATTCCAAAATAATCTTTCAGTTTTCCATTTTATTTTGATTATGTATAAAACCAAAATGTAATGAGACGGCATTTATCCAGCTATCCAGTACAGTTGCCATGAACATTCTTTATAATTAGCACAACCTGCCTTATTCATGAGGACCATGCCATGGTTCCCAGTCAAACCCTAAAGATACTGAAATCGAGTGTCCATACTGCTTGTTTAGGGATGCTAAAGTCCATTGATATTTCTTTTAAATACAATGTCTGCATTTCCGTGTTTTTTTTTTTCTTGTGATGCCTGAATTTCATTTTATTGATGCAATTCCTAGATTAATCTATTACTATCACCAGATTATACTGTATGAAAACCTAGGGGAAAAATAAACACTTTCATAAACACACATACACACAGTTCTCTAACATCCACTGATAGCATTTCAGACAGAGGATTTTTTATTGGAAATCAGAGTCCGGCTGCTCTCCCTAAGGTACCCTTCAGCCGACACCTCTCAGTCTATTGTCCAATATAGATTGTAAGACCCTGGGGAGGTGAATGTTGCTGAGTTCAAGAGATTTCTGGAGTTTGGTTAAGCTATCGATAAACTCTTTATGGATTATCTCTAGCTCATAGACAACCCCTTTTGCTTTTGTTGTTTTGTTTATAACAAAATGATGCCACCTCCCTCGCTCTCACCCTAGAAAGTGGGAAGGATAAGGACTGTTAAGGATTTCTTCACTAATCATTCTGCGTTTGCGTTTGGGCAGCAATTCTGAATTGTTCTTCCGGAGTTCAGATCCATTGGGCTGGCCCCTGACCTGTTGCCTGAGTGTGTGTAGTGAGACCAGAATCAGAGAAGGTGCTAGATGGCAGCTTGGAAGGGGAAACGACACGTCTAATAACCAACAGGAATGGCTAGTAATTAGCTGAAATGACAATAATTAACAGAAACGACAAGTCTAATAAATTTTTACTTAAGTGTTGTCACATGGCACTTTGGGTTTTTAGCTCTCCATTTTAATATTAATCTCAATGGAGTTTACTTTAGATGAAAAGTTACATCAAGTATGGAGATGGAAGTAATTCTATACGCACACTCCATCAAATTCTGTTTTATCAATGTCACTTATGCTATGATCAGTAGCGAATGGATTAAGGCCTCATATTGTTCCCTTAAATATATATTCTTTTTGTGTGTACCTCATTTATGCAGCTCAAAAACATTCAGCCACAAGGAGCGGAGGAAAAGTGGTTGTTTTTAATTTTCTTTGATACCTTCAAAGATAAGAAGGTTTCACCCCTCCCCTCTTCCGTCCTCTTCAGCAACAGACAAAGAAGGTTAAATCATATTAGCATGTCCTATATAGCTAGTTGTAACCTAAGTGACCTGTCATGGCACTAAATGCCTACTAGAACTTTTTCTGTACTTGCAAGATGGAAATTTTATGCATCAATGCTTTTATGCATGCATCTGATTTGGGAAGTTCACTGCTTTATGGATATGAACATTGTGATCATGTAAATTGATCTACATAATGGGATTTTGTGTGTGTGCGTGCATGCATATATCTATATGGATATGGATGTATGCAAGTGTATTCTAAAAGGAAATATAATACATGAAATGTTAACTTTAATGATATGAAATGCATTAAATTCAAACTACCTTGCATGTGTATGCAGATGCATTATGTCTCTATCATTGTGCTCTGCAGGGATTTAAGGCAGAAAAAAAAATTCATCATATACTCTGATGTTCCATGCTAAATGAGAGTGCAACATGGCACTATTCTAGGCAATAAATAAGATCCAGGGAAACCAAGACTTACGAAGCTTTTAAGGACAGCCCTTAGCAAAACTGCCATAAAAATGAAATTTTATTCCGGGGCATACAGCTCATCCTTTCAGGTACCCTAACTAAGCTCCTTTTTTCTCTAAACTATCATCTACTGGAAATTAAGAGTTCTAAATTGCAGAGTTCTGATAACCAAAAAGTGCATTAAGTTCCCACCTTTCTTCTCAACAAAATTCATTCACCATTGAGTCTCATTACTTCAAGGTCTAATAGATTTAGTCAGATAAACTAAATGAGCTAAAGCATTAATTCCTTAAAGACTTAGCTCTTCTCAGACAACATAATGCCTTAACCCAGGTCCTAAATCAAATTATCTTTAATGAAGCTTGTTTTGGTAAACCCGAACCTTGAAATTAATTTCAGGCCTATGATACTCTAAGAGGGTTGTATTCTATTTATCACCCTCAAAACTGTGTCTAGTGTGCTTCTAAATGGCCTAAAGCGATCTGGTCATTCATTTTTCAAAAACTGGATTCAAATCATCCACCTTTCTATTTGTCATCATTGACACTGAGTAGATACTCAGTTCATATTTAATAATGATGCTGATGCAGTAGATATTGACAATTTTCAAATACAGCACTATAGATTCTTCTGAACTACAGACCTACTTACCACATAAAGAAAAAAAATAATACAACATACAGGGCAAAATAAAAAAGTAAGGCAGAAATAAGCAGGCATATTACAGACCTTCTAATTATCCAGATGGCAGCAGAATTATAAAACCAGTAACTCTGTGGATTCAGTCTCAGAAATCTAGTTGTCATTTGATCAAGAATAATTTTATGTATCCAATCAATTTGTTCATTTGGCAAATATTTATTTCATATCTATTAATTATGGAGAAGACAAGGACAAGTAATAATTGGTCTTTTTCTTCAATTTTCTTTTCTCAGCTATGTGGAGTATCAACAATGAACAAAGAATAGACGCTAAATCCAATGGCATAATTCTTTCATTTGTGACATTGACCCAATAATTATATAGATAATATTTGAAACTCAAAACTATATTTAGGGCAGTGCAGGCATATTGAATTTGATAATGTTCTCCCCCCACCACCATATGTGTCTACCTAGAACCTCAGAATGTGGTTGACCCTAACTCCAATGACTGGTGTCATTATAAAAAGACCCCATAAGGCACACAAACAAGAAGACCATGTGAAAGTGCAGGCAGAGATTGCAGTAATATGCTACATGCCAAAGAACTGTCAAGAGACAAAAGAAGTTAGGGAGAGGCAAGGAGGGATTCTTCCCTAGAAGTTTCAAAGGGATTATGGCCCACTGATGCCTTAATTTTAGAATTCCAGACTCCAGACCGGTGAGGGAATAAATTTCTGTTGTCTAAAGCCACCCACTTTGTGATAATTAATTATGGCAGCCCTAGGAAATTAATACAGTTGATATGTTTGATTGTTTTTGATAAATGAAGATTACATCCTCTTGCCCACCAAATACCTGGTCCAGAAATTGAGATAGGCAAGGTTTTAGTTTAAGCTTAACTTTTGATCAACTTAGGAAACATATTTATCAAGAAATTTATATATGTAATAAATTTGTTACATATACTATAATCTTTTTTCTGTTTATAGTTGTTCAGATGTTGATTATGTCTATTTGTCTAGTCAGCGGATTCTAGGTCATACTGCAGTAACAAAAATCTCAGTGTTTTGAAAAAAAAATGTTATTTCCTGCTCAAGATACATATCCATTGTGTGAGAATAGGATACCCTTCTCTGCTTTATCCTCACTCTGGAGCCCTATCTAAAAGGGGAGATAAAAGGTCTGGAGGGTCTAGAATTTGCACTCAAATATCTTACTTCCACTGACAACCTGTTGGAAAGAACTGGACACATTACTCAAATAACAAGAGGTCAAGAAGAGCAATCCCACCATGAGCCCAAGGGTAAAGGGCAAAAAGAACAGCAAACAGCACACATGGCCACTGCATCATGCCCAGTGTACTCTCAGATTCTTGAGACTATCTTTTATTTCCCCATGTTTCTATACTGTTGGACAGTATGGTAATCAAGTTTTGTTGGTTGACGCACTGATGGATATTATTTGTCAAGCTGACTAATCAAGAAGCATATTTTAAATGACTGGATGAGACAGGTTTCTATTTTGTATTTGGTCTTGTGATTCTTATTGCCTTGAAGTTGAATTATATTTGTTACCATACTGCCATTTTAAGAAATATCAACAGGAATTCAGGATATCACAAAGAAACATGATATACAACATAATAAACCTAGTATTTTCCCCCATTTCTGCACTTAGTATTTCATATTTAGAATTTTTGCAATTGCAGTTACTTAAAGAAAACATGAGAAAATTAGATGCATTTCTAAAAACAGAAACAATATTATTACGGGGATACATGAGAAAATTACATAAGTTCCAATAGCCAAGAAAAAGTTAAAAGGTGATTTGATGGTCTTCCTTAATTTATGGCTGTCCATGAACAGTGTTTTTCTGAAGAAGATGATGCCTAGTGGATTTTTAAAATTACTCTGTTTTGTTTTGTTTTGAACAATAACACAACATGGAGAAATGTCTTTAAATGAATGTTTCCAAATAGACTAAAAAATAGCCATTCAGGTGAAGGTCCCAATAAGAAAGCTATAGCGTCTTCACAACTGAGCACAGCAGAGATAGGGCAACTTGGCTGGTAGAAATCTCACCAGTCTCTTGGCAGGAGCTCTTTACCTCCACTTACTGACATGCATACCAAAACTTCCACTTACTAGTGCTCTTTCACTGAGATGTGTAAGTTTTTTTCCTACCCCCAAGGCCCATTCCACTCCTTCACATGAGCTAACTAATTCTGAGCTGACTCTCAACTGGATAGGCATCTTTCCCTAAAGTTATGCCAAATTCTGGTTTTTATTTGGGCAATGAATTCCCAGTTAAGGTGATAGCTATTTAAGTAAGTAACACTTTTAAGTTTAAAGTATGACACCTTTCAGAAAAAGAAAATAGTTAAATTGAGGCTTGAAGACTTCAAAGAAATGAAAGTATAATATGAGAATGATAAACAGAGAGCTAGGCAGATTTTATGTATGTTTCCCTCTCACATCATACCGCATGACTGTCATCTTTTGTATATCAAGGTAAGATCTGGCCTTTTATTCTCCTTATGGAATATGCTTTGAGGACCTCACAGATTCACCACATAGTAAGATAGAGTTGAAAATGTTTTTTATCTTGATTTTCACTGTTCAACAATGAATGGTCAGAACAGTTGAGAGCTAAAAACATTTTGGACAACACAAATTGTATATTGACTCATTTAGCTATAGTCCCAACTGAAGAAAAGAAATATTACAAGCATCCTTTCCTTCTTTTTCTTTTTTTCCTTTCTCCTTTCTTTCTTCTTTCTTTCTCCCTTTCTCCTCCCCCCCCTTTTAATGGGACCTTGACTTGAACTTTTACAGCTTTGTTAAGAAGCAAAAAAACTGGGCTTAGTAGGGCACATCAAAAGGACAGCTTTTTATGTGGAATCCAATAAACAAAACAAAAAAACCCAGAAACAGACCCATAAATATAGAGAACAAACTAGTGATTACCAGAGGGGAGAAGGGTGGGGGGAATGGGCAGAATGGGTGGAGGGGAGTGGGAGGTACAGACTTCTAGTTATGGAATAAAAAATTCACAGGGATGAAAGGGACAGCATAGGGAATGTAGTCAGTGGTATTGTAATAGTACTGGATGGTGACAGATGGTAGCTACATTTGTGGTGAGCACAGCATAATGTACAGATTTCTCTAATCACTATATTGCACACCTGAAACTAATGTAACATTGCGTGTCAACTATACTTTAATTTTTTTTTTTTTAAAAAGCTTGTATTACGGAAAAAAAATAGTACAGCTTTATAGGCATCTATGTATACTTCTATAAGGACAGGTACATCTCACGAATATCTGTGTTTCTGAGGTATTGCCATATCACTTCATTTGTGTAAAGAAAAACATCACTTTACATATAAAATAAGAAGCGTTTCTATTGCTTTGCCACCATCATAATAGCATATTCATTTATGGCAGTATCAGGGGAAAGCAGAATGGGGAGGCAGGGTTTAGAGGTCAGGTCTCTGGAAACCACTCTCTTCTATGTCATTTACTGCTAAAATGACCTTTGTCAAGTCATTACATTTCCCTGGGGTTCACTTTCCACCTTCTTCAACGGCTAGATGTAATGAAACTGCTATTAAAATAACTTAGCTAGATATCACTTACAGAATATTTTATCCTCTTCACTCATTCCTGTATCAGGGAGTAGGGACTAGGGACAATATCAAATACATTTAGTATTATATTTAAGAAATATATTAAACCAGAAATTTTCACTTGCCTTCTTTATTCTGAATTAATCTATTCAGATGTTTAGATACATTCAACCTTTACTTTCCTATGTAATTCCTGGTGCTTTACTCTATTTCAGGTGGGTGAAAATACCGTTTTCCCCATTCAATTTTATGATCAATATGGTAAAGGCATATATTTCTAGAGGTATAAATTCCACAGACTCTGAGTGTCCCATTTAACTTAACACAAATTCTACAAATTTTAGTTACCTGCTTTCCTAGCTTGGAGGAAATTAAAATTAGAAAATTCCAAGAAACTTTTCAAAAACATTGAATGAGACACAACTCACCTCAATCCAGGAAACCAAAAGTGCATGTGGTGGGGGTGGAGGTGGGGCTAAAATGTTACAAACTGCAGCCAAGGACTGTGAATTTAATAAAGTACGATTTTGTTTTGTGGATTTATTTATTAAATAGATGGATTTTATATCTAAAGCATGCGCAAGTCATCATGAGAAGCTACAAATAGGGATAAGACATAATCCATTTATTTACCCAAAGAAATTCAACTGGGAAATAAACCTGAACACAATACAAGGGCAATGAAGCATTTGTGGGTATGCTGAGTGTAGACTTACTTTTGGAACTGCTGATGGATTCAGTCAGACTTAAGGTTCCTACTGCAAACACAAGTTTTATGCTATGGGCCATTTGTATACTCAGGGTCTACAGTGGGTCTTACCTGGATGTGGCAGCAGGAAAGTCAATGATATGTAAGGGAGAGGAGATGAGGTGTCAGAGTCTCACTGGTCTTAGTGACAAGGACTACTCAAACATGACATGTAGGCTCCATGCAAGCAGAACACGGGCAGAAGGCAATTACGTTGTTAGTAGGGGTGCTGTGCAAGACTTCTCAGAGATTGTTGCTCACTCTTCTGGACAAATGAGGAGGATGTCAAAGGTGCTAGTTTGATGTCATTCCTTAAGTGGAAGTGTTTCCAGGGCCTTGCCTCTGGGCATCAGTGAGCAGAACTGTTGTTTGTAAAATACCTGGTTCCCATAGGTGAGGAACTCAAGGGGTGCCCGGGGGCTCAGTCAGTTAAGTGGCCAACTCTTGAATTTAGCTCAGGTCATGATCTCATGGTCCTGGGATCAAGCCTGCCATTGGCATCAGCATCAGGCTCCAGGCTCAGTGGGAAGTCTGCTGGAGATTTCTCTCTCCTCTCCCTCTGCTCCTCCCCACCCCCGCTCATTTTCCCTCTCTCTCTCTCCCTCCCTCCCTCCCTCTCTAAAATAAATAAATCTTAAAAAATTTAAGACATGTTTGATGGGCGTGTGGAAGAGAGTTAGCTATGTACATGCTGGTTGCCCAGTTAAACAAGTAAGGTTTTTAAAAGCAAAACCTCTACTGCAGTATCTTTTGTCCATCACATTGAAAACTGTGAGGACAATAGTTGAACCTTGAAGTCATGAAAATGTTGAAGAGGACTTTTTCAAAATAGAAAAAGGCAGGTACATCTATGAAGAGGCTTATTCTGGTTCACATATCTACTTATGTGGCACTTTTAGGGGGACAAATCTTATGGCATAAAGGGATGTCTCAAGATAAGAAATGACTCAAGGAAACATGAGCACTGGGTCAGTTTATCCTTACTTGTCTAGGTTTTCCATGGCACAGAGGTCATGAGCAGTTCCAGCAAAAAGTCATTGAATGAATGGTTAGTAATTAGAAAGGAGGTGCCATAACTGAATGGGAACCCATCAAAAAGTATGGCTTCAGTATTTAGAAGAGGTCCTTTAGTAGACAGAGTATAAGATTTGAATTTATTAAAAACGAACAGAAAACAAGAAAATAAAATCTCTCAATAGAACTGTTCTCAATCCTCTTCCTCTAGATTTTTTTTGAAGATTTTATTCATGCATTTGACAGAGAGAGAGAGAGCACAAGCAGGGGAGTGGGAAAGGGAGAAGCAGGCTCCCTGCTGATCAGGGAGCCTAATGCGGGGCTCGAGCCGAAAGCAGACGCTCCACCGACTGAGCCACCCAGGTGCCCATCTCTTCCTCTAGATTCTATAATGTTATTAAAATAGACGGTTTAGTTCAGACTCTGTAGAGTCCATGTGCAGTGAGTGTCTCAAGGTGCAAAGGATTAATAATAATAAATAAAGGAGAGATCTGTGGGAAAAACAGTTTTTAATTTGGGATGAAGGGAAAATCAGCGCTGTCATGGTTGTGAGTCATTGGATACCCTGGAAGGAGTGATTTCAATATGAAGGAGCTATTTTCTTTGTTTTGTTTTTTGCTTGTATGCATACATACACATACATATGCATGCAAATTTATGGCATAAAATCCCAGATAATTCTATCTTTGTTTAGAATGTTCACTATTGAGCCAGTCTGGAACCAGTTTTAATTCCTATGATGATGTATCCTAGTCATTATGAGGCCAATGACATCTAACTTCTAGCTAGTCAGATAAATCCTTTTCTTTTTTTGCATTAACTTAGAACTCTAAAAGGATCACACTATAGATAAGGAGGATATAGGTAATATAAGATTGCTTAATTAGAGTACAATTAATGCATCTTCAACTACTGGGCTTTGTTAGGACTTCTTCACAGGCTTTACATCTGAGACATGAGTGACTGTTTCTTTCTGTTCAGCCCAATTTCCCACAAGAAAGAAGAAACAAAGTGCTATTTTGGTTCTGTTTGTTTGCTCTTTTTTCAGAATTTTTGTTGTTTGCTTTCTTAAAGTCAGAGTGTGTGCAAGCCGAAATAGAGTAAAACCAGGCTGTCCGGAGGTGCAGAAGCTGAGTGGCAGACTAGCCTCCTTCATCAACTGAATCACTTACTCCAAGCACAAGCGATTCAATTTTGTGCCTCAGCAAAACTGCAGATTACTACATGCTGTAGACCAGTGGGTTTCAACCCTGGCTGCAAATTAGAATTCCATAGGGAGGTACTTTTAAATACCAATGTTTAGCCCCCCACCTGTAGAATGAAGCCAGATTCTTTCAAGCTATGTCCCGCGGGGGAGGGAGGTGCATGTGTGTGTGTGTGTGTGTGTGTATGTTTGTATGTGTGTTCATGTGGACATCTGTGAGCATATGTGTATATGTGTGTTTACGTGTATATGTAGTAGATGTATGTGTGTACAGGGTAAGGGTGCTTGGCATCCCAGACAATTCTAATATGCATAAGGGAATCAGGGTTGAGAATCAGGGATACATACATCTTCATAGGTACTTAACACACATAAAATCTGAAACTATCAAATTTATGAATAAGGGTGTACTATAACTTAATAAGAAATGAAGAATGCAGAGTTAATAGTCTCTAAGAAAATAAAGTTACATAATAAATATTTTTAATGACTAAAAGACATCTTTATTTCTGTACAGATGGACCAAGTGGGGACTTGAAGCAAGGCCAAAGTTTTTCTGAAAATGTTCACCTGTGTCCATCCTAACACATGAAGACATGAGTAATCAGCACCCCCACGCTCTACACCAATACCATGCCACAAATAATTTTATCCTGAAAAATTTTCAAATTTGCAATTACAAACCTTCATCACCTTAGCCTGAGAAAAGTTTAGTGAGAGATTTAAAACACATATATTTAAAGCACAGTTTTTCACAGAACACTTACCTTTACTGCATATTTATCTTGTATTTATACTTACACATACAACATATGTGCAAAGCTTCTGATATAATTTTGTTTTTCTTACTAAAGAGCTGAGAGGGAATCTTTGCCCACATGGCAATAAAAGAGAATCAGCCCTGGGTAAATCTGGATACCTTGTCTTCTAGGATCTTCTAATTCTTCTTGTGTCCTACACAGCTTCTGTTCCATGAGAGTTTTCCTTGGGCAGCCAGCACTTTGCTTCAAGGTCATTATCACCTCTCACTAGTTACAGGACTGCATTATGCACCTCAAAATGGCTCCTTAATTTGTTTACCTAAGTACAGCTTTTCTCCTTAACCTCAGAGTCCTTGTGTGGCTGTTCTTTATCATGCCTGACACTCTCTGCTGTACAACAGCCACAAGGAGAATTGTATTTGTCAGAGAGAATCATCCCTCAATTCCACCTCGGCTGAACATTGGTTCCTCTCATGGAGCACACCTCATCACCTACTTTGCAAATTTTATATCCTTCTGGGAGCAGCTGTAGTCCACCGGCCCACGGTGGACACTGAAAAGGTTCCAGTTTCACTGGGAAGTCTACTTTAAGATCATCAAGTGATTGACCCACCACTTTAATGTTTAGAAACGTTATTTCCACGTCACTAGGTAAGTGAAGGAATAACAGGTCACTAAATAGTAAATACTTTGCAAATTACCCTTGTGGTTACTTTGCCTTAAATACAAATGATCTTGCACATGCAGACTTCATTCTGTGGAAAAGTCACCTCTCCCTCTGTCACCATACCTCCAAAAAAGCAAATTTGCTACAGAATGCAGTCTGCCAGACGGCCACTTCTATTATTGTCTCTTCAGGCCACAGGCACAATATATCTATGTACCCAGTTCGCATGTTTATATAAACACTTCAAAACACCCAATCAATCACT
Organism: Neomonachus schauinslandi; assembly: GCF_002201575.2. NCBI lineage: Eukaryota > Metazoa > Chordata > Mammalia > Carnivora > Phocidae > Neomonachus > Neomonachus schauinslandi. Next base: position 32,870,123 of record NC_058416.1, on the reverse strand, counting down.
TCTTTCTAGCCAGCACTTTTCTTAGGGAAGTATATGCCCCTGACCTAGTAGAGACTAGATGTAACTCCTTTCTTTCATGAGCTCAGGGTTTAATGGGCCAAACACAACAATGGCACAGATGAGCAATTTCAAGGAGTTCTCATTATAACCAGGATCCGCGTTACAGAGATTCAGAGGACACTTGTCAGAAGACACCTCCTGCTTTTAAAGGTATTTTTTTTATACAAAGTATTACTAACAATGAAGCACACAAGGCTGACAGCTTTCTAAAGGTCAAAAAAGGTTATGATTCTCCTTCTAACTGTAAAACTCTGTATAAGTAGAAATTTACAAGTTTCTATCTTCCAGAACTTCAATAACAGTACATTCTATTAAAATCTATACAATATGGTCTGGGAGAGTAAGATCAGAGACTTTCTGGACATATATACCCTTTTAACTAAATCAATATATAAATATGTTTTATACTATGTGGTGCTTCCATTTCCCGGTTGTTCTCTGTTCATATGCCACCTCTATTCCCCTCCCTCGTTTCTCGCCGATTCTTTTATAATCAGCTTCCTTGTTTTATACTGAAAACCACAAATGAGAGCTGGGATTAGTGAAGTGTGCTTTAAGACCAGGAAGCTCTATCAGGAAGTACAATCTGTCCTCCACAGACACAATATCTGTGGAAACGAAACAAAAAATTCTTTACTGAATCAACACTAACCACAGCATAGCCTGCATGGGGGAAGCAGACACACATTATCACAAAGGCTAAGGAGCATAAAACCACTGAGCCTGCAGTTGCAGGGTCATAAAATCCTGTTTTCTATTTGAAAAGCATTTAATGCTGGACATTTTGAATGCCTCATCTCAGAGAAAGCCAGGGTACAAGGGACTGAATAATTACATCTTGCAAAAGATGGGGAGTCATCATGTCAGAGAAGGCAGATGGTCTCCCCACCATTCCAATACCCCAAATCCGAACAAGCTCAGTGCATTTTGACAATCTGACAGTTGATAGGGAAAAAAAGCATTTCACTCTTAATTCTAAATAGAAGCAAGGACCTTAAGATGAACACAGGGCTCTTCCAGGAACCAAACTATAAATTCCCATCTCCACTGGGGTTGAGGGCATGGGACCAGACTGGCCACCCAGAGTGTGCCTATCTATTGGTACTAAATAGAGCTTAATGAAATATTCTAAATGGATCACACAGTTCAGGCTCATTAGAGATAGTATATCACTTTCCTGAGGAGAGTAGTTGGAGGTTGATATTTAGAATGCCTGTGAATTCTTTGGTGCATGGGAAAGGTGTCCTAAAATATTATTAAAATTACCACTTAGAGTATGCATCAAATCAAAGATGATTCTGTATTTAAGTTGGTTAAATACACGAGGACAACATATGTGAGATCGTCAATTATACACAAGTTTGCTGATTTCTAAAATTTCTCCTTTTGACAATTAGTCAACTTCTTAGAGATATTTCTCAACATTCAATTAGAGAATTAGGACTATTATCCAGAGAATTCAGGTTAAAATTCTTATTCCATGTGAGGGGAAAAAAATGACAGATTAACTGAACTGTACTGGAAAAGACAGAAGTTGAGAAAACACGATGTTCGATTTGTCCTTCTGGAGTTGCCACTTAAGATTGAAAGATGTGGGGCACCTGGGTGGCTCAGATGATTAAACGTCTGCCTTCGGCTCAGGTCGTGATCCCGGGGTCCTGGGATCGAGTCCCACATCGGGCTCCCTGCTCCTTGGGAGCCTGCTTCTCCCTCTGCCTCTCTCTCTCTGTCTCTCATGAATAAATAAATAAAATATTTAAAAAAAAAAAAAAGATTGAAAGATGTGTGCCTCCATTTCCTAACATGGAAAGGGAATAATAATATCTGTTTCACCTACAGGTATGAAAATAATGAAATAAAATAAGGAAGTGAAAGTCTTCAGCAAAAGCACAAAATTGCTGTTCAGTGTAAAACTTACTCAGACCTAATTTTAGCCTCCTTTTTTATCTTTCGCCTGCTTCAGAGGCAAAATCATCCATGTCTGTGGCTTCAGCTGCCACAAATATACTGAGAACTACTGAGGCCTTTTCTAAGAAAGATCTCTTTTTATTTTTTTTTATTTTTTTTTAAAGATTTTATTTATTTATTTGAGCCAGAGAGAATGAGAGAGAGAGAGAGAGCACATGAGAGGGGGTAGGGTCAGAGGGAGAAGCAGGCTCCCTGCCGAGCAGGGAGCCTGATGCGGGACTCGATCCAGGGACTCCAGGATCATGACCTGAGCCGAAGGCAGTCGCTTAACCAACTGAGCCACCCAGGCGCCCGAAAGATCTCTTTTTAATTACAAATATTTGACCCGTTCTCCAGAGCCTCACCTCAATTTTAGCATCCTCATCCCTATGCATGCACAGCTCTCCCAACCTGCGAGGCTACCGCCACTCCCACCCATGGCACGAGGGAGATGGGGCGGAGGGGAAAAGTTATCACTAAATACTAAATACACCTTTATTTTATTTTGCTTTTGTTCACTTTTTAAAATTTTATTTTCTTATTCTCTAGAGGTAAAGATTTGACATCACCTTTCAAGATAATGTAATTCATGGGAGTTGGAGTTGGTAAGGAGACTCTTGGTTACATTAAGGTAAAACAAACATCATATTCTCAAATGAAGAATGAAGCAAAATTTGTTCTGCATTTATCGTAAAACAGTGCCTTCATTCTGGGCTGAGTTGTACTGCTGAACATCTGTTTTTTACTTTGAGAAATTTGTTCATTTTCTGGACCCAGATGCCATTTAGGAAAGACCTCAAAAATCTGTCTCTCTTGAAAGTAAGTTGACACCAGACTGTCGCAAGTTAGTGAGGTGGGGTCTGGGCTGGGGACCCAGGGAGCAGCCACGTGAACTCAATCCAACCTGTTTACCAAGGAATCTCATTCTGTTTGAGTCTAAGATGAGATGATTTTATTTCTTCTAAATATTGCCTCAAAGTGTGCTAAGCTGAATCCCCTCCTCCTCTTTCCTACCTTTTAACAACATCTTGGGAAGATTCTATTCCTTTCCATCTACTTCAAACATTAAAATTGGTCAGTCCACATGAAAAGTTCCATCTCTTATGTGACTCTAAATGCCTTCCTCTGCTATGCTGGCTCAAGGACTGGCTGGCACTTTTCAGTTTCTTGTCATTGTCCTTTTCCTAAGGACTCATTCCTCATTTCTCAAGAATGAGGGACAAGGACAAAACAATGAAAGGGAAGGGCAAATGTCTTACTGGGCATAATTTTAATCTTTTCTGCTGATGTGCCCTGCTTTTCTGCCTTTGACCTGTCATCAGTGATGGCCTGTGTGTGGCAGGTGTCCATGCTGTTCACACTCCTGGGACCCATCTGTGCAATGTGAGGGCCTAGTGCAGTCTCCAGATCAATCAGGACACTAGCCAGCCTGCATGCTCTGCCTGCCCTGGGTTCCCACTTGCTTCTTGTAACTTGGGAGTGTTCATTCAGAGGGCAGCTTTGTTGAGTGGGCTTTAAGCCAGACACCTCAACTCTTGCTTCCACAGTGTTCTACAGTGTCCACTTGACCAAGAGGTAAGTCATCTTTGCCAAGCCAATTGGTATGAGTCAAGGTTGCTACATTCACTCTCAGCCTGCCACCTCTCTCCAGTTTACTTTTCTTCCACTGGAGTAGTTCGAGTAGCAATTTGACTACCTATGAAGATATCCAACACAGAAATGAGATCCAGTCTCCCTTTCTCACCAATATCTCTGATCTCTTCATTAGAGATTTCCTTGGACCTCCATGCACACACTTCTCATAAACTCTCCCCTCATCACAGAGCTTACTTCCATAGCCTGAGTGGGACGAAGACAGCGGGGTAGATATATAACACTGTAGGAGGGTCAGTTGTGCTAACTTTTAATAAACTCTAGAGAAGTCCCATCCTCAATTGTTAGTGGCTTTTTTAAGATTGTGGCTTTCTTACTACCTTTCCGTTTTCAGGTGTATAAAGTACTTACATCTCACATCAATTCTTTGGAGTCTGCACTCTGATACCTCTCGCTTCCTCACTAATCCAATCCCCATAAAGCAGCCAGAGAAGGTCCCTTAAATTACACTGTAACACCCAGCAAAACCAGGGGGCTCCACCACCCCTCTGAGGAATGACACTTTTATTCTTCTTCTCTTTTTATGTTCTAATTATATCTATATCTACATCTCTCTCTCGATGTATGTGTGTGTGTGTATATACACACATATATACACACACACACACACTTTTCTTTTTCAATTTGCTTATTCTGTGCAGTTTGGTTTCTTGCCTTAAACTCTCCCTCCTGGACTGTCCTCTTCAGAAACATCCGCCCACCATGATCACCATTATCACTGGTTCACCTTAGCCACGCCCTCTAGCTACAGCCAAAGTTAAGGTGCTCATAGGCAGCTAGGGATTAATGACCAATGCCTGCCTTAGTCCCATTCATCTGTAAGTTTTCAGGTTAACGACATTCTTTAAGGTGCTTCTCTGTCTTTGTGATTATGTTAGTTTGCCCCCTTTGCCCTTTTATAACTCTCATCATACTTGAAATTACTTTCTCACTGACTATGTTCTCTGTTAAATTATATGGTTCTTGAGGACAGGGGTCAATCTCATGGATCTATCTTGCTCACTGATATATCCTTAGTACCTAATGCATTTCCCTAACAGCTACTTATTTATTAAGTGAATTGATAAATGTATGGAGAATGGAAATACTGTCATTAATTTTTATTAGATTTAGCAAATGATTGTTCAACCCTTCATTTGAATCTGCCCTTGGAGCTGTGAGGAACCTTATCGACTCTATCCTTCTCCACCTCTATTGATTTGGCTGCATATTCTTGGTTTCTGTCCAGTCAGAGTCTGTTTGAGATTGCCATGTATCCTCATTTCTATCTGTACTGAAGAGGTCGGTGAAAACACGTATTTTTTAAAATCAACAGAAAAGTGAGTATTACATGTTTTTAAATTAGATATCTTTGAAGTCAACATTTTTTAAATGAAATAGTGCTTTGAGCTCCTAATGTCTTATACATCTTAATTTCAGCACTGCCTACAGTACATTGTTAAGTGCTCTTTCCAGGACAGTTTAAGTGGCCAAACCTAACATCAATCATTGCCTCTAAGAAAAAATCTTAGGTTTTCAGATTTCCTCATATGTGTGCTTGTTTAGTTTTAAATGTCTACTCATAATGAAACAGCATTTTTCTAATTGCTTCCGACTTAAAACAAGGTTCTGGAGAATGCTGACCCTCAGCATATTTGTGCAGAAGAAACATTGGCAGTGCTCAAGCACCTTCCATCTGGTTCCCCATCACATTAGGCTTACCTCTGGACCCCACCATTGACATAATCTCTGGCATAGTTAGTGCATCCTTCCACATCCTGTCAATTTTCTACTTAGCTAAACTGCCTGTTAATGGTACAAAGCAAAACCCTACTACTGAGGAGACTCTCAGAGGCCAAATACATCATCCCCCTTATTTTACAGATCAGAGACCTAAGGTCCCCAGGACAATGTGATTCTCCTGTAGATCACAACTATCAGGGGAGGAGTCCAGTCTAGAATATGGGGCTCCTCATGCCCAGTCGAGGACTCTTTCTACTATAAAACATGTGCATATTAAGTCAAGTGTTCTGGAAGTAATTTACCGTATTTGTTACCTGACTAAATTGCAGATTAAAGTGGAAGGATTTGAACCACTTTAGTTTGGATATTCAAATCCCACTAAGCAGTAAATCAAGTACACACACACACACACACACACACCCAAACTGAGGATCAGAAATGGGGAAAAATATCCAATTATAAAAATATTTATAGGGGTGCCTGGCTGGCTCAGTTGGTAGAGCATGCGACTCTTGATCTCAGGGTTGTGAGTTCAAGTCCCATGTTGAGTGTAGAGCTTAAAAAAATTGTAGACAGTACAACTAAATGATCTCAGGGAAATCAGACAAAATTTTAAAAAATAAAATAAATCTTTCACCCCACTCGAGTTTTTTGTTTTTTGGGTTTTTTTGTCTGTTGTGTTTTGGGTTTGATTTCACTTCAAAGTGTTTAACTCCTCTGCCCTTACTTGGTCTTCAGAGAAAGGATCATCAGGATGCAGCAGCAGGCTTCTCCCCCTGGCTCTCTGGCAGCTGCAGTCCCACAAAGGTGATCATTCCCCAACTGTCAGAGAAATCCCTCCTCCCAGAAATGGTAGCTGGGCGTATTTCTCTGAAGTTTTGTGGTAGTGGTCAGCTGCTGTCACTATGGATTAACTCGTCTCTGAAGAACCAGAAGCATAAATCAAAGTGGGAGCAGAAAAGACAGATCCTCCTCACCAAGTCTACGAAGGCAAAGAAATGCGGCCTGGAGACTCTTTCATCTCCTCAGCCACACCCACATGTGGAGAGTCGGCAGCATTAGCACAGTCATCTTCAAAGGCAGAGGACAGCAAAGCAAGAGGGGAGAAAAAAGAAAAAAAATCGTAATGACTAATTGGCAAACCATCTGTCTATATGCGTTATCTCCCTATGTTACCGTCACAATTTTCCTTTTTAAGTTCTCATTGATCTAAGCCTGAAGACATTAAAGTTTGTAATATATTCTGGTCTGCTCATCAGCAAAGTCATCCTAGTGTGTCAGGGCTGGGCAAGCCTGCAGTCCAAACCCTAGCTTAACAGTAAAGAAAACTGAGGGCCAACAGTTTAAGTGACTCGGCCAGCATCCTGTACCCCCTTGGAGAAAGAGCCAGGGCTAGCAATACCATGTTCTGATTCTTTCCTCCCACAGCCTTCTTGCTAGGACAATATCTTATTAAAAAATTATCTTCCCTTTACCCTATGCTATTTTATGCCTTCTATAGCTGCCCTTCCCACATTCCTAACTTTAGAGCAAGAGCCTTGGTTTCTATCCTCTTCCATCAAAACTTGCAATTAAAAAATGTTTTACATCTGTCTTTTACCACTTCAGATGAATGAGAATCCCCACACCACCTTTTCTGAGGGCATGCTCATGTTCAGCCATGTAGTCTGAGTTCTGGAATGGAAAAATTCTGTTCCTGTTAAAGGGTCTGGCATCAGGGCAGATTGTGGGAAGAGGTGGGAGGTTTTTTGACACTCTGGTCTCTGAACTACTGATATCTACGATTAGTAATAACAAAATGCACACATCACGTCTCCTTTCAGGAAACCATGGGGAGAATTGGTTCATAATTGTAAGATGGGCAAGTTCAGTTTCATAAGGTGATAACCTGGAAGATCCCTCTAGTCTCAAACTGCATTCACTAGTGTAATGTGAGTATTCCTACTTTTCCAGAGGAGATAGTAAAAGGTTTCTCTATTTTTCGCTCTCTCTTTTTAAAAATCTTAATAAATGTATCTTCAGTGTCATCGCGGTTGTGTGCATTTCAGGGTCTCTCTCCTCTGCCTCAGACCTCCTGGGAACTCAGAAGAGGGAACATCTGTTTGTCTGTTTTACTCCCTTTTGCAGAACCTACTAAATAGGGAAGAAGCTAAATTTTTAATGTTCCCGAAGCTCTGTGTGTGAAACGATGATATTGGGTTGCAATTGAAGAAGAGTTTTAAGACAGGCAATTTTATACCAACTTACATAATGCATGCCAAAGTGTGAGGCTGTTACGGAATCGCATCTGCAATTGTGAGCTGCATAATACAGCAATAGTATTTGAATATTATCAGATTGTAAATGGCGGAAATGTGGTATTAAGTGTTTGTGAGGAGTGAATTATGCCCTATTATATCACAGAGACCCTGGGAGCAGTGGAAGCAGCCGGTGAATGGCGGGTTTCTCTGATTTATTAACAGGGTTAGCTGGCTGGGATTATGCTTATTTTTATGTGAGGCACCATTATCAGTTCTGAGGCTCTACTCTAAAGAGGACACACACAGAGAGGAGGGATAATAGTCACATGCCTTCCCTCCCGCATGTCACAGCACCTGGAACATCAGCAATATTTGACTTTCTTTGGAAGGAAGTAAGAAACCTAGAGAAATATACAAAGAATGAAAACAAATCTCCACAAACTAGCAAGAGAGTTTGGGGAAAGCTGGAGATGTGGAAAGGAAGGCTCAAGAGGGACATGATCACAGACTGCAAATACCTTCGAGGTAGCATTATAAATGAAGGGTTGAAATTATTCACAGTCTCAGATGATGGCAGGAGTAGGTGCAAGGGCCCGGAGCTAAGGAAGAAGTAGCTTGGACCAGATACTAAGAAAAGTTTATAGCAGTAAGAAGGACAGAGCAGAGAAATAGGTTCCCAAGAGTCATGGCAGATAGTCAAGGAATAGGTTAGGTAAGACATTAGCAGGACTGATGGGATAAAGACAGCCAAATGGATGCAAGAAGTGGGGTTTGGTGCTCCTGTTTCTGGAGATATTGGTGAAATAGTAAATGCAAACGTTTTCCCCACTGAATGTTGTTTTGTCAATATTCCTAACAAAATCTTTACTCTCGTGTGCCAGTGTCATATTTAAGAAGCAAAACTTCCAAGCCAATTGCCATATGGAAAGTCTCAATCACAAACTTGATGACTTTTCCTTCCCCTACAAGCATCCCCATCCTTGACTTTGAAACTCTTCCAGGAGACTGTAGGAGTTAAAATAGGCTGATGGGTTAGAGAAAGCTTATTGAAGGAGTTGAGTTCTAAAGGACAGGGGATTTAAGGCACATTTTATATTATTTACTCATTATTTATAACATGATCAGTCAAAAAAAGGGTGTGTTAGTAGTTGAGGATTTAAGTAAGAAGGAAAGATTATTGTTCTATCTGGGCATGCTTCCTGGATGTTCCAATTCTCTCCCAAGTGAATTCAATAATAAACAGCAACATTTGTAGCCAAACAGCCACTTTAGGTTGTAGGGTTGAAACATCAACCTCTCAAGGGTTGGTGTTGTTCTCAACTGACAATTAGAAGGAACCATTATACCAACAAGTGATAAAAACAAGAAAATTTTAGAGATGTCTCCATATTAGTATGTAGAGTGTTAGATGTAATCCCTACTCTGCAAATTCAAAAGGGCAGATGGCACCAACAACACAGCCTCCCTTTCCATCACCAATTCAATAGTGTCATTAGAAAATGAATCCACGGGGCGCCTGGGTGGCTCAGTTGGCTAAGCGACTGCCTTTGGCTCAGGTCGTGATCCTGGAGTCCCGGGATCGAGTCCCGCATCGGGCTCCCTGCTCGGCAGGGAGTCTGCTTCTCCCTCTGACCCTCCTCCCTCTCATGCTCTCTGTCTCTCACTCTCTCTCTCTAATAAATAAATAAAATCTTTAAAAAACAAACAAAAAAATGAATCCACAGCTATACTGGAGGGCCATCTCCACTGGATGAGGAAACATGAATAATATCTAAAATATGGAAAGCAACTTGAGCCATACTACAGACTGCTACCAAAAAATCAAAGTAGCTCTAAAAATGTGGTGTCAGGATCAGACTGGGACTAAAACAGTTGCAAAGGAATTCAGTAGGGTGGCACAGTTCAGAACTTCTGCATCTCTCCTCACCCTCAAACCTTTGGCCAGGCAGTGAACAAGAGCAGTGCGTGGGCCTGGGGACCATAATCAATGTGAGCTCCAAGGGCAGAAAGCAAGGTAATGGCTGAATGTTCTGGGTGAATAGGATAGCCTCACACCTAGACTACCTTTCCTTCACTGTAACTCTACCCAGACATCAGTATAAACTGCAGTGGTGTGTCCTGGCCCATAGCTCATGGAGTCCATGCAAATACACACAGCATTACCAGAAAGGTAACAGTGGACCCTAAGGCAAAGATAAATACACAACTGAGCATAACCCTGGGAGAGCCACATCATGAAAGAAAGACAGAAAACACAGCAAATGGAAGAACATATACTCACAGAAATAGTGCAAAAACCAACAAGATAGTAAAGGGGATGTTATACATATTCTCTGAGAAACACAAGAGGATGTTATGATTATTTTTTTAAAACCAATTTGAAAACTTGGAAGCAAAATTTAATTCTTGAAGAAAAAGAAGAATAAAAATGTGAAAATAAAAGTTGAGTGGTGGACTATTCACATGCTAAAAAATAATTTTTTTTCAGCAAGGTGGAACTAAGGAGTTTTCCTTACTCTGATGGAGTATAAAGGATCAACACATGAAAGCACATACGAAGACATCTGGACATATGTTCAATACTGTTCTAGAAAAAGATCAAAGGAAAATGGAGGGGAAATAGGCAAAGACAAAAATTTTTAAATTTCGCAGGACTGAAGAAAGATGAGTCTCTAGATTGAAGGAGCCCACCAAACATTGTATGACACAAAGAAAAGACTGCACATAAAAATATTGTGAAATTCTAAAACTCCAACGATAAACAGAATGCCCTTAGGGTGTCTTAAGAGAAAGAAAGAATATAAATGGGATTTAAAAGAAAGCAACATAGCTTGACCTCAGAGTCTCATCAGTAACACTGAGTGCATGAAGTCCATTTTCTACAAGATTCTTAGAGAAAATTATTTTGAACATTATTATTAATTTTTTAGGGCAAAATAAAGACATTTTCACATTTTTTTAGGACATGGAAATTTTAGTATCCATAATTCAAGTCTGAAAGAATTATTAGAGCATACATTCCAACAAGTAAAATAGATGAATCCTAGAGAAAAAAATAGAATTTAAGCAACAGCAATGAGCAAAGAAATCAATAAAATGTATTGCTAAGTCTAAATAAGCACTAATTATAAAATATTAACCTGAAAATGGCATATGATATTGATGTTTTATAACATCACTATACATGCAGCAGAGAGTGACTTACTAAGAAACAGTCACAGGTTTGGTTTTTTTTTTTTCTTTTTTCTTTATTCAAGGGCTTAAATGTGGTCTCATTTCTCCTCTTCTGAGCATGGTATAATAGGGAGAGCCTTACTTCTCTGACATCCTGTTAAAGGTATCATTCCATTTCACTTTTTAGATGTTTCATTTCCTCCTCTTTATATGCACTGTAGCACAAGACTGATTATAAACTCCTTCAGGAAAGTGAGTTTACCCATTTATTAATTTAATAAATAATAATTAGTATTATTATATATGTAATAATAATAATATAATAGGTAATAACTAGGATTTTGAAGGTGCTAGTTAGATAAAGGATATAGTATTGTTTTCTGTGCTGGCTGGTGTGGGAGAATCAGAAAGCAGAGGTGATTATACTAAACCAAGAATCATACAAACAAGTCATGATCTTATAAAATAATTTGGTACAGAAGAAAAGAGATCACTTAACAATACAAAAAACACAGTTGCTTGTCTCCGTTAGCTGGGAGAACTGTCTATCACAGAGACCCACACGCAAAAACCAAGGCCTTATAAAAAGTCCCAACTTGACCAGAAAAAGGCTCTCAACTCTCAACTGCCACAAGAGCCCCTTGAAAATATCTGACACAGAAAAATTCACTCCCTTCGGTAAAGGTAATAAAGAGAAACAAGCACAAGACAGACAGAATGGTATGACAAGGAAAATAGGAAAAAGACAACTACCAAAAAAATAGTGGCCAAGTGTAAATAAAAGTGTAAATCAAACATTTCACCATTGATGAAGAAAGATACTATATCCAACTCTGGTTTGAAACAAATAATAAAATAGTAATAATAATAATAATACATTAAGGAAAGCATGGGGTAAGAGTAGAGGGTAGGATATCATGAGTCAAAATAGCTCAGTAAAAAAAAAAAAAGTCAGAAATGTAGGTGAAATAGAAAGGAACACAAAACATGATAACATCCATAGGACACAGAGATGAAAGATATAAGCAAAATAAAATAGAAATAAAAAAAAACTTACAAGGAAAAAAAGATAGTAAATGGAGATTCAACCTACACATATTCATAGTCCTTAAAAGAAAAATAAAAAAAAAACAAAAAAATTCACAAAAATCAAATATTGAAATATGTAACTCAAGAAAACAGTCATTTAATTAAAAAATAATTATTTCTACTTATTAAAAAATACAACCTATTCCAGGGAATCATCAGAATGATCAAGTTCAAAACACATCATAGTAAAGGCACTAGACTTAAACTATGGAAAAAAAAAATCCTTAAGGCATCATGAGAAATAAGCAATTGGCTTATAAAAGGGGGAAACAAAGAAGCAAGCAAGGTGGGCCAAGAGTTCTCCATAGCTACTATCAATACAAGAAGACAGTGGGGCCACATCCACAAATTCCTTGAAGATAAAAAGTAACCTAAGGATTTTATATCTAGATCAAATGTCAATCAATTATAACATCAAGAGACAAATGGGTTTTTTTTGTTTTTGTTTTTGTTTTTGTTTTTTTGAGAGAGAGCGAGCATAAGCAGGGAGAAGAGGGAGAAGCAGACTACCTGCTGAGCAGGGAACCCGATGCAGGACTCGATCTCAGGAGCCCGGGGTCATGACCTGAGCCACCCAGGCACCGTGACAAATGGTTTTTAACATACAAGAACTCAGGAACCATTGTCTACTGTGAACATAAGGATTCTACTTCAAGAGCAGAGTCAACTGAGTTATCACTAGGAGGACTACAGCAAAAGTCTTGACCATGTGCAATGCTTGTGGTTAACTATGGATCTATGACTCAAACAAATCTGAGAATGAGATGATGGGACAAAAACCAAAGTTGTATGTGTGAGAATATCGAAATTACACAAATAACACAAATTGAAAAAATAAAAAGTAAGTAGTTGGGAGACAGAATCTTATCAATGTAAAAAGCAAAAAGCTTATCCAAGTAAAAAGCTTTTTAAAATATAAAAATAGATGCTAATCAAGAAAATAAGAGAGATTTGCAGATGAGGAGAGATGCCCATAGTGAACCTTTAATAGACTAATACTTTGAAGCTAATATAAAGATAATAAGAAAAAAGATCCAATTTTTCTTAAATATCTGAATTATTAACACATTTTTTAAAGGAGCACAGAGGGGCGCCTGGGTGGCAGAGTCAGTTGAGTGTTGGACTCTTGGTTTCACCTCAGGTCATGATCTCAAGGTCATGGGATCGAGCCCCGCATTGGGGTCCCTGCTCATCAGGGAGTCTGCTTGAGTTTCTCTCTCTCCCTCTTCCTCTCACTCTGCCCCCCCCCCCACCTCTGGGCTCTCGCTCTCTAAAAATAAATAAATAAATCTTATTAAAAAAATAAAGTAGCACAGAAAACTACATAAAGGGGCTATATAAAGATAAATATTAAGCCCATAAATGTATATCATATCAGTAAATTTAAATTGGTTAAACTCACCTCATAAAAGAAAATGACTTTCAGATGTGATCAAATGATCACAAAGCAAAATCCCACCCCCATTAAATCCGTAATATAGAGAAGCCACCACCACACACATACGTATACACATATAAGGTAACTCAAAAATAATGAAAATTTTTAAATTGACAAAAACTCTCTAAAAAACTCTAAGAAAACAAAGGTCATGATCTTAGTTATCAGACAGGTTTAAACTGTGACCAAAAAGCCCTAAAAAGAGAAAAATCGCTTTTAACTGCTAAAGAGTAAAATTCACAACAAAAATATAGCCAGTATAAATACCTATACTCCAAATAGTATAATACAAACACACTTAAGCATTACACCAGAACACACTAGGAAAAACGAGTAAAAACATTAACGGTAGACTTTGTCACCTAATTCAGTACATTCAAAGAGGTAATCTAGGGCAAGTTTCATAAAGGGTTTATTTACAAGGTCAGGGTATAGAAAAACCACTAGAATCCCATGAATTGTCAGAATCCCAAACAAGCTTTGACCAACCTTAGGCCTAAAGTAGCAAGAGGGATAAGCCATTTTCAATATATGAAGGCAGGGACTTCCAGGTAACTAACCCAAAGTCAGTAGTCAATTACCTTCCTCCTAATATTTTCTCCCCAAACAATACAAAACATGATGATGTTGGAAATTAATGCACAAATGTAGTATACAGTGAAAGTGTTACATATTATTGTAAAAATCCTGAATGTTGTGACAAAGTAGAAAGAGTGCATTTAATAATGGGAAAAGATGGGAGAGAAACAAAACAAAAAACAGAATAGGTTCCTTGATAGGCATTAAACAATGCTGAAAAAAAAAATCCCTGAGAAATCAGATAGAAAAATATTAATAAGAAAATAGGAGGCTAAGGGGGTACCTGTGTGGCTCAGTTGGTTAAGCATTTGCCTTCAGCTCAGGTCATGCTCCCAAAGTCCTGGGATCAAGTTCCGCGTCGGGCTCCCTGCTCAGAGGGACGTCTGTGTCTCCCTTTCCTCCCTGCTCATGTTTTCTCTCTCTAGCTCTCACTCTCTCAAATAAATAAATAAAATCTTTAAAAAGAAAAAAAAAGAAAAGAAAGGAAATAGGACATTTAACAAAAGTAGAAATACAAAGGTTTTCACTAGAACAAACAACACAAACCTTCCTAAATACAACAAAAAGTGTAATAATAAAATATTATGGTAGGGTTGAAGTCAAACGTATTAGTCATTTTGGTGAATTTGACTGGACTCAAATGATCTAATAAAAGGTAAAAATGTCCTATTTGGTTCACAAAACAAGACTCCACTATAGGCACTATAAAAAAAAAAAGACATCTAGGAGCGCCTGGGTGGCTCAGTTGGTTAAGTGTCTGCCTTCAGCTCAGGTCATGATCCCAGGGTCCTGGGATTGAGCCCTGGTTGGTCAGACTCCCTACTCAGTGGGGAGCCTGCTTCTCCTTCTGCCTCTCCCCCTGCTCGTGCTTTTCCCCTCTCTCAAATAAATAAAATCTTAAAAAAAAAAAAAAAGAAGGAAGGAAGGAAGGAAAGAAAGAAAGAAAGAGAAAAAGAGAGAGACACCCAAACTCAAGAAACTCAGAAACACTGAAAATGAAGGAGTGGACAGAGGGGTACAAAGGGAAATGGAAACAGAGAGAACAGTAGTAGCAATCCTGATATCAAAAAATCTAGAATTCAAACCCCAAACCATTAAATGTGAAAAAGAACACTTTTAAATATTAAAAGCCACAATTAACAGTGAAGATATAACATATATGGATATTTATGCACCAAGTAACACAATGACCACCTTTATGAAACAAAAAGTACAGGACATACCAGGACACAGGGAGAACACTAATAATAAGATGCACTTGCACATCACTTTGGAATAAGAGAGATGAAGTAGACACAGTAAATCAGGATACAGAAGATTTTAAAAATGCAATCAATGAGATAGATCTTATAAATATATATTAAACTTTATACCCCGATAAAGCAAATGCAGTTCCTTCTTAAGCACCTATGGCATATGGACAAAAACTGGTCATAAACTGAGTTACAGAGAAAACGTTAGTAACTTCCATAAAGTAGAAATATAAACAACACTCTGATAGCAATGAAATACAACCAGAAATTATCAACAATGAAACCAAAAAACAAAAGGCCCTGCCACATAGAAAATTTTAAAGCTTCCTATGAATCAACTCTTGAGAGAAAGGGGGCATACAAACTGAAATGCGACTTTTTATGAAAAAGAATGGCAATGAAAATACTACACACCAGAACATATGGGATGCATTTAGAGCAGAGATCAGAGGAAAATTCATAGCATTAAAACTTTTATCAGTAAAAATGAAAGAACGATATTAAGTGACACAAATTCCCAATTCAAAACACTAGAAAAAGAACAACAAAGCACGGGCGCCTGGGTGGCTCAGTCGGTTAAGCGTCTGCCTTCGGCTCAGGTCATGATCCCAGAGTCCTGGGATCGAGCCCCACATCGGGCTCCCTGCTCCGCGGGAAGCCTGCTTCTCCCTCTCCCACTCCCCCTACTTGTGTTCCCTCTCTCGCTGTGTCTCTCTCTGTCAAATAAATAAATAAAATCTTAAAAAAAAAACAAAAAAACAAAGCAAACACGAAGAAAATACAAGGAAGGAAAGAATAAAAATGAAAGAAGAAATTAAGGAAGAGAATAGAGAAAGATGTAATGAATAAATCAAAATCCTGTTTTTTTGAAAAATTTCACAAAATAGACAAACCACTAGCTAACTTATGAATTAAAGGAAGAAAAGAAAAATATACAAGATAAGACATGAGAAAGGGGACACAACCAATGAAACAAATAGATTTTTTTAAAATCACCAGAGACGATATTACAGACTTTTATGCAAATAAATTTGCAAGCCCAGATGAAATGGTGTTCAGGAAAAACGTATGTGATGCCTGTAGGATATGGGAGTGTTATGACCAAGAAAGATGCTATTAAATACAACAAATATACATGAGGGAATAAACTGAAGGCGAAGTACTGTCCGCTAGAACTCTTTTCCTGAAATATGAATATATAAATGTATGCTAATCAGGGAAGTTGTCACACACTCATACCTATTATCCCTCCTCCTACCTCCTGCCCCAATCAAACACTATAATCAACATCTAGCCCATAGTTCAGTCTCAGTCCTGAAAAGCTCTCTCTTTGACCCTCTGCATGCAGCACAGTAGCCCTACATTCCCCCTTCACCTCTTGTACCATGAGATGGATGAATGAACACAGGGGCTATTGTGGGGAAGTCCTATTGAAGAATGGGATGGATTCACCTTGCAAATATGCAAAGCATTAATGACCACTTATGTGAAATTCCCCAAAGGCTGTTCATTAAGCCCAAATCGGGCTTCCTGTTGTGGCTCCTTTGAAAGAGATGACAGGCCACTGTGTCCTAGAAATGGGACTCCCACTGGGAGGGAAGGACATTCAAACTGACTCTGTGCCCTCAGGGTAGGTGTCCCATGAAAGGCCCCATGAGGGGGCTTGACTTTCACATCTGAGTGGTATGAATATATTTGCCTGTCATTTCCATGTTAGTCAGCGTACAGCAGCCTAATTACCACTTTCTAAAGCCACCGTATAATAGTGAAGGTCATTAATAATTGATGAAAAGCTATTGACCAAAATGAAGTGAGTTCTTGAATATAACTAATAATTATTAAACCATTACTAATATTTACTGAGCACTTACTCTGTGCCAGACATTCTAAATGTTTTATTTCTATTGTCTCATTCGATCTTCACAACAGTTTTATGAGGAAGCTGAAACACAATTTGTATTTGTCCATTTCATGTCTTTAAGTAGATGACAGATTTTTATCTTATAGGATAATCAGGCCCCCTCTTAAGTGTGATTTGTGATTCAATCTGCCATCCTGATGATGATTTTTTTTCTAACATTTTATATCATCATTATTTAAAGGGATTCCATGGAACTTGGAAACAGGTTGCAGAGACCTGTGGTTACACTGAGCACACATTACAGGGCATAGGGCCGCTGATACATGTTTCCAAAACGGTGTATTTGGCAATGCAATCCACGTTCCACAGAATAATGATGACTTTATTTTCTTATTCTCCTATTTAAAATACCATGCTCACTATACAAGTAGCAAGAACAGACACAGGGGTCTTCCCAGCTCTAATTCTAAGGACAGCAGGAGAATGGAGGCTCCTGAACCACAAATTTGTTAATTTTCATCATTCAAGGTAAAAAGTGAATGAGTGAGGTGGTTGTTCATTTCTGATCTTTATAAGAAAGACATAGAGCAGATATGTTGAAACTCTTAGCTCAATCTAGTATTGGAAAAACTTATTATTGCTCGTGCACATTTTTATCTCCCACACAGTTCATCATAACGGGCCTTGTGTTAGTAAAAAAAACCACAGCGAAATAAGCCTTGTATGTGATCAACTGTTTTGGTGTGTGCTTTCCCCAATATTCAGTAAGTCTTTATTTTGACCTTATACACACCTAAAGATTTTGTAAGAGAAGGTCTATTACTTATAGTCTAGAAGAAAG
Source organism: Neomonachus schauinslandi (assembly GCF_002201575.2). Classification (NCBI taxonomy): domain Eukaryota; kingdom Metazoa; phylum Chordata; class Mammalia; order Carnivora; family Phocidae; genus Neomonachus; species Neomonachus schauinslandi. Next base: position 32,852,266 of record NC_058416.1, on the reverse strand, counting down.
AGGGAAAATGATGCATGTCAACCTCAGGTGCACACAAGCGGGGCAGACAAGAACTTCCCACCATTGATTGGATCTTGAGATTCTGTTTTGGTTAGCTCCAACATGATCATGGTGCTTGGAGAGGTTCCCAAACTGACCAAGTCTTTGTACAAGTTGATCAGAAACAATGGGGAGACCAGAGATGAAGCATCTCTTGATAGTTCAGTGACGTCTCTGGCTGGAGACCCACCCGTTTTGTAGTATGAGACAGAAAGAGTGTGGCATTCCAGCCTGGCTCTTTCCTAATACCCAGGTGACTTGAGCAAGTTATTAAATCTTATAATAGGGCAATGATGCCCACATTACTTGGCATTATCTTAGGGACTAAATGAGCTAATGTCTGTAATGTATTCAGCACAGTGCCCAATATAAATGTGTGTTTAAGTAGGTCTGTACTTAAAAATCAATAGCAAGATAATACTAGTTTCTTTCTAAAGGACTCATGAAACTTGAGGAAAACTCAGGCATCCTAAACACTGTGGACATTTGTCAATACAGTGAACATTTACCACAAAGTTACTATGTGTGATTTTGGGGGGCTCTGCTAAATTAAGTAGTTCCATACATCCTGCCGCATGGACTTGCTCACCCTTAGCAACAAACACAAGACATGTATCACAGTGTCTGGTATACACTTAGAGCCCCAGTACCAGTGTCCAAATTCCTTTCCTTGCTTTTGATGGATCTCAGTCCCTGCACATAACAATTGTCTCCCTTAGTTTTGCTCTTTCCTGATCATTCATGTTTACAGTTGCTGTTACAGAAAATAGTACATCTCATTTTGTTATCCTTTGTATGATCACAGCTAATGAAGATTTTTTTCATTTTTCTTTCCACACATAATATAAAAGGCAGAAGGAATTGTAATGACTGTTCAAATCAACCACAGGCGGTGTGAGTGTGTATGAGTGCGTGCACATTCGTGTGTATGTGTGTGGGCATGTGTGTGTCTGTGAATGTGTGTTTGTTGGGGCTGAGGAGAGCACTAATGTGAAAAAAGATCAAGAAAAGAATTTGGTGGCGGCATAAAACTCAAGTCCATATAATACTGAACCTACATAATAGAGCGTCTATAATACTGAACTCTCTTTGGTCCATGTCTAACTCTAAGAGTTCAGACACCCTTCATCAGAGCGATATTTTAGTATGAACAGCTTCATCAGAGCTATAGTCCCTGGATACCCTGGGGTCCAGGGTGGTCCCACACCATCCTATTCCAGTGAAGGAATTTCTTGGGAGAACAAAATCCTGTTTTTGAAGAATCATTTCTGCCTTAATATCCACTGTTCATGCTATATCCTTTCGGTTTAATCAGAACACTTTTCCCTGGGCAAAAAGTGCCTCCAGAGTTTATTTTCATTTTTAGCAACCATAGGGAGTATTAGCTCATGTAGTCTTGGTCTAAGACTCAATTCTCCTCCTTTATTCGTTAGCCAGTTGGAGCTTCAAGGAACACATACTTTAAGGTCTGTGTGAACTGGGCCAGTGATTCCAAAACTTTATCTTATGTAAGAATCAATGGTGAAAACTTGTTAAGATTCCAAATCTGGTTTAGGAGAGATGGGGTTGTGCCTGAGATTCTACATTTCTAAAAATATCCCAGGCGGTACTGATGATGCTGCTGGTCTCAGGATTATACATTAAGTTACGACACTCTAACCCAGAAATGGGCAAACTTTTCTGTAAAAGGAGAGACAGTAAATATTTGGGGCCAGCTATTTAACTCTGCTTGTTGTAGCACAAAGTTAACCACAGATAATACATAACCAAATCGGTGGGCTTTATTCCAATAAAACTTTGACTCTGAAATTTGAATTTCATGTAATTTTCACATGTCAAGAAATAATACTTTCTTCCGGAATTCTTTTTTTCAGCTATTTAAAAATGTAAAAACCACTCTTAGCTTGGAGGTCATACAAAAGCAATCAGTGGGTCAGATATGACCTGTAGGCCAAGTTTGCCAATACCTGTTCTAGACAGAATTCTTGTCCTGTTTTTTTTTTTTTTTAAGATTTTATTTATTTATTTGACAGAGAGAGACACAGCGAGAGAGGGAACACAAGCAGGGGGAGTGGGAGAGGGAGAAGCAGGCTTCCCGCCGGGCAGGGAGCCTGATGTGGGACTTGATCCCAGGACCCTGGGACCATGACGTGAGCCAAAGGCAGACGCCTAACAACTGAGCCACCCAGGTGCCCCAGAATTCTTGCCTTGTAACCAGGACTTGACACCTATTACAAAGAGATAGACATTCTCTTCACCTTCTGGTTTAGAAAGTAAAAAATTCTTAAGGAAGTCTGTACTCTTACTGAAAGATAATCCTTTAATTTACAGCCCCTGACTTGAGTCTGCTACTCTAAAAATGGAATGGTCTAGTTCTATTTCATAGGCAGAGCGAGCAGATATACCTCTTTACTCAGGCACATTAGGTTTATTAGTGGTTTAGTGACTCACACCTAGATTGGGATTTATTTTGCCATCAATGTGGGGAGAAGATAGGAATGTCATATCTTTTGCTAAGTCTCTAGTAACATCTCAGCCTGAAATTATTAGAAATCTCACTAATTAGACAATCCAGCCCAATGGTAGAATTTAATTTTCCCCCTCCAAATGCCAATGGACTCAGAAAGAACCCACAAAACAAATCTATTTTGGGAAGAACTTCTCCAACTTTTTCAATGATGTATCCCTATCAGCACAAAGAAAATGATGTGTGTGCCCAGAGCTCTGGAATCTAAACTTAACTGTCCCGTAGCAAGTGTGAAATTTCTTTGAAGTGTCTGTTTTATCTTATAAATTCATGCATATCTTGCATTTTATTCCATAAAATACATTGGTGATTGTTGTAACATAAAGATGTTTAAAATTACTTCTCAGTTCACTTAAAATTTTTATGCTAAAAATTGAGAGCCCCAGGAAGTTGGCCAATGTTTACTCTATTGATTCACATAGTCTCTCTGACATACCTGTATATATATATATATACCAGATTGAGAAGTTTAAAGTTAGCAGAGGTCCCTGAATCTCCCTAGGAGGGTATTAGACCCCATGTGCCGAATCCCTCCAGCCTCTACCTACCCCACCCCCCAGCCAAGCCCCCTGCCATGTGACGTAAGAACACTTACTCACAAAGTTTATCTAAAGATTTCCTGGTTAGTTGACACTGTATAAGGTTGCTTTAGCATGACTGCCATTTGTTCTTTTTATTTATTTTTTCTGTTCATCTTCTGTTCACAGGCTTAGTTTTAGTCTTCAAATCAAATTAGCAATGGAGAGTCTTTAATATCTTTAATAAGCCTACATGTAAATGGAATGGATCAGAAAGACCTCCTTTGTGTCAACAACCCTAACCCCAGTCCATACTCTGTCTCTACAGGTCTTTAATTACTTTTGTACTATATTTTATTGTAAGTATATGTCTATGTTTAATTGATGCATTTTTTCAAGTAGATAGAGTTGAAAATCAGTGGTCTGATAATGTTTTCATCTGTTTTTCCTCATCTTCTTCATGGAAATCCTTCATCCAAAGCACTGAACTCCTAACAAGGTGAAAATCAAGAGCAAATCTACCACTACAAATGCTGACCTACTTTTCAAATTTCAATTTTTTCAGGTAATGAGGTATTGGAGAAAGCATGGAAGGAGGTTGCTTTCTCCCAGGTATTGTTTAACACAATTTCTATAAATGTTTTTAGTATTCTTAATTGGCATGAAGATACATATGATTACTATGCCGGTCCTAGTAGAGCTCAAAGAATGTCCTTTTACATGACAGTTGGAAATCACAAGAAGGGAACAAGAGAAGAAGATGACATTCCATTACTAATGGTGACAGTATCCCTAGATTATGTGATCTAGGAATTTTTTTTGAAGATTAAATATATTATTTATTCTTTTCTTTTCTTTTCTTTTCTCTTATTATGTTCGGCACCATACAGTACATCATGATCTAGGAAATACTAACTGAGTGGTTTAGGTAGGAGAAGTAATAATCCCCTTCCCACCTTCTATGGGAAGCATGATTGTTCCAACTGATGGATTGTTAGACCCAAGTGGAATGTGAAGGAAAGGCAAGGCAACATTTGGTTAAAAGGCTGATAATCTCAGTGGTGCCAATAGAGTGAATCACATTCACAAATTTATGCACTAGATTGTTGAGTTTGAGAGTGAGCACCTCCTTAAATTTTGCACCTTAGGTGGCTCATTTGCTTCACCCTTGTTCCAGTCCTGATCTCAGGATACCTGCCAACTAGGTTATAAACCTCTATATGAGAAAAGAGACTGTATGTTTTAAACTCTTTAGCCTGGCCCTCTGTGCATAGATATGAAGAGTCTCACTTTTCACAACTGCAATACAGTTGTCTTACCATGGTTCTACCAAATGAATGGACCACTTGCCAATCCTCTTAAAAATTTTTCCTTTCTTGTCTCTTGACTTTTGTTCATATCTTTCTACTTCTTCCAGAATTACTCCCCTGTAGTGGACAGAGTGTTGTGCCACCAGGCTTTCAATCCCCACCCCAAATTTCAGGGCTTGTTGTCCCAGCTGCTGAGAAAGTTGATAATTGACAGTCTGTCTGAGACTTCCGTTCCAGAAATTGCCCTTGGCCAAAGACAGCCATTTCAATCAAAGTCTCATCCTCTTCCCAGGAACATCCTATATCCAATCACTGGCCAGTGCAGGAGTTTAAGTCTGGCATCTTGCTCCAAGTCAAGACAATTCTAAAGGGCCATCCCAGCTATAAATGCCTCCATAGCTTGAGACCTGTGATATGCATTCATTATGACCCAACTTGTCCTTCTGCTTAATTCCACTTTTTTTTTTTAACTGCCTAACATGTATGGATCCAAGAGTGCTTATAATAAATCTCCAGCATGCAAATTTCTATCTCAGAGTCTGTTTCCTAAGGAATCCTCACCAGTAATGGTTAGTGTAAGAATGGTCCAAGAATGTAGATTAAAAAATGGAATTTTAGCGTAAAATCACCCACTCACTGACTAGCAATGAAGACCCAATTATTGATTGGAGATAGAGCACTGATAGTCTCTGTATGCTGTAGCAGTGAAATTTTTAATAATTTCATTGGTGCTAAGATTGAATAGCATAGTGATGGAAGAAAATGCATAGCCTAGGGTAATGCATCATCCTGTTAATAATTTGGGGGGGAGATAATAATTCTAGGCAAAATAGAATTGGAAGGCTGTTGTTGAGGGCAATAGATGATTTGGTGAAAATCAGTGAAAAGTGGAAGGTAATTAATTATCTATTAAAGGCTAAGGATGGGGTGCCTGGGTAGCTCAGTTGGTTAAGCGACTGCCTTCGGCTCAGGTCATGATCCTGGAGTCCCGGGATCGAGTCCCGCATCGGGCTCCCTGCTCAGCGGGGAGTCTGCTTCTACCTGTGACCCTCCTCCCTCTCATGCTCTCTGTCTCTCATTCTCTCTGTCTCAAATAAATAAATAAAATCTTTAAAAAAAAAAAAAGGCTAAGGATGAAAGTCAGAGGATCTTCTTGGTAGGCAATAAAAGGGCTCATTTCCTGCAGAAAGAGGGTCAAGAAAGCTGAGAATCAGGCCCAGGTCTTAAGCAGAATTGTGAAACAACTCCAGAGAAAGGTAATTTTGCAAACCCTGAAAGTCTGATATGCCAAGGTCAGGGTCCTATTTGAGAAAGAGACGGGGGAAGAGGACATCTGTTCATCTGCACTGATACACTCATAAATTGTAAATGTCTAGATTCCCCTGAATTCTCTGGGTATAAAAAAGCAGCCTAGACCTCCTCATTAACAGTTAGTGACCTCTTCCCTGCCCCCCACCTTTGGTTGAAGAAAAACAAAGATCTCTTCCTTGAAAAACCAACACATGAAGCCCACAAACCCTCAGGATTTACTTCCCCATTCCTCCTGGTCACTAGACCAAGAATTGGAAAACTATGGAATTATTTGTATTTGTTTTGCATATAGAATTTTATTAAAATCTTGGGAAAGATGTAAACTATCTCTGTCCCATATGAATGCCAAATGTTTCTGATCCTTCTTTCTGATAGGAATAGAAAATAATGCGTGTACCAGTTAAATGACAACATACCATTTACCTGATCAAAGCTAAGTCCAGCAGCTGCTTGGGGGAATATATTATTGAGTTTGACTCTAATATCCTCCTCTAGGAACTCTCTGGGCTATCTAAGAGCCAGACTAGGCAATAAAGAGAGATATAAGAGGACCACTACCCTGCACACTTTAGATCATTAAGGATGGAAAATATCTTTCACATTAATGTAATAATATTCTTGATTTACCATCTTACCCTAGGGAAGGGCAGTATAAGAGGCTGTCACATGACCTTCACTACTATGATAGCCTTTATCCTGCAAGCGAAGGATATAATTTGGGTGTTCTTCCAACAACCAAGTATATTTCAAGTATATATTTGAGTACCAGAGATATGACCATTGGTGGGTCCATGTACCTAAGGGACTCCCTATGAGCCAAATCTAGCCCAGTATTCGATTTATTACCTGGCCTTCTTTCAACCCAACTATAACAGCACTGGGGGGATGATGAGGCTTTGAGTATCTGGGTATTGATGACAAATAAATATGATCAACAATCTCAAAAGTGTTTGTGTCTCTACTTTCCATCAGTGTCCCTTCCATCATTTACTTGAATAAATGGCCATAGATCATTTTTGGTAAGAACTCCATCATTACCACATATGCTTGCGGTGGTATTACAATGTCCTTTCTGCTGGGAATCCTGTCTACCTTTCAATCAATAGGTCCTAGGTCTGAAAACTGAGTTAAATTTAGAAACTGGCAGAATTACGATTTTTTAAATTGGGTAACTGCCCTTAGCTTCCTGAGTATACATTCTTGATTTCTTTATTTGTATAAATTGAGAAATACCCTTGTTAATAGCCTGTTTATCTTGTTGCTAGGGCTGTTTTATTAACCAACTGTAGCTTTTTGCAGATAGCAATACCTTCCCCATTTGCCACACCTACTTTACTTTGCCTACATCGATCAACATGTTACTTTTTTCTTTGGAAACAGCACAATCACTCAGTTTCATTTATGAAGCAACTTGGAGAAACGTATCATCGATTTTATCAAACCAATTACAGACCATTTCCATGTTTTGCCAAAATCAACTTTTAAGATAATATTGGTATTATTCCTTTTATTTGCATCAACATTGCTCTCTTTACCTATTGCTAATATGTAAATTATATGCTAATTTTATTCTTACCTTTAGCTCTGACACAGAGTTTGAATGTTTTATGGTCTGCTTTCTTCTTCAAAATGCCCATCTGTACCTATACAGATTTTTCATGACAGGTAAGGCAATACCCTCAGATTTAGGCACTGATAGCAAAAAATTTATCACACAGAGCCTGATCATCTTGGCCACTGTCCTAATAACAATCACTTTCCTGACGGCTTATAGGGACTTTAAAAACACAATTCCTTTCCATTGTTTCTGGTTACTATTGGAAATGCATATCAATATTTCTACTTCATGGATAGAAATTATAACTGTTTGCTATAACTCTTTGCTTTTTAGCTTTCCAAGGGATTAAAATGTATGGACAATAGGGAAATTTAAAAATTTCATAAAAACATCTATTGAAGAACAATATATATACAAATGTAGACATATACATTTATAAAAATTATATATTAAAATACTGAGCAATGATATCTAGCATAAACATCAATGCAAATAGTTGCCACAAAATTATGTAATTTACCAATTCTCTTTCTTCTTCCCTGGAGTTAGAAGCATAACCTCCAAAAGCTCAGCTAATCCTTCGAAGTCCCAGTAACTGAAAGGTATAACATTTTGTATCTTCCAATGAGAGGGTTTCTTTTGAATTCAATTTCAGAGCTAAGTGCTGGAGTCAGCTCATACCAGCTCAAAAGAACCAACTGTTACATTTTCAGGAATTTCACAAGCTGATTTTTGAACACTGCCATTATTAAAAATTAAATTATATTAATCTACAGTGAAATAAACTATACTAAAAACAAGGGTAATAAATACTCAAAATGTATTACTTTCTAATTATTTTATTACATTTTTATGTTACCCATGTTCTACGTCTGTTGTATCTGTATGTGGGAATACTATACAATGGTGTGTTAATGTCTTCAGGCTCTAGTTTCGGAAATACTACGTTGACAGATTGCAATAAACCATGGAGGGAGTTTTACACCACAGAAATTGGCAAATGCTTCAAATCAGGGTTCTCTCCCCCACCCCTCAATCTTTTTTGGTGGAAACCTAATTGTTAAACCTTTACCAGCACATTACTAAGCCCCTCCTTTACAAAGCTGCAAAGCAGGAACTGAGAAGAAATTTCATAACCTCGCTAAAGGAATGGAAAAATAGAGGTTGCCTAAGTATATACAGATAAACAAAACTGGTTATATTGTCAACAACAAGGGAAGAACTGAGAAGGAACCAGTAGTGAAAAAAGAGAGGGCACTTGTACAGGGAAAGGTCACATATCATTCAATTATAGAATAATAAAACTATGAAGAACCTAAGGGAACTTCTTGCTCAACATTTCAATTTAACAGATGATAAAACAGAAGTTTTCCTAGTTACTCAATAGTTGAGCCAAACAAGATTCTAGCTTTAAATACTGCCAATACTCCCTCTTCTTTACCATATGGTTCATTTAGAAGGTCAGGTGTTCATATTTTTCCTTCACCCATGCTTATTTACCCAAATTATTTTTGAAAAACATAAGCTGATGTTAGAACAAATGTATGATAAAACGATATTTATATTTTGCCAATTAATTAATACATGACTATTTCCAAATTTTTTATTATTTATATGGTTCATATAGTCTGGTTTTATCAACTGTTTCTCACAATTTTCTGCCCCAGAATAACAATTCATCCAATTTATCTTTAAAAGAAATATCTTCTACTTAAAAAATAAAATTTAAACTTTTTGAACACCTGTTATGTGCTAGATTGAACAACTTGGTAAGTATACATTATCATACCTATTATATAGAGTAAACTAAAGCTCATAGAGTTTATGTAACTTTTTCAAGGTGATGCAGTTAGGTAGCAGCAGTGCTAAATTTCAAAACCAGTCCTGCCCCAAAAAGTCTGTTTTTCTGTTGTCATTTTTTTTCTCTCTCCTCTACTGTGCTACTTTATCTCTTAGACATCTGTCTATAGAAAAAAAAAAAAAAAAAATAAACATTTTTCCATGGGTGTGTGAAATTTCCAGATCATATTTGTGCCTTGTGGCATTTTAGATCACATCCAAGTAAAATTAAAATGTCAGTCATTTTCAAGGTCACCCATCATTATACATATTTGTCATTGTCATGAACTATTTAACCTGAAGTAGGTCCACAACTGAACCTTAAAGTTATCTTCCAAAAGATAGATATCCTGGACTAAAATAAGGAAATGGGGGGCAGGGTGAGAGAACACTTAAGGTCATGAAATATGGAGTCATTAGCACTCCAACAAAGCAACATAAGCAAACTGACAGCACAGAAGGAAAGAAAATCCTATTGTACTTTGGTACAGCAGGTAAATAAGGTACTAGGGGCAATGCAGAAGGGCTGGCAAATTTGAAACAAATTAAAGGCAATAACCTTAAATATAGTGATAATAGGTCTGTGGGATTCACTACTGTAGGACATCTTTAAATCAAATAACAATGTTGGACTACAGGGTGGATAATTTAATGACCAATAACCTTGCTGGTGTTTTGGCTGAAAAAGATACACAACATTTCATGGGCCTGATCTGATCAGCCCAAGGGCAAGGAGAATTTAATTTTCCCATGAACCAGATAAAGTATTCATCAGAATAACTAGAGCTTGCTTTCTCATATTACTAGCACCTACTTGTGGACTGGATTCCCAGCTCAGGTATTAAATATTACTTTGCAATGGGCCCCACAGGAAAGTGATAGAATGGTGTCAGTGTAAAAGATAACTTTAATTTCCTTCTTTAGTAGTGGGGGTAAATTGCATTGTACCATTCTAATACCCTCTTCTGGTTGATAAAATTTACTAAATAACTGGCTCAAGGGTAAGATTTCAGTTTGTGACCTTAGGAAGATGAAGAACACTGACCAATATAATTGTTTTATGTATTAAAAGCATATAAACGTACAGGCATATGTACACAAAGGCTGCTCATCGTTTCTCTTAATGTATCTTGTGGATCCTTCCATCTTAGCACGTAAACATCCACTTTTTAAAGTCTTCTTAGTATTTGATTATATAATTAAGATATTCATATTATGAAAAACAAATAACTATAGGGAGCTCCTTGGTGAAAATAGAGGATATTCCATGTCCGTTAAAAAATTTTTACCACCGGGGCGCCTGGGTGGCTCAGTCAGTTAAGCGTCTGCCCTGGGCTCAGGTCTTGATCCCAGGGTCCTGGGATCTGGTCCTGGGATCCAGCCTTGCTCAGCAGGGAGCCTGCTTTTCCCTCTCCCTCTGCCCACCCCCCCCCCCCGGCCCAGCTCATGCACTCTCTCTCTCTCTCAAATAAATAAAATCTTAAAAAAAATTTTACCATTGATAACAAACATTATTACATATACATTCTTGTGCATATGTGTGAGTATATTTGTATAATAAAGTCCTTTGAATGGAATTACTAAGTCACTGGGTATTGGTAGATGCTGCAAAATTACCCAGCAAATTGGTGACATCACATTGTATTCCTACCAACAGAAGGAGAGAACATGTTTCCCCACCTCCAGACCAACTTTTTGATATTTATTATTCTGAATATTGAAAGTTGAAGGTATTTTTGCTTTTTGCTACTGTTTAATAGTTTGTGAGGTTGAACACCCTTCCATAAAGCCACTTCTTTTTCTGTGACCTCACTAGTCAAGTCCTTTCATTATTCAAGTCCTTTCATTATTATTATTATTATCATTATCATTATTATTATTATTATTCACTATTCAAGTCCTTTCATTATTTTCTATTTGATAAAGGCCTTTCCCCTCATGAATTTGTAAGGGGTTTTTTGTTTTATTTTGTTTTATTTACATATTTACTATATTAGACCTTGCCTAGTTTTTCTAGGCATTAATTGTTATCTATGTATCTCCAAGATCTCTTAATATGGTGATTGTATCCAATAAATTAAACCTCCCAATCAGCTGAGATATGACTTAAAAATAAACAATACTTAGCTGATGTGAGTCTCTTTCTTTGCTATCTGAGAGAGAGATGAGATGCAAAGGTGCCAATGCCAGATTAGAAGGATGAAATTAATTAAATTAATCACACTGGAAGAGAGTAAATAACAAATTTATTAATTTATTTAACCATCCACAGATTCACTCAACAAATGTTTCCTAAATAATTCCTGGGTTTCAGTCTTTTACTACATCTAAAACAAGATCATTTTTACTTTAGCATATCTAATCTATTTCTAAGCAGTTTTTTATAATTCCAATATGGATTACATGCAGTGTTATATTAGTTTCAGGCATCAAATATAGTGATTCAATAATTCTATACATTACTCAGTGCTCGTGATGGTGTGTTTTTTTTTAAAGGTAAACCCAATTTATTTATTTATTTTTAAAGATTTTATTTATTTAAGATAGAGTGAGGGTGAGAGAGAGCAAGCAGCAGGAGTGGCAGGCAGAGGGAGAGGCAGACTCCCTGCTAAGCAGGGAGCCTGACACGGGGCTCGATCCCAGGACTCCAGGATCATGACCTGAGCTGAAGGCAGACACCCAACCGACTGAGCCACTCAGGAGCCCCGGTAAGTGTGTTCTTAATCCCCTTCAATTATGTCACCCATCTCCCCACCATCTCCCCTCTGGTTACCATCTGCTTGTTCTGCATAGTTAAGAGTGTTTTTTGATTTGTCTCTTTTTTTGTTTCTTAAAGTCACATATGAGTGAAATCATATGGTGTTTGTTTTCCTTTGACTGACTTACTTCACTTAGCATTATACTCTCTAGATTCATCCATGTTGTGGCGGATGGCAAGATCTCATTCTTTTTTTTATGGCTAAGTAATATTCAATTGTATATATACCACATCTCCTTTATCCATTCATCTATTGATGACACTTGGGCTGCTTCCATAATTTGGCTTTGTAAATAATGGTACTATAAACATAGGGGTGTGTATATCTTTTCAAATTAGTGTTTTCATTTTCTTTGAGTAAATACCCAGCAGTGGAATTACTGGATCATATGGTATTTCTATTTTTAATTTATTGAAGAAACTCCATATTGTATCCACAGTGGCTACACCAGTTTTCATTCCCACCAACAGTACACAAGGGTTCTTTTTTCACACATCCACACTAACACTTATTGTTTCTTGTTTTTGATTTTAGCCATTCTGACAGGTTTGAGGTGATATTTCATTTTGGTTTTGATTTGCATTTCCCTTATGATGAGTGGTGATGAGCATCTTTTCATGTGTCTGTTGGCCATCTGTATGTCTTCTTTGGAGAAATGTCTGTTCATATATTCTGTCCATTTTTAATTGGATTATTTGGGGGTTTTTTGTGTGCTGAGTTATGTATGTCCTTATATATTTTGGATACTAACCTCTTATCAGGTATGTCATTTGCAAATATCTTCTCCCATTCAGTAAGTTGCCTTTTAGTTTTGTTGATTGTTTCCTTTGCTGTGCAGAAGCTTTTCATTTTGATGTAGTCCCAATAGTGAATTTTTGTTTTTGTTTCCCATGCCTCAGGACACATTTCTAGAAAAATGTTGCTATGGCTGATGTCACAAAAATTGCTGCCTGTCCTCTTTTAGGATTTTTATGGTTTCAGGTCTCACATTTAGGTCATGAATCCATTTTGAGTTTATTTTTGTGTATGGTGTAAAAAGTGGTCCAGTTTCATTCTTTTGCATGTGGCTGTCCAGTTTTCCCAACATCATTTGTTGAAGAGATTTTTCCAATTGCATATTCTTGCTTCCTTTGTCAAAGATTAAGTGACCACAGAATAGTGGGTTTATTTCTGGGCTCTCTATTCTGTTCCATTGACCTATATGTCTACTCTTATTTTCCAAATACCATACTGTTTTGATTACTATAGCTTTATAATATAACTAAAAATCTGAGATTGTGATACCTCCAAGTTTTTTTCTTCTTTTTTAAGATTGCTTTAGCTATTCAGGATCTTTTGTGGTTCCATACAAATTTTAGGATTATTTGTTCTACTTTTGTGAAAAATGCTATTTGTATTTTGATAGGGATTGCATTAATGCTGTAGATCGCTTTGGGTAGTAGATATTTTAACAATATTTGTTTTTCCAGTCCATGAGCATGGAATGTCTTTCCATCGGTTTGTGTCATCTTCAATTTCTTTTATCAATGTTTTATAGTTTTCAGAGTACAGGTTTTCTGCCTCTTTGGTTAAGTTTATTCCTAGGTATTTCATTCTTTTTGGTGCAAATTGCAAATTGGATTGTTTTCTTTATTTCTCTGCTACATCATTATTAGTGTACATAAGTGCAATTGATTTTTTATCCTGTGACCTTACTGAATTCATTTATCAGTTCTAGTAGTTTTTTGGTGGAATTTTTAGGGTTTTCTATATAGAGTATAAGATCATCTGTAAATAGTGAAACTTCTTACCAATTTGGATGACCTTTCTTTCTTTTTCTTGTCTGACTGCTATGGCTAGGACTTCCATTACTGTGTTGAATAAAATGGTGAGAGTGGACATCCTTGTCTTGTTCCTGACCTTAGGGGAAAAGCTCTCAGTTTTTCACCTTTGAGTATGATGTTAGCTGTGCGTTTTTCACCTATGGCTTTATGAATTTGAGGTATGTTCCCACTAGCCCTACTTTTTGAGGGTTTTTATCAAGAACAAATGTTGTGCTTTATCAGACTTTTTCTCCATTTATTGAAATGATCATGTGGTTTTTATCCTTTCTCTTGTTGATGTGATGTATCATGTTGATTGATTTTCAAATATTGAAACATCCCAGGAATAAATCCCACTCAATTATGGTAAATGATTTTTTAAATGTATTGTTGGATTCAGTTTGCTAATATTATGTTGAGGAATTTTGCATCTATGCTCACCACAGATATTGGCCTGTAGTTCTTTTTTTCTGTAGTGTCTTTATCTGGTTTTTGTTTTAGGGTAATGTTGGCCTCATAGAATAAATTTGCAACCTTTCTTTCCTCTTCTATTTTTTGGAATAGTTTGAGAAGAAGAGATATTAACTATTCTTTAAATGTTTGTTACAATTCAGCTGTGAAGCCATCTGGTCCTGGACTTTTGTTTGTTGAGAGTTTTTTTAATTACTGATTCCATTTTATTGCTGGTAGTAAGTCTGTTTAATTTTCTATTTCTTCCTAATTTGTTTTGGGAGGATATGTTTCTAGAAATTTATGCATTTCTTCTGGGTTATCCAATTTTTTGGCATATAATTTTCATAATTTCTCTTATAATCCTTTGTATTTCTGTGGTGTCAGTTGTTATTCCTCGTCTTTTATTTCTGATTGTTTATTTGAGCCGTCTCTCTCTCAGATGAGTTTGGCTAAAGGTTTATCAATTTTGTTGATCTTTACAAAGAACCAGCCCCTGGTTTCATCAATCTGTTCTATTGTTTCTATTTCATTTATTTCTGCTCTAATGTTTATTATTTACTTCCTTCTACTGGTTTTGGATTTGGTTTGTTCTTTTCCTAGCCCCTTTAGGTGTAAGGTTAGCTTGTTTGAGATTTTTCTTGCTTCTTGAGGTAGGCCTGTATTGCTATAAACTTCCCTCTTAAAACAGCTTTTGCTGCATCTTGAAGATTTTTGGACCATTGTGTTTTCATTTTCATTTGTCTCCATGTATCTTTTTATTTCCTCTTTGATTTCTTGGTTGACCCATTCATTATTTAGAAGCATGTTATTTAACTTCCATTACTTGCGTTCTTTCCAGTTTTTCTTGTGTTTTATTTCCAGTTTCATAGTATTGTGATCAGAAAAGATTCATGGTACAACTTCAGTCTTCTTGAATTTGTTGAGATTTGTTTTATGGCCTAATATGTAATCTATCCTTAGAGAATATTCCATGTGCATTTGAGAACAATTTGTATTCTGCATTTTTAAGATGGAATATTCTAAATATATCTGTTAGCTCCAACATGTCATTCAAAGCAACTGTTTCCTTGTTGAAATTCTGTTTGGATAATCTATCCATTGATGTAAGTGAACTGTTAAAGTACCCTGCTTTTATTGTATTACCATTAATTAGTTCCTTTATGTTTGTTACTAACTGTTTTATGCATTTGGGTGTTCCCATGTTGGGTACATAAATATTTGTTATAACTTCTTGTTGGATTGTTCCCTTAATTATTTAGTGTCTTTGTCTCTTGTTACAGGCTTTGTAAAGTCTATTTTGTCCAATATAAGTATTGCTACCCTGGCTTTCTTTTCACTTCCATTTGCATGATAAATGCTTTTCCATCCCTTCATTTTTCGGTCTGCATCTGTCTTTATATCTGTAATAAGTCTCTTATAGGCAGCATATAGATGGATCTTGCTTTTTTTATCCATCCTGTCACCCTATGTCTTTTGATTGGAGTGTGCAGTCTATTTACATTCAAAGTAATTATTGATAGGTGTGTACTTATTGTCATCTTGTTACTTGTTTTATGGTTGTTTTTGTAGTTTCTTCTCTGTGACCTCCTCTTGCTCTCTTCTCTTACAGTTTGCTGGCTTTCTTTAGTGATATACTTGGATTCCTTTATCTTCATTTTTTACATATCTATTACTGGTTTTTGATTTGTGGCTACCATTAGGTTTGTATATAATGTCTTATGCATATAGTACTCTATATGCATGGTGGTTAAGTTGGTCCTTAAGTTTGAACCCATTTTTTTACTTGTCTCCTTCCACATTTTAATATATAGTGTCATACTTTATATCCTTTTATTTTATGAATCCCTTGACTAATTTTTATAAATATACTTAATTTCACTGCTTTTATGCTTCCTACTTTTCTGACTCCTACTTATGGTCTTTCCATTCTACTCAAAGAGTCCCCTTTAATGTTTCTTGTAGGGTTGCTTTAGTGGTCATGAATTCCTTTAACTTTTGTCTGGGAAACTCTGTATCTCTCCTTCTCTTCTGAATGATAGTCTGGCTGGATAGAGTATTCTTATAGCACTTTTTAAGTATATCATGCCACTTTCTTCTGGCCTACAAAGTTTTTGCTGAGAATTCAGCTGGTAGCCTTATGGGGTTTCCCTTGTATGTGACTGTTTTCCTCTTGCTGCTTTTAAAATTCTTTCTTTATCACTACTTTTTTGCCATTTTAATTATTGCGTGTCTTGGAGTGGACCTCCTTGGGTTAATTTTGTTGTGGTCTCTCTGTGCTTCCTAGATCTGGATTCTATTTCCTTCCCCAGATTCAGGAAGTTTTCAGCTATTATTTCCTCAAATAAATTTTCTGCCCCCTTTTTTTCTCTCTTCTTCTGGGATCCCTGTAATGTGGTTGTTATTACACTTGATAGTGTCACTGAGTTCCCTAAATCTATTTTCATGGTCTATTATTTTTTTTTTTTCCTCTCCCGTTCAGCTTAATTACTTTCCATTACTCTGTCCTCCAGGTCACTGATCCATTCTTCTGCTTCCTCTAGTCTATTATTCCATCTTGTGCATTTTATATTTCATTTATCGAGTTTTTCATCTCTGACTGGTTCTTTTTTATGTTTTCTATCTTCTTGTTAAGGCTCTCACTGAGGTAGGTCTTCCATTCTTTTCTCAAGTCCAATGGGTATCTTTATGACCATTACCTTAAATTCTTAAATCAACCATATTACTTATCTCCATTTTGTTTAGGTTTCTTGCTGTGACTTTGTTCTGTTCTTTCATTTGGGACATATTCCTCTGTCTCCTCATTTTGGCCAACTCTGTGTGTCTGTTTCTATGTATTAGAAAGTCAGCCACATCTCCTGCTTTTGAAAGTAATGGCCTTATGAAGAAGAGTTCCTGTAGTATCCTGCAGTGCAGTGTCCCCTGTTCACCAGAACCTGGCACTTCAGGAGCATCTCCTGTGTGTACTGCATGTGCCCTGCTTTTATGACTGAGTAGCTTTTGCCATTAGCCTGGTTATCTGCAATGGTTCTCTGCCTGTTGTAGGCAGGGTTTGGTCCCTATGTTGTTGGTGGGCCAGTCTAGGGCCACTCTGGGCTTGAGTTGAGTCAGACCAGGCATTTGTCAGAAATGTAGTAACACCAAACTGCAGATCACAGGTGTGTGGCACATGGTGCCAGCAAAGTCCAAACTGGCAAGAGGGGACCTGCAACTAGTGGGGACCTAAGCAAGCCAGTTTGGAGGGGTAGATCCAGAGAACTATGCAGGGGTGATACACCAGGTGTTAGCAATGTTTACATGGGTCTGCTGTGAAAGGGGACCTGGAGCTGAGGCCTGGCTGGATAGGGCATGTCCATAGGAGAATGCATGGGCAAGGAGTGCTGTTAGCAAGTTAGGTAGTGAGTATTGGCACAGCACTGGTTCCCACAGGTGTCTGTGTGTTTAGGCTGGGGGTGGAGATGGGAAATGGCACCCACCAGCTCCTTTGTTCCTTGGAGAAGTCTCCCAATAATCCCTTCCCCTAAAGCACATGATCTGAGATTAGTAAACCACCATCCTGTATGAAAATACAGCTGCTACTATGCTATATCTCCATAGGGCTATTTATTGTGCTGTCTGTTTCAGGGTAGGGACTCAGTTTCCCCTGCTTTTCCAGGATACTGTTGATTTTTTAAATTCCAGGTTTTAAGCCCTGCTGATTATAAGAACTCATAAAATTCAGCGCCTCTGGTTTTCAAAGCCAAATGCTATAGGAATTCATCTTCCCTATGTGGACTCCCTGGTATGAGAGACTGTTTCTCTCCCCTCTTCACACCTACAGTAACCCTCTGTTCCTTGGACAGTCCCAGAGTCTGTTTAGTTCCCGGCTATTTCTCCACCCTTCCTACCAACTTCAATGTGGCCTCTTTTCTACATTTAGCTGTGGAGAGTTTGTTCTGTTAGCCGTCACGTCAGGGTCAGTTTCTGCATTATTTACACTGATGTGGCTGTTATCTAGTTGTATCCATGGGACACGGTGAGCTTAAGGTCCTCCGATTCCTCCTAAGCAGTTCTTAATCATAGCAAATCTAACCAAGAAAAGTTATACATCTTCAAGACTTCTATGCTTAACGAATGTGTGTCCATTAGGAATGCACTGAGAAGCTGGTAATAACTCAAAAATCACAGGAGCGATTTCTTTTCCCTGAAGGAAAGGAGACTATCACATAAAGTCCAGAGGTAGGCAGTTCAGTACTGGTATGGTGAGTTTTGAGTTATAGAGGCTCCTTCTATCTTTCTGCTTTGCCATCCTTATGTATGACATGCATTTCCAATTCTCTTTATTGGCATAACATTGCTTCTGGATCTCCAGGCATCATCTCTCTGTTCTGGACAACAAGCACAAGGAAGCAGATGTGAGGAAAGGATCACTTGCTTTCAAGGAAGTCAACTCCTTTTAAATAGCTTTCCTTTAAGTTTTACCTAATGGTTTCCATTTAAATCTTACTGGATGTGTTAATGAACTTGATTGTGGTAATCATTTCAATAATGTATTCATATATCAAACTACCACACTGTACACCTTAAATATATACAATTTTATTTGTCAATTATACCTCAATAGGCTGGAAAACATAATCTCACTGGCTTATTATTAGCAAAGGAACTTAAGAAAATGGGTTGTTAATGTTGATATTGTTTTTACTTAACCTGGGCACATTTAATAGTAAAGAAAAAGAGAATGGAAACTAAATAGCAAACTCATCCACACCATAAATTGCTTAATTCCTTAGGAGGTAATCTTCCAGTTTCCATATTCTTCAAAACACAACAAAATGAGGAGGTATACTCTGCCCTAATATATATGCTTACGCTGAAGTTGCCATGCAGGAAAGACCTCCCACCTGAGGTTCAGGAGAGAAGAACCGTAGCTTGAAGCCATGCCTTTAGGGCACCATGCTCCTCTGTGTTTCTATACCTTCCCTCTTACTTCTTTATATCCTTCCTCCCATTCCTCACACAAAATAAGGCACTGAATTCAAACTATTTTTTTCTTCTTTCTTTTTCTGATTACCACAAAAGTTTAGATCCTATTAACTGATGTACTTTTCTGCCTCCCTTTCTCCAGGCTTAAATTCCATTCTTCCTAGTTACTAAAACCATATCAATCTTGTAAAACATCATTTTAAGTATCCTTTCTTTCAAAAAACCTTCATTTATTTTGTAAGTCTTGTTAAAAATAAAGAAATAAGCTTTATTCTGCCATATAAGACTCTCTGCAGTCTAGTCCTTATGGTCTTGCCAATATGATCCTCAAAAATGATTAGTTCATTCTCACTCTGTATCTCTCCTCATGCAGTTCTCCTTCATCTCCTTGCCAAATCCTCCAGAAGCTAGCTCAAGTTCTCCTTGCTGCACAAAGAAAGAATGATGTCAGGGAGCCTCCCCACCCCATGCCATCTTTTCCACAGTAAAAGTGAGTCCTTCTGTTCCTGGACACTTGTCTGCAGCGCTCACTGACACGTTCTGGTTTCCAGCCATCTTTTTCATGTTTGCATTCATAATTTGTATTGTCTACACCTAACACAATATCAATGCCCACTCTCTGAAGAAGCCTCTTGTCAGTTTTTTGAATGCATAGTAGGCTCTCAAACATATCTATTGGTGGAAAGTAATTTTTTTTCTCTTGTATATTTCTTTTGTGATCGGAAGTCCTCTTTCTCATTATGCCTGCCTCTCAATTTCTAACCAAAATTGTATCTGGGCCCAAACTCCCAATCTGATGTTCCACAGAGTCAGAATGCATCATCTACAGAGGTCAAGACATTCCACAATTGGCTGAACATTAGCATAAGGCCTGGGATGGAACTGAATTATCAGCTCCTTTTTAACTGGATGATTTCCACTGGGTTTTATTTTCTGTTTGCTTGTTAATAGAAATACCCATAGGCAGTGGCCCCAGATCAAAAGTATGGACCTAATAGAATCTAAAAGTTCATGTTTAATTTTAAAATCAGACTCCCTTCAGATTCCCAGCATTGCCAAAATACATCTGAAAAGCAGAAAATGTCATTTTCCTTCCACCTTCAAAAGCAGCTGAACAAAATTTAAATACATCTGGTTATAACAAACAAGCTAGAAAGTGCACCACAATTGGGACAAGTTTGCACCCAGATCCAATTTTTATGACTGAGTTAGAAAGCCCTTGAAAAATGGGGCTCGTGGTGCAATCCCTGATGGGGCATTAACAGAAGCCTCTTTGCCAAGAAAGACTGAAGTAATAAGTATGAGTGGCATTTTCCCAAAGCAGGTTAAATACCCCAACAGAACCTACAAGAAATTATACTTAAAGGTTCTCTCAGGCAGCTTGAGTCAATTTGACACCTCTTCTTTGCATGTGAATTCCCTGCATGACAAATCACGTTCTACAATTTATGGGATAAATTAGATGCTTTTATGAGTGTTAATGCCACAGCTTTTGGAGCTAAATCAATGTGACAAAAATAATAGAATTTTGTTTATTTCCTTCCTTGTTTAAAATTTTCCCTCTAAGATGTAAGTTGAGACTACTTGAAGGAAAGATCCTTATTGGTCATTCTCATCCTTATGACTACAGTTGGGAATAGCTAATGAAACAAAGACGATCTATGTCATTTTTCAGGTGAGTCGTTGAACAAGGCTCATGTCCACTTTTGAGATGGATTGCTGTTCTTGAGGTCAGTGGATGTGTTAATTTTACCTTTTTGACCTTTCAGAATATTCACTATTGCTTGAATCCCTGTCAGAGTATACTAGCCAGGCTGTTAGGATAAGTAAGGCTTCTCCCTGAAAGAATATTTACTTATTGGGTCACAAATAACTTCTACCATATTCCTATTGGTCTGGAAAACTTGTTAAAGATAGACAGTAAACTTGAAACTCTACCTAATCAATATGAAGTTTTGGTATCACACAGTGGTTAAGGGATGAATTTTGGAGCCAGTCTGTGGTAAACTCTAAGCTCTACTACTTCTAGCTACATAAGCTTGGGCAAATTACTTAAACTCTTCGTGTTTTGTATTAAATGGGCTTAAAATAATGCCCGATCATATTATTTTCTTTCCCTATTTTCCAGTAAAAATCTTCTACTGCAGATCAGTGAGGTATACTCTCAGACCTCCTAACAGTTCACATTTGGAATAGACTTACTTTGGAGCATAAGCCTCTGTTTATGCTATTTCTCTTGTCAGAAATACCTTCACCTGCCCTTCCCCACTCTTATTTTTAAATTCTTGGATTTTAGGATTAGGCCTATTTGTTGACTTTTTCCCTGTCACTTTCCATTACATCTGGCAGGCTTTGTTTTCTTTTTTTCTTTCTTTCTTTTTTTTTTTTTTTTTTGTAATGTCTCCTTACTACCTGTGATTTCTTTACCTTACAGGCACATACCATATATTATGTTCATGTACCGTGGTGAATATTTATCTAATAATGCCCTTAGAGCAAAGTATCTGACTTTTTTTACTTTATTCTATAAACTTCTTTATTAGCCTGTGTTTTAATCACACCTTGTGAAGAAGTTTTCCATGGTCATTCAAATGTAGTGTCACTGCCTGCAACCATGAAGATGCCATTTGGCAAAAACATATGATGTCCTATGTTTATATGGTGATAAATATTAGAAATGGTCTGAAGGCAAGCATCTTAGGGATTAACTTCTTCAAATTTTAATCCATCTCATAGAGAAAGCAAGGGCATCTACTGAGTGCTATTCTTTTTGCTCTCTTAAGTACTTGGGCTTTTCTATCCTTTTCCAAGCAATTTGACATCCATAATTGGCTGAATAGTTTCCTTATCTTCATTTCAATAACTAGCTGGAGGCTATTGACAGGAATCAGTCTTGTCAGTCCATTTATGAGATCAATCCATGTTTCAGTTCTTTACCTTGTGGCAGATGGAATTTCCTTGCATGAACTTGCACTGATCCATTGCCTTCATGACAATCCCATACCTGGAAGTTTTGCTGTACCATGTTTCCTCTGACAGGACACTTTGTCGTTCTATGCTTATTCATTGCACTTGATCACCATTCACTAAATTCTTACTGAGGATGATTCTTTTGTCCCTGATAACTGCTGTTTTCCTGAAATTCTTTCACCCCCTGGACTCAGTCCCTTTTGTTGTGTGGCCATCTCCACATGGCTAAGAGTTCTGTCCTTCTGTCCCTCTCATATAGCTAACATTATTTAGCACAGTTCCATGAATATCTTGAACACTCATTATATCCTTGGTAAGAAAATAAATGCAGCAAATTCTCAGTTGTTGGACATTCTATTAACAAAAACTTTATTAAATGGCACTTTGTGCTCCTCCAGAGATTTATATTTAAAGTTCTTAGTGATATTTTGTTATTTAAATAGCAATATATACATTTTGAATCTGTAAAGAGAAGCCATTATTTCATAATAATTTTAAATATAGTTTCTGTACACAAACTCTCAGCGAATTACTATTCCATGTTTGTATTGTACAATAAACATCTTAATCTGAATATTATAAAAACTAAATCTCTATATGAGCAAGCTCTGTTCAGAGCCCTGTGGTATGTATTTGTAACTTTCCATGGATGTTTTGAGTCTCAAAAGTTTTCATATTACATTAAAACACACATTTATAATATAAGGTAGGTATAGATCATGATATGTAAAAATTAAGTCATGGAGTTCATTGAAATTCTAAAAGATGCCACTCTCAAGTTCCACACCATATTTTCCTTATTATAACCCTGTATTAGCATGTCCTTAGCATTTCCACATAGCGTTCAATTCAAGGGAACAAAATCTCAAAGGGAAACAGCAGGCATGGGCAAGTTAAGGAATACCATTATGCACATAGCTTACCAGTGGCTCTGTTCGTCTGTTTAGGAGAACTTGGTTGAGTCATATTTCCTCTTTACCTTTCAAAGTCCTATCTTCATTCCTCTCATTCCCTCTTTGTTTCCTCCCCTTGTCTCCTTTCATATTTTTTTTCCCATTGAATAGGGACTTAAAATCCAAAGAGAATAAAAAATAAATGTTGGGAAGGTTCATCTGCAGCACTTATGTTAAGATAAGAGCTTTGGAGTTCAACACAACAGTTGTTTCATATAAACAAAAATGTGAACTGTAAATACACTTGAGTAACAAACACAGTGACAAGTAATCATAAATAAAACTTGAGTAAATAGTATGATTTTTAGAATGATAACAAGGAGAACATTTTATCCTGACTATAGAGAGAGTTCATTCTTTTTTGAGAATTTAAATAGGACAAGGAAGAGGTGAATGTCTGCATGTATTCAGATCAAGAAACAAAGGGAGGTAAGATTTGGAGTGAAGTTCCCTATTTAAAAGTTCACTTGGCAGTGAGTCATCCTACACAGTCACAATGAGCCTTTGTACTTACTAAGTGGCTTTTGTACAAAGATCTCAGAAGGCAAAAAGCTGCAAAGAGCACCCATTCTCATTTCAGATGGACGACAACTAAATCAGAAACAAGAGCAGAATAGAGATAGGTTTTGAATACTCCATTATTGCCTCTCAGTAACTGCTTACTTTCCATTAAAAAATGAAGTGTATTTTACATTAAATGCACAGATTTTAAGTGCATAATTCAATGAGTTTTGAGAAATGATCACATATCATCCTGACCCCTATCAAGATATAGAACATTTTTTTCACCCCAGAAAGTTCTCTTGACTAAAAAGTTAATCTACACTTCTCTTCCCACAAGGCAACCACTACTCTGATTCTTTCTTTCATCATAGATTACTGTTGTGTCAGTCCTACAATGTAATATAAATTAAATCATATAGTCTGTGCATTGTTTCTGGCTTTTTCATTTGTCACAATATTTTTAATCACTTTTTAAAAATCAGTATTAGATTTAAAGAAAAGTTATTAGGATAATACAAAGAATTCTCATATACCCCACACCCAGTTTCATCTATTACTAACATCTCACATTAGTATGTTAAATCTGTTACAATTAAATAACCAATACTGATATGTTATTATTAAGTAAACTCCATTCTTTAGTCAGATTTCTTTAGTTTTTACTTAATGTCCAACCCAAGACACCACATTAATTTAGTCATCATGTCTTCTCAGGCTTCTGGTTATGACTAGTTTCTCAGATTTTCCTTGTTTTTGATGACCTTGACATTTTTTTAAGATTAGTGGTAAGATAGTTTGTAGATTGTTCCTCAGTTGAAATTTATTGATGTTCTTCTCATGCATAGACTAGAATTTTAAGTTTTAGGGAGGAAGACAACCTAGGTAAAGTGCCATTTCTGTTATATCAAGAGTGCAAACTATCAAATGACTTATCATGATGTCAACTTGATCACCTGTCTCAGGAGACATTTGTTAGGATTCTTGACTGTAAAGCTACCCCTTTTCTTTTCAACTTAGTAACTTGAAATTCACCCATTTTGTTGCATGTACCAGTAGTTTGTTTCCTTGTATTGCAATATAGTTCCATTATATGATTATACTGTAATTTATGTAGCAATTCTATGCTCAATGGATATTTGTGCATTTTCAATTTGGAGCTGTTTATGAACAAGGCTGCTCTGTACATTCTAGTGTGTGTCTGTGTGTGTGCATGTGTATACATATGTTTTTATCTCTCTTAGGTAACTGACTATAAAAAAAATGGATCATAAGTTTAATTTATATCTAACTTCATGAGAAAATACTTGACCAATTCACAAAATGATTGTACCATTTTACTCTCCGATCAGCCAGATTTGAAAGTTCCAACTGCTTCACATCTTTACTAACTCTTGGTATTGAGAGCCACTTCAATTTTAGCCCTTCTAGTGGGTATACAGAGATATTTAATTATGGTTTAATTTTTATTTCCTCTCTGACTAATGTCATTGAGAATATATTCATGTACTTATGGTCACTTATATTCCTTCTATTTTAATTACCACAGAACCACTTTTCCTCCTCTCCATAAGATTTCAGTGACATCCTTGTCAAAAATCATTTGAATGCCTTTGAATGGATCAATATCTGTGTTCTTAATTTTATTCCATTGATTTATTTTAGTATCTAGCAAACACCACTCTCTCCTGATTACTGTTATCTTCTAATTACATCAGGTAATGTAAATCCATCATATATGTCTTATTTTTTTTTAAGATTGTATTGTTTTCATTTCTTCACATTTCCATATATGTTTTAGGATCTACTTGTATATTTCTACAAAAAGTGTGCTGGGACTTTGATTAGAATTTCAAGAAATCTATGATGAATTTGGTAAAAATCAGTATTATTGAAGTATTAAGTCTCCCAAACAAGGATAGTATTTAACTCTCTATTTGTTAAGGTATATCTATTTTCTTTTAGCAATGACTTGTAGTTTTTATTAGATAAAATGTTTTTCAAGTGTTTATAGACTTAAAAAATCATTCCCCTGTTTTTGCTGCTAAAATATAGAATTGATTTTTGTATTCATCTTTCTGAGTATTTTGCTATATTGGTAGAATCCTTGATATTTTTAACCAAAATAATAATCATCACTGTTTAAAGATAATTTTACTTCTTATAATTTTTCCTCCCCCACTTATTTTACTGAGTAGGACCTCCACTGTAATGTCAAATAGAGGTATGAAGGGGACATCTTTGCTTTTTTCCAAATATTAGGGACAATGTACACAAATTTATACTGTTAAGTATGATGCTAAGTGTAAGTTATTTGTAAATGCTCTTGATTGTTGAATTTCCTTTTATGCCTAGCTTGCTGAGAATTTTCATCATAAATGTGTGGCAAATCTTGCCAGATACTTTTTCTGCATATATTGAGATGATCATATAAATTTAATCATTTATTTTGGTAAGGTATTGAATTACATTGAATGATTTTCAAGTATTAAACAAACCTTGCATTACTCTGAGAAATTTCACCTACTCATGAGTTACCTCTTTATATTTCATTCCATTTTCTAATATTTGAAAAACATATGCTTATATATTATTTTTGGTCTGTATTCGTCCTGTAATGTTTTTGTCTAGTTATGGTTTCCAGGTTCTATGGATCTCAAAAAATGAGTAAGAAAGTACTTCCTCCTCATTTGTTTTTTCTGAAAGTCTTGGTATAAAATTCATATTATTTCTTCCTTGGTACGTGTTAAATTTCAAAAGACACACCATTGAAAAGCTGGGTTTTCTTTATGGAAATTTTTTTTATTATGAATTCATTATCTTTAATATACAAGGGCCATTTAGAATTTCTATTTTTCCTTGAGTCTGTTTGGTACTTTGTTTCTTTTTAAACCATTTCTTCCAAACAAATTCTAATCCGTGGAATTTACTGGCATAAAATTAACCATAAATTCCCTTAATATACTTGTAATATCTGTAGAATCTATAATAATAAGTATCGGCTCTTTCATTCCTACTATTGTTCATTTATGTCTTCTCTCTTTGTTTTCTAACCAATCTCAATAGGCAGTATAATTTTATTCATTTCTCTGCTCTGCTTTGTTTGTTTTCTACATCATTGATTTCTGCTTTCTCCTAATTAGTTATTATCTTCTACTTTTCTGGATTTAATTTGCTTTTCTTTTTCTAGCCTCTTAATATAGAAGTTTATATCACTGATTCAACTCATTTTTTTTAATATAAATATTTGGATATAAAAATGTTACTCTAAACATTATTTTAACTGCACCACACAAACTGGTATTTTGTTTTCATTCATTTTATAATAATTATTTCAAAATATTTTCTAATTTATTTTTGCAATTTTTCTTTGATTTAGACCTTTTATAATTTTCAAATTTTAGGGATTCTCTACACATTAAAAAAAATGTTCCTAACATAATTACTTTTTGGATAAACAGAATTTATATTTTCTAGCTTTTTGGTATCTGTTCTTTTGACCAAGAAATATGGTCTATCTTATAGAATAATGCATGTATATTTGAAAACTCTGCCTTTGGCTTTTTTTTTTTTGACTGTAGTCTCTATAAATGTCCACTTAGGTCAAGCTGTTTAGTAGTGTTGTCAAGTCTTCCATATTCTTACTTATTTGTCTTTTTTTTTAGAAATTTATTTTATTATGTTACATTAATCACCATACAGCATTAGTTTTTGATGTAGTGTTCCATGATTCATTGTTTGCGTATAACACCCAGTGCTCCATTCAATACGCGCCCTCTTTAATACCCATCACCAGGATAACCCATCTCCCCACCCCTTCCCCTCTAGAACCCTCAGTTTGTTTCTCAGAGTCCACAGGCTCTCATGGATCATCTCCCCCTCCGATTCCCCCCTCCTTCATTTTTCCCTTCCTACTATCGTTTTTTTTTTTTTAACATATAATGTATTATTTGTTTCAGAGGTACAGGTCTGTGATTCATCAGTCTTACACAATTCACAGAGCTCACCATAGCACATACCTTCGCCAGTGTCAATCACCCAGCCACCCCATCCCTCCCAACCCCCACCACTCCAGCAACCCTCAGTTTGTTTCCTGAGATTAAGCATTCCTCATATCAGTGAGATCAAATGATAGATGTCTTTCTCTGATTGACTTATTTCGCTTAACATAATACCCTCTAGTTCCATCCATGTCGTTGCAAATGGCAAGATTTTGTGGGTTTTTTTGATGGCTGCATAATATTCCAGTGTGTGTGTGTGTGTGTGTGTGTGTGTGTGTGTGTGTATACATCTTCTTTATCCATTCATCTGTTGGTGGACATCTAGGCCCTTTCCATAGTTTGGCTATTGTGGACATTGCTGCTATAAACATTGGGGTGCATGTAGCCCTTCGGATCACTACATTTGTATCTTTGGGGTAAATACCCAGTAGTGCAATTGCTGGGTCATAGGATAGCTCTATTTTCAACTTTTTGAGGAACCTCCATAGTGTTTTCCAGAGTGGCTGCACCAGCTTGCATTCCCACCAACAGTGTAGGAGGGTTCCCCTTTCTCCGCATCCCCACCAACATCTGTCGTTTCCTGACTTGTTAATTTTAGCCATTCTGACTGGTGTGAGGTGGTATCTCACTGAGGTTTTGACTTGGATTTCCCTGATGCCGAGCGGTTTGAGCACTTTTTCATGTGTCTGTTGGCCATTTGGATGTCTTCTTTGGAAAAATGTCTGTTCATGTCCTTTGCCCATTTCTTGATTGGATTATTTGTTCTTTGGGTGTTGAGTTTGGTAAGTTCTTTATAGATTTTGGATACTAGCCCTTTATCTGATATGTCATTTGCAAATATCTTCTCCCATTCTGTCAGTTGTCTTTTGGTTTGGTTGACTGTTTCCTTTGCTGTGCAAAAGCTTTTTATCTTGATGAAGTCCCAATAGTTTATTTTTGCCCTTGCTTCCCTTGCCTTTGGCAATGTTTCGAGGAAGAAGTTGCTGTGGCTGAGGTCGAAGAGGTTGCTGCCTCTTCTCCTCTAGGATTTGATGGATTCCTGTCTCACATTTAGGTCTTTCAACTATTTTGAGTTTATTTATGTGTGTGGTGTAAGGAAATGGTTCAGTTTCATTCTTCTGCATGTGGCTGTCCAATTTCCCAACACCATTTGTTGAAGAGACTATCTTTTTTCCATTGGACATTCTTTCCTGCTTTGTCGAAGATTAGTTGACTCTAGAGTTGAGGGTCCATTTCTGGGCTCTCTAGTCTGTTCCATTGATCTATGTGTCTGTTTTTGTGCCAGTACCATACTGTCTTGATGATGACAGCTTTGTAATAGGGCTTGAAGTCTGGAATTGTGATGCCACCAGCTTTGCTTTTCTTTTTCAACATTCCTCTGGCTATTTGGGGTCTTTCCTGGTTCCATACAAATGTTAGGATTATTTGTTCCATTTCTTTGAAAAAAGTGGATGGTATTTTGATAGGGATTGCTTTAAATGTGTAGATTGCTCTAGGTAGCGCTGACATCTTCACAATATTTGTTCTTCCAATCCATGAGCATGGAACGTTTTTCCATTTCTTTGTGTCTTTCTCAATTTCTTTCATGAGTATTTTATAGTTTTCTGAGTACATATTCTTTGCCTCTTTGGTTAGATTTATTCCTAAGTATCTTATGGTGTTGGATGCAATTGTAAATGGGATGGACTCCTTAATTTCTCTTTCTTCTGTCTTGTTGTTGGTGTATAGAAATGCCACTGATTTCTGTGCATTGATTTTATATCCTGCCACTTGACTGAATTCCTGTATGAGTTCTAGCAGTTTTGGGGTGGAGTCTTTTGAGTTTTCCCCATAAAGTATCATATCATCTGCAAAGTGTGAGAGTTTGACTTCTTCTTTGCAGATTTGGATGCCTTTTCTTTCTTTTTGTTGTCTGATTGCTGTGGCTAGGACTTCTAGTACTATGTTGAATAGCAGTGGTGTGGTGATAGTGGACATCCCTGCCGTGTTCCTGACCTTAGGGGGAAAGCTCTCAGTTTCTCCCCATTGAGAATGATATTCACTGTGGGTTTTCATAGATGGCTTTTATGATATTGAGGTATGTACCCTCTATCCTTACACTCTGAAGAGTTTTAATCAAGAAAGGATGCTGTACTTTGTCAAATGCTTTTTCTGCATCTATTGAGAGGATCATATGGTTCTTGTTCTTTCTTTTATTAATGTATTGTATCACATTGATTGATTTGAGGATGTTGAACCAAACTTGCAGCCCAGGGATAAATCCCACTTTGTTGTGGTGAATAATCCTTTTAATGTACTGATGGATCCTATTGGCTAGTATTTTGGTGAGAATTTTTGCATCCATGTTCATCAGAGATATTGGTCTGTAATTCTCCTTTTTCATGGGGTCTTTGTCTGATTTTGG
Source organism: Neomonachus schauinslandi (assembly GCF_002201575.2). Lineage (NCBI taxonomy): Eukaryota > Metazoa > Chordata > Mammalia > Carnivora > Phocidae > Neomonachus > Neomonachus schauinslandi. Next base: position 32,822,359 of record NC_058416.1, on the reverse strand, counting down.
GATCAAAGTAATGGTGGCCTCCTAAAATGAGTTTGGAAGTTTTCCTTCCATTTCTATTTTTTGGAACAGTTTCAGAAGAATAGGTATTAATTCTTCTTGAAATGTTTGGTAGAATTCCCCTGGGAAGCCATCTTGTTTGTTGGGAGATTTTTGATTACCGCTTCAATTTCCTTAGTGGTTATAGGTCTGTTCAGGTTTTCTATTTCTTTCTGGTTCAGTTTTGGTAGTTTGTACATCTCTAGGCATGCATCAATTTCTTCCAGATTATCTAAGTTGCTGGCATATAGTTGCTCATAATATGTTCTTAGAATTGTTTGTATTTCTTTGGTGTGATCTTTGTATTTCTTTGGTTGTGATCTTTCCTCTTTTATTCATGATTTTATTTATTTGGGTCATTTCTCTTTTCTTTTTGATAATCTGGCCAAGGGTTTATCAATCTTATTAATTCTTTCAAAGAACCAGCTCCTAGTTTCGTTGATCTGTTCTGTTCTTCTGGTTTCTATTTCGTTGATTTCTGCTCTGATCTTTATTATTTCTCTTCTCCTGCTGGGTTTAGGCTTTATTTGCTGTTCTTTCTCCAGCTCCTTTAGGTGTAGGGTTAGGTTGTGTATTTGAGAACTTTCTTGTTTCTTAAGAAATATTGCTATATACTTTCCTCTTAGAACCATGTTTGCTGCATCCCAAAGATTTTGAACAGTTGTGTTTTCATTTTCATTTGTTTCCATGAATTTTTTAAATTCTTCTTTAATTTCCTTGTTGATCCATTCATTCTTTAGTAGGATGCTCTTTAGCTTCCATGTATTTGAGTTCTTTCCAACTTTCCTCTTGTGATTGAGTTCTAGTTTCAAAGTATTGTGGTCCAAAAATATGCAGGGAATGATCCCAATCTTTTGGTAATATTCTTACATATTTTGTCTTTTTTTTCTCTCAATTACCAAGAGATGAGTGTTAAAATATCTAAGTATAGTCATGTATTTTGCATTTGTCCTTTCAATTTTTCTGATTCATTTAATTTGAAATTCTGTTATTAGATGCATTAACATTTAGGATAGTTATGTTACCTTGATTAATTGATGCATTTATGGCTATACATCTTTCTTATTGGTCATTTTCCTTGTTTCAAAGGTGACTTTATTTAATGGAGTTTTCTCACTTTTTTATGATTATGATTTTCATGGTATGTACTCTGTACTATTACTTTCGAGCTAACTGGGTTTTCAAATTTAAAATATATCTCTTAAAAATGACATACATTTTAGAATTACTTTTTTATCCAGTCAGAAACTTTGCCTTTCATTTGTATGTTTAGTCTAATTGTTTTGATGTAATCATTGATATGACTTTATCATCTTGCTGTTGGATTTCTATTTGTTCCATTGTAGCTGTACTTTTTAGTTAATTTTATGCATTATGAAAATTTCAAGTGCCAAAGATAAGAAACCTGTAATGGATCTTGGTTGTTTTACTTAATCAAAACTCTCTTCCAAGAAATATCTTTCATTTTATAGATGAATAAACTGAGGGTATCAGTTTAATAACTTATTAATTATATATCATATAAAGTTTCTTAATTTTATTCTAACTAGCAGTTTAGCAAGTACCCAAAATAATTCCATGAACGGAATTCCACAGATAAATATCAAATCACACTAATCCACCTATCTCTGATTTCAGTTATTTAGGAATACCATAAATATATACAATTTTTATTTACCAATTATATCTCAGTAAGGTTGTTAAAGTAGGTTAAGAAAAAGAATCAATAGGGTGCCTGGGTGGCTCAGTTGGTTAAGTGACTGCCTTCGGCTCAGGTCATGATCCTGGAGTCCCGGGATCGAGTCCCGCATCGGGCTCCCTGCTCGGCAGGGAGTCTGCTTCTCCCTCTGACCCTCCTCCCTCTCATGCTCTCTGTCTCTCATTCTCTCTGTCTCAAATAAATAAATAAAATCTTTAAAAAAAAAAAAAAGAATCAATAATACAGAAAACATAGGTACTATCTAAAGAGAACGATGCTTTTTTTTTTTTCCACTCAAACTGTGTGGCAGTCATTTTATTGATATTTTCTCCTACAAAGGGACAATTCATTCTGAATATTTCTATACCAAAGATACTGAGAAATAATTAATAAATTGATATCTACATATCAGAAACTTTTATGCAAGTTAATAAATGACAATTTTTCTAAAACAGTTTATTAAAAATATTAAGATTTGTTTAATAATTAGGAGATAAAATTTAAAAGTTTTAACATTGTTTTCAAATGAGATTTGACAGGTGTCTGTTTCTTTTAAAGTTTGAATTATAAAATACTCTTTTTTCTTTTCTTCTGCTGTCCTACAAAATGACAATTCATAACTTTTGTCATCATACACTTAGTAAAAACAATATTTATATAAGCCAGAATTTTGTAATTCTGTTTTTATGACAATTAATGGTTCTAATATGCAAATTGATACATTTAGAAGATGAGGCTATCAAATGCTATGTTATGCACCTCAAAAAATCCAGTCAATAATTTAAACTTTTAGGAATCTGATTGCTATTGAAAGCCATATAAACTTGTCACCCATCCCATATTATTGTCATGTACTATGTTTCTTGTATTTTAGGAAGAGTATCTTACTTTGAGTGAAGGACTTTTGTGCAAGTAGTTTATTTAGGAGATGACCAAGGGAATAGGAGCGAAGGACAGAGACTATTAATCAGGAAAAGTAGGAAAGCCAATCTAAGAGTGAGCCTCTGTGATTCCCCGAAGGGCTGGGACTACCTGTAAAACATATACCATGTCACCCAAACTTTGGCTCCCTGATGGGAGGTGAGAGCTTTTATATATTCACTGCTTAAAGGTTACCCTGGAAGAAATATCCTTGCACTTCCAGGCTACACTAGTGCAGAGAACAAGTAGGCTCTCACATCATGGGACAAACCTCAAAGCAAAGAACACCTTGGGTGTAAACATTTATAGCACAGCATGAATTCAAACCGGCACAGTTAAAACTGAAAGCAGAGGGGCAACAGCATATCTGATTGTAGGTCAACATAAAATTGTGGTTCAAAAGCTTGGAAAAAGAAATTAACTTAAAACAGAAAGACAAGTGGTTAAGAAAACCAATATTAGGTTATCCTAAACTAATAAAATTAGAAAGTTTATATAAGCACCTGAGATTAGAAGAGAAAGAAAACCATCCTGGGAGAGTACTTGCTCCTAAGCGGGAGAGATGACATCTCTGGCTGTGAGGAAATTCACCCTTTACCAGAACTAGCTGAATTTAATAAATTCAAATTTTGGAAAAGCAACAGGAGGCTTAGGAGGTGAGAGTTTAGAATGGAATCAGTGTGAACAGTTTAAACAAGAACAACAAACAAAACATTCACATGGTGAGGAAACTGGAGAATTCAGGTGCAAACAGTCAAGACCTTGATCACAGGGCTTTTAACATCTCAAAGAGCAAAGGAAATCATTGGGAATGTAATGAAAAGTCACTGGGAGAGAGAAAGGAGTATACAAACAGGAGAGGACTTACATAGTCTTGTCCAGAAGAAAGCTAAATAGAAGTGTGTTGTCACTTACAATTACTAAATTTAGGGGTTGTTTCCAAATATATACCAGAATGTGGTATATAGATGTCAATCAGTAATGATACTGATTTCATCATTCAGATTTGAGACTTGGGAAAGCATTTAGATAAATCATGACATTTTTCTTTTCTTTTTTTTTTTTTTTAAGGATTTTATTTTTTTAAAGCAGTTTTAGGTCCACAGCAAAATTGAGAGGAAGGTACAGAATTTCCCATATACCCCTTGCCCCATACATAGATAGCTTCCCTATTATCAACATCCTCCACCAAAGTGGTACATTTGTTATAACTGATGAGCCTAAACTGACACATCATATAGTTGACATTAGAGTTCACTCTTGATGTTGTACATTCTATGGTTTGGACAGATGTATGACATGTATCCACCACTGTAATATCACAGAGCATTCTCACTACTCTAAAAACCCTCTGTGCTCTGCCTATTTATCTCTCCTTTTCGCATTCCACTCTTCACAACCACTGATCTTTTTACTGTCTCCGTAATTTTGTATCATGGCATTTTTTCATTGTGTATTGATTATAAAAGTATTTTGGGGCACCTCGCTGGCTCAGTCAGTGGAGTGTGTGATTCTTGATCTCAGGGTTGTAAGTTCAAGCCCCATGTTGGGTGTAGAGATTACTTAAAAATAAAATCTTTTTTAAAAAGTATTTTGTAAGTCTATCACAAAATAAGATCTTTATGAATGTGGAAATATTTAGAATATACCACTTATTGACTCTAAGTCATAATTAGTAACCACAGTATATACACATACATACATAATATACACAGTCATATGGGGCACCTGGCGACTCTTGATCTAGGGTTGTGAGTTTGAGCCCAACATTGGGTGTAGAGATTACTTAAAATAAAGTCTTTAAAAAATATATACACAGCCATGTACTTTGTGTTATACTAAGATCAAATGTTGTTTAGTTTAGAGATCAACAGGCTAAAATATCCTGAGTTCCCTTCAGAACTAGACATTTCCTTTAAAATGCACAAATAATTTATTAAATTTTAAAGAACAATGTTCACCATTTGTTTGCTTGACATTGATGATAAAACATGCAAATTGTGAAGAGATATGATTTTAATTTTTTGTATGACTGGAATTTGTAAATTCAGACTTCCATGTTAAAAGTGGTCCTAATTTCTTGTTAGACCACCATTAAGCATTGACCTATTTGAACCAGTCCTTTGACTGTGGTTGATATTAACCAAATATTGAGTATGAATCCTAACAAGGACACCATGAACACACACACTTTGTTTCCATATGGTCTGAGTTATAGCCACTTGTCCATCCATACACATCGCAACTTTATGCATTCTGAGTACATTCCTAGGTAAATATTTTAACCAGAAAACATTGAGATGATGAAGTATACATCTCTGATTCCAAACATAAGTACAATTTTAATGGGGGAAAAATGGTATCCTTGAGTAATTAGCTGTTTCTTTGTCCTGATTTCCAGTGAGTGCCAAAACTCAGAAAAATGAGCAGTTCTGAATTTAACCCTTATGGTGGGTAAAACCATTGTAACATTTCACTGCCCTCTACAGGATGCAAATATAAGTTGTTTGGGTGGAACTTTCCTTTCTGTACATAATTTGAAAATGAAACTCTCAAGCAAGGATCCAGAATTTAAAAAGAAGAGTGGCACAGCAAAGGAGGGTGTGGGAGATGCAAATTGAGTTTTCTGTAAAATTAATGAATTTGTGAAGACATACAGTACCCAGCAAGATTTCCCCAAACTGAAAATAAACAGCAATAAAAATGCCACAGTATGATAAGGTGGCAATAACACATGAGAGGTTTTATGAATTGTTTAAATGAGAGAGAGAGAGAGAGAGAGAAGAACAGGAGAAAGGGGAGGGAAAATGTTATTGAAAATGAGTGGATGTTATTGTTTGATCTCGTTTTTTCTCCCTTTTTGTTTGTTTAATTTCACTTGATTGCTAAAATGAAAAGTGTCTGCAAAATGATGGACTAATTAGAAGAACATGCAACCATTATTTTTCTTAGGAAGAAAAGAGAAGAGTTTTATCCTTATAAGATCCCATCCAAAGCCTTCACTCTGCACCATAGTGGGTTTTGAAGTCATTTACATAATAGCTAACAAAAATGTACTCAGCAAAACACCGGGCTTTCTAAACACAGGAGATAATTATGTTGGAAGAATGATATTCCATTGCCATCTTCATTTCCAAGATACATTTATTCTCCCTGTACACAGCATAGAACAACCAAACACATATTAACATATATTGTGTAGGTGTGCGCCATTAGAGTGACAAGGTACAGGCAGTTGGGGCTGATGGGGGCTAAGGCAGAGCAAAAGCCAGGAAGGAAAGAAATACTGCATTCTATTCCTGGCATATATATACCACCTGAATGGTATTTTTCATTATCTCCTGCACTGGGAACATTCTATTATTCCACTGGGAAGTCATAGCAGAAGAGATATAATTATCAGCAGAGTAATGGGGATGCTCTAGCTAATGGCCAGCTATTCAAATATCTCAATATAATCGTCTTGCCCAATCTCTCCCCATTGCATACTCTTCTGGAGAAACTCATCATTTTTTCCACTTACTCCAGCATAATGAATTCATTTTGCATTTTCTTTGTGAGAAATTAAGAGGAATCACAATATAATGTGTTGACATTTGAAATTCTGCACAGAAAAGTTTAGGCTGGCAATTTAGTTTAATCGCAAGCTAGCAGGGAGAGGCTGCTTATTAAATTAGTTCCCTGTGTACAGAATGTGTATTTTCTTTATAAACCTTTGCCTTTGTACCTGAGTTTAATTTTTTTTCCCTTCTTTGTAAGTCCCAGTTTTCTCAAAAGAAAAAATAATGTCCCAAACTAAAGACTGTGTTCTTTGAGCTTTCTTCATTCTTTTTATGGTCAAAATTGTTGACATCAGAGATGAGCCTTGAGTAAGAGGCCCTTGGGAAAAGTGAAAAATAAATAAGAAGTTGCTTTAAGAAAAGCCCCCAAAGTGTATTTTCTTTTCTGCAATATTAAACCACTCATTTTGGTCACTCTTGGGAAAGATTCTTTCTCCCTATTAGAGTGAAGCTCTTCTGTTTATTTGCTCAAACCTAAGCTTGAGTAACCATTTCCATATTTTCTGCCCCTTATTTTTCTTTTTAGAGTTTCAAGTCATTTTCTCTAATAAGACTTGCAAACTGCTAATAAAACAGCCTTTTCAGTTTCTCCAGGGAATGCCAGATATCTGGGCAGGTGGTAACATGAACAAGTTATAAAAAACTGCTATTGGAATCACTGAATTGGAAGAGAAGTTGGCTTTCCTCTCATCCCAACCTAGAAGCTTCCTAAGTCCCAGCATTTGTGGGGTGAGAGGCAAGGCTAGGTGTGAAACGTGTGTCATTAGTTGATGGGGCACGAAAAGATTAAAAAAACGGTGTCTCATTTTGATTACCTTCCTATCATGTCTCACAGCCTTTCATTTGCTTCCTGTAAAGTATTTTTTCATATCCAACTAAATATTGTGTTAACATAGCACCCTACAATTTTTTGAAGAACACACTCATTTGGGAAAACAGAGTCAGAGGGAGTATCCATTTCTCTGTTTCTGGTCCTTTCTGAACAGCACTCAGATTAGAACTCCCTGAGCTCATCAGAGGCTGCTGGGAAGGGGTATGAGGGAAAGACAACACGGCCTGCCTTTCAGAAAGGCAACCCTTGAGACTAACATGAAACTGGAAGAATTACTCTGCAGTCTGTAAGAGTCAGTCTCATCACACTCTCTGGATCTGTCACCATCCAATCCATACCTACTCTTCATCTTGTAGGTGGTATATGGTTTCCCTCTACCTCTTGAACTACCTTTGACAGCTAAGACTATGCCTGGCCACGCCAAGTTCTTCTTCAATATTAGTCCAAAATTTTACATTCTTATTTCAATTACAATTCTCTTCCAATCTTTTTACATTAATGTTCTGTTGATTGTCATTCTTCTTTTTTTCCCTCACTCTGCATATTATTATCATTAATAAAATCCACTGCTATTTAACTGTCAAACAGTTCTACTGCCATAACTATTATAATATGAGATTTGTCATTTTGTTTGGAAGATGGTCACTTGGGTCTAAAATGTGGAGTTTTCCTTAAGAAAGATGGTTCTGGGGCACCTGGGTGGCTCCACAGGTTAAGCATCTGCCTTTGGCCCAGGTCGTGATCCCAGGCCCCATATTGGGCTCCCTACTCTGCAGGGAGCCTGCTTCTCCCTCTCCCTCTGCCGCTCCCCCCTGCTTGTGTTCTCTCACTCAAATAAATAAATAAAATCTTAATAAAAAGAAAGATGTTTCTATCTTTCATAATAAAGACATTACATAAAAGGATAGTGTCTCAATTTACTTTTGGAGATATTCCATAAGCTATAGGGAACTGAAAAAGAAGTAAAAGGAAGGAAGTCCAGCACAACTCTCAAGGTATGACAGTGAAATTGCCTGCATGTGTGTTACTTAAAACTGATTATGATGCACTGAGGTTTTCAAATTCCAATCCATAACCTATTTGTCATTACTAACAGAAGCCAAAGGAAGCAGGGGGTATATGAGTGACTGCAAATATTTGAGAGCACACTCACCAAAAAAGCAGCTCTGGCTTATAGTATGAAAGGCAGTATGTTATTACAGCAAGAACACTTGATCACAGCCAGCAGCCTGAGTTCTAGTCTTAAATCTAGTCCTTGCTAACTAGCTATGTGACCTTGGGGCTATGAATCATAAAGCCTCCAATTCATCCATAAAATGAGGAAGTTAGATTTGATTTTGTGCAATACCACTTCCGATTTGAAGCAACTCTAATTACATTATTTGGATTTAAAGTATCTTTCTGAAAACCAGGTTATTAATGGATAGTAGACATAAATTATAATCCATAGTAGTTTCATTTTAAAGGATTCATTTTTAAGAAGTTTAAGATAGCAGGTGAAGAGGAAGTGATGTAATTAATTACAGAGAGGTTCAGTGAAGGAATATGGCAAAATGGATCAAGCAATCCATCATTAGGGATTTACTGAATGTCTCCTGCCTTAAATATTATGAAAGATAAAAAAAATATTTTAAAACATCTGAAATGATCTCTTTCTTTAATTGCTTCCTCTTTAGGAGGACGGTGAAGTACAACCCTTTATAAAAATATGAAGCAAAGAAGTGACAAACAGTATAGTTTCTATGAAGAGGTACGGTAGAATTTTAGATAATGACACAAATGAAGGAGTCTTATGGGAACAATTAGGGTCTGATAAAGTTTTAGAATTATTGGCGGTACTAAAATGAATATAGAACTGGGAAATGCTCAGTTCAGGCAGGGAAGAAAGACTCTGCTAAACTTCACAGAGAGATTTTAAGGAGGTTCTCCAATGCTCTTGTTCAGTAACAATGGGTATGTAGAGAAACAACCCTAGACATAACTAAGAACCTTAAATGGCTCCAACATATTTTGGAAGAATTGATGACAATGAATATTAAGATGCCCTAACTTCATGGTTCATCAAAACAGAGGACCTGTCAAGACACCAAACCATCCTATGGACTTTACTATGGAGCTGCTCTTTGGCATGACATATAATTCCTTTTATTAGCAGAGACATAGGTACCTTACCAGGGGAATTATAGAGGGATATAGAGATTGCTCTTAATGTGCTGTTCCTTATATTTTCTTGGGTTACAGTGACATTATGATAATTTCATCATGTACACAATTTTACAAACTTTTTATTCTATAAACATGTGTTGATGTTATCTTAAATAGCTGCAGCTAGAAAAAATACAAACTTTTCTAGAAAAGACTAAAGAAAAAATTTAAGTGAAGAAAGAAATAGGTGCATAAGCCATGTTTGATTGTATAGAAGAAAACGGGAGGGATTTTGTGAAGAATTTTCTGTGGCCCATTAGGATTCTCAGTAAATAATTCACAGCAGTTGTCTTCAAACATTTTTGCTCATGTACCACTAAGACTTTTGAAAAACTAATTTACTCTCTCACGTATTTTTAAGTTGACATTAAAATTTTCATTATAAGCTCATGCTTATGATACAGAGCTACAAAATAAATACATTATAAATGTTGACATTTAAATATAAAATTATTAAATCATTCTATTAAATGTATTTAATGGAATCTGAATACTATGATTTGAAAGCTGCCATCATTACGAAAACAGTAGATGACATGAATTTCTTTTGCAATATTAAATTTTTCAGTTTCTTTTATCTCCATGAATTTGTTTCTGTTCTATATCCCCCAAAGAATTTTATCCTTTAATATATTTTTATGTTTAAAAGTATTTTATTGATTATCCTATCTTTCTCTGCAACACAATTATGCATGTAAAATGTAATTTAATATTTTATTCCTGACTATAAAGTTCTAAGAATCAAAAATTTCCTCTCAATCAAGTTATAATAATTATCACTAATAAACTATTGATCAAAAGAATATAAATAAATCACAAACTTTAATAGTACTTAACATAAAATACAAAAGTTCGTTAGAATAGCATCTCTTAATGAGATAGATAGATCTAGGTATTTTTTTCCCCGTTAGTTCATGAATTCATGTATGAATACTACTCATTGTTACCATGAGACAATGCTTGTCATCAATTTTTATTATCTTCTTAATAAGACGTGAGTATTATTTAACTTAATGAGTGATGCAGGACTTACATGTATAAAACAGTCAATGTCAAAACAATCAGCCCAACTAGAACCATCCTTTTGTTAGAAAAAGTTTAACTCGAAGTGTTCATACATATCTCAACCTCACAACATCATACTGGATTTTCATTTAGATAGTAAATTAATGGATGATAGTTAGATAGATAGATAGATAGATAGATAGATAGATAAAAGATAAAGTCACAAAGTTTTGACATGAGTTTTGGTCTGGATGAAATAAGGCCCCACTGCATTCAGTTCTTCACTTAAGTTCACTTTGCTTTGTTCTCAGAGTACCTGCCTTTAGCAGCAATGTGCTCGTTTAGATACACTGGGGATGGAAGAGTCAAGGTCATTAAATGAAAATTGCATCACACACCCCTATCCTAGAATGTATCAGAATATAGGACATTTCAACTCAAGCCAAATATCATGCTTTCCAATCGCATACTCTGTCCTTAACAGAAATATGTACAAGACAGGGATAAAAAGAAAAGTCTATTCTTGTCCTTTAGGGATGACAGTATTTTGAATATCTCAAGAAGTTTTTAAATTCTGTGTGATGATCCGTTAAGATGTATAGTTTTCCAGTGGGAGAACAGTGAGCAAACAGGTGAATTGCCTTCAGATGTTTTCTTGGGAAGATCAATTTTAGAATAAAGAAGGCATATATAAAGTTGAGGATCTGGAAATGTATTTCTTGAAATTACTGGTGCCCAATTATCCCTAAGAAAGACTGTGTATTCCCACAAAGGCATTCTCCGGTATGAAACTTACTCCAGAAAGAAGACTCCACCTCTACCCCACTAAGAATAGATTCTATTTCCATGATGACAGTCTTTATTTCCTCATCTCAGCATAGACCCATCTCTGATTATCAACCTTAACAATGTGTCATGTGCTCTAAATCTATTGTATAATTTAACCCTTCCAATTCTTCTAGGTCTTTGAATTGGGATTATTATTCACAATGTATAGCTATGTAGCTCAAGGGGGGTAAGTAAATTGTTCATGATTTCGTTAAAAAGAAAAGGCAACCAAATCTGCCTGACCCCAACAATACGTACCCCCGAGCCCTTCACCACTTTAAACAATGAAGAGGTTGTGCTTTATAATTTTTGAGCAATCTACAGCTCTAACATTCTAGTCCCTAGGAGAGCAGCTGGGATAGAGCTCCATAGGGCTCTTAATGACACTGGCATTTTAGCTTGAAAATAAAGCCAATACTTGACTCTATTTGAAAATGTTAGCTCATCTTTCTGAAACTCCTTACTCAATATGGCCATCAAATTTTGAGTAGCATTAACATTTCTTACTTTAAGTACTTAAAAAATAGTAACATGGTCCCCAGATTTTTTCCACCTGGCTCTCTCCAGTTATGCTAGTCAATACAATTTTTTTCAGGTGGAATTTTTAAGACTTACCACTATATAATTCCTATAGCTATTGATTTCTTTGAATAGTGAAGAATTTGCTGCTGGAAAACCCTCACCATTGTGTGTGGATATGTGTGAGTATAAGTGTGTTGACGGAATTTGGTAAGTAAGGTGGGGAAGAAAACATTTGTTTAATTTTTGTCCTCTCACCTAAAAAATATATTTTGCCTTGAGAGATTCTCATAACACAGCAGTCAGTTCTGTGCTCTGCTCTTTTCAGAAAGAATGACACATTAATTTTCACTTCAAAGCTTGGCAGTTTGTAAGCTTGTCTTACAACATTAATTTTGGGAGCCATCTTCCAATGTCTTTCAGGGAGACGTTTTAACAGTCAACTGTGTTTGGTTTGTGAAGATAGAGAAAACGCTTCCAAAAAATAGAAAATAAAAAGAAAGAAAAATGAAGTTTTAACTGGTTAAAAATCAAAATGCTTAATTCTGGTGCATTATGTATCAATAAAAAGTAAAAGAACAACTTGAAAAAAAGAAAAAAATGACATAGAGTTTAAAACTTTTTGTTATGTTTTAGGCAAATACTATCAGGATTTGGCTCATAGAAAGTGGTATTGTTACACACACACACACACACACACACACACGATGTCTATTGTTTTGTTCCAGAACTGAAAGCAACCTGAACTTTTAGAGACTATTTTAAAATATTTATTCTATTTAAAGTCTTGGCAGAGCTATAAACTTCATTACTATATGTCATTTTCTAAATATACATGTAAACACATTTAAAGAAAGAATAAGAAACACATTCTTATCATACAGATGTTCCCTTGCTGCTGTTTCTGTGATCCTCCACAATTTCTCCCTCATGCTCTCCTAAGATGCTATTCCCTAGCTGAAACCAGTATGGGGCTTTCACGTGGGCCGAGAAGAAAATCACTTTGGGGTCCGAATCCCACCCACCTCCAACTTATGTTCCTGTTCTCACACACCTTTTCAGAATCTTTGAGTCCAAAAGGCCCTCTCCTTCTTGCTCGGTAACTTCGGTGCCTTCTATGTGTCATGACTTGACACTTGGTTTTTATGGATTATGTCATGTAAAACCCAAACAAGCCTATGAGGGAGATAATATAAGAAATTGGCTAAAGATATAAAGTAAATTATACATGGTCACACCATTTAAATTTTGGAAACAGAATTTAACTTTACAAGTTGCAGACTATAAGGGTTGTACTCCATCGATCCTGTGGTACTACCTCTCAAATTGATAATCCAGGAACATGGAATTAAGGATTCAAATATGTTAATTCTATTTTCAGCTCCATTGCTGCCTTTGGTCTTGGTAAAATTAATACTGTGAGCCTCTGGATCCTTAATTTAAGAATATACCCAATGAGGTATATATACCCAATGAGGCATTTGGCTGACTCAGTTGGTACAGCATGTGATTCTTGATCTCAGGGCTGTGAGTTCAAGCCCCACGTTGGGTGTAGAGCTTACTTAAGAATAAATAAATAATTTAATTAATTAAAAAGAGCTAAATTAAAAAAAAATTCTTTGGGGCGCCTGGCTGGCTCAGACAGTAGAACATGTGACTCTTGATCTCAGGGTTGTAAGCTCAAGCCCTATATTGGGTGTAGAGACTACTAAAATATAAATTCTTTAATATATATTGAATGATTTTTATGTACTCCTCCATTTCTTGCTATTGCTATTATTACTACAACTTATGGAGTAGTAAGTATTTACTTACATTAGCTAAAATTGAGACAATATGCACATTGATTTGCAAACATGGTATTTACTCCTTGTAGCAAAACTTTGAGAAATTATTGATTTAGAGATGATGAATCTGACATTATGTTGTTTATCTAAGTGGCATTAACTCTGAGAATTAGAACCAGAACTCAAACTGAAGATTGTCTGACCAGAGTATCTAGACTTTTATTCATAGTTTCCCCCTGCCCTATTCTAGGATTCCTTGAAACAGGGGTTCAGTAAATGAAAAAGGGGTAGATATCCTGGAAGGCCCACAGTGGAGTGGAAATTGAATGGTGCTTCAGTGATCAGTTATCTCATGAACAAGGGTGAAGAGCAAGGGGAAACCAATTTGAATAATGGCTTATTCTCAGAAGCAAGCCTAACATGTCTAAGTGCAAATATAAAGTCTGTGCAGAATAGAGAAGAAAAGCATAAACCAGCATCATTCTAAAATGCTTAATATAAAATCTCACCCCTATGTTTGTTTTTTTCCCTCTTGTCTTCCCCTTTTCAGTACAATCATAACAAAGAATGTCTCAGTATCCTTCCCCATACCTAAGATTATATGTACATTAGAAATTATAGCAGAAGTCCCATGCAGTATTTATAGAACCAAGAGGTAACACTGAAATATACAGAGGGGGAAAAAAAAATACAACTAAAGAGAATGCTGAACAGGAAGCAATCCTGAAAATCACGTAGTCCAATCTTGCTCAGAGAATGTTATCTTCATGATCTGCAAGGTTTCATCAGAAAGACAAAACTAAAAATAGAAAGTGTGGGTTAAGTGAGTGGGATATATAGCTTTAAAAAAAAAAGGAAGAAAACTACTCACAGCTTAAAGGTTTAGAAAACTCTCTGCCACAAGATCTGAAAGAATAAATTACATCAAGAGCTGTTTTAGTGTTTTCTTTATTTTGGGGGAGTGCAGTGTGGATTGATTTGGAGTGACCTGTATTTAAAAGCCTTGGCATTCTTGGAATCAGAGCAGTTCTATTGCAAGATCCTCCTTCTCCTCCTCCTCCTTCTTCCCATAGTACAAAGCAGCAACTTTTACACAATCTGACTTCTCAACTCCTGTCTTCTTATTTTCTCAACACAACAGGACAGCCATCCATCCTGCTCTTGCTCCATATGACCTCCCTGCCATCCCCAGATTTCCTGTTTTTCTGGCTTCTTTCTTCTCTACTCAGAGAGCTTAAATACATGGAGGCAGGGCTGGGGATGTGGAGGTCAAGGCTGAGAGAGAAGCTGTTATATCATGCAGCACAGTGTCAATTCCCTATGAATTTTTAGTTCATGCCTATAACATGATCCGGTAAGAACATGGCTACCAGGACTCTGAAGCACACATTGCATTGTTTGTTTAAACGACCCCCCCCCCCCCCCCCCCAAAAAACCCCCCAATAACAGAAAAAAACATTTTGTTCAATTCAAAATGAAACAATGCCCCATTGGATTGTGAAAAGCCAGCTGTTGAATTCTAAGAACAATGAATAGCAGGTAAGTTTGCCAGAAGCAGAAGAAAAAGGAGGGAGGAGGAGATTACATGCATATTTAACTGTCTATTCACTATTTCAGGGGGAGGGCTATACAGAGGAATTCTGACAGAGGGAACTTGTGCCATTAATCTGGTACCATATATTAAGCACTGATTCACTTCATGAAGTCACAGTAGGCAACATTCTAGAATGCTCTCTGAACAGGTTACCATATCATCATCCCACTTGGTTAAAGACTCTGCAACATATTTCAGGAAGACAATAGATTTTTTGTAAATTACACTCTAGTATTCCCATGAAAAAAATAGATTTTATCAGCATCTGCATCTGTTTTTTAAAAAACTTTCTGTTACATTTGAGGAAGCACCAATCTCCCAAAGACTAACTTCCTCTTATGCCCTAGATCTAAGTACCATAGGTATCTTTGCTCCTTGAAAGATACAATCTTTTTAGATGAACTCTTTTTTCTATCCCATGTTTCTCTCTACCAGATCATTCTTAGGAAGTATTCAAGGCCCTGATATCCAGTGCTGTAGCCAGGAACCACATGTGGTTATAGAGCACTTGAAGTGTGGCTAGAATGAACTGAAATGTAAAGACATGTAAAATACACAACAGATTTCAAAGACTTTTTAGCAAATAAAAAAATGTAAAATATTAGTAATTGTTTTCTATTGTTTATATTTTAAAACAATATTTTTACTATATTGAATTAGTAAGATAGTATTAAAATTAATTTCACCAGTTTATTTTACTTTTTTAATGTGCCTACTACAGTGTTTAAAACTGTACATGTGCCTTTCTCTTTTCTTTTTCCTTTAGGTCACTTTTTTTTTTTTTTTTTTTGGTTTTTTGTTTTGTTTTGTTTGCTTTTGGTGGAGAATATCCTCCAGTAGCTTCCTACAAGAACTTTCATTATAAATTTTCTGAGTCATTTTATGTCTAACCATGTGTGTACATGATAGGTTTTGTCCTAGTTTCTATTTCCCTCCCTATATAAAAAAAAAATTCTCCAAAATATAGCTTCTGCTCCCTAGCCTTCAAAACCAGTCTGCATGCTAAGAACTTCCAAAGTTAAATCTTCAGGCTGTAACTCAGCAAAAATTTGAGTCTATTATATCATGCTTCTTATTGAACATATTTACTTGAAAGATATTTCATGGACATCTTAAATATAACTATAATCTTTGATATATATACACACAAACCCACTTATATAAACACACAGACTTGTTTGCCTTGAGTCTTCTCACTCTTAGTGAATGATAGCATGCAATACTTAGTTTCTCAAGTCAGAAACCTAAGAGATTTCCTTGATGTCTTTCTTCAGACAATCTATCTGCAAGTCCTATTTTTTCTGCCTCAAGATGTTTTTCTAACCTGACCATTCATTTCCATTTCTAGTGAAATCACTTTTGTCTCCACAATTGTGTTCTAGGACTATTTCCAAACTGGACTTCAGGTTTTTACTCTTGTTCTCTACCAATCCATTCCCTATAGCCAGAAGAGAAAAGAGATAATTTAAAACATAAACTTATGCTGAAAATCTTTAACCTCATTCAAAATTAAGTACAAACTCATGAACATGAATTATATGATTTCTCATGTTATGATACCATCCAGCCTCTCCAATTTTTTGTCATACCACTTTCCACCTTGCACACTCTGCTTTAGCTCCTCCTGGAAATCAGTCATTCCCTGGTCTCTTCTCAAAATTACCAAATGCTTTCCTGCCTCTGGGTTTTTACCATGCTGTTCTCTATAATCTTCTCTAACTTTTGCATGACTGGCTCCTTTCCAACATTGAGTCTTCACTAGGATGCCTCCCTCTGTTGACTACCCAGTCTAAAATAGCCCCCACTACTGCAACATTATTTGTTTATTTTCTAACATAGAGATGTTTTTCCTTTATAGAATTTCTCAAGAATTATTTTATTGGGGCGCCTGGGTGGCTCAGTTGGTTAAGCGACTGCCTTCGGCTCAGGTCATGATCCCGGAGTCCTGGGATTGAGTCCCACATCTGGCTCCCGGCTCAGCAGGGAGCCTGCTTCTCCCTCTGACCCTATCCCCTCTCATGCTGTTTCTCTCTCTCTCTCTCTCAAATAAATAAATAAATAAATAAAATCTTTAAAAAAAAAAGAATTATTTTATTGTATTTTATTTTCTTGTCCATTATATGACTCTTTATCTGCATAATATTAGCTCTAAAATGGCAAAGACCCTAACTATCTTGTAGACCACTGTCTCCTGGTCCATGTGCAATGTCTGGCATATGAAAGGTACTCAATAAATATAGACTGAATAAATAAATGGATGGTTATTTGCTCCTAGGAGATTATTTCATCATATAAATTCAAGCTTTAGAATTATTGGCTCAATATATCAGGTGTCATCATATTTTAAAGCTTCTCTTGAACAGTAGGAAACATGGAGGAGGATAATAAGTTTGCATTTATCATTAGTATATTCAAAGAAGTAGGGAAAATGGGGCAGAAGCATGAGTATGTAAATAGTCTAGAACATCAAGAGTCATTTTTTTATTACGGAAATACGGTTTTTTCAGTAATGGAACCACAAATCTAACATCATTGGCAATTATCATTTAATCCTCAGGCCATCATATGACAGATGTGGAGGAGAATGATGATATCCCACTGTAACCTGTCCCTCTATCACTATGGACACTTCTCATACTATGATTATCAGTCATCTATTTCTGCATTCCTTCTTGCCCAACCATTTAAAAAAATTAAAAACTCTAAGAAACAATGAAAATAGAATGAGAGAAGATTTTTAATTAGAAAATTGAATGCTTGTTATTCAAGTACTCTTTAGAGATTCAATTTTGAGAAATGAATGACCCAACTTGAAGAATTTGGCTAGATAAGAGAAAAAGAGAAGAAAAATGAGTCTTTGGTGGCATATGAAAGCTGTATGTCATAGCTTCAACTTACATCAAAGACAAGAAAGTGATTAATCAAGAGTAAGTTATAGAAATAAAATGGATGTGTGCTCAACTTATATAAATGTCAGTTTTGCTTGATGGCACTGTCCATTAAGAAACAGAAATTTGGAATTTGAAATACTATATTATAAATTCTGTATAATAGCTCTATTTTTATCTAAAAATTTCAACCAGTCAGTTTTATTCAGAAGTTGAACTTTTCTGTAGCTAATTTAAAGGAATCGCTGATCTCAATGAATTGCTAAAGCATTAGTACCGCTATTGTTAAAATGGGCAAAATGTCTTCAAACTACAGAACTTGCTGTTCAAGCCTAATTCTAAGCTCTTTTAAAAATGTTCTTTCTTCTTTGTAAGTTGAAACTTGAATGGAGGTGGGAGGAGAAAGACATGCCAGGAATTAAGATTCTGATTTTGCAAAATCCTTTAAGAATTGTGATTTGGTTCTTCAGAAAATCAGCACAAACGAGGTAATTTCTTTAAAATAAAAGTTATATGGTTGCAATTTGCATTCCATTAATCTGGTCTTTGAAAGTCTCCTTCCTCCTCTCTTTCCAAACTGTCATATCATGCTATCATGTTAGAAAAATGTTATTTCTTGCGAAGTATTGCAGAACTTTAGAAGTAAAAGGGAAATTAGAGCCACTCTAGTCAAACACCCTCATGTTCCAAATGTGAATGTAGAGGCCAGAGAGTTTACAGGGGCGGCAAGGATCGCACTCACACGATGACAGTGCCAGTTCTAATCAGGGATTATATCTGGAAGTGACCTCTGGGGTCATAAAGGTGTTACTAATGAGTTCAGTGGGAAGGATGTGAGACAACAAGTACTGTTGGAGCCAACAAAAAGCACATGCCCATATCTGAGCTGACCAGCGAGCCAATATATTCCATGCATAAGAAGTCAAGTTCCCAACTTAAAACCTGTGACGGTGACATACCCTATTGACTGTCCATTTTAGTTCCTTTGGTATTTATGCTAAAAAACAATTAGAAGAGGTTCTGCACTGGGATGCCTGGGTGACTCAGTCAGTTCACCTTCTACCTTGGGCTCAAGTCATGATCCTAGGGTCCTGGGATTGAGTCCTGCATCAGGCTCCTTCGTCATTGGGGAGCCTGCTTCTCCCTCTGCCTGCCGCTCCCCCTGCTTGTGCTCTCTCTCTCTCTCTCTGTCAAATACATAAATAAAATCTTAAAAAAAAAAAAAGAAGAGGTTCTGCATAAAACTGTTGTCAAATTGTTTAAATTCTTTTTATGCCAACTCACTTTGGCTCAGTGAAAATATAGACCTATATCTTGGACTGAAAGCAGCAGCCTAATGACGTTCATGAAAAGACATTTTAATTTGGTTTGGGAACTTATATTTTTAGCAAGGTTTTTTTTTCCTTTTTATTACATATGTTATTATTATTTAAAGGTAAACGTAACTGAATTTGAATTAGTTCTATATGTTATGCAACAGAGTATTTTTTAAATAATGTTTTTCAAAATATTCCCGAATCTGAAGTATTTCCCTTTGCTCCTCTAAGATTACTCTATCATTTCAGACTAACCATAATTTGGCTCTAAGAAAACTATTTTTAGTACATCCCACTCATTGGTTTCTCCTTCAGTCTGATCAATCTCTTTATTGCACCACCCTCCCAGAGGTTTATTATCAATCCTGAGCCACACTTTGCACCATTCCTCCAACTGAGAAAATTATGTTGGCTGTCACCTCAAAGCCTGCTTCTTCAGAAGGCTCATCTCATCACCTGTTCCTTGTCAAAGCCACTGCTCTCTGAGTGACCACATCCCCATACTGACCTCCCTAGAAGGGCCTTCACATTAATTGATAGCATGCCTATGATTTTTTGTTTGAAGGATTCTTGAAGACAAGAAACATGCCTTCTATTCCCTGTGTATTTTAGGTATTGCCTAGTCTGTTTTTAGGCACTTAGTCAAAATTTAATACAGAAAACTAATCAATTTTTAAAATAAAAAATCTTAGGGCTCAGGAAGATTCCGAACAGAAACACAGACAATCTCATTCTTTTTAGAGCTTGGAAAGCAGTGAAGACTTGGTAGGCAGGATAACTGACTCAAGCGGATACTACTGAGCGTACCCTTGGGATGAGGATCCAGTCTTCTGTGTACTAGACCAACGCTCATTTCATTATTTACTATCTCACTCACAGTACCCAGAGATCATTAGGAACAGAAGAAAGAGTAACGTGCCGTGAAGAGTTGACACACATTCTTGTCTGGATGCAAGACACCCAGGCTAGGCATCCAGAATGTCAGCTCTTAGCTCGTTCAAAACAATACCACCTGAAATAAAGCAACAGGCGGCGAGAAAAGCTGTCAAGTCCCAATTTGCAGTTTCTAGTAAAGATCACAGCAAAAAATAGACTCCAGATTCAACTTGTCTTTATTTCAACTTCTCAAGGGCTCAGCACTAGCTAACTGCTGGAATTCCACACAAGCCACATTGACCAGCTTTATGCTTGCTTCTCCTCCTTCCTGGTTACCCAATTAGTTCCTTGTTAACCACACACCTGCAGTGTCTTTCCCCTCAGGCTCTGCTCCTCTCTGTGTAGCTTGTAACCCCTTCTGTACACATTGTTTAAAACACTATTAAGGTGCCCCCATGGATGCCTGACAGAATCATTGGTACCCCCTTGGTTGCCAAAGTAATTAGCTTACAGGGACATCTCATCTAATATAACTGCAAAATCAGGAATAGATCAAACTCCCCTGCCTGTGCAAGCTGCCGGGGCACTGGGAATGCAAACGCTATTCGTCCAGGTAATCAGGTAGCACAGCAACACAGACAATGTCAGAACCAAGATATCCAGAGATTTCAGTCAAAGGAACGATTGGAACACTGTTGTCTTATCAAACCTTTCTGAGCTCCAGAAAGAAAATCCCCTGGGAAGCCAAAAGGAGAATGATGAGTCAAGGAAAAATGTCTTGGTGTTATGCTGAAGACTTTTTCACAGCTGCTTGTGCCTGAGTGAACTGCCAAACTTGGAAAGGACACGTGCTTTTAAATGAGGAATGTGACGGAATGTGCAAGACTGTGCTCCAAGAAAGTGAAGGGAACTGGTGTAGGGAAGATAGCCACATCTAGGAGTGCCAGTAGGTTGTCAAACCATATGTCTGCGCACAGGCAGAACCTGACTTACAAATCAGAATTAATTAAGATTAGCCCTCTTTTGTCGGATCTTTCAAAAAATAAAATTGACATTAGGTGACTGTTCAAAGGAAAACCACAAGCCCAAGATGGTATCACTTAGGCCAAATCACCAAACCAGGGTTTAAGACCTAATCTGATTGCAGTTTCAACCTCCCCCAGAAATGCAGTCTTAGCCAGTCAGTCAGGAATTTTCTTGATCAGCTCCAGAGTCTGCCACAGGGACCTTCTCCATCCCCTAATGGAAAATGAGAAACCACCCTGCTATTTCCCCCAAGGGCAAACAACCTTACATGGAACAATCTTTTCCTTTTGCTAATGACTTTCTCATCCCACCCCTCTTCCTATAAAAACCTTCCATTTTGTACCACTCAGAGGATAGGACACAACCCTCATGAATCCTTTAAAAACGGCAATTAGATCTTCAAACTTACTTGGTTGAATTTTGTTTCTTAACATAACCTTCATTAGCGACACATTCCATGATCTGAAAATCTTCACTTCCAAAAAGTACATCTCTTTCCATCTTCATTATTAAAGAAGAAAAACAGATTCAAACTCTAAAGGGCAAAATAATCAGACTTGAAAAAAAAAAATTGCAACCTACTGGAGACCAAAAAATTTTAAGAATAAGCTTGGTTATTTTAAATAAGAAAAACCTGCAAATATAATTTCAGAGTCTTGTAGCAATTATAATCAGGGGGAATAGAAAAGAGAACTGCTAGAAAGCAAATGCAGAAATCTCACCAGATCTCAAAAAGGAGAAAAAAGTGGACGTGAAAATCATAGCTCAAGGGCTTGGCACTGACAACTAATAAAATTGTTGAATTATTAAATAATTGATTTGTTCATATTCCAAAAATGAAAAGTGGTAAGTGCAATGTGTTTTCACCAAAAAACAACTCATGCTAAATTAATCTTTTTTTTTTTCATCCTGTTGTCAGGTTGGAAAATCAGAAGTTTCAATAACAATATTGATGGATTTCAACAAAATTTTTCTCTTTTTACTTTTTAAAGATTTTATTTTTAAGTAATCTCTACACCCAACCGGGGGCTCGAACTCACAACCCTGAAATCAAGAGTCACGTGCTCTGCCGACAGAGCCAGCCAGGTGCCCCAGTTTTTCTCTTTTTAAGAAGATGAGGGGAAATGATATGATTTCAGTTATACGTGGAATTTAAGAGACAAAGAAACGATCATAGGGGGAAAAAAGAGAGAGAAGCAAACAAAGAAACAGACTCTTAATTACAGAGAAACTGCTGGTTACCAGAGGGGAGGTGGGTGGAAGGATGTGGGTTAAATAGGTGATAGGGATGAAGGAGGGCTTGGGAAGAGCACCGGGTGTTGTCCGGAAGTGATGAATCACTAAATTGCACACCTGAAACTACTATTACACTGTATGTTAACTAACTGGAATTTAAAGACTTATTTAATAAAAAAAGAGAGAGAGAGAGAGAGAAGATGGAAGAAAAATGAACACGTACTGAACATCTGAATGAAGCCAATGCTGGTTGAACCTGTCTTCTTCTTTTTTTTTTTTTTTAAAGATTTTATTTATTTATTTGAGAGAGAGAGAATGAGAGGGAGGAGGGTCAGAGGGAGAGGCAGACTCCCTGCCGAGCAGGGAGCCCGATGCGGGACTCGATCCAGGGACTCCAGGATCATGACCTGAGCGGAAGGCAGTCGCTCAACCAACTGAGCCACCCAGGCGCCCTGAACCTGTCTTCTTAAAAGGATGAATGTCAATCCAGAGAGAAATCTTGGGGCTGTGTTGCCTTTTTCCGCACGTAGGTGTCAAGTGCCTGCTGTGTGCTAAAATTTGAGGAAACAGCAGTGAGCAAGATCAAGATCGGCAAAGACAGGCTCTCCCTTGCCTTCACGGAGATTACGTAAGTTTGACTTACTTCATTAAAAAGTGGGTGGAAAAATAGAAGGTTATTATTAAATCCTTAGACTTTACAAAGTCAGATGTAGAACCAAATCATCATATCAGAGACTTCAGATTAAAAAGGTTAGGCTAGAATGAAGCATCACACCTGAGAGCAAAATAGTTAATAGGGATAAATGTAAATTTGAAATCTATTTAAAACTGAACTCAGCAGATGTCTCCTGAGGTCTCGAAGTTTTGGGTGACTCCAAGATTAGAGGAGGTTAGAATGTGATTTAACTTTCAAATTAGCTAATCAAATCCTAAATTGTATAAATAAAGGTAAAGTTCAGTGTCCAAAACAAGGGAAAATGAACTACATTGCTTAGATCAACTTTGAAGTTCTCATTTTGTTTGGAGCACCATAAATTTAAAGAAAAATAATAATAATTTAGGGGAGACAAAGCATGGCAGTAAAATGTCTGGAAATCCTGCTATATGAGAACCTAAAAATTTGGAACATTTAAGAAAATGCAAAAGAGTAGAGCATGTGCACTAAGAGTAATGTAATTGTTTTAATATGTCCTTAGGACAAAACTAGGATTAAGTGATAGAAATTACAAAGACACAAAGGTGCTAATAAGAATATATACACATGTATTTACCAACTACATAAAAGAACAGAGGGCTGATGTTTAATATGGTGGATACTAAAAATGACCACTCTGAATGGCAAGCTGTGAGGAATATTTTAGAAAGGACTTCTCAATTAGAAAGGATTTCAGTGTAAATGATAGCTAAGATCCCTTCTCATTTTCTAAATCTAAATCTATGAGACTATGTAATAGAAATATTTTCTTCTATATATTTGACTTCAGATGAATGTTTCCTCCCAAATTACTATTTTATAACCACAAGAGATGAACAGTTATTAAGTAGGAATGGTTTCTCCAATTTCTCTTGCCTTGATCTATGGATGTTATCATCTTAGAGTTTAAATCCAATAACAAGTAAGCCTGGCATCTCAATCAAGCTACATTTTACCTCATTTATTGTACTTTGCTCAAACAAAGTATTAACTTATTTCTCCTATTATGAATCTTATGCTGCTTTTGTCTTCATTTTTTTCTAACAACAAAATCATTTCATTCTAGCTCCATTTTGGATTTTTGGTCAATTAAGCTTGTAGTTTCTTTTAATCTTTAATTTATATTATTCTCAGAAGCATTCTGAAGATGCCATGGTTTATGATATATTACTGTAGTTCCCGGGATGTCATGACACTAAGTAATTCTCAGCTTTGCCAGTGTCCAAATCCCAGAGATTCTGTGGGATTTCTCCAGACGCTGACTTCCTATCTCTTGCTGCACAATAGCTGAGGCTATATCCTAACTGTGTTGGGTGGAGGGATCTTTCTAGCCTTTCTCTACCCCTGCCTTTTAAAATTACTTGTTATCTTCAATCCCTGTGTTTCTCCAGTCTTGTGAAGTACAAATATGTTTGATTTTTCCTAAATTAATCCCTCAGCAGAATTGCAGGCGCTTGTTCCTCCCCCAACACCCTGTTCTACTTAGTCAATTACCACTTGTCCATCTGTTTCTCATTTTCTAGCATTTTGTTGACATCATTTGTCTGGAGTCATTTCTTATCTTGTTCTTGTTGTCCTCATGGATTTATACCTTTATTTTATTGTGGTGTGATTTTAGAAAGAGACAGATATAAGCATTTGATCTGACAGGTTAAATTAGAAGTCTCATCTTTTTTTTTTTTCATTTGAATGCTTTTGAATTTTTGTTGCTGTTATTAGTTCAGCCACATATTGCCTCTTATTATTAAAAAAAATTAGTGTTAAAACCAAGGAAATGATGAGCAAATGAATTCAAATTGTAATAATATATGTCTCTGTTCAGGGGAAATTATATATGGTAATAGTTCTTTTTTTAAATCCATTTTAAAATATTTTCTAGATATTACAGCTGTACTATTTTCATAATAAGGAAAAAAATAACCAAAATAATTTTTATTCCATATTTTTCCTTATTGTGCATTTTTAATAATTTGAAGAAAATACTTAACCCAACAAAAATGCCTTAGAGTTTATATTAAAAAAAATTAGAGTGCACATTTAAAATAAAAGTATTGAGAAGGATGGGTTATAAAATAAAACAACATGAGGATTATGGAATGAAAATTTATTGGGAATAAGCTGCTTGAACAATATGTATTAGAGTGATTTAAATTTACGACTTGGGCATTGTGGTCACCTTATTTCTTTTAAGGATACTCGTAGTGAGCTTTAGATGTAGGACATTGCCTGCAAGATCATGGAGATGCGAAGTTAAAGCCTGGCAAGCTGTGCTCAAATGATTTGGATTTTGAAGAATTAATATTCACATTTTAACTTCGAGATTTTGGTGGGAGGGTCTCCCTAGAGGAGCTGTGAGCACTGTGCTCCACAAGTGTTTAGATGTTCTCCATAATAATCCCTGGATTTGTCCTTGGTGGGGGCTGAAGGCAGGGGGACCCCAAGGGAGGATTATTGTTGGCATTGTTATTTAAAAACGGAGTAAACAAATAACAAGGAATCCACTGTAGAGAATGTACTGCCTTGAGCTTTGAGATAGGGGGATTCAAGTAGATTTTCAAAATTATACTGCTGGTTTTACTAACAGAACAAATGTGGATTTAAAAAAAAAATGATACAAACTGCTGAATGTTGTTCTCTAAAGCAGTTCCCCCTCTCCCAGCACACCCACACAAAGTGAGTAGCTCAATTCATAGAATAAATTATTGTGACATTTTTACCACTTTTGCCAGTACAAGTGCATTTCACCTTATTTGATCTCATCTATTTTATTCCATTTTGTCTCATGACAGGTAGCTCAGATTTTCCTTAATTTAGGTCATTAACCCCTTAGATATACATTTTTAGTATGCCCTAGCAATATTTAATATATTTAAATTGGAAACTGAATTTCTGCAACTAAATTCATCTGCTATGAATGTACAGTTATGTCTAAAATAGCCGTAAGCTTTCCCTTCCAACTTTCTCAGAGATGACTGATACTTCATTAAGCAGTTTTTAAAAGACATTTGTTGATATTTTGCTGTTGTTTATAATATAAATTTATACTTATGGTAGAATATTTGGAAAATGCAGTTAAGTACATGAAAATAAACATTATAATCTTACTATTTTCAAAAATCAAGTGTTGCTACATTGGTATAATCTTATTGGCTTTCATTTTCATAAGCAGATAACTTATTACTGCTGTTGCTTTATAAATTTATAAATTTAGGCTCATAATCTATGAGCTTTTCTATCTTACTTTTTAAAATTATATATACTGCTTTTTTTTTTTTTAGAAAACTGCCTTCCATTATATTGGGAAAGAACATTTTCCTTATCTCATGTGTGGAGGACAGCACAGTTTTTAATGTAAGTACATAATTATTTATTATATAGATGGTTCATATTTCATTTTTTAAACTATCTTCCCATTTCTGAGCATTTGGATTGTTTCTGGTTATCTGTGTGTGTGACTATATATATTGTAGGGGAGGAAAAATAATTTCCCCGCTACCCTTCTAGATTCTTGGCTGAGACCCCCCCATAATAAAAAAATTGATTAACAGGAGGAAAAAAAACAGAAATTTTAATAACATGTTTACTTCCTACATATATAGATGACCAGGAAAAACAGTAATTCCTTGAAATGGCCCAAGATATTACCTTAAATATCTTCAGCTAAAGACAAAAGAAGACACTGGGGGGGGTGGGGAAGCCAGTTATGGGAGGTTATTAGGCAAAACAAAGTAAACAAGGGTAAGGTTATTATGCAGATTTAAGTCCATGTCCTCTCCATTGATAACTTTCTAGAAATTTAGTCATCCACCTCTTCCTGGTACAGAGAGGAAAACACCCTTACAAATGGAGATTTCCTTTATAAATGTAAATGTGTCTTACAAAAGGGTAATTTCTACATAGTTTTCAGAGCTTTTCCTATTTCTGCTGTCTCTTTATATTATATAAGCTTCTTTATATATGTGTATATACATATAGAGACAGAGACAGAGACATAGAGACAGAACCAGAGAAAGGCACAGAGAGATAAAGACCTCAAATAAGATATTTTGTGGGCGCCTGGGTGGCTCAGTTGGTTAAGCGACTGCCTTCGGCTCAGGTCAGGATCCTGGAGTCCCGGGATCGAGTCCCGCATCGGGCTCCCTGCTCGGCAGGGAGTCTGCTTCTCCCTCTCCCACTCCCCGTTTGTGTTCCCTCTCTCGTTGTGTCTTTCTCTGTCAAATAAATAAATAAAATCTTTAAAAAAATAAAAAAATAAAAAAATAAGATATTTTGTGAAATAAACAAAGACCAACCAGGTAAGTAAAGCAAAAGCTATTCATTTAGAGCTTGTGATAGCAAAGGAATCAGCCACCATCACTTGTGTTTGGCAGAGACTCAAAGGCAAGCAGAGAAGTGGAAAAGCATTAGAGTGTGTGTGCGGGTGGGGGAGACATAAGGTATGCCCTGACTGGAGGCACTTGACATGAGGAAACTATAGGTGAAGTAACTAGAAGAGGGGCATCTTATGTCATTAGTTAGGAGTACATTTTTGGCCTTCTCTGGTTGGTCCTAAATTGGAAGGGGAGAAGAAAATTAGGAAAGCTGTCAATTATTAATCAAGCCTTGACTGACATTTTGGGCCAACTGCTTTAGAAATTATTGTTAGGCTATCTGGATTGTTACTAGAGATAGCAGTCTGACTTCCTGCAATTCTGATTAATGGTTGGCTTCCTGGTGAGTTGCTGTAGATAAGGGTTGGTTTCCCAGATAGGTTGCTGCAGACTGTGGATCAGAATTTTATTTTTATATCTGATCTGGCCATTGTTTGTTTGTAAATTCAGTCTCTCAATATACACACTCCTTTAAAACACTTCAAATACACATGGAACATTTACTTAAATTTATTACATCCTAGGTGACCATAAAAGTCTCAATAATTTCTAATTGATATTCTACAGACCTCATCAAGTGATCAATATGCTGTAATTAGAAATCAACATAAAAACAGTAAAGAAAAAAAGAAAAAATGAGGAGGAGAAAAAGAGCAGAAGGAAGCTGTTAGGAAAGGAAACTAGCATCCACACTAACAACCACAAAAACCTCACACCTGTGGAAAGTAATTAACACTCTTCTCAATAGGACAAAATCAAAATGGAAATTTCAATTATTTAGACAGAATGGAAGTGCCACATATCCACATCCATGGAATCCAGGTGAAGTAGTACTTGGAGGAACTTTTATGCCTTCTCATGTATATATTAAATAAGGCTTCAGCGAAAATCTGTATATGTGATTTTTTTTTTCAAATTTACTTGGATATTTTCAAAGAAGTATTGAAGAATGTTTATCCAGAGTCACCATTTTTTTTTATTTTGTCACATTTGCTTTATCACTCTCCCTCTCTATGTGCATAAATTTACTTCTACACATTTCAGAGAAAGTTGCAAACATAATGCCACTGAATCCTAAATTCTTTAGGGTATATTTTCTATAAACAAGGAAATAACTGTAGTGTAGTTAATAGATTCAGGAATTTTAATATTGATAGAATATTATCTAATATATAGCCCATATTCAGATTTCACAAATGGTCCCAATAATATGCTAACTTTATTTCTTGGATCCAATTCAGATTATGCATAGAATTTAGCAATCATGACATCACTCACAAGGCCTTTTAACCTGGAAGTTTTGCAAACCGTTTTTTTGTCTTTCATGAAATATTCTGAAAAATACAAACAGACTAATTTGTAGACTGTCCCTCACAGTTAGATTCAGGTTATTCATTCTTGGCAAGAATACAACATAAGTGATGCTGTTTTCTTAGTTCATCACTCCAGAATGTTGGTTTGTCCCATCCTTAGTGATATGAACCTTGATCATTTGCTAAGGGGTGTCTGCCATGTTTATTTCATTTTAAAGTTACTGTTCTTCTTTCTGAATAATGCTTTTGTAAGGAGATACTCTGAGTCTATCTAAATATCCTGTTCATGAAATGTTTGCATTTGCTGAAAATTCTCATCTGAATCGTATGTCTAGGTTGATTACAAAGTGGTGATTTTCTAACTCCATTGTCCCTTCTACATTGATTAGTAGGCATTCCACTATAAGAAAGTCTTCCTTTCACTACATTTATTTATTTACATATTTATTTATGTGTTCCTTAACCCATACACATTTCTGACAATGTACTTTGTGCCTTCCTAGGGTAATCTTCTTGCAAGTAGAGATTCTTGAAGTAAGTGCATGAAATTCATAGTTTGTGTTTATTTGATTTCATAGTTTGTGTTTATTAATGATACTGCAAGTTTATTTCATATTTATATAGGTATGCTCACTTACGTCTTTTTTTTCTTTTGGACTATTGGCATTTTTCTTACTGATTCTTTAAAGGATACATATTTGACATACAATTGTCCTTAAAATATCTTTTCTTCCAATCATAGTTGTGCTGCCAATATTTACAAAAGTCCCTGCAACTCCAGTTTACCAGCTCAGGAAATTTCTTGAACTCTCTTTCCAAAAATTATCAGGAGGATGGCCAGTTGCCAACTTTCCTGTCTGAAATCCAGGCCCCTAGGATCCTATTTATTGTTTGCCACCTGATGTCTTATGCAGACTGATGCATTTGTAGCACCATCACCTGGCTGCTGATTTCTGTTTTACCCCCTGGACCCTATAACTCAAATTAGCTTCAACTCTATGTTCCATAGCCTGAGGATAAGTCTTGTTTTAAGCCCCCTATTCCCTCCAGCTGCAATAGCCTTGGGTTCTGCTTGTGTTGGAGGGAAATTTTGACAAGTAGAAGATACATTTGGAAGAATACAGAATGTGGAGGCTTTGCATTTCAGCCAAACCTGTGAGTGCTTCATCAAGATTAATGGTTTCTCATTGTGTGGCCCTGGGAGCCCCAAAGACCCTCTCAGGTGATCATGAAGAACAAGACTATTTTCATATTAAAACTGTATTTTTCTTTTTCATTCTCATTCTCTCATGAGTGCATGGTGGAATTTTCCAGAGGCTACATGATTTCTGATATTGCGACAGACTGAAGGTAGAAACACATGTGAGAATCCAGCCATCTTTTATTCAATCAGCCACTAAATATTTTTGCAAAAATGTAAAATAATGACACACTTCTCACTAGATTAGTTTTTTAATGTAATAACTTTGTATTAAAATATGCTATTAACACTGGGATATACTTGATATTTTACTTTTTATGTTTAAATAAAGTATTTAATTTTTTGAGTATAATTTTAAGTATAATTTTTAAGTATAAAACCCAAATGAACACAATCAGCCTTGTCATATTTTAAAATAATAAAAAAAACACTTATGCTAAAAAGCCATCAATAGCTAGGTCACACATGTAGACGCCTAATGATTATTAGAACTCTATGTTGCAAGGACTGACTCAAGCCTACATGACCAGCCTCTACATAACCCACTTTCTTTTACTCTGGAGGTGTTCTTTACACTGGTTTTCTTTCAGATCCTCCAAGGAGTCAACTACTTTCCAACCAGATGGCTTTCACAGATGTTCCTTTGTCAGGAACTCACTGCCCCTCCTGTCTGACATGGCTACCTCATCTCATCTCTCCTTTACAATAACTTCCTTAGAGATACTGTTCCCAGATTACTGCACATCCAAAATTTAATCACTTTCACATTGTCCTTTTTAGCAGCTTGGCCTTTTCCATATAGACCTTGTTAATTTAATAAATATACCAGGGAGCAAAAGGACTTGAACAAAATAAATTCTTGAGCATGGTTAATGCCTGCCAACAGATAATCTGCCACACTGCTCACTTTTCTCTCTCATTTCCCATTGTCTTCCCAAACACTGAGGAACACTCATTTTCTTGTCAGTTCTATGACAGATCCAATTTTCACATTTTAAATAAATTTTTCTATAATATTAGTTATTTTTTATGGGAGAGTTTTAACATTCTGTCAGAGTCAATAGCCTTGGTAGTCTTTCCAAGTACATTTAAGAAAAAAAAAGATTATATGCCACACGCTCACACACACACACACACACTATACCTTGCCCTATACGAATACACTGAAATACACCAAGTTATCTGACCAAATATATTATATGATGATTTGTGATTATTTATGTATAAAAATCCAAATATTGTCATTGCCTGAACTGTTTTTATCTTTATCATTGTCATCATTCAGCATTTGCCAGTTGATAATTGAAGTTAATGAAAATTTGGTAGAGGATGAGCCTGGGCTGTTATGGTAAGAAAGAATTACCAGATGTGATACCATTCTTTTTTTTTTTTTTTAAGATTTTACTTATTTATTTGAGAGAGAGAGTGAGCACAAGCCGGGGGAAGGAGAGGGAGAAGCAGACGCCCTGCTGAGCAAGGAGCCCAGCAAGGAGCCGGGCGCAGGGCTCAATCCCAGGACCCCGTGATCATGACCTCAGCTGAAGGCAGACACTTAACCTACTGAGCCACCCAGGCGCCCTGATGTCATACCAATCTTGCTGAATCTTGTAGACTTCTGGGAGGGTTTAAATGGAACTTCAAAAGAAGTGTTGGCTTAGAAAATTGAAGAGAGATTGGAAATCCACTCAAGGAAAACTGTTTAAAGGCATGATTAAAGATGGAGAAATGTCCCTGACTTGTTTGTAGATTACTGAATTACTCAGCGTGCTCAAAATTGATTAGAATTGTTACACTTCAAAACAATACTGGGCAGTCAGAAAAAGCAGATCAGCAGTCACCAGAATGGGTCACACACAGTCCCACTTTGAAGAAGAAAATGTCTGTTTTCTACCTTCTTGTGTGTCCTCCTCAGTTTTCCGTTCAAGAAAGTACATACATCCAGGAATGTCAGTGCTTTCATGCCACTTGAAGTCATGTTGGTCATGAAGAAAAGGGATTTGACAAACACATTCCCATTAAGGCAGATTTACTTTTGGTGTTGACTTTTCCTAGGGAAAATTTTATTTTAAAATGTAGCTTTGATGACAGAAATTAATGAGTGTTATCTTCACCTATAGTGATAGAGAAGAGAGATACCTAAAGGTAAGAGGCCTGCCCTGTTCTCTTAACACACTCTTGTTGGTTCTTCGTAGTCTTCCCTTTTTGCTTTCTACAATAAAAACTCTAACTAATTCTCATGCAAGCACACTACTTGTGAACAGAATGTGATTCATACATCTCTCTCCTTTCAAAACTGCTTTCTCTACTTGGCAGGCATATCTGGGTAACACAGTGGTAGGAGAAAGTCAAAGTTTTTGAGCCCAGCAGAAGCGAGAAAGGATCCTGCCCCACTCCCTTCCTATCTGGAGATTCCTGAGCAATCATACTCACTGATATTGTTTCCTCATCTGGGAATGAGAATCATAAGCACTATTGTGAAAATTAAAGATAACATGAGTATGCATAATGGGCACACCATAAATTAGCTAGTTTGGTAGATATTATACTTGTATAATAGACTGTACAGTTACACGAATATGTCTAGTAGATATAGATCTTTATACATAGCATCTGATTCTTCTTCTGCAGATAACATATTAGATATGTTACACATAGTATACATGCTATTCCGGCTTTCTTTTCTGTGTGTGCAAATCTAAGCTGTCTATCCAGCTTGTACACACTGTCCAATCAGGAGGGAAGGTGGCCATAAACAACTGGGGAGGCCATATTTGTGCATCCCAGCTGCTATCAGCCCAGTATTTATTTAAATTCTATGTCTATCTTAAATAACACTTTTTCCTTGATGTCTTTATTGATACCATTCACTGTTCACAAAGTCTCCCACACTGGATTCCCACAGCGCCTTTTTATGGGTCTATTTTATTTTGATAATTGAACATTTTTTAATTAACCTATTTCCCATATTACAAGTCTCATACACCATCCTCCAAGTAGATTGTAATCATTTGGCGAACAGGGAATATGTCACACTTCTTTCATAACTGGTGATCTCATGGGCAATACTTATATATTAAAGATGCTTCAACATATTTGTTGAATTTTATTACAATGAATCTGTTAGGAATGGGGGGTGACACATGCCTTGCTCTCTAATAATTATCAAGCCCTCTCCCTCTTTTCAGTCCCAGCTATGCCGGATCTGCACCCAGCCGGTGACGCGTCACTGAAACTCCATTTGGCATCAGTGTGGTGATGGTGCCACCATGCCAGAAGAGAAAGAACTTCTGTATTCACATGTTCAGCACAACAGGCTCTCCTATTCTGAAGTGGAATAAGTTCCCGAGTATGATTGCTTTTGAAGAGCAAAGTTTCTGTAAGAAGAAGCCGGGAAGAATTTGCTCCTGCTCTGACTGCATTTTTTAATCATCGGTGTTTGCCCCTCCAGTGCATCCGCCCGTTTCCGAAGCCAGGCTCATGATTTTGATGCACCATCGTGGCTAAATACAGTATATCATTTCAGCAGGCTCTTCACATTGTGTTATTGTTAATGATGCTTTTTATTTACCAGAACCATAGGCAATATGATATTACTCTCATTCAGTGAGCCCGGCAGGAGACTTTTTAAAAGTGTAATGCATTTGCTCTAATGTCTCTGATCAGGTGGATCCGGCCTGGAAAAACTCCAAGTTGGATAATTACATTTTTGCTACCTATAATTTCCACCACCCCTTTGAGAGCTTGTAAATTCTTCTCCTTTCATACTCCACACGTGTGGTGTTTGCTGAACTCAATTTTAAAAAGAAAAGAAAATCAGCCTGGAGTCTTAATCTCCAGGAGGTAAGCGAAGAACAACCAAAATCGGAGCGTTCAGAATGAACACTTCTAAATTTGTGATGTCACTGAAGTTTGATGTTAGTGTCCCTCATCCCTTCAAAATCCATGTCCTGTTTCACCCCTTCCCCGTGGCCCATCTTCTCTCACTTTGGATGAGCAGTATTCTAATGCTATCACGATATTTTCAATAATGAGAGGAAGTGATCTAGTAAAATCATTCTTACTAAAATATACATATAATACTTGATAACGTGTCTAGAGACATTTGAACTTAAAAAAAGACGGCTACTGGAACGGGTAAAACATAACATAGAGGGACGATTTCCAAGGGCAGAATTTTAGCTCCCATATCCTGTGAGAAAAAAGATATTCTCAAGTGGTGAATATGACGTAGGAAAGACATTAGGGTTCGAAGCCGAAGGTCAAGAAGGAATTCTTGAGATGTCTTTGGTGCAAAAAGGTGGTTTTATTAAAGCACGGGGACAGGACCCATGGGCAGAAAGAGCTGCATTGGGATCATGAGGAGTGGCCCATTATATACTTTCAAGTCAGGAGGGGGTTATGGAGAGTGTAAGTCTCTAAGGAATTTTGGAAGCAAGGTTTCCAGGATCTTCAGGGAGCTAGCTATTGTTGGGAAAAGGTCATTTATTACTGTCTAATAAAACCTTTGTAATGAGACCCTTCAGATGTGTATTAGTGGGTCATATGCTTGCTGGATGATTGCCAACATGTATCTTGAGGGGTTTAGAGATAAAGGACGTTTCCAAAGGAATTTTTATATGTTAAAGTAGACTTAGAGGATCCTGGGGGTTGGGCTAAGATTACCTTTTGCCCTTAGCAAAGTATTAACATCAAGGCAGCTGAGTTCCTAGAGGAATGTCACTCTGCCTGTTTCAAGGACTTGTCAGTGGGTTGTAGATAGTAATGAAATTTAATAATTTTTACTTCTGCCTTTATTTCCCACATCAAGTATAGTGCATGCACCTTAAGTTCCCTCCTGTGCCTCCACACAAGAACTGCACTGCTTTTTAGGTAAAAAGAAATACTAGAGTCTACATTTTATTGTCTCTAATAGGTTACATTAGCATACAAGTCTCTTTGCACGTAAGGTGTGACAGGGTCAAAAATAATGTTTTTCGTTTTTTTAATATAAGAGGTCCCAGGATTAATCTTTTTTTTTTAAAGACTAAAATCAGCTGAAGTTAAGTGATGAAGGTGACTGAATGACTAAGCTGAGTAATAATATCTGAGTACAAAAAGGTTATGACCTTCAGATCCATAAAATAGCAAAACTAAATTTCAATCCTGACTGGTAGAATTAGAAGGGTTGCCATGGCAGGGTATCAATCCATGTATCATAATTACATGAAAGGATGATTTTTAAAGGGAAATGCTTCCTCAAGTGTGTCATGCCCATTTCGGTGGTGTTTCACATTGGTTCTGTATGGACATACATGATATGCTCTTACTTCTTTCAGATGTCTCACTTCCCTTTGGGGACCTGGATGCTCACCGCATTCTATAGTCCATGTCAGCCCATCCAAACACCTCTTTCAAAGCTCTACCTCAGAGTCACATGCAGTTTACTATCAGGGCAATTGCTCAACTGACAATGAGAGCTGACATCACTGTAATGGAGAAGCCTGGCATGTATTTATGGAACATTAATTCAGTCCATAATAGTATAGCTGTCAAAGTCGACTAATGTAGATTTTAATTTATATATTTTCCCTTTTCTCTTCCTGATATGCCTTGAATTTGTTGATTCTATGCAGGCTTATGAGGGGGGTGGGGGAAGAGAGGGGTGTGAAAATTTGTGCTATATTGCACCAGATCAACTTTCTTTGCTTTCCTAATGTTACAGACAGACACATGCCATTTTTATCTAGAAATGATTTGAGGCAGGGATGAGCAGAATGATGGATTCTTTGTTACACTGGACTCAGGGCAGGGTCAAGGTGACTCTTAAGTGAGTTGTCCACATACCAATTTACATCTGGAAGTGATGGTGGTAGTGGACAGAAGCAATTCTGTCTCTGAAGGTCTAGAAGGGGAGCAAATTTTTGGAAGAAGGTGATAATTTAAATTTTATAAGTGCTGCATTTTAGATGTTGGCAGGACATAAATGGAAATATTCCAAATGAGCATACTCAATGGGGAGTGATGCTATTTAAGGTAAGAAGAAAGATGGTATTAGGACACGCATCCTTTCTTTTGAGCTCCTTTTAAATTCAATCAATGGACCCATGTTTAACTTTTGGGCTTATATTCAAAGTCACCAATTCTTTTGATTAGCCTTTGCTCACGAGTTTCCCTGGTCCTTGACCCATTTTAGCAGCAAATGTGGCTCATACTCTCAGCCTAGCATCTTGTGCTTGGAGTAAAGTTTTGGGTAGGTATATCCTTTAAACAGTATCATCTCACAACTTCTGGTGTTTTCCCATTGGTTTTACTACCACAAACACAGTCCATTAATGACACATCTGAAATCTTTGTTTTGTAGCGTTTTCATGTTCCATGACTGAGAAATCAGAGTCCATCTGGATTCATCTCTACTGTCTTTTCTAAATCTGTTGTTTAAGTGTCTGTGTTTTTTAAAGCACAATTCACCAGCCTCCCTAACTTTGGCCATTGCTTTCTTTTTCAGAAATCTTTTTTTTTTTTTAAGATTTTATTTATTTGACAGAGAGAGACACAATGGAGGGAACACAAGCAGGGGGAGTGGGAGAGGTAGAAACAGGCCTCCCGCCGAGCAGGGAGCCCGATGCGGGGCCTGATCCCAGAGTCCTGGGATCATGACCTGAGCCGAAGGCAGACGCTTAACGACT
This sequence comes from Neomonachus schauinslandi, assembly GCF_002201575.2. Classification (NCBI taxonomy): domain Eukaryota; kingdom Metazoa; phylum Chordata; class Mammalia; order Carnivora; family Phocidae; genus Neomonachus; species Neomonachus schauinslandi. The sequence continues at coordinate 32,785,788 of NC_058416.1, read as the reverse complement.
GAGCCACCCAGGTGCCCTTCTTTTTCAGAAATCTTATCTATACTTATACAATCAGTCCTGGTAGATTGGCCACTACCAGTAGTTCTACCACTAGTTACTAGTCCTACTAGTCTGCTACCTACTAGCGCAAGGGCTGACAAACTTTTTCTAAAAAAGGCTAGATAATAAATGTTTTGTGCTTTTTGGGCTACATATATAGTTATATTTTTAATTTTGTCAATCCTTCACCTATTCTTCTTTGTTTTTTGTTTTGTTTTGTTTTGTCTAATTTACAACCTTTTGAAAATGTAAAAAAAAAATCTTAGCTTGGGTCATTCAAAAGCCTTACTGATTCCTGTACTAGAGACCAAATGGAGGAACAAGAATGTATTCTTATTCTGTAAAAAGGTCAGGAAGACTGAGGAGAGATGATGAATCATCACTACTAAAAATTAAGGAGGTAAAAGCGGTGATCTTGGGATAAATAATTTTACCAGAACATTGCTTTTTGGAGGCAATCACTCTCTAACTTTCCTGTTTTGTAAGTGTGACTTTTATCTTCTACTTCAAGTAGAGTCAGTATATCCCTGGCCTTCTACAAAGAACTTAAATCATCCCAAGTGCCTGTTATTTTCTTTCAAATCAAGTAGAGAGTGTTTATAGTTCCCCCTTAGAGAATAAATCCATCTTGAATTGACTTGGAGTTGGACTGGACTTCACGAGTAAGTAACGTTTGGGTAAGGCTGTGCACTTGACAAGCTGTGTCATGAGATGACCTTTCAAAATGCTTTTTCACCTCTTGCATTCCATTCTTCTCAAGTGACTATTTTGGATTCTGAAAGATTTTGTTTTGTCTTTGCAAATTCCATCAATGGAAAGTATTAACACCATAACCCATGTGCCTGTCACTTGACTTAGTCATATTAGCCAGCAAATCTTTTAAACAAGATGTGCAGAAGACACAATGTAACAAAGTAAAAGAGAAGAGGGGAACAGAAAGCCAGAAGAGAGAGTGGGAAAAACCAACAAAAAAATGTCTTACTAACAGTTTGCTTGATTTGGCTCCCTTCAAGAATCTCCATTTCTTTTTTCTTTATTTTTTTTGAGGTTTTATTTATTTATTTGGGAGAGAGCATGAGTAGGGGGGAGGGGCAGAGGGAGAAGGAGAAGCAGACAACCCGCTGAGCAGGGAGCCAGATGCAGGGCCTGATCCCAGAGTCCTGGGATCATGACCTGAGCCGAAGGCAGACGCTTAACGACTGAGCCACCCAGGTGCCCTTCTTTTTCAGAAATCTTATCTATACTTATACAATCAGTCCTGGTAGATTGGCCACTACCAGTAGTTCTACCACTAGTTACTAGTCCTACTAGTCTGCTACCTACTAGCGCAAGGGCTGACAAACTTTTTCTAAAAAAGGCTAGATAATAAATGTTTTGTGCTTTTTTGGGCTACATATATCCCAGGGCCCTGAGATCATGATCTGACTTGAATCAAATGCAGATGCTTAACCAACTGAGCCCCAGGCACCCAAGAATCTCCATTTCTTAGTAACAGGATTATTGACTACTAAGTATCATAAATCTATACTGATCCCCAGGGAGGTCAAGCCCAGGAGGCGCCATGATGTTTAAGAGATACGTTTTTGCTTACACAGCTATTGAAATAGCTGGGTCAAAGACAGTCTAATCTATAGTCAGTCTACTATCTGGGAAATTTCTGCTGTCCTCCATGAAATTTAGAAAAAAAGAATCATCTGGTAAGAACAATTTTCCTTCCTAGTTTGTTGAATAAACAAGCCAAAAACATACCTCACACATACCCAGCCAGAGAGGACAATTTTCTTAGCTTGATGAAACTTCTCCAAACAGAAAAAAAACTATGAATTAATATTACAGAACCTCAAAGGAAATGATAAAACAATGGTGGCCATCTATGACTCAAGGGATACTGATTCTTACAGTATGGGTAGGTAATTTTAAAAAGTTCATTTGAGATTTCTGATACTGTACATTCAGTGTCTCTTTCAGGACTTTGTGTTGTTATCTTTAAAAAAATTCAACTAGTGCTTCATGGAGTCTCTTGGTTTTCTGGTATTCCTTTGGTGCCTAGCACAGGGCCTGTCCAGCTTAGGGACTCAACAGAGATATGTTGACCAAGTGATTAAATTTCATCCCCAAGCTACTCTTGAGCCTCATAAATCCCTCCCATCTCAAATTTGTCACTCTGAATACATGAGAAAAGAGAAGGACAATGCACCCCTCTGTGCCCTGCCTTAGTCACTCATTGTCCTTGCATCAAGTTACAAAGATTTATTTCTTTTAATCAGCCTTGATCCAACACTCCCTCTAACCAGTTAACCTTTCAGGTTGTTTTCACCTTACTTCTGAAAATTTGTCTTCAGCTGTCTTCTCTTAAGGTATTCAGGAAGAGCCAAAGCAATACAGTAGGATAGTCTAGTAAATAGACCAAAAAAGTGGTAACTTCATCAGTATGAATATGAGGAATACTATCTCTCTCTCTCACACACACACACACACACACACACACACAGAGTCTTCCTTATGGTCATCCATTATGAAATTCTGACCAATAGATAGATATTCATGCATTTGGAGTGCTCACATCCCAGGCTCTGATCAGGTGATTAGTACCTAAAAAATGTATTGCCAAACAGGTGAATGTTGAGGGCAGAGTTGCTGGAGGAATTTCATAGGGGATAGGAAAAAGGACAGGGAGCAGGGATATGGAATAAAGCAAAGCATTCCTTTTGTTGGTGATCCCTGGTTAAATGTCTATGACAATATGTTTTTAAATATTAATCACTTAAAATGTGTTCTGGTATTTGTTTACCACAAATGGCATTAAATTTTACATGCTAATATGTTTAAATTTTTTAATGGAAAAAAAAAAAAAGCAATGTGAAGGCCCTAGAAACAAACTTTCTGATTCCACAACTATTTTGAGGAAACAGTACAATATGTTTTTTTAAAGGCCCAGTAAAATGGCATTTCTCTGAGTTTGTATGATGTTAGGTCACTTTGTTCCATCATTTAATGCTAATAATTTTAGTTGTCTTTGCTGCAGGTCTAAATTTACCTAATTTTCCAGACATTCAAATTCCTGTCTGTGCTGACAACCTCATCACTCCAAGACATCCCAGGCTAGTTTTTCTTTGTTTTAAGGTCATGTGTTTTCTTGGGAATCCTAAACTCTTAGGGAATATAAGAGTGACAGGCAAACCATGGAGCATTTTCTTTCTTAACAACAGTCAAACTCCAAGAAGATGCTCATCAAATAATTGTTAGGCTTGAAAACATTCAAAAGTCATCGTCTCCTGTGATGTGTAGAATAATTAAATGCAACATCAGCATGACATCGGTGGTAGATAATTTCCAGCCGTAAAATGCCATTGTCTCGCATTAACTTGAGGGTTGTTGGAGGTTTTTGTCTCCATTTCACCAGACAGAGTACAAAACATTGTGACATGCTTAATATTTCTTCCGCCAAGATGTCCACTCCGATTCCTCACCCTTTACAGAGTTGTTGATTTCATTCTGCATTTAGCTGCCAAAAAAGCGATTGCGTGTGCAGCACCAGTAACAAAGTGAAAATGAATTATGCATCAGAAGGAACTGCATTTGAGTCAAAAAACTTAGACTTCAGCATCTTCAAATTACAATATGATTTAAGAAGGAATACATTTAAGGAGATAGCAATGGACTGAGGTGAAGGGGTCAGCATTGGCCCGGTTTAATATAATTTAGCTTTCAATTATTTATTTTTTAAAGAGCTACTAAGCACACTGAATCTCTTTAATGGCAATGTCAAAATATGGAGACTGGAGAAAAGCCATGAATAATAGTGACAGATTGTTATGCATGGTAATGTTATAGGGCCTGCTGCAAACTGAAGCATTCACCAGAGCAGGGAGAGCAAACAAGAAGCCGCCTGCTATGAAAGCGAGGGACATGGCTCCCTTCCCTGGGCAGGGAAGACAGCTGAACTCCATTTCCCATCTAACTGGCTTTGTCAAAAAGGCCACTAAGCTGATCTGTCCACAAGAATTCTGCACTTCTCTTTTCACAACGGAAACATATAATTGCTTGTTTAAATTGTCCACCCTTTTAATTTTATTGACAGTAAAATTGACCCAGTAAAATGGCATCTTCGAGCACCTGGGCAGTTCTTTGACAAGAACTGGGAGAAGTGCCCCAGAAGAAAGGGGGCCACAATTTGCCCCTCCTTCAGGAAATTGGTCATCAAGTGGATAAATTTGAATAGGGAAATGTAGGAACCAAAATACAGGATATACATGTGTTAAAGAATCTGCTATAAGTGGAAAGTGTTTATTAATACAGAGGAGGAAGGTAAGGGTCATGGTGAAGTAGAGTTTGGACGAAGGTTAAGAATGTCCATGTTTATCCATCAACTCGCCATGGGTCCTGCTCCCCTCTGCCCACCATTTACATTTTCTCTCTTGCAACAAACAACACTGACCAAGAAGAAACCCTACCCATGTGCTGTGTTTCTCACCCATGGGACAGTAATTCATTTCTTCTATGGCTACTCACCTGGGTGATGCAAATATCTCTCGGTCAAACAGTCATTCTGCCACACTTAATAGTCTTTTGGATACTAAAAGTATTAGGACTCTCATTCCCTCCTGTTACCATACCATTTTTACCCCTCCTCCCCTGTCTTAGAACCACTTGCCCCACCAGCCCAATCTTTCTTGGCTTAGTGCCAAGCGACAAAGGCAGTGCCATATGGGGAAAAAAACAAAACGAAGTACAAATGAAGAATCAGGAGGGCAGATTTCCAGTCTTGGCTTTTATATGCTTATTTAGACAATGTTGGGACTTTGTTTCTTCAACTTTTAAGTGAACAGATTGGTTATATCACTGGTTTAAGAGCATGTATATATACATACATATAGCTTAAACCTTTAGTGGTAGAGTATTTTTCTTTTCAAAATAATTTTTTTTCACAGACCCCCAAGTGTTGATCAGACAGAAACAGAGGCATGCTGGTTGGGGCAAGATGAGAAGTCCATGACATCCAGTGCCCTTCCCTCCTGGCTGAGCTTCCCAAGCTGTGCAGAGTCCAGTCTTAAAACTGACACAATAGTACAATTTCTAAAATTCTTTCAAGTTCTGAATTTCTTGGGTTTCCTGTCATTCTATAAAACATTTTGTTCTAAAGTGTTACTATCTTAAAATTCATTCTACTACCATCTGTGCCTTTAAAAAAAAACAAAAAACAAAACATGGAGAGAAAAAAAGCTAAAACTAAGGGAATACTTAAGGATACAATTTCTGAGAAAGGGAAGTTGATTGTTCCCAATTGCACATCAAAGTGGTCTAAGTCGTTGCCTAGCCTGTATTAGTTAGCAGCTCTACAGAAACTTCAAGCAGAAGGATGTGTCCATTTACCATTTCACTGACAGATCAAGGAAGAAGGATCTGTCCCACTGGCAGAGACAAGTACCAGGTCACTGATAGTTTTTACTCAGTTTCATTTTGCACAATTGTGTCTGAGGAAGGCAGTGCTTTCGTGACTATACAGTTTGTGCATTTCTGTCCTATGGTGAAGACTGAAGGGCATGTGGTTCTGAGAAAACATAGCTGCTTAAATATGAAAATACGTAACAGCAAGCTGCCAATGGAACAGTGTGTCAAGTGAGGGAGCCAGGGTTTCCTAGAGCCTAAGCTACATGTGATTTTGAAAATTATAAAAACAAAGTCACTAAAAATAATTAAAAGAAAACTTGGAGATAATTCTTGCTTGATACCTAGGGAAAAACCAAGTATTTTTCTGATAAAATATCCGGGGTGGTTAGCTGCTCTACAAGAGCAGGTCCTATCCTTCGATTAGCCACATTCTAGGGAGGTCTTTAATATTTTTCAAACGGGAAAATAGAATTTTTAAAGCAAAATTACATTCAATCTATTCAATTTAAAAAAAACTGAAATAGAGCCTCTTAAAAATAGACAACCAATAGGTCTGATGGAGGGAGGTGCATGGGGAGTGGATTAGATGCATGCTGGGTATTAAGGAGGGCACTTGTGATGAGCACTGGATGTTGTATGTAAGTGATGAATCACTGAATTCTACTCCTGAAACCAACATTGCACTGTATGTTAACTAGAATTTGAATAAAAATTTGAAAAGGAAAAAAAAAACCCTAAAATATATGAGAGTAAGAGAGAATGAGAAAAGAAGAATATTATATTTAGAAAAATAGTGTTAGGAAAAAAATGGGGCTGAAAGCAAAACTAAGTATTTTATCTTCAAGAATGACAGAGATCGGGGCGCCTGGGTGGCTCAGTCGTTAAGCGTCTGCCTTCGGCTCAGGTCATGATCCCAGGGTCCTGGGATCGAGTCCCACATCGGGCTCCCTGCTCGGCGGGAAGCCTGCTTCTCCCTTTCCCACTCCCCCTGCTTGTGTTCCTGCTCTCGCTATGTCTCTCTCTGTCAAATAAATAAATAAAATCTTTAAAAAAAAAAAAAAAAAAAAAAAGAATGACAGAGATCTGCTGATTTCAAGGTTTGCAGTTTAGCCTTCTCCAGTTTGACTGGAGTTTGGGGCTTAACTTGCAATATTTTTGTTTTTTCATCAACATGTCGTCCCTTCTCTCTAATCAATAGTGCAAACATTTCCTTCTTAGGGAAAAAAGAAAGAGAATATGAGCAGAACTATTCTGTCACAAGCCCCAGTGCCACCACTTTGATGCCCCGGGTTCCACTTTCCCACAGATCTGAGGCCTTGGAAAAGACTAGAAGCTTTATTTTCAGCTAACAAGCAAATAATTAGCTAATTGCTAAAGAGTTAACTAGTGATGGTGTAATATCTTGCCCCTCCCTCTTTAAAGAGTAAGTGAAAAAGAAAAGTTAATTATGACTGAGTAAAAGAAAAACAATCATTGAGGTAAGTAAAAAGAAATACAAGAATCCTACCTTATCTGTATTTCACTTTCCACAGTTTCAGCTACTCGAGCTCAGCTGTGTTCCAGAAGCAGACGATCCTCCTGACATAATAGTAGGTCAGTATTAGCCTCCTAACACCATGTCACAATGCCTACGTCATTCACCTCACTTTATCTCATTACATAGCCATTTTGTCATCTCACTCATCACAAGGAAAAGAAGAGTCAGTAATAACATATAATTGATAACATCTTATATGTTTTGAGAGAGAGAAAGTGACGAAGAGAGAGAGAGAGAGACCATACTCCTTAACTTTTATTTAAGTATATCTTATAACTGGTTTCTTTTATTACTGTTGTTGTTAATCTCTTACTGTACCTAATTTCTAAATTAAACTTGGTTATAGATAATTATATATATAGGAAAAAACATAGTATATCTAGGGCCCAGTACTATCTGTGGTTTCAGGAATCCACTGGGGGTCTTGGAAAGTATCTCCCACAGGTAACAGGGAACTGCTGTGTATGTTTGTGGGGATGTGTATGAGGCAGTGAGACAGAGAATGCTTTCATCTTAATCAACTATACTTCCAGGGATCATTTCTATAGTTTGTTACTTCTTAGAATTCAATGTAACCTGTCAAAGGTAGCTTCAATCAGAGTTAGGGGTAATTTGGGATCTTCACTGGGTTGGTGGGGTCTAGATAACATTATCCATGATTCTCATGAATGCCACACTGCTTTTTCTATTAAACAGAGCAACCCACTCTACATAATCATGACAGTCATGTGACTGATCTTGACATGTGGGAGAGATGCCATTATTCACACTGAGTGATCATCATGTAATGCAAAAGCCAGAAGAATATGTGGCAGGGTATCAAGTGACCAATCTGATTTCTCTGGTCTCTCTTTGTAACACATTCCCCACTCCCTGAACTAGGACCAAGGAAGAGGTTAGGAGAGAAAAGAAATCCATCTTGTTCTGCTTTCTTTCATTTTTATATAAACCTTGTTCAGAAAGTTTCGTTGTGCTTTGTAACATGGGTGGAGATGCCCCTTCCCAAGTCACGTTGACATTCAGCCTGACAGGTAGAGAGCACTTAATTAGTCTCAAGAATCTACTTGTTAGAGAAACCTTTGTTGTTTCAAAGAGTCACAATGACAGATAGACAGTTTCTGGGTACTGTTACAAAATTCCTAAACACCACATAATTTAGGAAGGGGTTGTGTCATCACATTCAAAATAGGATGCCTATCCTGAAGCATAAATCTGGCCTCTAAATTTGGCAGACCACTACAAAACCAACCAGAATATTTGTTTGATTCTGTGATATTGGTTGTCTTTTTCTTGTGATGATGTAAATGTAGGATGTTAGATCACTGAAGGACATTAATGTAAAATTCTTTCAATTACAGATTTAAAAGAATGGGTCTTCAAGAAACTATAGAATTTTCTAAACAAAGTCAAATGTCATTTCTTCTAAGAAAACAAGAGGAGAGAAAATAACATGAGTGGAGGAGCTCTTCCTAAGGTCAGAAGAGCTTTGGGGTGAAACATGCAGCCCTTCCGTTGTCAAGGGGTTGTTGTTGTTGTTTTCCTCCTGTCTTATGGAAATTCTCCATGAAAAGATTTATTCATATTGTCACAAACTGCCGGAGTTGCATCTCCACTCCATATTCAAAATCTCACCTCTTCAGATCTTACCAGTTTTTATTCTCCAACAGCTCATTTTCCATAGACACATGGAGCGAATTCGTCTATTTGTATGGTGCATTTCACATGCAAATCTACCTAGCCAACAGCAGAGTGGATACTGATCAGATACAGGAGATGCTAATCATGAGGACTTTTAGAGTTACCAAGGCGGACGATATCCTTGTCAGTGTGCTAGGGATGTCAAAGGTAGAGTCTGTCACTGTGATTGTCCTGGCAGTGGGATGGACCATAGGTGCCAAAGCCCTGGAATCCAAACTCTGGAAATGGATCACCATGAGATGGCAACATTGAACAGTAAAAAGTTTCATTCTTTTTGGTCCTTGGGAAACTGATGGGGGTCAGCAGGGGGGGGTGTGACAATTGTACCTTTCTCTTTTGCTCTAACTTTCTAGGGCTTGTTTCATTAGCATAGTTTTTTAAAGTGCCTTGAATGTAGATGGCTCCTTCCCGCTGAGCTAGTCAAAGTGCTTTACATACATTATCTTTCGTTTGTCCTCCTCTAATCCTCAGTGTTGGATAGGTGTCAAAGGAATCAAAGGAAGGTCCTTTTTTTTTTTTTTTTTTAAATTTGAGGGGGGAAATAAGGGTTACAAGATTGATACAGAAGAACAAATTTCCAAGATGGCATCCACCTTTGGAATTCCCTTATAACACAGGAAAAAAAGAAAAATACCTTCTTTGATTACTACTGTTCACCAGAAGCCCACTATTCTTTCTTTCCTAAACCTGAAAAGGCTACATTTCTCATTTTTCTTACTGTGACTTTAACCTTGTGGATTGTCTTGGCTTATGAGAAGTGAGCAAAAGTGGGTACTATGGATCAGAGACATCCCTGCCCTGAGAGAAAACACACAGGCACACACACACACATGCACAGGATATCTGTGTGAAAGAGAAATACGAAGTCATAAAGATTTGGGGTTATTTGTTGCATTGGTATAAACTTAGCCTATTCTCACTAATACATCTTGTTTGGGTAATACTTAAACACAACAAAATGATAACAATCTGCTACTTCAAATTACATTGGAATCACAGTGTATACAAATGGACAAAAATGCACATTCCCATCAGGCAAATAAGTTAATTCCTATAATGTAGATTTCTACAAATCAATGAAGTAAGTATATGTTGCTACAGGGTATTATTCTCAGTACTTTTCTATATTAAAAGTAATAAATTGGGGCGCCTGGGTGGCTCAGTCGTTAAAAGTAATAAATTGTACTGATTTTTCTTAATGTGAAAATAATGAATGTAAATTAAAAATAATTATGGAATACAAGAAAGCACAAAGAGGAAAATAAAAATAATCTATTTTCCTGCGTCCAGAGATAACCACTGTTATTATTCGGAGACATTTCATAGTAGTTTTTAGCAAAATGAACATTGGTGGTGGTGGTTGTTACACCTCTTTCTGGTTTCTGTAACAAGGACTACAAGCTGAAAAAGTGGAAGAGAAAGCTGTCTGCCTGAATTCTAGCGCTGGCTTGAACACTATCTGGCTGTGAGACTTTGGCGTACCTTTTAATAGGCACTAACTCCCTTTCTTTTTTGGCATTTCTATCTCACAATTCTGTCCCTTTCCATGAGATTCCAATTTCATAACCTTTGTTTCAGCTTTTATTATTTGGCTCTGAGTCAATTCACTAAAAACAATTAGCTGAAAGTTGATTCACCAAAAATGATCAATTTCCCAAATGACCATTTCACCAAATTTGTAGCAGATTAAAAATGAATCTTTAAGAATTTTACTAGTTACATTCAATAATAGATACAGTCATAAAAGTATATCATCAGTAACAAAAATGTTGGCATTTTGTTTGGTTTTTTTCCTTTCACTATGCTGCTTACTCTAGTATCTGCATAGTCTTTTAATTCATTTTTCGTTTGTCAATCTATCCCGTTTAGCATGAGATCTATTGTAATTTTCAAACAGTCTAATACTTTAAAAAATTGTACTTATATTTAATATACTTCAAGTTTGTAGTTGTAATCATATAGAGGGAGATAGTAAATATTTCTGAAAATATCTACTTCCTCTTTTGAATGATTGAAATCTTTTATGTTGGAGTTTAGTGCAAACTAATACCAAATAAGATTAGTCCAACTGTCTTTGCTAGCATCCAAAATTTAGTAACGTCTAATGTGTGAGAATATTCCTGGTTATTTCTTTCGAATACTTTAGAAATTAAAAGTAATCAAATTTAACATTTAATTTAAAGTAAAATGAATTTTAAATTTAATATAAATTCAGTTACAATTTTAAGTTTAAATTTATACTCACATAATTTAAAATTCAATTGTTTGAGTTCTTTTACTTTTAAGGAAAATTTAATTTAGTTTTGCATCAATATTAGTTTTACTTTATTTTAATCCAATATTTAAACGTAATTTAGTATTAATTTTATCATTAGAAATATAACATCCAGGCTAATAGGCTATTTTAGGAATTAGAGAATAAAATCTAAAAGCATTAAAAAATTTCAAAAGCAATTAAACAACTTTCAAAAGCTATTAAAAATTTCAAAATTACTCAAACCTTCTTAAAACAAAAGGAAATAGCTAAGACAATCCAAGTGAAATGTGAAAATCTTAAGAAAATATTTTCTGTATTTCTCAAGGTGACCTGTTAAAAAATAAATTGAGGCATATTACAAATTTTAAGAGTTTATCTGAGCAAAAGTCAACCAGGCAGCGCCAAATTGGAAGTGGTTATGGGTGCTCCACTGACAGGAGCTCAGGCAAAGACATTTAGACTTACAGGAAAGGCAGAAGGAAAGTAAGAAAATTGTTGACTGGCTATAGCTTAAAGCCTAGTTCGCTATTTGTAATTGGTTGTCCTCAGCGTTTTGATTTTGTAACCTTAAGGCATGTATAGACTTAGATTTTGTTTTGCCTACATAGGCTGCGAGGACATTAGAGTGACCTGAGTCTAATGATCTCTATGTTTAATCAATTTAACAATGCTGATCTGTTTTATATTTTTTATTGTGTATAAGTTTATGTCACTACTTTTTTGTTAACATATTAACTTTAATTAGTATTCAGAAAAAATGGATTTAATTATTAATCTAAATGGAAATTCCTATTAAAGCTTTTGGAAACAACAAATAAAACCATTAGCACTTTATACACTGGGTTAATGGATTCTTTGTTGGTTTCTTCCCTAGTCACCAACACCCTTAGAACCAAAATATACCACCAAGTGACCATCCCTCAAACAAAATAGGAAAGAACAATAGCAGCAACAGTGAAACTAGATCAGATTGTTTTCAGTTCTTATCCAATAAAACACAATATGGAACAAAATGTTTTGGATCATTTTGATAATCTGTTAATTAATTGTGCAGAGCTGCTTCCCCATCTAAAGTGGCTTGCCTCATGTATATGTTGTTCTTACCTGGTTTCGAAAGTTTACTCATCACATTTATTCAACAGATTTATCAGCTATAGTTCCTGGTGGTTAGAGACATGAACTCTGTTTACCAGGGGCTTGTGGTCAATTGTGGAGACAAAACAATAAACAAAGAGCAAAATTGCTGTACAATGGGTTTTTTCCTTTAGTTGAAGTTGGTTACAAAGCACTGCAGTTAGTAAAGAAGAAGCAAATACTACTGCCCAACAAACCCCTCGACCTCCCCATGTTCACCGACTCTTTTCAGGGCGTCTTCCTCATCACGTGCAGGCATTTTGGACATCCTGCTCCTCTAGCTTGCTCCTTCCTTGGCATCTTTGTACTTCTCTTTGCCTTTCTCTTGTTTGGAGATGCTCTTCCTGCTCTCCTCCCAATCTGAACTTAAATGTCATCACTGTACAGAAGACTTCCCTAATGACCCCCTCTAAATTAGCCAACATCCTACTCTATTGAGTTAATCTCTATTGTATCACTGCTTCTTCCCTTAACAATATAGAAAATGCTTACCACTACCTATAAGAAACTTGTTTGATTCACTTGTTTACCTATTTATTATCTGTCTTCCCCAGCTGGAATTTAAGGTCCATTAGGAGAGTGATATTTTCTTGTTTTTATCTATTGTTTCCAGAAATATTAGCCCATAATTGACATTTTATATTTGTTGGATAATTAATTTCTCTATGCATCTATTTATTCACCTATATATTCATTCATTCAATACACATTTGGTGAGCACTGATTATATGTCAGGCTTTTTTGTTTTGTTTTTTTAATGCATGGGGGATAGGAGTAAACACAAACGCAAAATCTTGCTCTTATTAATGCTGCGGTCCAGACATGGAGACAAACATAAAACCAAGAGACATGATAAGATAACATTTACGATGGTGATAAGTGCTGTGGAAAAAAATAGGGCACAGAAGGCTGGGTTTCATTTGGAAGGGGGTTGTCATGTTATATATTCTAATAAAGGAAGATCGTGAGTTGACTATGACATTTGAGCAGAACCCTGAAGGAAGTGAAAAAGAATTCCCTATGATTAAAATGAGAAGTACATTGGAAGTTTTAAATAGGAGGGGATAATCTGACTCTTATTTTACAAAAATCATTCTGGCTCTTAAACTGAATATACTCTGTAGGGAGGCAGGATCTCATAGAAGTAAGGAGATCACTACTTCCTAGGTGTCATTGCTTTGGACCATGATATTGGCAGTATAGGAGAGGCAGTCAGATTCTAGAAGTTACAGGATATGGCATTTGTTGATGGCACAAAGGTACAATGTGGAAAAAGAAAGGACTTAAGATGACTTTTAGATTTTTGACCTGATCCCTTAGGCAGATGGAATTGCCAGTTTAGAGAATAAAGTCTATGAGAAAAACAGGTTTGGGGTAAAGGAGGATACTTGGGAATAAGTTTGGGGCATGTTAAGTTAAAATGCCTGTATGACATCCAGGTGGAAAAACAAATAGGCATTTGGATATAGAAATTTGGAATTCAGGGAATTCATCTGTCCTTCTTAATAAATATTTGCTGATCACTTATGCTATATCAGAAACTGTGAAACATGCTGTAATTACTTATTTGTTTTTTAGTTTTAGTTTTTTTTTTTTTAAGATTTTATTTATTTGACAGAGAGAGCGAGAGGGCACAGCATGGGGAGCAGCAGCAGAGGGAGAGGGAAAAGCAGGCTTGCCAAGCAGGGAGCCCAACGTGGGGCTCGATGCAAGGCTCGTTGCGGGGCTCGATCCCAGGACCCCGGGATCATGACCTGAGCTGAAGGCAGACGCTTAACAACTGAGCCACCCAGGCGCCCCTGTGATTACTTATTTGAAAAGGAAACACTCCCTGTGTTTTAGGAATTTATAGTTAAAGAGGAAAAAAGAAACATAAGCAGGTATTTCCAATAATGTGGGATAAAGGTTTTCATAATGCTGCAGGAATGTGTAGAGGTGAGAGGAGAGGTGGTATGAAAGGTCTTATGTGGTACTGGGTTAAGAAATAATTCCTGGAAGTGTTGAACTGCAGAGCCCTAAATATGTGTAAGAGTTAGCTAAGTCAAGAAAGGGATCTAGATTTCACAATAGTTCTCCTATCATTTTATTTCTGAGATTCAGGTAGATAATAATTATTTTTAAATGGGCAACAAATTTTCAGATCCATTTAAGCAAGAATTTTTTTTTTAAGTTTTACAACAGTAAATATATATATATATATATTTTTTTTTTTCTTGAGATCAATATTATTTTCACACTATCTCTCCCATCTCCATGGTACATTCACATAAATTCATTCCAGGGTAATGTGTTCTTTTGAAATAAAGCAAAACAAAGAGGGACGCCTGGGTGGCTCAGTCAGTTAAACATCTGCCTTTGGCTCAGGTCATGATCCCAGGAGCCTGGGATGGAGTTCCAAATAGGGCTCCTTGCTCAATGGGGAGCCTGCTTCTCCCTCTCCTTCTGCTGCTCCCCCTGCTTGTGCTCTCTCTCTCACTGTCTCTCTCTGTCAAACAAAAAAAATCTTAAAAAAAAACCCACAGAGAAGGTGGATTTGGCTTTGGGAGTTGTGTTTACAAAGGAAATTCTGCAAGACAGGATGTATGACATATATCATGGAATAACTTCCATACATTTATGGAAAGTTATCCTAATTCTGCATTTTGACCTTGTATTTTCTATAAATTTTTATTTTATTTTATATGCATTATTATATGTGTAATTATAGTATAATAAGTGAATGTAGTAGTGTGCCAGATCCTCTTCCAGGATCCAAGTCTCATTTTCCTGGCTCCAGAAGCATTTTCTTCTTTGAAGTTGCCCTATGCTGAAGGAGTCTATGCCCCAAGGTTAGCACTGCTCCACACGGTCAGCACATAGCCAATGACTATTCAGTGTCAGAGTATAAAGGCCTGTCTGTGCACCTTGAGTCAAGACACCTCTGAAGAATCATCTCAGTTCCAGCTCTACTGAAACTGCATCAGAGTTTGACTTCTCCTTCAGCTCAACTCTGCTTCCTGCACTCCCTTAGAATTTTTGTTCCTAAAGATGCTATGCAATAAACCTTCTGTAAACAAACTTCTGGCTTGGTGTCTATTTCCTGACAACTACCTGTGATAAAACAGCATTATTTACATAATCAGCAGTACAGGCTGTTGTAGCAAATAGCATTTAAAATCCCCAATTAGAGTTAAGAATGTCCCCTTTGCTAAAAGTGCTATTATAATTTTGGACTAATCCAATAAAAATATCCTTCATTTCCAAATCCTGCCAAGCTCACATGTACCCTAAACTGTGAGAGGGCGGACTCTGTCTGGATTTTGATTCCCAATTCCTCATTACTAGGTGAATGAGTAGGTGAATGCATAATGACTGAAGGGAGAGAATGACCTATGTCATCCAGATCAAAGACCCTGCCAAATATTGCCATTGGTTTTTGATCTGCTCAACTGTCTTCTGAAAGTTTGGACCTAGATTTGGGCATCCTCTTTAAGAAGGACAACTAGAGAGATTACAGAATACGAGAAAGATGATTCAGATTATGGACAGCCAACCAGCTAATCTCACATATAAAAAAGATTTAAAGAAGTAGATTTAAGACTAAGAAGCTAAAGTCACATTGGACATAAAAAGATACGAGGAATGAAAATTATAAAGCTGCAGGACCTGCTCATTAGCAACAGAGCTGTCTCAACAATAGAAAAATATATCCTGTGAGGTTTTGAATACACAGGACAAACTGGACTGAAGGTGACCAGAAGCCAGGGATATTGTGGAAGAGATCCATGCACTGTGTTGAGATTCAAACAGCTGACAGCCAAAGACTTGTCCTGCTCTGATTTTGCAACATTGTAGAGTTAGACAAAGAAGGGTTTCAATTTGAAGTTCATATCAAACAACATGATAATCTACACAGTAGGAGATACATGTGAACCAAATATATTCATGTGAAATAAATGGATAGATAAATCTGTATACTAGTTGGATAGTTGTAGATACGGATACAGATGTTTTATCTGTAAGACAGCACCAGAGCTTTAATTCATTTCTTTTCACTGTTTTAGAGAATTTCATTGTATGCATGTAGGACAATGTATTTATCATTTTCTTTGTGGGAAGGCCATATACTTTTTGTTGTTAGTACACACAGTGCTGCTATGTATATTTTTGTGCATGTCCCTAGGTGCACATGTGTAAGAATTTCTGTAGGATCCATAACCAAGAATGGCATGGCTAAGTCTCAAAGTGTGAGCATCATTTTTTTTAGTAGGAAATGCCAAATTATTTGCCAAAGTCATTTTATCAATATTCACTCCCCCCAGCAATGTGCAAAAATCAGTTGCCTCCAGGCAGCATCAGCACTTGCCTACCTTCTGATTTTCTACCAGTGTGTTGGGCCTATAACATACCTCCAAAGAGATTTTACATTTCACTGTGCTGATTATTGACAAATTGAGGGTCTTTTCATGGGATTATATATTATCTCTCCTTCCTCTTCTGAGAAATGCCAGTTAGTTGGTCATAGTCTATGTGTGTGTTGCAAAAATCTTCTCTAAGTAAACCAAAAAAACCCTAAAATCATCTCTTATTAAGAGGAGTTCTTTATATATTCTAGATCTAATCTTCATTAGTTGTATGTGTATAAAATATCTTCCTCCAGTTTGCAGTGTGTCTTTATTTGCTTAATAACCTTTTGGAGAAACTGAAATGTTAATTTTAATATATTCATATTTATCTTTCGTGGGTTGCAATTATTAAAGTCTTGTTTAAGAAATTATTTTTTTATGTCAAGGTCTTCAAAACATCCCTTTATATTATTTTGTAATTCTGTCTTTATAATTTAGACATTTATGTTTAAATTTTTAACCCAGCTCAATAATTCCTGTTAATAGTGTGAGGTAGAGATTCAAATACATTTTTTATGGACAACTGATTGTTGTGGAAAAATTTATTGAAGATGTTTTTTCCTCTACTACCCAGCAGTGTACCTGGTCATTAACCAATATCCCCCCAGACCTAGGTCTGTTTCTAACTTCACAGTGTCTTTTTCTCTTCATTATTTCACCTCCATTCCCCCCCTAGACAAATTACTTTAACTTTACAATACTTCTTGATATTTGGTAATGTCTTAACCATTCTTGATGTCTGGAATGTACTGTTTATTGTTTATTCTTGTACTTTGCTCTTGCATACATGTTTTAGAATCAATTTATCATTAAAAAAAAAAAGCCCTGTCGGGACTTTTACTGTAATTGTGTTCAAGTTATAATATATTTGGGGAAATTACATTTTTTCAACATTGCATCTTCTAATCTGTAAGCATTATATATGACTCCATTTATTTAAATATTTTCTAATGTCTTCTAATACAGATCTATACTTCTTTTTCATAAGGGGCTTACAAAGTCTATATTTTTTTAAAGAATCACAATCATTTTCAATTTTTAATGGTATAGCATGCTTTTAAATTTTTTACATTTTTAATATATGTATTTTACAGAAATGCAATTTATTGCATATATTTATTTTATATCCAGCAATTTCCTAAATTATCTTATTGATATTTTTCATAGCCAAAAGTCCTTAGAAATGGTAATCTGACCATTTTAAAGGAAAGTTTAAAAGCCTATGAGAAATGGAGGCAAAAAGAAAAAAGCTTGAGGATATGTAAGCACTCCAGCCAACATCATTCCAGTGATGGGAAAAATTTACAATAAATCTCTATGAATGGATTTTTACAAATCCAGCTTTTGTGTTTTTCACTGGGATGTGTCTACTGCTAAGAAATTGTGTTCTGCCTTATTCAGATACCATGTTCTTTTCTTGCTGGAATGATGCTTTGGGGTTTATGATAGATAGAAAAGTAAAATCTAACACCTTTCCCCCCACATGCATCCCTACTTCAAAAGAAACTGCTCTGTTTGATCTTCTTCCTGAAGTTCCTATTGACAGGACATCAATCATTTTATTTGTATACCACTTTTCACAGTACTAAAAGTGCTTCACAGTACTAGGAACATCCCAGTTCCCAACACAGACTGACAAATTATTTGTTCAAAAGGCAAGCTTATCAAGCCTGCACTGCTTACCTTTCTGTGTGCAGAGCTGTATTGGCTGAATGTGAAATAAGGCTGGAATCTGGCGCCCATATCATTAGACAAGCAGAGGTGCTGTGGAAATCTCTGCAGTGGTCTCTTGGAAATGCAGACTGTAGGCTCCTGGGGGTCTAAGAGGCCATATGTACCTGCGGGTAAGAGGACATGCCAGTTTCTCCAATGGCCTTTCATAGATAATACACGGTCAGGAGACCCAAATCCTGGGCATGAAAATTATATCACGTAGACTTAACCATTCCAGGGGCTGTACTTGGTAACCAAGTTTGCAGTTAATTTCAAATAAAACTGGACACAAATATCATTTATTAGAAAAATGTATAATGATGCTTTTGAAAACCATTCTTCAACATGGCTCTTCTGCTCTGGTCAGGTTTATCTTTTTACTCCCTCTATAGGCATTTCATCTTCTTTCCTCTTCTACCCTATCCATGAGACCATTCTTCCCAATTATTATTAGCACACTTTGTTTGTCTTTCCAGTAATCAGATTACACAGCAAGATTCCTCTCTCTAATCCAAATAATCCAACCTAAATTTATGTTTCCCTTATATTTTTTCTTCAATAGTACTTTAGAGATATATTACACGTGTAGCTATGCTGTGGTAAATGTGTATGAGTTTCAATACTGGGCCAGAATAACATGATCATGTGAATTTCTATTTGAGTTCTACAGGCCAGCTGTGTAATCATGGTGGAATAGAAGTAGCATCACACACACACACACACACACACACACACACACACACTTAATAATATGTATATGAAGTTATTATATTATTGTTTATATTTGCTTTGGAAAATTCCCACGTTTTATATGCTTAAGTTCTTCTGATTAAACACTTGAAAGCAGAGGATGTACATCTTTGTTCCATAATTTTTCCTAGAGACATAATAAAGGTATAAATACAAGCATATATATATATATATATATATATAACCATTTTTGAGTGACTGAAACTACTAAGAAGTATGATAATTTTAGTTTGTAAGTTCTAAATAGTAAAGGAGTGAGGCAATTTTAAGTTTGTATATGCTTATGTATAATATATGTAATGTGTATACATTTATCGTTATTTGGCAAATGATTATAAATACATATACGCATACACAAATTGATAACATACAATCTGTATGATTATTTTATAGTAATTGAGAAATTTGGCACTTATACTATAAAAACATTATTTACATAAAAGTTATACATACATATTGTCTCATAATAATATAAAGCTAATTACAAGATTAAGAATTTATCTCAATAGCTATTAAGAGAAAAAAAACATGTATAATTTGTATTTGATTTCAATGGGATTACTCTTTAGGAAAACAAAAGCCAATGGTTTTCACTCAAGAAACATGTTATGGCCTAGAAAAAATATATTTATAGTATCTCACTTGTGCAAATATTTTCCTTTCAACAAATTCTTCTATTAGCACGTACATTTATAGTCATAAAACAACCTTTAAGCCACACTTTACTAAGCCCTAAAGCAGACAAAATCAAATGCAGATGTGGAATGGGAGCCAAACAGATGCTGAAAAACCCTGTCAATATCCTAAAGGAATCCATTATCTATCAGAAAGAAACTTAATTTCTACTATAAAGAATTTGATTATGTATTGTTATACAAAATGTGATTAATGTTTTGTGGTGATTAATCAACTGCAAAATATATAATTATGCCATCTGTATTTTTCCAGCTTCTTGTCACTTAAAAATTCTGCAGGGGAGTTGGGAAGTGGGGGTATTGAGAACTTGTGGCATTTGGAGAGTTTTAAAGCCACAGGAGACTAGTCTGGGGAACAGAATAACTTACAGGCCTGGTGCTTATTGTAATGGAAAAGGATTAAGATAGTAAACAAAGAGACCCCCAAGGCCCACTGGTTCCCTGAACAGAAGACTGATAAGAGAGGCCACAGTTTCCCAGACACAGCAAGAATTAGCTTCCATAGACAAATTGCCATTTGTTCTTCACTCCAAGAGCAGGTTACAGACTTCATCTTGACTAGTGGATGTAATGGCCTCAGTGCCAGGTAAGGGATTTATCATTTATTTCAGTACATCCGCGAAGTAAATATTTTTGCCTTTCTATTCCACTACGATCCAAGATGTAAGACTGTGATTAACGTTTATGCCACGACCCATATTCATGTCTTCCTAAAAAATGAAAACTGTTAGAGTTGTATTTACACATGGGTCCCAGTTGGAAAAAGTTTCAATATAGTTGAGAGTTGCTTATTAAGTTGAATTCTGCAGAATACCTAGGGTTTCAATATATTATTTTGACCTAGATAATGCTAGATAATATGTTTCATTGATTTTTTTTTTCATTTTACTATTGCTTTGGGGGGAGCATTATGTAGAAAAAGCTTCAAATGAGTTCTGCTTCAAATTCCCAATGGTTTTTAGTAGGAAGAATAGAATTCTACTCATGTGCTAAAGGGTAGCACAGGGAGATGGAGTGATTTTTCTTAAAGCATGCTTCCTTAACCCTGGATATACATCAGAATCACATGGAATTCATTTTTTAAATGCAAAGTCTGGGCACACATGCAGAGATTCTGCTTTAATTGCTCTGGGGTAGAGTCCAAATAGTGGTGTTTTTAGAAGCTTTAGATGTTTTAGAAGTTTTAGATAGTTTTCATGTAATGTTCATCCAGGATGGATATCCAATAAGCCAGTAGTTCTTCAAGTATGGTCCTCCTACCACCAGCTCAGCATCACCCAGAAATTCATTAAAAATGTAAATTTTCAACAAAAAATGTAAATTATCAAGCTCCTCTATAGTCCCACTAAATCTGAAACTCTGGGCATGAGGTCCAGTGGTCTGTAATGTGTGAGTCCTACAGGTGATTTTGTTATATACTAACTGTTCTTCAAATTTTGGCCTGCATTGGAATCCAAATTTCTGACACAGTAGATTTGGGGTGAGGCTCAAGACTTTGTATTTCTAACTGGTTTCCATGTGATGTCGATACTGCTGGTTCAAGTCTCATACTTTGGGTCTCCAGGGTTAAAGTGCAGCAGCCAATGTAAGCTGAGACTAACAAGACAATATATTAATAGATGTTTTAGATATGTTCTGTATGATCCTTCTTAATCTAAGAATGACTCCATTTTTAAAAGACAGCTATTGTAAAAACTTTAGTTTCAAACTCCAGCAGATGATACTCACATTCTCTCTCCAGCTTCTAGAACAAAAGCTATGTGTGTATGCAGGAACTCATCTGTCTTGTTCATTACTGAGTGTGAATTGAGCACAGGTTAGTTCTCAATAAATATTTATGGGTTGAAAGAGAAAATGAATGGATATTTTGTTTGAACTTACCAGTAAATTCAGTCCAGCAAAAGATTTGACTTACTCTTTTCAGTAGTTATTTTACTGAATGGACAGGCTGTTTTGAAATAATATTGACTAGATGTATATTGGTTAAAAGTTGGAATCTGTCCACTTTGGCAACAAGCAGATGTCTACTGACTAGATTTTTCGGTTCTGGACCAGTTATCGTGGAGCCTAGCAGACATCCACTGATGCCATCATGGCAGTTATTTTCTGTTTATATGGCCCTAATATCCATAAACCTTTATGCCTCTCAGTCACATGATTATGAATCCACCATCAGCAACTAACACAAAGCAGTTAACTACTAAAGGAGAAACCATCTCTTCCCTCATTCTTCCATGCGCATATTCTGATAATTAGAACAATGTGAATGGAAATATGGAAGACTGTCTGTGACAGTTTAATTGGGCTGGGGAGGTTCTTTCCCAATTTTTAAGCCTGTGAGTATGATATTACCTAAACATCAGCAAACATGAGAAGTAGTAACTATTTTCTGGCACACGGTTTGTGGAAGGATAATCCTTCTTTCTCTCCTTTCCTAAGAGAAAAGGAAGAAAATAATTTGAAGAAATAAAGATGTAGAAGAAAAGGAGGGGAGCTCCTCTGTGGGAAAGGTTGACACAGATGCAATCTCAAAAAAACACTCTTGTCACTACAGTGCAGCGCCTTGTACCATATACTGCTTCCAGGGGGATTTGGATGAAAGCTCCAACTAAACTATTTCATGGAGTTGAGAGCAAGAAGTTGATTGTTTAATATATCATCTCCACCTGTGTGTAAAAACAGAGCATATTTAGCGTATGTTACCAAGATCTCAAAAGATGTCTGATTCTGTCAGATTTAGCATTTTTCATCAAGGTCTCAAAAAAAGACTTTAGATTTATAAAATTAGTGAGGGAGGTGTGATCTGGACCATGTGCTCAAGTCACCAGTTGGCTACCAAAAAAAAAAAAAAAAAAGTCAACAAGAAGCAATGTTACTAAATGTTGAAAAACAGCTTAATCACCCATCAGGATGACTCAAAAAGAAAATGTATTACTTATTTGGAATTTGGAGATGACTCCTAAAAGAAGATAGAAAGATGTGTTTAGGAGAAAGAGAAAGTAACTGGAATTCAGTGATCTAGGAAAAAATACTTAAAGGTGAGAAAAATAGTAAAATAGAACTACCACGACACAACCTAAATGCATATGCAATTATCTCAATGACTATAATAAAATGTATAATACATTAATGTATATGTAGTAAATAAATGATTATGACATATAAGATGGCATTTAGTAGAGAATGAAGGCAGACACATATTTAGAAATTTAAAAAGAAAAATGAAAAGATATAAAAACAAGCTCTATCAGTCATAAATTGGGATAGACTTGACTTTGTGCATTAATTTTGTCACTGACCGTTAGAAGCACAACTGTGCAAAGGGCTAGAAAGGATATGACAATCAGGAGTTATCACACACTGTTGGCATATGCTTCCAGTTTCCATGACTTTGGAAAAGTAAATGTCTCTGTAATACCAAAAATATGGAAACGTCCATTGGGAGAAGAATTTAGAATTTTCACATATTGAAGGGTGGCTGGCTAGCTCAATTGGAAGAGCATGCAACTCTCGATCTCAGGCTTGTGAGTTCAAGCCCCACACTGGGTGTAGAGATTACATAAAAACAAAATTTTTTTTTACATATTGATCAATGAATGAAAAAGTACTGTATAAATACAGATTTACTTCGAAAATGTTAATGTTGAGTGAAAAAAGAAAGCTGCAGAATGGTAAGAACAGAATGAGAATATTTACGTAAAGTGTAAAGCAAACAATGCATGTCTTATGAATACATTGGGATAGGAGGCCCTCCAGGCAAGGGTGGAGAATATATTGAGAAAGGAGTACAAAGGTGATTTCTAAAAAAATTGAATTGACAAAAAGTACATGTGATTTAAACATTCAAATTATTATTTTTTGATGCTTAATAATTTCTGGAAGTCCATTAGATCATTTTATTTGGGGAATATTATAATGTTTAAGAAGTTGAAGAAACAAAGAAAGTGGCACCATACAGCTCTGTCTCTGAGTGGAGCAGAAGAGAACATGCTAATTTCATCATTTATGTGGGCCTCTGTGAGCAGAGTACTAAGTTGAATGGACATTATGGGTAACTGATACATTCTGTCTTCACAGAGTTTGCAATTTCAAAGACCCAACTGATCAAAGAAAACTGAAAGAGGCTCAAATTCTAGGTAAAGTTTTCTGTTTCTTACGGCATTTTGTAAATAGTTGCAGTCTCTGTCAGCCATGTTCTCTTTACTACAAGTTTTAATATTATTGTAAAAAAGAAATTCAACTTGAGGAAAATCAAAGTATATTCATTTTCACGTAATGGTTGAATATTGAAGAAATGGCACCAAAAATAATAAGGTACCTAGGAATAAGCCTAACCAAAGAGGTGAAAGACCTTTCCTCTGAAAACTATAAAACATTGATGAAAGAAATTGGAGATGACACAAAGAAATGGAAAGACATTCCATGCTCATGGACTGGAAGAACAAATATTGTTAAAATGTCCAAATATTGAAGAAATGTTATTTTTATGTGCTCTGATCATTATAAGCTTCTGTGTGAGAACTAACCACTAATGCTTTGTTATAGAACTTCAACTTTCCAAAGATACCATAGCAGGGTAACCAATTAAAGGAGACCATTAAGGAAATATATTGCAATTAAGTTTACATTCAGTAGACAGGGCTTGTTGGTAGGTAAGAGGAATCTTTTAAATGTGGGCTATTTATTTATTTTTACCTTTTATCATGTTGATTATCACAGCATGAGGCATTCTTTTAGATTAAAAACATTGTGAAACATTAAAGAATGAAAAAGCCAATATGCACAATTAAACAATTACCACTCTCAACCTAGGCTCACAAATGAAAATAAACAGGTAAGACAAGAGCATATAAACACTTAGGGGGTCTCAGTTACACTCATTGCCTTTGTGGCAGCTCCATTAACTTGAAACCTTGGGTTGTTATTAAGAAATTACAGTCTTGCCTCAGGAAGGGATGGAGTTATGCTTGTTCATAAGCCTGGGATATAGCTTCTTCATCACGAGGACAGGCATTCTCCCTTCATAGGTGTAGTGCATCCATGTTTTAATGTGTGGCATTTAACAAATGCACAATCTATTTCCTTTTTCTCAAAATGTGTGCTCAAATTCTACTAAAGAGTGTAAGTTTGCAACCTGAGGCAAAGTCCATGGTTCAAATACATAGCATGATAAAGAAAATATAAAAAAGTAAACAGCGATGGCAACAACAAAAGCACTTTTATGCAGCCTCAAAAACCAGTTTATACACGTTCGTGGACCAGAAATGGAACAGATGCAGAGAACAGTGAGCACAGCTATGGTGTCAGGCCTGCTGGTATCCAAGGCAGTGAACAGATAATGGCAACAATATTCAGTAATGGATTACCTGCCTAAAGCCACCCACAGCTCAGTGGTCAGAATAGTCTATGCTGAAATAGGCTTAAGGAAGCAGAAACTTAAGAATCTAGGGAAGAAGGAAGACAGGGTCAAAACTTTATGATCAGAAAATGCAGCAAACTATAGCTGGCTGGATGACAGGAAATGCAAAAACCCTGGTAGCTTAGCAGGAAAGAGACCTGACCCACAAATGTGAGGACTGAGGTTCATTGAGCAGGGGGCAAAGCCAAAATCTTGAGACAAAAACAGGTAAGAAAATGGAGGGTGAAGTGAGAAAAGGAGAAACAACACACAACTTCCCACTCAAAATTAGCATTTCCTTCAAAATAGCAAAAGCAAATAAAAGGTAAAAGATCTATAAATTCCTGAGGGGAAAAGATTTATCTCAGCATTAATTTTGTGTAAAAGCCTTAGAATAGTTTAAACATGCTAAATTACAATAAAATTTGAACTTCTCTACAAAAAAAGGTATAATAAGCAAAGTTTAAGGACAACATATGGCAAGAAAATATTTATAATGCATTTAAATGACAAATGTTTATCCTACGGTGTATATTAAGGATTAGCAGGGGTGCATGGCTGGTTCAGTCAGTAGAGCACATGACTCTCGATCTCAGGGTTGTAAGTTTGAGCCCCACGCTGGCTGTAGACATTACTTAAAAAATAAAATCTTAGGGGCGCCTGGGTGGCTCAGTAGTTAAGCATCTGCCTTTGGCTCTGGTCATGATCCCAGGGTCCTGGGATCAAGCCCGGCATCGGGCTCCCTGCTCCTCTGGAAGTCTGCTTCTCCCTCCCCCACTCCCACTGCTTGTGTTCCCTCTCTCACTGTGTCTCTCTCTCTGTCAAATAAATAAATAAATAAATAAACAAACAAACAAACAAACAAACAATAAAATCTTTAAAAAAAATTAGCAAACCAGTAAGAAAGATACAAACAATTCAAAGGTTATAAACATGATTATGTAAGACAAAAAAAAAGTTCATTAACGATATGAAAAGGTGTTCAACCTAAATCTTACCAGGAAAATGAAAAATCAAATGTTACCTGCATCTGATTGGCAAAATTTAAAATGTCTGCCAATACCTTGTGTTGGGCATACTGTCTCCTTTAGTAAGCCTCGTATAAAACTCATAGGTAATATTACCTGCCTATACATATACTTGGAAAAACCCAGTAATATCATAGTATCATAATATATTATAAATAAAATATGAAAGGAATAAAAGAAAGTAGTTTATAATGATTGTACAGTTTAATACATAAATACTTGGGCATGACAGCATAATGTCAGGCATTTGTATCCGTATCAGGGTGAAAGGGACAACAATGAGTACAGGACAGATCCTGGCATTTTTAGTAGAAAATTTATTGATCAGGGATATTGTTGTCATTAGTAATGTGCGTTGTAAAGCTTTTTAAAGTACTGATTTTTATGCATATCTTATCTCCCAGCAAAAAATAGTCTATCTTTCTACAGTTTATACAGTGGTTCTTGTCATTGAAAATTCAGCGTAGATTAA
The DNA here is from genome assembly GCF_002201575.2 of Neomonachus schauinslandi. Taxonomy (NCBI): domain Eukaryota; kingdom Metazoa; phylum Chordata; class Mammalia; order Carnivora; family Phocidae; genus Neomonachus; species Neomonachus schauinslandi. The sequence continues at coordinate 32,759,291 of NC_058416.1, read as the reverse complement.
AACTAAGCAAAAAATTCTTTGGACTAGTCTATGGAAGCTAATTTATCACTCTGATAATTACACACAAGTTTGGATTTTTTTTGATTTGTTCTGTTTTGCCTATCTTCATAAATGCCCAGTTATATTTTCAAAAGTTCTTCGAGGAGAAGGACAATTCTTGTCATTAGCGACTGTGACACGCACTGTTAGTCATCGCACATTCCTGACCCCACCCACTTAATGCCAGTAGCCCTTTCCAGCCATTATGACAACCCAAAACTTCGCCACAAATTCCAATGCTTCTCAGAATGTGGTATCGCCCCTAGGAGAAGCCCTGACTACAGCGAGGGGGACTCTTTCAGTGCATTGATTGTGATATAAATCAGTGCAGCTTACAAGGGCAGTTTGTTTATTTATAATAAATTTAAAGGCTTCATTCTCTGAGACCAAGCAATTCTACTCACAAGCATATACTCCAGAGAAACCACAGTTCATGACTTGGGGAAGAATGTACATGAGTGATTATTGCAGCACAGAGAAAAATTGAAACCACCTAAATGTCTATAAACAGGAGAAGGGATAAATAAATTGTGACATATTCTTGCAATAGAATACTGGATAGATATACATATAAAATGACAGAGCTATATATATGAATTGATAAATTTCAAAAACATAAAATTGAGAAAAAGTTGTAGAAGGAGCTGTATAAGATGATGTCAATTACATAATTTAAAAAAAACATGAGACCAATACTTTACATTGTTTAATATACATGCATATGTAGTAAAAAACAATGCACGTCAGTGTTGAGACAGGCTTTTCCTCTAGCAAGGGAGGGAGAGGAATCTGTTACTTTTAAAAACAAAAGTTTCACAGTGGGTATGTCAAAATGTTTTTGTTGTTAACCCGATATCTATGAAAGTGTTTCTTCTATTACTCTTCATTATAATGTATAGTTATTTTTTCAACTATATTTAGTTAACCAGAACCAGTATCTCTTTCAAGGCAAGTTTTTTTTTGTTGGTAACAGAAAAGATTCTTTTAAGTCGTTCATCTTACACTTGAAATGTTTCCTTACAAGTAACTTTTCCCACTGGTCTCTTGATAGCCTCAATTCTCCTGTGTTATATGAAATCCACACTTTTTGGATAAAACAATGTATTGCTCATCTTTTTTTTTCTTAGCTTCTAGCATGTCGACCTTGCAGATCATGTACAAGAAATAAGTAGCTAGAATGTGGAGGTAGGTTTTGTATGAAAATAAACACATGAAATGTGTGTTACTGATGAAATGGTTTTGCCCTGTGTCAGGAACTTTATTTCAGAGAGTGTTTGTCCTCAAAAAAATTAATCTTATGCTAAAATAGATGTGTTTTCTATAATCTCTCAAACTTTAAAAAAGGAAAATTGTTTCCTAGATTATTTCTAAGTATTGCAGACATTCTGCAACATCCATTAAAAGACAGAGTACCTACTTACGTTTCTTTTCTCTTTTGTCTTTTTTTTTTTTAATGGTAAAGATTTATCCAGCAAGAAATTACAAATAGGGTAGTATTTAAAGCTATGCCACAGCTGTTGAAAAATTTTATTTTACTTTTGAACTTCGGACAGTTGCAGACCAGCAGAGACTTCATAGCAAGCAGCATAAAAGCCATAAGGCAGTGACCTTTCAAACTCAAACTTCTGTGTAATGTGGAACTAGTGGAGTAAAATGGGGTGTCTGTGAGTGACGCAGCATCAGGGTGATAAAAACAGATGAGGGTCCATTCATGTGATCTTCTTTGTGACTGTGGACTCCAATTTAAGTTATGATTTGTATTATATTTATTTTGTGTTCATGAACGCTTAAGATCTCAGCAGGCTAGAGGTTTACTCCAAGGGTGGACATGCTAAGAGCTAAAGTCAAATTCTGGAACTTAGCATATGCAGGTCACTTCAGAAGCACCTCTTGACACAGTAATTCCTATTGTCGCTTAGGTATGCTGTTTGTTAAAGTAGTCAATAAATGTTGTTGAATAAATAGATTAATTGGATTTGTCACAGTAGGGCATCATGCTTCATTTACCAGAGAACTGGCTTCCATCAGTAGCATAAGATGTTGTTTTGGTGTTGCAGGAATATCTATCATGGTGACAATTCAGATATTAGCTTTATTTATGAAAAATACTCATTTCTATTTAAGCCCATTATGCATTGTCCTCACTGATTTATCTAAAATTTTATTAAGGTTCTTTCACATAGACCCTGTTTTAGTGTGTAATAAAAACTCTTTATTAACCCCAAATTTACTACTTTGAAAATGTTAGAGAAGGGTTCTCTGGGTAGGGTAGTCCATGACACTGGCATTCCCATTTCCTTCCCCCACCCTCCCATGTAGCAGTTTTAAACTTCAAGCCCTGGTCATAATTTTGAGTCTTCAGTCAATCACTAATTCATTCATCTCGTTAGTCAGTCAGTCAATAAATGTTTATGAAGTACCATTATATGCCATGCATCATTATAGGTGCTGGGATAGAGCAGTGACAGAACATGCAAATCTCTGCCTTCACAAAGCTATTCTGATGGGGAGACAGACAAATTGAAATATAAATCTATATTATCTATCTATCTATCTATCTATCTATCTATCATCTATCTATCATCTATCTATATTATCTATCATCTATCTATATTATCTATCTATGTATCATCTGTCTATCATCTATTTATCTATATCAATCATCTGTCTATCATCTATTCATCTAACTATGCCAGACCACCTAAAATGCTAAGGAGAAACTAAAGCAGGAATGGGAAATGGGAAGTGTGTGTGGGCTGGGGAACAAGAGTGATAGTGGTGGTGGGCAGATTGCAGTTTAAGATAGGCTAACCAGGCTTTTCTAACTAGGTGGATATTTAATTGAAGATGAGAAGAAAGTGAGAAAGTAAATGGATGAGAAGAGCTTTCCAGATAGCAGAATCAGCACATGCAAAGATCCCAAGGCTGGGGTGTGCCTGGTATGTTCACAAATCCCAGACAATGCCAGGATGAAAATCTCTGATGTTTGCCTGAACTCTGAAGTCAAGTATCTCTTTCTTTGTCTATCACCTTGACCATCCTCTCAGCTTTCTTCACCACGAGTCTTTCTTGAGTTGCAAAATCCAAGGCATGAGAACGCATTCAGGTTTCCTATGAGGAATAGTAACACTTGGAATTTAGTTCCTTTCCCTTGGAAGCCCAGTATTTTTCAGCCATCCACCTTCCCAATTCCCCTCACCCAGCAATTTTATAGCACAAATCTTCCCTTAAGTTGACATGGTTGAAAATGTTTTGACCTCTTCAAATCGTGTATACTACTGTTAGTATTAAAGGGAGTGCCATATCTGCATTTAAAAAGATAACTGAGCCTTCTTAAAGGAAAACTGGGGTAGATGAATCTCACTTGTTTTATGAAATATTTTTTGATACACCATATTATCAGACTAAGAAAACTGCTTAAATAGAGGGAAAAATAAGAACTGCATCAATTTAATATTGGTACATTATACAGCTAGATTTTTTTCTAAAATGTTACTTGATAATCATGTGCAAATAGTTCCTGAGTTATATGGATTTGTTTTTCAGTGAGCACAAATGCACCCTGAAGATATCCCTTGGTTTTTAAATCTTTTTGAGGTACCGGAAATGTTTTCAAATTTGCTTTACCTTGAACAATGTAAGAAAAGTCAAATCCTAATTCTGAACTCATGTCTATACAGTATTACTTGTTAAGATTTACATGCTCATTCAATTAATTATAAAAGCCCGCTCTATTCTGAGCCATTCATACATTGTTTCAAACCATTGTAATTCCTGCAGCTGTGTATCCCATACTATTAGTTACCTCTCATCTCTTCATTTTTTCCATTTTCAACTATTTCCCTACAACAGTAACTTTATTTACACTTATATCAGCATAAAATCCCTCTGGTTAGTTCCTATAAACATCTTATTTTTTTATTTCACTTTATTGAGTTACAATTTGTATAAAATCTAATAATTTTAATTGCACAGGTTCAACGGATTTTACCCATGTAATCACCACCCAAAAGGCTCTTTCATGCCCCCTCGCAGTCAAGCACCATCCACCTCTGGCCCCAGGCAACTGCTGCTCGGCTTCCTATCACTTTAGATTAAATTTGTCTTTCCCAGAGTTTCACATAAATGGAATGAGCCTGTGCTCATTCATGTCTGGATTTTTTGACGTGATTTTAGATTGATCATGTGATTGTCTACCAATAGTTTGTTTCTTTTTATTTCTGGGCGGTATTTCACTGCATGATATATCACAATTTGTTTCTTCACTCATCTATTGGTGGACAATATGAGGGTTTCCAATTTTTGGCTCTTTTGAATAAAGCTTCCCTAAATAAACATACACAAGTCTTTGTAAGGACATATTTTCATTTCTTTTCTACTTAGTAGTATAATTGTTCTATTTCATAAAATTGCATGTTCAACATTTTAAGAATGTTAAACTGTAAAACTCTTCCAAATTGGCTGAATCATTTTAAATTTTCACCAGCATTATATGAGAGTTTCAGTTATTCTACATCCTCACCAACACTATGTTGAGTATGTGTGTGTGGTGGGATGTGTTTTAATTTTACTCATTCTAATGAGTGTATAGGTCTATCTCTGTTGATTTTATTTGCATTTCCCTCAAGGCTAATGTTGAGTATCTTTTCATTTGCTTATTGGCCATTGTATATCTTTATTTCTGAAGTGTCTTTTTAACCTTTTTCCTCATTTAAAAAATTGGGTTTATGTCATTAATATGGGGTTACAGAAAATGTTTTTAATATATTTTCTGGGAATTAGTTCTTTGCCATGTATATGAGTTGCACATATTTTCCCCCTGTCTGTGGTTTAACTTTTTATTTTCTTAGTAATGTCTTTCAAAAAGCAGAATTTTCTATTTTAATAAAGGTCAATTTATATGTTTTTCTTTTATGATTAGTTCTTTATGAGCTCTACGTAAGAAATTTTTGCTTTCCACAAAGACACAATAGCTTTATGTTTTCTTCCAGAAGTTTTATAATCGTAGTTTTTACATTTAAATCTATGGTCTATTTTGAGTTAACTTTCATTTATGGGGGGAGGTAAAGTTTGAGGTTCCTTATTTTTCATATATATATCCAGAAATCCCAGCGCCTTTTGTTATAAAGATGCTATCCCTTATTAAATTACGCTGGCATCTTTATTGAAAATCAATTGGCCATGTATGTATGTATGGGTGTGGACTAAGCAAAGGAAATTATTTTTTTCACTTTTTTCAAGCATTTTTATGTTTCTCAGCAGAATTTTAAAATGTGCTTAATATTTTTACACTTTGTATTTTTAATTTGATATTTGTAAATTGCATTGCTATGCAATTGTTTGGATAGCATATGTTAATGTTTTTGTACTAATGCATTCTTTTTCTCTTTTAAAGTTTAAATTTTTTTGACATTTCTGTTAGTAGTCAGAGTGAATGTATTAATCAGGATCTATTTTTGTTTGTTTTGTTTTGAAGGATGAGTGGTTCCCTTTTTCCTCCCTCCCTCCCTTCTTTAAATAATTTTTAAATTTTAAATAGCAACAGTTTGTTGAGATTCTATGTCTTCTTTGATTAATTTTGACCATTTATATTTTATTAAAAAGTCATTCATTTTCATTGTGGATTGTAAAGTTTTGTATAGTGCTGATTACAATACTCTCTGTATTGAATAACTATTCTCTTTTATATCTGAGGTTACTGCCTTATCAGCATATCTGATAGTGTGTATTCACTTCCCCCTTTTTTCTTCATCAAATTATTTTGTACTTTGATTTAATTTAAAAATTTTAAAATTTCTTTAATAGTAATATATTTTTATTCCCTGTTTCATTAATTTTGACTTTTTGTTTATTCCCTTTTTCTCCTTCCCATACTTAAAAAAAAAAAAAACTCTTTTCTATCTTTCTAAGTTCACAGCCTAATGGATTTATATTCATTAATTCTTTTAGTGATAGTTTAAAGTCATTCATTTCCGTCTGGGAAAATTTGTCTCTGATTGTATCGAGTCTTCAGTACCAAACCTTTTTGGCTGCAATCAATTTATTTTTCTTCTTCTCCATCCCACCAGTATCAGGACACCCATCTCTGAAGAAAAATCAGAATCACTCTGTTTAAACAGGTTGCACTGGAACGTGCTATGCATGGGATTTAAATTTAATTAACTGGGTGAGTCATTTCTCAAATTGGATAAGGCGATGGAGATGGTGGGCTGAATATACAGAACTCACTATCTCCAGTGTTTTATAGGTTGAAAATTAAAATAATTTTCGTTCCCCATATTTGATAAATTCAAAATGAGCAAGCTGAGAGAAGTTATGTATGTTTTGATGGTCACTAATCTTCAGAGCTCAGCGTCAGGCTTACCAAATATATTTTCTCCAACTGATGTCTTATTGCTTGTCGCGGCAACTTAGAGCCCAGTATTATTCCTTATATTCTTACACTGAGGGATACTCCAGGTATGACCATCTATTCTCCTGAACCATGACTAGTTAGCATATTTTAACTTGAACAATGATACAATAAAATTGTAACACATTGAAAAGTAGTGTAAAAATAATGACAGGATAATAATATCTATTTCAGAAAGAAAAAGAATGGCTTGGGGTAAGGAAACAGAATGTTTAGAGGCCTAAAAGAGAGTTGCTTGTGCAAGCAGTAGGAAAAATCATAATGCACGCACAAACACAAAGAGAAGATGCAATTGTTCGTGTTAAGCAACAGTCAAAACATGAATTCTTGTCTCCCTGCTTTTTATTCTCCTGGCGATAATTAACAAATATAAGTCTCTCTCCAAAGCAACATTCTGTTTGGCCCCTGACCAATAGGTAACTCTATTCCCAAAGATACTGGTCTAATTCCTTCTCCCTGGTGAAAGAGCTCAGGGGAAAAAGTACAGCTCTGTCTCTTTTTCAATTACATCTACCTACTCCCAATAGGCTTCACCCAAACAACAAGTCCAAGGATTCTAAACAAGATGTTTTTCTTTTGAACATGTCCAACTTGGCTCAGCCTCCCTGCAGTGCAGTTTCCAATAGGATTCAATAGGATTCTGGAATAAAATCAAATGATGTTTCCTTTTTTTTCATCTACTATAAGGAAGTTTCTCATCTCACAAGGCAAATTTCTGATTTCTCTGGGATTCACATTCAAAAATCATGTCTATACTTAAAAAGGTATAACAGATGAGAGTGTTGGACACGTTAAATTCATCCACTAAATTGAAGTAACAGAAAATTCTGACAGTTTATGATGGGATCATCTTTAATTTGTGTATATTAGTGAAATAATACTGTATTTAGTTATTCCATGCTAAGTAGGCTAAATATTTATATTGATAATCTGTGTATGTACACAATTACTGAAGGATGATATTGAAACAGTGGCCTACTAATAACTATATTTTAAACAATTCATAACATTAAATTAAAATTCTCAGTCTCTTCACGTCTTTAGTAACTCAGAGGATTAGCGGAAGATCATGGTTAAAAGAAGGTATAACTTAGGTCACATCACCTCACTATGTGATCCCAAGTCCCAAACTATGTCAGGCCATTGCTCCATACTTCATTTTTCATTGAGTCAGATGCTAATAGTTATAGTACAGTACTCTAGCCAATAAGCAAATAGATTTGTCAAGTTGTTGGGTTACCAGTAAAGTCAAATCATTTGAGGCCAGTAAAAAAAGAGTAACTTTGGAATTCAGCAGAACATATCAGTATTTTCCATTTTCTTCTTGACTAGAATATTATAAAAATACATGCACCAAATAGGACACATAGAATATTTTATTGAGTTGTTAGCAAGATACCAAAGATGTATTTTTCTCTTGCAATCATATGTTACTACTGTAATTAATACTATTTACATAGGCAATAGTTGATTTTTGTGTGCACAAATGTCCTTCCTTCTCTTGTGTGCTCATTATCACTGTAATAGGCAAGATATTGAAATAAAATTACTGTGGATTGAGGAGTGTATCATAGAGTGTGCAATATACAGAAACAGTTTAACTCACAATGGATAAGCATGTTACCATTTATAAGTCACCCTAATAGCATCCCCAAGAGATAGTAACTAACATTTGCTATATTAAAACCTAGACTTTTAAAGAATGTGCTATACAGATGGTTAAGCTCCCACACAATGCTTCTTTATCCCCCAGGTTTATTGACAGATAATTGACATATAACACTGTATAAGTTTACGGTGTCAAATGTGATGATTAGATATATGTTGTAAAATAATTACTACATAAAGTTAACACCTCCATCGTCACACAGAATTAACTTTTTTTGTATGTGTGTGCATGAGAACATTTCAGATCTACTCTCTTTGCAACTTTCAAGTATATTAATTCAGTATTGTTAATTATAGTCACCCTACTATACATTACATAATTGGAATTTTTTGATCTTACAACTAGAAATTTGTACCCTTTGATCAGCATTTCTTCATTTTCCTCACTTCCTAGCCCCTGGTAACCACTATTCCACTCTGTCTCTAGGAGCTTGGCTTTTTTAGATTCTATATATAAGTGAGATCACACAGTACTTGCCTTTCTCTGTTTGACTTATGTCACTTAGCAAAAAGCCCTCAAGGCCCATCCTTGTTGTCATGAATGGCAGCATTTCCTTCATTTTTATGGCTGAATAATATTTCCATTGTGTGTACACACGTGCGCGCACACACACACAGACACACCCAGCATATTTCCTTTATCCATACATCTTTCAACAGACACTTAGGTTTCCATGTTTTGGCTATTGTAAATAATGTTGCAATGAACATGGGTGTAGTTATCGCAAGACAGTGATTTTATTTCATTTGAATATATACCCAGAGCACGACTGCTGATTGATATGGTTAGTTCTAGTTTTAATTTGTTGAGGAATCTTCATACTGTCCATAGTGGTTGCACTGATTTACATTCCCATTAACAACAGTGTAGAAGATTTTGTTTTTCTCTACATCCTCACTAGCATTTGTCACATTTTGTCTTTCTGATAATAGACATTGTAACATGTGCAAAGTGATATCTCCTGGTTTTGATTCCCACTTCCTGGATGATTAGTGATATTGAGTGCCTTTCCATGTATCTGTGGCCATGGGTGTGTTCAATTTGGTTTTGCTAGTATTTGGCTTAGAATTTTTGCATCTATATTCATCAGAAACACTGGCCTGTGGTTTTCTTATAGTGTCTTACTCCAGCTTTGGTATCACAATAATACTTTCCTTGTAGAAAGAGTTCGGGAATGTTCCCTCCTCTCCCAACTTCTGGAAGAGTTTGAAAAGAATTGGAGTTAGTTCCTTAAATATTTTGGTTGAATTCACCAGTGAAATCATCTGGTCCTGGGCTTTTCTTTGTCAGGAGGTTTTTGATTACTGATTCAATATCCTTAACTCATTATTGGTCTGTTCAGATTTTCTATTTCTCGGTAAATTCATGATTCAGCCTTGGTAAATTCTGTGTTTCTAGGAATCTATCCATTTTTTTCTAGGTTATACTATTTGAGGGGGCACCTAGTTGTCCATAGTAGTCTGTTATGATGCTTTCTGTTTCTATGGTATCAGTTGTGATGTCTTCTCTTTCATTGCTGATTTTTTTAGTCATCTCTATTTCTTAGTATAGCTAAAGTTTTGTCAGTTTGTTTATCTTTTTAAAAAGCCAGCTCAGTTTAATTGATCTGTTCTATTCTTCTCTGGTTTCTATTTTTGCTCTGATTTGTATTTCCTTCTTTATGTTTTTTTCCCCACTTTGGGCTTAGTTGGTTGTTGTTGTTTTGTTTTGTTTGTTCCCCTACTTCCTTTATGTGTAAAGTTAGATTGGTTACTTGAAATCTTTCTATTTTCTTAAAGTAGGTGTTTATTGCTATAATATTCACTTTAGAGCTGCTTTTACTGCTTCCCATAAGTTTTGGTATGTTTGTTTCCATTTTTGTTTGTCTCAAGATTTTTTTAATTTCCCTTTTGACTTCTTCTTTGACTCATTGATTGTTCAGAAATGTCCTAATTTCTATATCTTTTTTGAATTTTCCAGTTTTCCTCCTGTTATTAATTTCTAGTTAGTAAGATGTGCATCCCTTTGCCATATTCTGTTCTGAGCTCTGGCTGCTGTCACCCAGTCATGTAGTTCACGCACTAAATATTCTAAACTAGAAAAGAAAGAAGTAGGTCTCTTTGCCTGTACCCCCACACAGCTGGGGGAGCTCACTTACATGCTCTTACTTTTCTCTGCAGGAGAAATTGCAGGCAAGAAAGTTTTCCTTGGCACTGAGCTGTGCCACCTCAGGTAGTGATGCTGTGGGTAAAATAAAACTACTATTTTTACTGAAATCAATGCATCCAATATGAAATTTTTTTTCCCTCCAGCTCTGCTGTAACTTCTCCACTAGAATCCTGGAATTCTACAGAATGCTCTTGTCTGTGGGTCATTAGCAAAATCAGTCTGCTTTGGGGGCAAGATGGTAAAAAGCTCTTACTCTAACATGATGAGGACATCATTCTCTCCCATACAGTGCTTCTTCATGGCAAAGGTGGATACAGGGGCAAGAGAATATATGACTTACCACTCTGGTTACTTAATGCTGGTAGGACGACAAGCAGTACTTTGCCTGTAGGTCCCCTCTCTCTCTTGCTCTTTCTCACATAATTTCCACCAGTGAGATGACTTTATCCTGTAACTTTATGTTCAGGGACCTGGGATGAACTTTCTATCAAAGCAAGAAACACATATAATCTTCTTTAACTCATTCTACCTACACAATGTTTATGGCTGATACAATGAGGGTTATATTCTTCTAGAAATGTGGAATCTATTAAATCAATTTCTCTTACCATAAATCGATAACTCAAAAGGAGTACTCTCTAGAGCCTCACTTTCAGTCACTGTAATGAAAAAACTGTAGAAGATATGTTTCTAACCTTCTCGGTATTTCTGTGATGTCACATTATTGGAGGTTTTTATATTTGTAGATAATGTTGGACCTAACTTCAGTACTTATGATGTGGTTGAGAAAAAAAAACAAATAATTTTTTAAAATCTGAAAGCTGAGAGGTATGTTAGAAGTTCATTTTGCTTTTTAATTTCTTCCTATGGTCTTGATAATCCTGGAGATATGAGTAACCCCTGATTGCTTTAGAAACAATGTACAAATGATTTTACCTCATATATTAACAAAAATGCATAATTATCAGGACATCTGTTGTCTTTTTTTGGTTGTGCCAGAATATATCATTTTTCAGCTGGTCCACATTACTATCTTAATCAGCCAATGCACTGTTGAAAACTTTTTGGATCTTCTTGTCAATCCACTAAAACTCTTTAGAATGGCCCATTAAATGACACAGTGGTTACTTTTAAGTTAGTCAACAGATTTCCTTCACTAGTCTTTGTCTTCAACAGAATGATTCTAAGTCATTAGGTGTAGTACTGCAGGAAAAAGGAAATTCAACAGCATACATAGTCTTATTGCCATTTGTCATCCAATTGTGGGACTGTATTGTAAAGAAGAAGTGGACTGTATTTTAAAGAAGAAGTTAAATCAACTTCATATACTTGGATCAAGTACATGAAGTCATATGAAATACTCATTTTTTACTAACTGGTATGATTTTGTATAGCCTGCTCTTTACAGTCAGCAACTGAGCTGTGCCATTATATAGTTGGAGTTCTGAAATATACACACAGGTAGCCTAGTGTTAATTTGAAGACAAGTGTTTATATATCCAGGCTATTCTACTAATGTCTTTTTTTTTTAAAGATTTTATTTATTTATTTGACAGAGAGAGAGAGAGACAGTGAGAGAGGGAACACAAGCAGGGGGAGTGGGAAAGAGAGAAGCAGGCTTCCTGCCGAGCAGGGAGCCCGATGCGGGGCTCGATCCCAGGACCCTGGGACCATGACCTGAGCTGAAGGCAGTCGCTCAACCAACTGAGCCACCCAGGCGCCCCTATTCTACTAATAATTTTAATTATAAAGGGTAAAAAATATATTGTTTAAAAAGATCTTATTAGACTATTTTGTATTAATTCCCAGATCTTTTGTTCTTATTTTTAATAATGGAGAAAACTGAAATAAAGTGATGAGTCAAAGATAATAAAAAAGTAGCTCATTGTAACCAGAACTCAGGTTTAATTTGTTCAATCCCTGTACCTTTACCTGTCAATCATATTCAATTTAACATGACAATATATTTTCTTTCATTGTTCTCTACTTGCCATGATTGAGTCGAAAATAATAAATCTAGATTTATATTTCCAACTTTAAACTATGTTTGCATCCCTCATGGAGCCTAGCATATAGCTCAATAAACTGTATGCTATTACATATTTGTTGCATGGAATTTTTCTTTTTTTTTCTTTTTTTTTTTAATATTTTATTTATTTATTTGAGAGAGAGAGAGAAACAGCATGAGAGGGGATAGGGTCAGAGGGAGGAGCAGGCTCCCTGCTGAGCCGGGAGCCCGATGCGGGACTAGATCCCAGGACTCCAGGATCATGACCTGAGCTGAAGGCAGTCGCTTAACCAACTGAGCCACCCAGGCGCCCTGCATGGAATTTTTCTTGAAAAACCTGATTAGTGATTGGAGAGCTAAGTGGGATCACGTAAGAATTCATGCTTCATGGTTTTTCTCCTTGCTTTCAAGACACAGTGATTGAGATTTGACCCACTGCTCACCTTTAAGAAGCCAGCCACTACCTCCTGACCATTTCTCTTCACCTTACCCACCTAATGATAATTTGTGGTTTTATAAATTCTATGCAATTGCCAGCTTACATGAATATCTGAGAAACTTTAATACAGCAGTATTATAATGTCCCACCAACTCTATTTTGACATTTGGATTTTTTTTTCTAGAACACCAGGGTTATTTTCATTACAAATCTTATGAGTTTTCTAGGTTTCACTATAATACGAATCCACAGAAATTTGAGGATTAGGAAGTAAAATCATTAGTTATATCTTCAGGGGATGACTATGGTCACCTAGGAAAACCTTGTAAAGTTGTCATAAAATGATACCTAAGACATTTTAAATGACTTATAAAAAGAAATGCTGCCAGGCAGCAACCCCTTTGGTAGCTAAGGGCATAAAACACACTGTGTATAGGGAAGAAGCACTTAAATGACCACACAAACACAATGTAGTGCTCCCTGCTAAACTGGAGTGGAAACATTAAAAGTTGCAATGAAAAGGGCAGGTCACTGGCAGACCAAGGATGATGGCAGAGGGATTTAATCAGCCTTTTGCAATGAGTTCATTTCCCTGCCTGTGCTTTTTATAAATAGTGTGATCTTGGAACAAAAAAATATCCATTCTTTCTTTTTAGTCCCTGCAATAAAACCTGTAACTCAGGTCCTGATAATTCTTCTATGACATTAATTTATTATCTTCCCAAGCCCTAGCTGTCCCCTTGCCAAAATTTGCCTTCTTCCAAATACCTACATATACAAAGCCATCTCAGTCAGGTGGACATAGTAGACTCATTGTTGTTTTCAGAGCTCTGTTACTATCTGCATCTTCAGCAGTGGCCCCTCCTTTAGAGGCAGCTTTAGCTTCCAGAGCTTTCTGGAGCCTGGAGCCTATTTTGTAGCCCACCAAGACTGAACAATTCAGTCCTCTCCTCTATTATCTTGTCTACCTCCCTTTTCCCTCTTACTTTGAAGACCTTCCTTTTTGCTTTTCTATTCTGTACCTACCATCTGTATTTCTTCTTCCCAGGATTATCTGGATCACCTTTTTCCTGCTTAAAAAACTACTGGAAATGGTGGATGGTATTGATTTGATCACCAAAATCTATATTCAGTGTAAACATTTGGGTGTTTCAGTACAGTGCTAAAAACTTAATTTTCTCTGCTTTGAAGAAAGAAAATTCTGGAGAGCCAGTATTAACATCAGTGAAGACAATGGATATGGATGGCCTGTGTGTCAGAGAGCATGAAATATCCAAAGCTACAACAGGCAGAAGGAATATTGAGGGTAATATAAATAACATATGCTATAATCTAAAGACTTTTGTGTTACATGCGGGTGTCTTTTTCAAAGTAGACATTACTGTCTGCTTCCAAAAAGTAAGGGATTTTTACAATCTGTTCTAAAATTAACTCATGTTCCATAGAGCATAGGTAGGGAGAGATGGGAGGAGAAAGATATATAGAAACACAGAGAAGAATTCTTCTGAGTTTGAAGAGGTGTTAAAAACTCTATCTCTTATCTATCTATCTATCTATCTATCTATCTATCTATCTATCTATCATCTATCAGATTGTTAGAGAGAGAAGCATAGCATCCCAGAGAGGGAGAACAGAGCAAGTTCCAAAATTACAGAGAAAGTTCCAGAAATGCTTGTCAGAGTATATGCAGAACAGAGACCTATTCCAAAAACAAAACAAAACAAGTAAATTGCTTTTTTTGCAATTGAAACATTAATGAAGGGCCAACTCTAAACTCCAGCATTTCATAGATGAGTATGGTTGGTAAAACTAGAGAAACAGAAGTTAGCCATGCACTAAGGAAAGAATAAGCACAGAGAATTGTAAACAGAATCTACTGACAGTTCTCTATAATTGCTATACTAAGTGCTTTTTCCAGCCCAAGATCAACATAGATATTTCAAAGAGCATCAACTATTGGTACCCAACCAGGATAATAAAAGGAGAAAATCCATTGGACTAGGTCTTCTTGGCTAAATATTTTCCTAATTTTTTGATGAGGAATGATTCATATTTATACTTGAAATTCACTGCGTCTGACATGGCTCATTATAGTTTTACGTAAGCTAACTGTATAGAAATTTGCATAGACATTTCACTCTGTAGTTAAAAGAGGACCAATGTTGTCATGGTAAAATACTGAAAGAAAGAATGCTCACAGATTTGGTTTCATAAAAATGTATGAACTTAGTGTTTTTATTTGGCAACAGTAATGCAAACCTACTAAGGGCTGTCCAAATGAAGCTCTTCTAAGATGATGACTTAATGTGGTTAATAACTACTTAGTATGCTGCACATTACCAAAATGTAATTTCAAAAATTGACACATTTATATTAAGCATTTTGGTTATATCTATAATTTTAAAGTGTTTATATAACACCTCACTTACCTGTTGCCTTTATAAACACCAAGGGAGATTAATAATAAGTAGAAATTTGATTATATCTCTCTAGGTACTATAGATCAAGAAACTAATTAAAATTCATTTGAGCTTTGTGCAAGATCTAGAGTGCCAAGATACAAATTGGGAAGATAGGTTGGTCTCATAAGACAAAGCTAAGGTAGTGTTGGGGTCAATACTGATTAAAATCACTAATCTAGATGACCTATAGAACTTCTCTAAGTCTATATTTCTCCTCTACCATGTTCTTTTGGTTTTTCACAGTGACCAAACATCACTGACACCAAGAAGTTAGATGAAGATTGTGGAACTTAGAGTTGGATGAGTTATAAAGATTTATTCTAATAATTTACAACTTGTATTTCTCAGAGATTATCTTTCACCCCAACCTGTTTCTTGGGAACTATCTTCCCCCACCCCCACCAGGAACAGTTAAAAGAAAGAAGTGAAACTTTTTTTTTGAAAATAAGTATGGATAATTTTGCTTTTATGTGTTTTATATGATAAATTCCCAGATAAGATATTGTAAAGAAAATCTTTCTGAAAATTCTTTGGAAAACCACTGATCTAGTGTAATATTTAAATTCATGTTGGAATGTCTTTTTGAGTAACTATGGCTATTAGTGAGAGAGCAGATTAAAATTTTAACTGGCATTGCAAAGGGGAATGCTGAGAAAACAAACACAGCAAACACTTGAGGAGGAAACATTATCCTATCTATTATGACCTTTCCTATCTCATGCTATCAAAATAATGGCTATGCAAACTTATGAATAAGAAATAAGCATGTGTAAAAATGTGTATATAGTTTCAATGTATATTGTTTTAATTTTTGTTTTGCTTTTATACTTAAGACTTTTACTGCGTAATCTCACAGCTAGGTAAACTTAAGTGACCCATCAAAGTTTTCCACTTAAATGAAGATATTTATTCAAAAGGTCAAGGAATCCCTGATAAATAAGACAAGACACATTTTTTGTTTTTGTTTTTGTTTATTTTTAAAACCACTGGGTTTTGATATAAGAAGTTTACAACACAGTGGAGAGTGGAAATGGAAGTATTAAGCATGCCTTTTATTTTCTGTATCCTGATGTTTTAACCTCTGGATTCTTACTGACTCTGAAGGGACTGCTCTTCCCAGGGTCCTAGATATTCCCTGAGATAGTAAACAACTCTTCTAGGAGCATGAATTTCAAATGCAAACCAACCAATTTAGAGCCTATATGCCCCCACCTTCTCTATCAGACTGTTACACGTCAGGCCACTAATCACCTGCCCTAATCATCCAAAGAACTGGTACCAGACAAATAGAAAAGCTCCTATGTGTAGGAACTGATGAAATTAATCAAACTAGTCAATCTGAAACCAGCTTGCCCTGCTTCATCTATTCTTTCCCATAGAAACCACAATACAAGCTACTGCCCACATTTCCCCTGCTTTTTCTGCCTCCTGACTAACTCTGGTGCTTTTCCATGTGGCCCCCTGCATGGAGTTCCATGCCTCTTATTCCTAGGGAACTGTAGGGAAACTTCTTCATTCATGGCAGTCATTTCTATATTTGTGTGTCTTACCATATTTCATTACAACAAATCCTGGGTATCCTTAAAACAGAGAGAAAATTAAATTCTTTCCAAATTTTACGTCCTTAAATTCCTAAATGTATGAGATTGAACAAATTACTAAATCTAGGAGCCTATGTTTCCTCAACAATATATAGCGAAAATAATAGTATTTAACCCAAAGGATTGGGAATTAAATTTAAGTACCTGCCACAAATTAAATTTTCAGTATGTAGGAGCTGTTGTTATGAAATATAACAAGCCTGGTATGTTAACTATGATGTATGGGTTTCCCAATTTCTAAAATCATTTAATATACCATAATTTGTACTCATAAACTATAACTTTAAGCTGTCACTCTATATGTTTATCTTCTATATAACTACTTAATTATTATTTCTCAACTAGTGAATATTCTCATTCATTTAAAAAAGATAACATATTACCCCATTATTAGTGATCTAAGCATCACTGCTTTCTGACTTGGTGAATAACTAGAGAAGTAAATTTGGCCAAATCACTACACAGTGTTTTCCTCCCTCATTTCTTAGAGATTGATATTCAGGGATAAAAGCCTCCATTCTCTGATCATAGTCTGAAAATTCCTTAAACAAACCCAACCCACTGTTCACCCAAGAGCTTACCAAACTTGTGTCCTCTTAACTAATTTACTGAAAATAAAGGTCTGAGCTAGTCTAAGCTCCCTCTCATAAGTATTCATTACTGTTTCCATAGGTTGAAAGAAGGAAAAAATTGTGGAAACATGAGAAGCAAAGAAGATCAAAGAAGAGCAGAAAGAGGCAGAGAAAAAAAAAAGGTTTTTTAAAGTACACTGTAAAGTCCTCAAATAAAGTAGCTGCAGGGTAATATGTGTGGCTTGTAGATGAATTTGCTCTGAGCCCTTTGCCTGGCATGTTCTGGGAGGGACCATTTGCCAAAAGGTGCCAAGCTAAATAAATTAAGCAGCAACTTTAGACTGGAACAGGGCATGATCCATGCTGAACTGGATCAGGTAACAATCCAGCAATTGTGATCTGAGTGTTTCTGGAAGTCACCAAAATCATCCTCAGGAATCAGCCTTCATCAAATTAGTTTCGTGGAAATTCTTTTTGGGTAGTTTAGTCTCCAAAACAATAATAATTATTATTATAGCAAAAGTAATAATGATAGAACTGATAATAAATACTGGGGACAAGATTCAAAATAATATATAAAAATATTTTGTATGGTATTTATTTAACACTGGAATGGGAAGGCAATATCTATAAAACTGGGAATCTAGATAAGGAGACAAAATGCTAAAGGAAAAGGAAGGTAACACAAAATAAAACCAAAACAAAGAAGAACTTTTCTTTTTTTTTAAATTGCCCAAGATTTGTTTTCTCATTAATAAAATCTAAAGAACATTTGCAAAGATGAGATTTAAATAAATGAGGAAAATCTCATTCTTGTGACATCTCTTTAAGTCAGTGTGTAATTACTTATCAGCTACTATGTGTTCCAGTCCATACTATGGTCAGCAGAAGATGCAAGTATAACCAAAAGATTAAAACTAAATGGAAAATTGGGCACCTGGGTGGCTCAGTTGGTTAGGTGACTGCCTTTGGCTCAGGTCATGATCCTGGAGTCCCGGGATCGAGTCCCACATCGGGCTTCCTGCTTAGCAGGGAGTCTGCTTCTCCCTCTGACCCTCTTCCCTCTCATGCTCTCTGTCTCTCATTCTCTCTCACAAATAAATTTTAAAAATCTAAAAAAAAAAAAAAAACTAAATGGAAAATTAAACAAAGGCATTTGGCTATGAATATAATCTAAGGCAATGGGCATTAATAAGTATATACCTCAGTAATGAAAGCCTCTTATCATTTCCAATAGACCTAAGATATGTATGCCAAAAGAAGGGAAATAAAGTACTTGAACTAAATATATTTTGCACAACTACAGGGCTCTGTGGAGAAGACTGCTAGATGATGATTCTGTTGGAAAAATACCTCTCTGCCTCTTCTGAGGTTTTGATTTTGATGTTTTTGATGACTGGTATTTGTTTTTTGGACTAAATATCCAAAACTCAGACACAAAATATCTGAAAAAATAAGCCAGCCCTCCTTAACATTTTAGTCAATGGGGATCAGACTCAGAGAGATCATAACTGTCCTTGGAGAGCTTACAAGATTAAAGAATAACCCACCCCCCAAACTCAAAATATTATGAAGAATATAGTTTGTCAAAATCTAGCTCCATTTATTCTTTTAAGATCTCCCTGCCACATCCTTAGATAACTGTTGCATGGAGTGCAAGAATCATGGGGTGAGAATGTCATTGTATATAGATGATAGAATTTTCTGAATAGTGGAGAGAGATCCACATGAAGAGGTTAAAAATAGGAAACCATTTTTGAAAGAGGTACAAACCCTGGGCAAGAAAGCCAAGTTGGAGACTAAGGTCAGGCGAACGGCAGGGGGGGAGGTGTCCCTCTGTGAAGTTTTAACTTAATTAAGACTTTTTATATAGTAATACATATTATATTTATATGTTTATACATATATATATAAAATATTTGAATCAATGAAAATATTTGGAAATTACATATTTGATGAGACTTGTATATAGGATATATAAGGAACTTTTATAGCTCAATATTAAAAAGACAATCTAGGGTGCCTGGGTGGCTCAGCTGCTTAAGCAACTGCCTCCGGCTCGGGTCATGATCCCGGAATCCTGGGACTGAGTCCCACATCGGGCTCCCGGCTCAGCAGGAAGCCTGCTTCTCCCTCTGACCCTCTCCCCTCTCATGCT
Source organism: Neomonachus schauinslandi (assembly GCF_002201575.2). Classification (NCBI taxonomy): domain Eukaryota; kingdom Metazoa; phylum Chordata; class Mammalia; order Carnivora; family Phocidae; genus Neomonachus; species Neomonachus schauinslandi. Next base: position 32,739,783 of record NC_058416.1, on the reverse strand, counting down.
GTTTCTCTCTCTCTCTCAAATAAATAAATACATAAATAAAATCTTTCAAAAAATATTAAAAAGACAATTTAGTTAAAACTCAAAGAAAATTGGCAAAGGACTTTAATGTATACTTCACCAAAGAAAATATATAAATGTCCAATAAACACATGAAAATAGTCATTACAGAAATGCAAATTAAAGCTGAAATGAGATATCATTTCACATCACTAGGATGTCTACAATTTAAAAAAAATGGACAAGTGTTGGTGAGGATATGAAACTGAAACCCTTAAACATTGCTGGTATGAATGTAAAATGGTACACCCATTTAAAAAAGTTTGCCAATTGTTCAAAATGTTAAATGTAGAATTACCATGTAACCCAGGGGCGCCTGGGTGGCTCAGTTGGTTAAGCGACTGCCTTCGGCTCAGGTCATGATCCTGGAGTCCCGGGATTGAGTCCCACATCGGGCTCCCTGCTCAGCAAGGAGTCTGCTTCTCCCTCTGACCCTCCTCTCTCTCATGCTCTCTGTCTCTCATTCTCTCTCTCTCAAATAAATAAAATCTTAAAAAAAAAATTAAAAAAAAAAAAGAATTACCATGTAACCCAGAAATTATACTCCTCAGTATATACCCAAGAGAAAGGAAAAATGTATGTCTACACAAGAGATTATACACAAATGTTCATAGTAGCATTATTCATAATAGCCAAAAAGTGGAGACAACAACAAATGTACATCAACTCATGAATGGATAAACAAAATGTGGTATATCATACAATGGAATGTTACTTGGCCATTTATAAGGAATGGAATATTAACATATGCTACATTATGGATGAACCCTAAAAACATTATACTAAGAAAAGCAGCTGGACATGAAATGCCATATATTGCATGACTTCAGTTATACAAAAAGTCCAGTATAAGCAAATCCATAAGGACACAAAGTAAATAATTAGTTTTTAGGAGCTGAGAGGGGGATGAAAAGTACCTGATAAAGTGTACAGGGTTCATTTTAGGGATGTTGAAATTGTGCTAAAATTAGAAAACTAGATAGTGATAGTCATTGTAGAACTCTGTGGATATACTAAAAATCACTGAAATGTATACTTTGAGAGTGAATGTATACTACATCAATTATATCATAATAAAACTGTTACAAATAAACACACTTGCTGCTTTCAAAGAGGGTAATGTATCATTGGATACACACAGATAAAATTTTAGTTCAACTTGAATCTGATAAACACTTTTAAAATGCTGTCCATGCCAGGCAATAACTGGCAATGAAGGGGTGCAAGGATGAATTGAAATTTCTGCCTTTCATGAGCCCACAATCAGGCAGAAGATAGAGACAAATACACCTATTATTAATTATTGTTACAGAATATAAACTATGCTGAAATGTACTTAGTAGTAGTTGGAATGAGGGAGAAATCAGAGTCAAGCCCAGGGAGAAGATGACCTTTCAACTTGACACTTGAGTTAGTTGGAGTTTTTCAGGATAACAAACATGAGAATGACAGGGGGGAGCATTTCTAGTGAATGATATATAGAATATGTAACAATCCTGGATAGGCTATGGTTAAAACCTACATGCTAAGACGCTACTGACTCAAAGTGCTGTAAGAGATCAGACAAAGGCTGGAGTAGTGCCTTAGAGAAAGCAACATTTATGGAAATTTAAAAATTATATTATCTCATGCATGCTTTCTGTTTGCTCAAAATGAGAAAGTTTTTCTATTTTATCATGGAGTTCAGGGAATTATCTGACTCTAAAGTTGCATAAAAGTCATTCAAAGGGACATGAAGACTATTTTTTCCAAATTGTTTTTCAAACATTATGTTGGATATTATTTGGACATTGATGTGGAAGTAAGTGTTCTTTGCGTTAGGAATCAGCCCTCAATTCAGGGTGTTAACCCTGTTCAAGTACACATCTTGATCTTATTCACTGTTCTTTCTCTATATATGACTTGTTACTGAGCTGCACCTTTTCAAAAATACAGATGTTAATAAATGTCCAAGTAAAATTCATACTGAGTAGAAGTTCTATCCCTGATACAGTCAGAAGAATTAGAAAACCATAAAAAGGCAGTCTAGTGAAGAGGATGAATGAGTGCAACACAAGTGAAAGTGGTAGGTACATATAGAAGAGAAACCTGATCTAGCCTAGAGAATTAGGGAAAGATCTCTGGTGAAAGTGATGCTAGAGTTAGGAAAGAAAGGTTTAGCCCTGCCGTGAGTAAGAGGAGGTAAAGATCAGCTTGTGAAAAATCACAGCCTAAAGGGAACAGGGTGGAGCATATTATGTGGGGTTGATGGGAGTGTTAGGTAAGTCTTATAACATCAATTATTAACTTCAACTTTGTACTCTAAGTGTACGGCAGGAGTTACTGTGGAAATTTCCTTTGAGAAATGTCACTCTGGTAATAGAGTGGAAAATGGATCAGAGAGGTACAAAACTCTAAGCAGGGAGAGCAGTTTTGAGGTTTTGAAGGAATCTACCTAAACTGGCAGTAACAACAGGAATTAAGGAAAATGGAAAAGACATGGGTGGTTGGTTGCATGTAGTTATAATAGAGTGGGAGTTACAAGGTGGATGAGGTTTTAGGCTTAGGCAACTGGAGTGACACCATTTCCTAAAATACGGAAGGCAGGAGGACATGTAGCCTACGAGACAAAATAAAAGACCAATGGACTTCAACTGTCCATCAGCTGTCCAGGAGAAATTGCCCAGTAAAAACTTAAACATGTGGGTCTGAATCTGTGACCTAGAGAATCTAATGTGGAAATCAAAGTCATGGTAATGGAAGAAAAAACCAATGGCTTAGGAGGAGCTAGTCTTAGAAGACTGTTAGGAGAGAGTAATAAGGAGGGTAACAGAAAGAAATATTTAAACTAATGTGTAAGAGAAATTAAAGAGGGGCGCCTGGGTGGATTGGTCGGTTAAGCATCTAACTCTTGATTTTGGCTCAGGTTATGGTCTCAGGGTAGTGAGATCAAGCCCTGCTTCAGGCTCAGTGAAGTCTGCTTGGGATTCTCTCTCTCCCTCTCCCTCTTCCTCTGCGCCACCCCCACTCCCATTCTCTAAATAGATAAATAAATAAATAAATAAAATCTTTTAAAAATATATTCATTTAAAAAGAAGAAGTTGAATATGGGGAGAAAAAAAAAGGTGCTATCAATGGCAATACATGCTATCAAGGTATATACATAATGTTTCCTCAGAATTAGATTTATATTATGATTTGACATTAAATATTACAGAAGTGATGCACCTGATCAGATTTTCATATTTCTTTATTACTTATGAAATCAACTTTTTTTAATTGTGGTATATTTGGCATATAATATTAGTTTCAGATGTACACCATAATTATTTTATATTTTTATATATTGCAAAATGATCACCACAGTAAGTCCAGTTAACATCTGTCATCATACAAGTTACAGAATTTTCTTCCTTCTGATGAAAATTTTTAAGATCTAGTCTCTCAGCAACCTTCAAATATGCAATACAGTGGGGCACCTGGGTGGCTCAGTGGGTTAAGCATCTACCTCTTGGTTTTGGGTCAGGTCATTATCTCATGGGTTGTGAGATTGAGCCCCATAACAGGATCCACACTGAGTGGGGAGTCTGCTTAAAGATTCTCTCCCTCTGCCCCTCCTCCACTCTCTCTCTCCTTCTCAAATGAATCTTTACAAAAATATGCAATACAATATTAAATATAGTGGCCATACTGTTCATTATATACCCATGACTTATTATATAAATGAAAATTTGTTCCTTTTGACTTCCTTCAGCCATTTTGCTCATGCCCCACTCCCCAACTCTGGCAACCATCAATCAGAGTTCTGTATCTATGAGCTTGGTTTTTGTTGTTGTTATTGTTGTGGTGGTTGTTTTTAGATTCCACACGTAAGTGAGATCATATGGTATTTGTCTTTCTCTGACTTATTTCACTTAGCATAGTGTCCTCAAGTTTCATCCATTTGTAGCGAATGGCAAAATCATTCTTTTTTTATTGATAATATTCCATCACATATATATATATATATATATATATACACTACATTTTCTTTATCCATTTATCTGTCAATGGACGATTAAGTTGTTTCCATATCTTGACTATCATAAATAATGCTATGGTGAACATGGGTTTTACAGGGTTTTTTGGGGGGGGGTGAAAATGGGGGGCGCAGAGGGAGAGAAAAGGCTCTACACTGGGTGTGACACAGGGCTCGATCCCACAACCCTGAGATCATGACCTGAGCCAAAATCAAGGGTCTGATGCTTAACTGACTGAGCCACCCAGGCGCCCTGCATATGTATTTTTGAGTAATGTTTTCATTTTCTTTGGATAAATACCCATAAATGGAATGGTTGATCATATGGTAGCTGTATTTTTAATTTTTAAAAGAACCTCCATTCTGTTTTCCATAGTGGCTGCACCAATTTACATTCCCACCAATAGTGCATAAAGTTTCCTTTTCTCCATATCCTCACCAAAACTTGTTATTTCTTGTCTTTTTCACAATAGCCATTCTAACAGGTTTTAAGGTGACATTTTATTGTGGTGTTGCTTTGCATTTCCCTGATGATTAGTAATGTTGAGCATCTTCTCATGTACCTATTGGCAATCTGTATGTCTTCTTTACAAAAATGTCTATTCAGATCCTGCTCATTTTAAATAAAATTGTTTATTTTGCTATTGAGTTGTATGAGTTCTTTGTATATTTTGGGTATTAACCTCTTATCAGATATGTGATTTAAAAATAATTTTTCCCATTCAGTACACTGCCTTTGATTTTGTTGATGGCTTCCCTTGCTACATAGAAGCTTTTTAGTTTGATGTAGTCCCACTTGTTTATTTTTGCTTTTGTTGCCTTTACTGTTGGTGTCAAATGCAAAAAATCAGGGCCAAGACCGACGCCAAGAAGCCTACTGCTTGTGACTTATTCTCAGAGTTTCATGTTTTGAGGTCTTACATTCATGTCTTTAATCTATTTTGAATTAATTTTTGTATATGGTGTAAAATACTGGTCCAGTTTTATTCTTATGCATGTGACTGTTCAGTTTTTACAACACCATTTATTGAAGAGACTGTTACTTCCCTATTGTATATTCTTGGCTCCATTGTCATAAATTAATTGACCATAGATGTGTGGGTTTATTTCTGGGCTCTCTATTCTGTTCCATTGATCTATGTGTCTGTTTTCATATCAATACCATACTATTTTAGTTACTATAAGTCAAGGAGCATGATACCTTCTGCTTTGTTCTTCATTCTCAAGATTGATTTAGCTCTTTGAGGTCTTTTATGGTTTTATACAAATTTTAGGATTGTTTGTTCTATCTCTGAAAAATGCCATCGGAATTTTAATAGGCATTGTAATGAATCTGTAGATCACATTGGGTACTAAGGACATTTTAACAATATTATTCTTCCAATCCATGAGCACAAAATATCTTTCCATTTATTTGTGCCTTCAATTTCTTTCATCAGTGTTTTACAGTGTTCAGTGTAGAGCTCTTTCAGCGCCTTAGTTAAATTTATTCCTAGTACTTCATCCTTTTTGATGCAATTGGGGTTGTTTTCTTCATTTCTGTCTCTGATAGTTTCTTATTAGTGTATAGAAACATAACAAATGGGCGCCTGGGTGGCTCAGTTGGTTAAGCGACTGCCTTTGGCTCAGGTCATGATCCTGGAGTCCCTGGATCGAGTCCCGCATCAGGCTCCCTGCTCGGCAGGGAGCCTGCTTCTCCCTCGGACCCTCCCCCCTCTCATGTGCTCTCTGTCTCTCTCATTCTCTCTGTCTCAAATAAATAAATAAAATCTTTAAAAAAAAAAAAGAAGCATAACAAATATCTGCACATTGATTTTGTATCCTGCAACTTTACTGAATTTATTAATTTAATAATTAATTTATTAATTCTAACTTTTTTTGGTGAAGTCTTTACAATTTTCTCTATATGATATCATGTCATCTGTAAATATTGACAATTTTACTTCTTTTTCAATTTGGGCATCATGTATTTTTTTCACTCACCTAGTTGCTGTGGCTGGGACTTTCAATAATATGTTGAGTAAAAGTGGCTGCAATAGTACCTTTGTCTGGTTCGTTGGGTATGATGCTACCTATTGGCTTGTTATGTACGGCCTTGATTATGCTGAGTTGCATTCCCACTAATACTTTGTTGAGAGTTTTGATCATGAATGGATGTTGGATTTTGTCAAATGCTCTTTATGTATCTACTGAGATATGATTTTTATTCTTCATTTTGTTAATGTAGTATAGAACATTGATTGATTGGCAAATGTTGAACCATCCTTACATCCTCGGAATATATCCTGCTTGGTCATGGTGTATGAGTCTTTGAAGTATAGTTGAATTTGATTTACTAATAGTTAATTGAGAATTTTTCATCTATGTTTATCAAGGATATTGATCTGTAATCTTTTTTCTTGTGGTGTCCTTGTCCAATTTTAGTATCAGGGTAATTTTGGTCTTGTAAAATGAGTTTGGTACATTTTTTGGAAGAATTTGAGGGTTGGTATTAATTCTTCTTTGAATGTTTCGTAGAATTCACCAGTGAAGCCACCAGGTCCTTGACTTTTGTTTGTTGGAAGTTTTTTGCTTACTGATTCAATCTCCTTACTACTAATTGGTCTGTTCAGATTTTCTATTTCTTCATGATTTGGTCTTGGAAGGTTGTATGTTTCTAGGAATTTATCCATTTCTTCTAGGTTGTACAATTTGTTAGTGTATAACTGTTCATAGTAGTCTGTTATGATCCTTTGTGTTTCTCTGGTATTAGTTGTAAGGTCTCCTCTTTCATTTCTGATTTATTTAATTGAGCCCTCTCTCTTTTTCTTGGTGTGTCAGGCTAAATGTTGTCAATTTTGTTTTTCTCTTCAAAGAACCAGCTCTTAGTTTTATTGATCTTTTCTATGTCTTTTTAAGTCTCTATTTCATTTATTTCCACTCTGATCTTTGTTATTTCCTTACTTTCCTATTCTTGAGCTTAGTTTGTTCTTCTTTTTCTAGTTCCTTGAGGTGTAATTTAGGTTGTTTATTTGAGGTTTTAATTATGTCTTCAGGTAGGCAATTATTCCTATGAACTTCCCTCTTAGAACTGCTTTTGCTGCATCCTGTAAGTTTTGGTATGTTGTATTTTTATTTTCATTTGTCAAGGTGTTTTTTGATTTCTTTTTTGATTTATTCACTGGCCCATTATTTGTTCCATGGCACGTTAAGTCCGCATATTTGTGAATTTTTCAGTTTTCTTCTTGTAATTGGTTTCTAGTTTCATAACATTGTGATCGGAAAAAATGCTTGATATGATTTCAATATTCTTAAATTTGTTAAGACTCGTTTTGTTGTCTAAAATGCAATCTATCCTGGAGAATGTTCCATGTGCACTTGAGAAGAATGAATATTCTGTTGCTTTTAGATGGAAGGTTCTGTATATATCTTAAGTCCATCTTGTCTAATGTGTTGTTTAAAGTCAGTATTTCCTCACTGATTTTCTGTCTAGATGATCTATCCATAGATGTAAGTGGGGCATTAAAGTCCCCTACTATTAATGTATTGCTGTCCACTTCTCCCCTTAGGCATGTGAATATTTGTTTATATATTTAGATGTTCCTATGTTGGCTGCATATTTATAAATGTTATATCCTCTTGTTGGATTGACACCTTTATCATTATATAATGCCCTTCTTTTTCTCACATTATAGTCTTTGATTTAAAGTCTGTCTGATGTAAATATAGCTACCCCAGCTATCTTTTGGTTTCCATTTGCATGGAATATCTTTTTCCATCCTTTCACTTTCCAACTGTTGAATGTCCTCATGTCTGAAATGAGTTTGTTGTAGGAATCATATAGATGGGTCTTGATTATTTTCCATTCAGCCACTCTATGTACTTTGGAGAATTTATTTACACTTGAGGTTTCTTTTTCTTTTTTTAGACTAATCTCATTATTGATAGGTATGCAATTACTGCCATTTTGTTGTTTTTTGGCTGTTTTGTAGTTCTTCTATTCCTTTCTCCGATTGCTCTCTTTCCCTGTGGTTTGATGACTCTTTTGTGGCATGTTTTGATTCCTTTCTCGTTATCTTTTGTGTATCTACTATGGGTTTTTGCTTGGTGGCTACACTGAGGCTTACATAAAACAACTTATATTTATAACAGTCTATTTTAAGTTGGTAGCAACTTGAGTTTAAATGCATTTAAAAGTTCATTTTTACTCTCCTCCCATATCTCATGTTTTTGAGATCATATACCTTTTTATCCTGTGCATCCTTAACTAATTATTATAATTACAGTTATTTTTGCTACTTTTATCTCTAACCTTCATAATAGTTTATAAGTGATGGTTTTATTACCTTTATTATATATTTACCTTTACTAGTGAAATTAATAATTTCATATGTTTTCCTGTTATAATTAGCACCTTTTATCTTCTTCTTAAAGAAGTCCCTTTAATGTTTCTTACAAGACTGGTTTAATGGTAGTGAATTATTTCATCTATTGCTTGTCTGGAAAATGCCATATCTTTCCTTCAGTTCTAAATGAACTTTACCAGTTAAGGTATACTTGGTTAGAAGTTTTGTTTTTTTGGTATTTTCTGTCCCCTTCTTTCAGCACTCTGAATATATCCTGCCATTAGTTTTCTGACCTGCAAAGTTTCTGCTGCAAAAATCTACTGATAGTCTTATGGGCGTTCCCTTGTATGTAACAAGTTGGTTTTCTCTTATCTCTCTCCTTGTCTTTAACTTTTGACATTTTAAATATAGTATGTTTTGGCATGGGTATCCTTACATTCATCTTATTTGGAACTCTCTTGGCTTCCTGGATCTGGATATCTATTTCCTTCCCCAAGTTAGAAACATTTTTAGCCATTATTTTCTCAAATAAGTTTTCTGTTCATTTCTCTCTCTGTCTCTCTCTTCTCCTTCTGGGACTCCCATAATGCAAATGTTAGTCTGTTTCATGTTATTCCCTAAGTCCCTTAAGCTATCTTCATTTTTTTCAGTCTTTTTTCTCTGTGCTGTTCCATTTGGCTGAGTTCCTCTGCTCTTTCTTCAAGTTCGATTATCATTTATTCTACTTTGCCTCATCTGTTGTTGGACCCCTCTACAGTATTTCTCAGTCCATTTATTGTATTCTTCAGCTGTGTTACTTCTTTTTGGAACTTCCTTATATTTTCTATATCTTTGTTGAAGTTTTCACTGTGTTCATCATCTTCTCCCAAGTTAGGTCAGCATCTTTATGACCATTATTTTGAATTTTTTATCAGGTAAATTACTTAGCTCTGTTTCATTAAGTCTCCCACCCCCCCCCCACCCCCCCGCCACCTGTCGAAGTTTTATCTTTTTCTTTCATTTGGAATATATTCCTTGGTTTCTTCATTTTGCTTCTCTGTGTTGGTGTCTACACATTAGATGAAACAGTAACCTCTTTTTATCTTGAAGGGTTGAACTTTGCAGGAGATAAACCTTATTAATCAAACCTGCCTTGGCACTTGTTTCTCTAAAACCTTTGTGATTGTCCAAGCATCCTATTTTATTTTTTAATAGTTCCCAGTACTTGAGGGTGTGCCAAGGCCAGTCAGTGTCCCAAAGGGGACAATCTCCATCAGCACCTATATTCAGGCTGTATATTGAAAGCCAGTTTTTAAAGAATGCAACAGTTTTTAAAGGCAACGGTTTTTAAAGAATGCAAATATATACCAGCCTGTGGAACCACAAGTATAAGCCCCACTGGCTACTGGAGCCAGGCAATCTGGAGATGTGTTCTGGGCATCAGTCACAATAATTGGGACTCCAGATGAGTGTAGAATCTCCTTTATGGGAGATAACCAACTTCTACTACATGACTAAGGTCACACCTGAAAGACTTTTCCTCTTTATAAAGTTACTCTAGGCAATAAATGTGTTGGTGAGATATCTTGAGACTGTGTAAATATACCTCTTCACATACTTTTCTTGTGTAATCTTAATATCTACTGATGTCTCTTTAGTGAATTATTATTATAATGGCTGAAAAAGTTATTTTTTAATTGCTTTAGTTCTTCTACATTTATTAGTTGTCATTCTGTTAAAAGGAAGAGTATATGCTTTTTTTCTTTCTTTTTCTTAAGTGTGGTTTTGTGGATTTCCTCCATATCATATTATTTAGAATAAAAATTTAAAAGATTCTCAAATTTAATTGGTAAAAGCCTCTTCAGGCTAGCTTTTTCTTCCTTTTCACTTACCTCATTTATTTTTTGAACATTTTTTTTTTTTCCTGACTCAGTGAAATGTTCCAGGTTTATTCTGCAGTTTCCCTCTCCTCCCCTTGGTTTCTTTCATTGGGAATGGTTTATGGAAACCAAGATCTGGACATTCAGTGTTTTCACTGCTGCTGAAGTGTCAACGCTCCCACTCACTTCAGTGAAGAGAGCTAGGAAATAAGTGTAAATACACACACACATACACACAATACACACACACCTATACTTATTTCTGTACCCATCCTCATGTATCCATATTTAAACAGAAGAACATATCATATTTTTAAAAGTGACATTACACCAATATCTTTAATTCAAATCCAATATCCTGGGTTCATTCTAATTGTCTCCCTTTCCATTTTTGTAACTCCCAAATTCAACAACGAGGAACTTGATTCCCATTGTCCACAATCTACCAGCTCTTACTGACATGGGCTCAATTATATCAAGGTCCTATCTTCCTGTGGGTCTCAATGCTGCCAATTTGACAGGAAGGAAGAAAGGAAGAAAAGAAGGAAGGAAGGAGGTAAGGCAGCTCTATATTTTTTATGACATCTTTCTATGTATACCCTTATTATCTCTATTGAGAGCTTTTTATTAGCAAAAATTAAATCTTATGCTTCATTATGTCTCTCCAAAATATCCAGCATAATGCCTTACCCAAAATTTGAAAGTGGAAAACTATGGGCTGAATTCTACCTATACACATGGTTTATTTAGCTTGATGTGTATTTAAAAAAAAATAATGAGTTTATTTACTAATTTTATTTTAATGGATATTTGACACATGGTTTTTAATTTCTTACTTCTTTCAAAAATCAGAAGTTATGACATCAGTGGACCTGTACTCCTACAGGAGAGAGAGAGGGAAAAAAAAAACAGTTGAGTGACTCCTGCTATCTGTAAAAGGGACACTTCCTAAGAGTTCAGCACAAATCTCTGCCATACTTTGTCTCATTGACTACCTGGTACAGGTAGTTTGTGTTTATACCCTCAAAGAAGTTTGAGTTTATACCCTGACACATAAGAGGCACTGGTTGAAAATTTGAATATTTGCTGGTTGATTGATTACTCAAGGTCAAGTTTAGAGTCCCAAGTCAACTGAATCAACCTTTTCTAATAAAGCTCTGACAGTTTTTCTTTGCTATTTACTCCTCTACATCTCTCAGCTTATCCTAAATTCAGAAACCTGGTCACTGCCATCTATGAATTATAGTAATTTGACCAGATAATATTACTTGCAATCCTCAAGAAGAGGAGGAGAGAGTGCCAGAACCATTAGTTTCAGGGGAATAAAAATTGCTCATTCATAATTTTGTGTGTGTGGTCTATGAGCTGTAAAGACCACTTAAGGTCACTGCTTCATACAGTATTAGGTAAACATTTAAGAGGTAAATACTTTTATCCATCTTTGCTTCCAGCAAAGAAATAGACCATGAAAACTACAGAGGGCTGGCTTGATATATGTTTTCACTCTATTATTTCTCCTGAGCTAAGTTCTCAGTAATGCTCTGTGTAGATGCAGGTAACTGGACCATGCTTAGTGTGAGGGAAGAAAGGCAGATATATCTGTGAAGCTATTTTATATATATTTTATATTTATATATGTTTTATGTTTATAAACTAAATATATAAAATAACATCTATAATTATATATATATATATAGAGAGAGAGAGAGAGAGAAAGACAGAGACAGAAATAGACAGAGACAGAGAGAGAAGGAGAAATCTCTGTCCATGAGAAGACTTACATGCTTTGGAAAATAAATATGTCTTTTAATTTGTAAATTTACAGGCCAGTTGGAAAGAAATGAGAAAAAAGTTATCAAAATAGTTACTATAATTTATTATATTAATATATGATAGTTGACATTGTTTAGTGGCTATAAACCATATCTAATACCTATAGTTACTTCTCTGCTAATTGTAGATAACTGTCACATTTTTTACTTATATTTCCCAATATGTTAGTTAGTGGCATGTCTGTTGATGGTATGTTAACTTGATATATCTCAATTGATGGTAACTGTACCTTGAAAAATGAAAATAACACTCTATTGATAATGAGGCTGAATATTTTTTCATTTATTTTTGTCTCTCCTGTGAATTCATATCAGTGAGATGTTAATGAGTTCTATGGATCCATTGTATGTTAAGATGATAAAACTTTTGTCTTACTGACGTAATTATTTCTCCTAGGTTACTCTTTATTTTATTTGTAGTTTTCATATACAATTTTTTAAAAATTTTAGTCAAATTATTAATTTTTCTCCTTTTGATTTATTCCTTCACTTTTATGATTTGAGCACTTTTCTTATTCCTGAATTGAGAATAGTAAAAATACATTTCTACCAAGTATCTACTAGACAGTGGGAATTATGATAGTTTTTGGTTATTTAAGGGTAACCAAGGCAAGGACCCTCTATCAAGAGGCTCCCAGTCAAGATATGTCAATAATTAACTTTATTTTCCTCAACAATTTTCCTTTATTTTCCTGCCATCTAGGCCACAGAGAACTTAAATAGAAGTAGGGTTTGAGAGTTTAGTTATGGATGACAATGAAAAAAAAAGTACTGTTCTCCCCATCAATCACTCAAATACGGATTCCAAATTGAAATTAATGAAGAACCTTTTCTTACTAATTTAATAAAGAGTCTTAGTCTAGATCTCAGAGGAGCAAACTCTTCAACTTGCTTCTTACACAGATGGACACACAGACACAAAAACACACATCCTCACATTGTGTCTTACAACTTCCGAGAAAGTGCTGAAGGTGAAAAAGAGGAAACCAGGGACATGTCTCTGCCCATTAATGAAATTAAAGGCTTTACTTTTCCTGGGAGAGTGTGATTTAAGGGCTAATCAGCACCATGGTCCTTGCACATTATCTAAGAAAGTGGAAATTACTGGCTACTGAATCTGTGCTTGGAAGCTCCAGGGGGAATCTCTGCAGGCCCTCTGATAACTTTTTATGCCGCGCGTGAATATTCCTCCCCATGTAATTGGGTTTGTTTGCTATATATAAAAAGCGGCCGCTGGCTAATCGTCTGATTCTTTCTGTACGTGTTTGAGTAGGACAGTTTACTTGTACAGATTAAGCTTCTTGTGTTCAGTTTTTCTCTACTCCACTGGCAAGGACTCTAACTGCTCTATTTGCTTTGCACAGTCCCATTAAATTATTCAATGGTGCTCACATTCATATGTCTTTAGAACACTGGCTCCAAATGAGTCATATTCAAAAGAAAGGCTTTATTTTTAGGCCATTGAAATCAGAAACAGTATCACAGGGAAAATGATTCTAAAAGTAGATTTTAGTTCATTCATTCATATAGGGCACAACAAACTCTTCTCCAAGTTCTGTAAGTTGATTGCTCTTCAATATCAAGGCAACCTTTTCTGTGGAATAAAAAAGCCATTTCTCACTTTCATTGAGGCCAAAGATGAGGGCAGGAAAAAGAACATGAAGGGCGAAGATATCTGAATGCCCTCAATGTTTCATTCCTTTGGGAATATCTACATGAAATTGCCAGTGTAACCTCTGTCCCTCTTGAGGCAGGCACAAGAGCTCTGAATGAGAATCACCCCATTTGTTCATATTTATTATACTGGGGAATATCCATCACATTAATTCATGTGGGGAAGGAAAGTATTACATAAGTCTCTTATGGACACTATAAAGAATTAGACAATATAATGAAATGTGTGCATATGTGCATGCACACACACAGACGTGAATACAACAGCTGTTAAAGAAATCTGGCAAATATTTTTTGGTGCTTGTTGTTGGGCCATGGTACATGTTCTTGGTTTTATATGTGTTGCCCCCTGGTGTGAAAGGAATGAGCATGTACGAAGTTCTTCCATTTAGGATCTCCCAATAGGTGGTTGTCTTTATGAGCCAAAAGTAATTAGGTTATGCTGTCCACCTGTGGAAATTCTTGGTCCACATGGTCAAATGAGGTATACCAGCCACATACATTCTTTGTTCTCAAAACAAAACAAAGCAAAAACAACAACAATAACAACGACAAAACATCAGTGACAACATGCAGAGCCTTTCCCAATTTCAGCAAGGTTAAGAGGGAAATTTCACAATTTTTGTTTTCCATCATCATGCTTTCACTTCTTTCCAACAGGTATTTTTTTTTTTCCCAAACACTTTACTTCAGGTGCCATTTACCAACCATTGCCTTCCTCTTTTCCAGTCAATTTTCTGATTCATATTTCTATTTTACAATCATGATGCTCAATATCAAAGAATGGTGTTTAAGGGTAACTCTGCTATCCTAGACTCAGTGACAGGAAATCAATTCTTTTTGTCCTTTGACCTCTTGAAGTCATCTTCACCCACCAGCCATAAGTATATTAGCAGTATACACAGTGAGGATCTGGTTGTAGGAAAGCTATAAAATAATGAAAAATAAGAAAGGGTTTGGATTGAGAAATAGTAAAATTTTAGTCCCAAACTCAGTCCTATTTTTATATTGTTGTGGTTAATCATTTGACCTACCTGAATCCTAATTTTCATTTTCACAAAATATGCTAGTGGTATTTGAGGATGAATAAAATAATATTCATGTAGGAAACAAAGGCAGAAGGAAATGTAGATAAAACTAAATGTCCTTACAACTTGCAGCCCATTGATAATACTTGAGGCAGGCAGAGTATAATTCCAGGAAGCTCCTAACTGTCTTTTTTTTTTTTTTTAAGGTTTTATCTATTTGAGAGAGAGAGAGAACATGAGCAGTAGGACGGGCAGAAGGGGAGGGACAAGCAGACACCCAATGTGGGGTAGGTAGGGAGCCTGGACGCAGGGCTCGATCCCAGGACCCTGGGTTCATGACCTGAGCTGAAGGCAGATGCTTAACTACCTGAGCCACCCTGGCACCCAGCTTCTGACTCTCTTAATGTTAAATTCCTTGCTAGAGGGAAAAAGGACTTTAGCTTGACAATAGCCAGGCCTCCTGTATCCTGTGAGTCGTCTTTAGCCTATGAAAAGGAACTTCCCTTTGTCTTTACTTCCCCCAACCCCGAAGTATATAATCAGTTGTTCCTCACAATCCTGGGGCAGCAGCTCTTCCTGCCCACCGGTCCTGTCCCTATGCTTCAAAAAAACTACATTTTTGCACCCAAGACCTCTCAAGAATTCTTTCTTGTTCGTCGGCTTGAGACCCCAAAAACACTACTCCAAAATCACATCAATATAAATAAAAGCACCTTTTAAATTGAAGAAGTTTTGTTCAAATTTGAAGACTAAATTCTTATGTGCACATGGCTATTGCTACATGGTGAGAAGTGGAGAAGTAGAAGGCAGTCCATGTTGATGGACCTTAAAGTAACTGAAATGGGAAGAATTTTAGACTAGGAGAGCACTGAACAAACAGCATGAGGAAAGTTAAGTCTCATAGATCAAAGAGGCTTTGTTCAAATGTATAGAACATTAAACACTGACTGGACTTACTAAATAGAAAGATTACATATTATATAGCTTAAGCAATTCATTGTATATCCAAAGGGCAGTTTTTCTTTGAGAACAGGAGAGAGAAAGAGAAAGGGGTGGGAGGGAAGGGACAGAGAATGCACTATGTAATACTCTTATTCTAATGCCAAAGCCATTAAAGTAGGGAAACAATAGCAAACTCCCTGACATTTTTAGTTTATTTGCAAAATAGGTTTCCTAGGAGACCTTATTGAGAAGGATATATTTATTATATTGTTGGGGCAAAAATCATTCAGCAGAAAATGTGGGTAGTATGGTCAATGATCAAACTACAGAGCACATTCTTTTTATCCTTTATTTTTCTTTTCTGTGGTTTTCACTTTTCTCTCTTATTACCACCATTGATTTCAAAGTATTTGGAAGAGTATTAAAACTCTGCTAACATTTGAAGCTATAATGCTTTTGGAAATAGTTTTAAAGCTGGTGAGTGATGAGGATTGTAATTTCTAATATCAACTGACACTTTCTCTTCCACCTTTCATGCATTCAAAGAGCTCTGGGCTCCAATCTGCTCTTAGCTATTGTTGAAGGCTGTCATTAAAAATAGTAGCTGAGACTCATATAGCCTTCAGCAGGGTTTGGCCTTCATTGGGTAACAAGTGAAAACAGACCTATAGGCCCTAAGCAAGAAGCAGCACAGTTTAGGTTTTAGAAAACCATTTGAAAGTGACTCAGGTTAGTTAAAGAGGATTCATCCTCTAAAAAAAAGAACTGTTCATTGAACACATGGTAATTCAAAGTCTGGTATAGTTAGCACACTGTTCTGAGTCCTGTGAAATTGTGTTTAAAAAGGGGACATGGATCCTTCATTCACAGAGAGAATAAAAAGATCAATGTATTAAGAAATTAATCCCGATGATTTATTTCCCACTGTGGTGGTATTTTCTACGAAGAAGCATAGAACATTAGCTTTGACCCAATTGAGAATGATGGCAAATATCAGAGTGATCTTCCCTTGGGAAGTAAAGTGGACATCTCATGAAAGAAAATGAACAGTGATAGTTCAGAAATACACCTGTTGGGGTAAAACGTGTTTCCAAAAGGTATGTTGAAATTTTAACTTTAGGTACCTCAGAATATGACTTTATTTGGAAATAAAGTTGTTGATGTAATTAGTTAAGATGAAGTAATCCTGGAGGATTGACCCCTAATCCAATATGACTGGTGTCTTTATGAGAAGAGGGAAATATGGACATACATATGCACAAAAGCAAAGCACTATGAAGACACACAGGGAGAAGATGACCATGTGAGGATGAAGGCAAAGATTGTAATTAGCTGCCATAAACTATGGAACACGTGGTGTTACTAGAAGCTGGAAGAGGCAAGGGAGGATCCTCCCTTGGAGGTTTCAAAAGGAGAATGGCCCTATCAATGCCTTGATTTCAGAATTCTAGGTTCCAAAACTATAAAAAAAAAAAATTTATCATGTTGTAAGCCACACAGTTTGTGGCACTCTATTATGGCGGTCCTAGGAAACTAAGGACACTTTATAGTAAGTACTACATTAGCTCTGCAACATTCAAGCTCCTGTGCCAGGTCCTGAGAATATTTAAATGATAAAAATAAAACAAAATGCTTGAGTTCATATAAAACAAACACCTACTGCAGGAAATAGATATTTTATATAAACATTTTCCCAAGGCATTCATTTGTGGTAAGTGATAAGGGAACAGAAGGCAGGTGTTAATTTATAGAGATCACAATCCTGCAAGACAAGAGTCTCCCTCAGTTTACAAAGCCTTAGCAATTTATAAGAACAAAGCATTTCTATCAGTAACCTAGCTTCCAGAAGGAAATGTAGATACAATTTAATGTCCTTATAACCTGCAGCCCATTGACAGATACTTGAAGTGGGCGGAGTGTAGTGTTTCTCCAGGAATCTCCCAGCTATCTTCAGGTTAATGCCTTGCTAGAGGGAAAAACCACCTTAACTTGACAATGGCCAGGCCTCTGGCATCCTGAGAGTCTTCTTTAACATATGAAAATCCTTTTGAAAACCTCCCTTTTCCTTACCTCCCCCAACCCCACAGTATATAATTAGCCACCCCTCACAGTCCTGGGACAGCAGCTTTTTCTGCCCATGGGTCCTGTCCCCATGCTTTAATAAACCACCATTTTGCACCAAAGACACCTCAAGAATTCTTTCTTGGTTGACGGCTCTGGACCTCACCCCACCGAACCTCACTTATATTCTAAAACCCGATCAGTAAGTGCTAATATAGACTATTATTGAGCCCCCTCAAAGTCACATACTTGGAGACATAACCTAGTCCATGAAGAAATGGATTATTTTTTTACCTGAAGAAATTTTATTTTCTTTTATTTAGTTATTTTTAAGTAATCTCCACAGCCAATATGGGGCTTGAACTCACAACCCCGAGATCTAGAGTCATGTTCTACTGACTGAGCCACCCAGGCACCCTGTGAAGAAGTCACTTTTAAATTGACACCCTAGGAGCCCCACTAGAGGCCTCCTTTTCATTATTGAGGCTTGTCAGAGTAGAATTACATGAATAGAAGTGAAATCCTGATATCTATTTTTCTCAATAAGTATTTGTGGGGAAAATTAGGAAGGGAGGAAGGAAAGGAGGGAAAGAAAGAAGCAAAGGAGAAGAGAAAGGTGAACTACTAAGGCATTAAATGTGTGTGCCAAATTAAAAGAAAAAAGAAAGATATTTTCTCACTGGCCTAGGAAAGATGCTGAATATTATTTTACATATATACACACATATTTGCATATCAGAGACAGAAGGTTAAACACTTTCATTCCGACAAATGAAGATATAATAATTTCCAAATCTAGGAATTTCTTGAATTCTCATTGTAGCTTTCTGTACACATATATATTGTATTGACTTTGTGGGATGAGCTCTTATCCATAAGAAAGAGATTTTCTTTTTCATGTAAATGTTGTCAGAAATTTTCTCTTCATCAATGACCCAACTGTGTTTTGATACATCTTTTAAATTAGGTTGTTAGTCTTAATAGTCTAATAGACCAGGGTTAGCTCACAAGAACAAACTAATAAAATTGAATTTTTGAAACTTACACAACAAAGAGAATTAGAGCCTGTTGAAAGGTTTATTCCATTTGTATCTATTCAGTAAGTCAGCAAACATTATGAAGTGACTTCTCTCTATCAGTTTATTTTATTAGGCATATTTCAAGGTACTAAAGATAAAAATGATAGAAGAGATTAAAGATTTAAAAACATGTACACAACATGGCTAATGATATACAGATGCAGGAAGTACTTGGGAATCTTGGCAGAGATATGCCAACTACCTGGGAAACTCAGGAAAAACATCATATTAGGGTGGCATTTAAACTGGTCTGAAGAGTGAGTAGGCGTTGGACAAAATAAATAAATAAATGAGTGGGTAAACTCATTGCAGTGAGAGGAAAAACTTTTCTAGGTTTGGGGCATATTTTCAGATCACTAATGTGATAGATTTTAATTCACTGATAGAGATAATTCCACTGTAATGAATTTTACAGTGTATGAAAATTTTTCTATTTTGATATAATGGTTCTTAAACTGAATATATATGGAGCAGTTATTTTCTACTCCAGAAAAGGAAGGTTTTATGTCCCTTCCATACCCCTTCAAAAGTAGGTATTAAGTACCAACTATGATTTCAGTTCTGAGCTTGATACTGTGAATGATTTCAGAATAGGAGTGACGGTCTTTCAGGAACTTTCTTTTTTTGAATATAATATTCTGAATGAAGCCATACATATAATAGCAGATAGAGACAGCATTATTTTATACATCAGCCACTTAACAGTATGCATATGATGACATTTTCTGTATCTCAGAGTAAAATACTGGCTACTTACTGGAAGATGGCTAACTAAAAAAGGTCAGATTATTAAGTAAAAATTAGGGAGTCAAAAAAGCTGAAGATCACAAGAGAACAACTTTAGGAAGTCAAATCAAGCTATAATGAACAAATATAGGAAAACCATGTAATGACAAGAATCCATGAGACTATACCTTCTGTGCATCATAAATAATTTCTGGAGAACAAGAATATAAATTATCCAACTTTCAAGACAACATATTTTTAATCTGTATTCATAATTCCTATTTTTTTTATCATTACTGTGTCTCATGACTAACAGAATTTATATATGGCCTTACATTGTGCTGGGCATTTCTTACACATGTATGAGGTGTGGCAAGTAGTACTGCCCTAGATATATACCAACATAGACATATATTAGTATAATATACATTATACAAAATGTAGGACTATAAGTAATTCTTGATTTAATTGTTGATTTAATTTCTGCCCCTGAATCACCTAGTAGAATAAAATACCTAAAACACAAAATAAAGGTAACTTTAATATTCACTATTTTAATAATACCATTATATATCCCTGGATAAATATACAATATTAAACATATGTTAATTATATATCTCTGGATAAATGTAAACTAGACCTCAGTTTTCCTGTTTTAACATGGGGAGTTGGAGTTGAAAATATAAAATTTTTATTTTGCTACAGCTCTTAATCTGCCAATTTACAATACAGCTGGAAAGATCACAGTGGCCACATCTTAAACCTTTTGATATATGTTGTAAACTTTAGTAGATAGAAGTATTCCATAATTGTTGATTATCTAGTTTTCAAACCATACAGCTTCCAGGACCATGATAGTTCTGCTATACTAGACTTGAGGAGTAATTATCTATTCCATAATTATCTGCTATATACAGAACAAAAAAATGATGTTGCAAGAGTGTGGAGGAAACACTGTGTGTCTTCTCTTAAAAGTATTCTTTTAGCTTTGCGCAGTGGCAGTATCGTAGCCAATGAGGTTTATCCGAGGCGTGATTATTGCTAATTGAAAAGTATTCTACTTTTAAACACTTTGAACTTGTTCAGTAAAGAAAATCATATACATAAAAAATGAAAGTTTTTAATGGTATATACTATGAACTATAATCTGGATGATAGAATATAAGTATTGATTTAATATTTTTTCTACAAGCATGTGACTACAGATTTCCTAGATTTAGATATCACATATTACTTATCAATGTATTTAATATGAACTTGATATATAAGAAGTGCTTAATAAACTTGAATAATTAAGTAAATAAATGTATAGGTTTATTGGCAGGTAAAGATTACATTAAGGAAGTAGTTACTGAGTTAGAGGGAAGAGAGAATATTCTGATAATGCTTGTAAAGATTATTGCAAATGATTTTAATGTAGAAAAGTTGAAGAGTTTTGTCTAATATTCAGGTAAACTTTCAGGTATTTAGACTCAGTACAAGATAGTCACTATCTGTGAGTCATGCGGGCAGTGATAAGAGAGAACCACCTCTGCCACCATGGGCTAAAATAGCAGGTGTTCCAGGGTACTTGAGCCTGGAAGAGGGGCACGAGGACAGAGAGAATCACTCCAGGCACTCTCTAACTTACACTAGGACCTAGTCAATGGTAGCCCATGGCTGGAAGAAGCAGTAGAGTTTTGAGAGAACAGTGTACAGGCTCAGCTGAATACTGAAGAAGAGAAGAAAGGAGACAAAACCTCTAAGCACTCACATGCCAAGCCCTACTAAAGGGAAGGTTGGTATTCCACCCTCAAATCATTTGAATTATTTGTTTAATTGAATCTAATTAAAGTGAGAACAGAGATAGACTGAGTCAACTATGGAGTAACTCAAAGACCAAACCAAGCTCAGAAACAGAGTAGATAGACTCAGTAGCTTTTTCTCAGTTGTAATGGGGTGCACAAAAGAGCCCTGTACAAGTATAGACATATTATTATTTACTTCATTCTTTCCAATTCTTTTCCACATAATGCTTCTATTCAATCAAGATTGTGAGATGATTTTAAAAAAAGATGTGAGCCATTATCAACAGTTGAAACAGCCTAAATGTTGAAATTATCCAAGAGGAACTTTAAAATGATACTTATACAATAAAGGATCCAACAAAAAAAAAATGTACACAGCATGAATGATAAAATGAGTAATTTCAGCTAAAAATGTAAAATAAAAAAATGGCAACAGAGATGAAAAATAATTTTAATGGACTGAATGAATGTAGCACATGAAAGTGTTAGTAAATGTAAAGATTGAGCAGTGAAAATTATCCAAAAAGGAAAAAGAAAACAGATATAATATCCACGAAAAACAAATAATTGACCTAAGATTTGTATAATTAAAGACCCAGAAGGAGGAGAGACAATGGGATGAAAGAAATACTGGAAGAAATTTTGGCTGAAAATTTTCCAAGCAAACAACACACACACACACACACACACACACACACACACAAGATAAAGAGACAATTCTGAAAGTGTCCAGAGAAAAAGATATATATACATATATACAGGAAACAAACAAAAAAATGACTGAGTTGTCACAAGAGGAAAAAAGACATAAGGGCAGAAGACAAATGAAAAGCATCTTGAAAGTGCTGAGAAAAAGAAAAAGGAAGAGGGGGAAAAGGTGGAGAATTTACATGTCTGGTTTCAAAACTTACAATTGTTAAAATAAAATAAAATGGAGACCAGGCTTGAAAATCCCCCAAGCAGACAAAAACCAAGTAAGCCTTACAAGCAAAACTAAATCTAACATATTTCATGAACATAAGTGAGACTTAACTTAGGTTAATTTCTTGTAAATGGCTCTGATAATTATAAAAGAAACAAGCCATCTTCCTAAAATGGTGTAAGATAATTACTTTTAACCAATCTCCTGCCTTCTGGAAACCCCCACTGTAACAACCATTGTAAAGGTTAAACAACTTCCTCATTTTCATTTTTATAAGCCATCCTGTAACATCATGCTCTGACCTTCATATCAGTTTTGGATTTGAAGACTCCCAGTTTGCAAAGCATTCTTTTATATAAAATAAACTTACTACTACTATTTTACCAGTCTGATTTTAATTTTTACTATTTCTGGATTTTTTACACTATAAAGACAGTGTGGTATTGGCATAAAGGTAGACACATAAATCAATGGAACAGAATTGTGAGACCAGAAGAAAGCATTGTATTTAGGGTCAATCGATTTTTGACTAAGGTGTCAAGACAATTTAATGGAAGACAAGTCTTTTCAACAAAAAATACTTAGCCAAATGTGCATCGACATGCAAAAAGATGAAATTAAACCTTACCTTACACTATACACAAATATTAATTCAAAATGGATCATCGATCTAAATGAAGAGCTAATATGATAAAATGTCTAAAAGAATACAAAAGAGAAAATCTTTAGGTACTTGGATTTGACAAGAGTTTTTCAGTATAATTCTAAAATAAAATCAATGAAAGAAAAATTGATAAAGGATTTTATCAGAAGATACCATTAAGAAAAGAAAGATAAACCATAAATTGGGAGAAATTATTTGTAAATCATCTATCTGATAAAGGACTTGCATTCAGAATATATAAATATTTTTAAAGTCAATAGTAAGACAAAAAATTCAAATTAAAAAATAGGCAAAGATTTGCCTAGGCATTTCAACAATGAAATTATAGGAATGTCTATTAAGCCCATTAAAAGATATACAATACCTTTAGTAACATGGAAATGGAAAATAAAACAATAATAAGATACCACCTCCCACCCAACTAGAATAGATGTACTCAAAATTATAGACAACAAAAAGAATTAGGAGGAATGTAGAGAAACTACAACCCTCACACATTGATGGTTAAATGTTTAAATGGGAATACTAAATGTGGAACCTGGCATTCTTAAAAAATTAAACACAAATATATTATATGACCCAGCACTTCCACACCTGGGAATCTGCCCAAGATAAATTAAATATATGCCCACACTAAGATAATTATAGGAGTATTATTCATAATAGCTCCAAATTAGAACCAATCCAAATGTCAATCAAGTGATGAATATATAAACAAAATATTTTACATTAATACAACTGAATACAATATATCAATAAAAAGAACAAACTACTGACATACACTACAATAGGGATGCACCTCAAAATCATTATGCTAAGTGAAAAATGCCAGAGGTAGAAGACCACATATTACATCATTTCATTTTTATGAAATGAACAGAGAAAGCAAATTTATATATAGAGGGAAAGCAGATAGGTGGTTCTCTACAGCTAGAGATGGAGACAAGGATTAACTGCAAATGAACACTAAAAATTTTTTTGATGTTATATCTGCCATGTTTATTGGAGTGGGGAGTGGCAAAATATGTGTTGGCTTTTGTCATTTTTTTCCTGAATGCAATATGAAGCACTTGAAGTAAATGGCTTTTACCTCTAGAAATGGCACTCTATTTCTGAAGCATGATTCCCACATTTTTCAGGCTAAGGATTATTAGAATTGCATTTGTGAGATTCCTTGGCTTTCTACTACCTTCCAGATCTCTCTTTCCATGCTGAAAATCTTTTAAAAAGCATCCAATAGTATACTCACTACAACATATATCAGTATGAGGTCATTTGCATTTTTTCAAAAACATCTCATCTTATTTGGGAAGCAGATTTCTTTCAACATATCAAAGCATATACTCTCACTGAATCCATCTGAGCCCTTTTTAAATCATCCTTCTAAGCAAAATACTTTCATTTAAAAAAAAATGAACATTTCCTATACCCAAGTTAACTTCTTGTGTTGAGCTGAAGCAATATAAAATATCAGCTCAAGTGGGAAATGTGGAGAGGAATTATAAGGAAAAGCTAGGAAGATTAAATGGGAAATGACTCTCTAAAGTCTGATGTGTGGCATTAATGATGTAGCTCACTGTAGTTGAGAGGAGAAGCGAGTCCTTTGCCTTTTACATTAGGGAAACTAGTGATGCCTTCTATGTGTAAGCTGTGAAAAATTTAAACACAGCCTCTAAATTTTACTATGAAAATTACCTTTTAATTACCTAAAAAGAAACATATAATTTTATTGCTGAGAAGAAAATTGCAATTCATCCTCATGATATCCATTACCACCACCATCACCTCCAATTATTAGGCTCATGCTTTGACCATGTTTATTTGAAAGGTTAAACTCTTTGTTATTACTTTATGACTTGATGACAGATAATGACAACAGATTTTTTTTTAAGTTTTGCATGTCCAATGAACAAAGAAAATCAGTCTGATCTCAAAGAGTTGGAAGTGTATATACAGCATTTTTATATAAGATTGGCAAAAATCAAATGCTAAGTGATATGTACATTTTGTACAGATGTTAAACATGGTTTGAAGTGTTGAAGAAGTAGAACTTCCTTTGGGTTGGAATAGTAAAAAAACAAAACAAAAACAAAAACAAAACAAAATATGGTAGAATACCTAGGCAAACAAAGAAGTATGGAATGGAGAGAGACCTAGGCAGAGATGTGTAAGGAATATAAAAATATTCCATGCAGCGACCAAATAGCACACTAATGATAGGATTCTACATCACTACTCCCAATCTAACAGACTCTTCGAAAGTAGTGAGGAAAGAGGGGTATTGGGGAGATAATTAGAATCACAAAGATGTGGGATGTGGGGGGAAAGGAGACATGTTGGTCAAAAGTTACAAACCTTCAGTTATAAGAAGTTCTGGAAACCTGTAGTTAATAATAATGTTGACTATAGTTAATAATAATGTACTGCCTACTTAAAATTTGCTGAGAGAGTGGTTCTCAAGTATTCTCACCACATACACACAAGAAAAAGTAACTGTGAAGTGACAGGTATGTTAATTAGCTTGATTCTGTTAATAATTTCACAGTGTATACATTAAAATATCATATTGTATAGCTTAAATATATATAATTTTTGTCAATTATACCTCAAAAAGTCTGGGGGGGGGAAGAATCACAAGGAAACATATTCAAAAAAATCATTTTGGGAATGTTTTCATACAGTTAATTTAACTACAAACCATAGTTGGTCATAATCAATGAATAACTGGCAGTTTATTATAAATTCCTAAATAAGCTAATTTTATTTTGAAAATATTTTACAAACAAGAAGCAACCTGGATCTTTGAGGATATCCCCATTATTTAAATTCTAGTAATGTCAGCAGCAGTTATCACAGGAAATGTAGCAGATGGAAATCTTATGTTAACAAGTTCTATCACTTAAAGTCCAGGAATTTCACTGGTCTCTCAGTTTCCTCATCTTTCAAATGAGAATCATAATCTAAATTACACTGTGAATGTTGTATGTTGTAGGGGTCCTATACATTACATTGGCAAAAGGCAGACTAAAAGGGGAAAAAAATTTAACATGCATGTCGTCATGCACAAATATATATGGGAGCACTCAGTGATGAGTAACCCAAAGAGCTGGATTTGGGCTCATATACCATGTTAGGGTAAACAAAAGGAAAGAGGTCTGGGGCTTCTGGACTGGGGATGAAAGTTATGGGATGAAGACAAAGAATAGTATGGACAGCTGCGGTTGTTTAGTAAGGTTTGTTATGCAGAGTTAAGTCATTGCCTTTTCCATTTATGAGTGTTATGAAGAGTCCTCTTACATTTCCTTTATAAATGTAAATTTCCTTCACAAAATGAAAACTTGTGCCCTGTTCTTAGAGTTTTTCTTGCCTCTGCTGATTCTCAGTGGCCATTAGCTCAAAATAATCCTTATGCCAAAGAGGCATATTTTGAGGTGGCATATTCTGGTACCCTTCATTATATTAGAACTCTACATGAAGGCCTGGTGAATATTTGGGGATTTTAATTCATTTTGCATTATCTCATTATCCTTATTGGTCAAGATGTTTGCCTATCTGTGAAGCTGTAAAAATCCCATCCAATATCAAGTCAACAATATATTTTTGGGACTTTTATATACCCCACAGAGCAGCTGCTCTTTCTGCAGATATGGAGCCCAAAGTAATGGACTTTGTTATGGCTGCCTTCAGTTGAGAGCACTGGGTTTTCAGCTTATTCACAGTGTGTGACATGAGATAAGAGATACTGTTTTGGGGGATTTGTTTTGTTTTTATTTTTCATTTTGAAATTTTAGACTCACAGAAGAGTTACAATAATTGTATGGAGCTTCACCATATACCTTTCACTTAGCCTCTCCTAATGTTACCATAAGCATGGTATAAAGATAAAACCTAAAAAAATATATTGGTACAATACTATCAATTTACTACAGGCTTTATTTGCATTTTACCTTTTTTTCTATTAATGGATCATATCAAAGCCAGGAACTTGAATTACATTCAGTTGCTAGGACTTCATGGTTTCCTCCCATCTGTGACAGTTTCTCCATCTCCCCCGCCCCTTTTTTTTTGGTGACCTTGACACTTTTGAAGAGTACTGGTCAAGAATTTTGTACAATATTTCCCATTTTGGGTCATCTGATTCTTTATCATGATTGTGATGTAGGAAAGATGATGGGGCTTGGGGCTGATGGCCAACAAAGAATTCTTGAGGTGTGTTTGGTGAAAAGAGTGGTTTTATTAAAGCATGGGGACAGGTCCCATGGGCAGAAATAGCTGCACTGGGGTCATGAGGAGTAGCCCATTATATACTTTCAAGTCACAGGGGCTTAGGGAGAGTGTAAGTCTCTAAGGAATTTTGGAAGTATGGTTTCCAGGACCTTGAGGGGGCTAGCTATTTTAGGAAAAGGTCATTTATTACTGTCTAACAAAACCTTAGTCATGAGACCCTTCAGATGTGTATTGGTGGGTCATATGCTTGGGTGATGATTGCCAACATGTATCTTGGGGGGTAGAGATAAAGGAAAAAATTCCAAAAAGGAATTTTTATATGTTAAAGTAGACTTACAGGATCCTGGGGTTCGGGCTAAGATTGCCTTTTGCCCTTAGCCAAGTGTCAACATGGAGGCAGCTGAGTTCCTAGAGTAATGTCACCTCTGCCTGTTTCAAGGACTTGTCAATTGGTTGTAAGTTGTAAGGAAATTCAATTTTTCCTTTGCTTTTGTTTCCTACATCAACTGGACTGGGGTTATGGATTTTAGGGAAGAATATCACAGAGTTGAAGTGCCCTTCTCATCATATCATACAAGTGAGTATGTATCAGCATGACTTGTCACAACTGGTGACACTAACTTTGTAACTTGAAGTGATGTCTGAAAGGTTTCTCCACCATAGAGCTGTTGTTTTTCCCTTTCTGTACTACATTTATTGTAAACGAGACACTATATCAAAAGAAGGGGAATTAAGTCGAATTTAAGCTCCACTTTTTGGAAGAATATAAAAAAAAACTGGGGATATATGTTAAAAACACTGTATTATTTTAAAAAATATATTTGGGGGGATAATCTGAGACTATGGCAAATAGCCTGCTACTCCTTAAAGTATTTTACTTATACCAAAGCCAAGCTGAAGGATAGGTAACATCCTTAAATCAGAAAGAAATGAACTTGTAGATCTTTTCTCTTCCATTTTCAGTTTTTTGAGTCAACTCTCCTCTTGTTTTACTCTGCTTTGAATGCCTTTTAGGGTCTTAGTTTTATCAAATACTCTATCCAAATTTTTAGAATTGTTGTCTGTGGGAATGGCCATGTGTCCACTTTGCTTTGCTGCCATTGTTGGGCGTTTCAAGGCTCAATTATTTTGATTGGTTGCTTGATCAGGTTCATAATATCCCCACTGAGTCCTAAAAATGTAAATTTAAATATACTGAATATAATATGTTAAGTAAGGTATGAACAACCTTAATCATGTAGTGACCTTAAGTTATTTAAAAATATTTCAGTGATGACGAATTCAGTCTTTCCATTCAGTCATTTCACTGCCAATTCAGTGAAAACTAATCAGAACTAATTATACACAACATACAGGTTTTCTTAACTCTTGTTTTGAATTTTAGCCAGCTCTTTCAGAATCAAATGCACTTGGTCTCACTGACACGAATGCTTACTGCACTTTCATTTTCCAGTATGCTGTGATTATGGCCATTTGCAGCCTTTCCCGTTGGTGTGGATTTCAAAACTAACCATTGTATGCAGATAACCTAGCAATGGGTTTCTAGAGGTTGATGTGATCTGTGGTTGAAACAACTGACATTACCAGATTGCAAAGCAATGTGCTTAAGTACTTACGGTCTCCTTTACACACAACTATTTCTCATCATAGACACGGTACTCCAGCTGATGGCTTGCTGAGTAGCTGTGATGAATTCCCGTGCACTTGTACATGTGTGAGTCTGTGTGTGTTAGCAGTGTACACGTGTATGTTTGTGTGACATGCGCATGTGTGTATTTGGGGGGACAGTTCAGAGATAGGAGAAAAGGTGGGGTGGAAAAAAAGGTGGTGGAGAAAGAGTTAAATCAAGCTAATCAAAAAACCATTGAGTGGCCACTCTGTGTACTAAAATAAGCCAGTAAGTGTGGTGAATACAAAAGCCCAGGCCAGAAGGCCTCTTATTTCAATGGGTAATTTCCAGGTAATTAATCTGAGCAGTCCTTTCAAGACACAGAGCTGCAATTTTTAAATTGTGGTAATATTACATTCACAGGTCTTAGAAGACGCTGGGGAGCCAAATAGGGCTCTTGGGCCCAACTCCTTCTTCAAGCAGAAGAGCTTTATTTCCAACTGTTTTATACAGTTGACATCTGAGTAAAATGCTTTGAATAGAGTTCCTTTAAGAAAAAACTGAAAATGATCCCATAATTTTGAGCTCCTAGAAGACAAGGACAGCAGGTAGCAACACCTTAAAAAGGATGATTGGAATATAACATAATTACACCAATAATTATAAGGGAAATATTATATGTTAACAATGAATATAAGAAATAACTGTGAAAATAAGAAAACATTCTATCTTCAAATTCAGATTTTTATATTTCACAGCTTTATCAATAATAATATTGTAACAATATGTATTTATCAACATGATACTATAATATTTCATAAAAACTTAATCAGGTGGTTGCTGGTTTTGTGAAAATAAATGACTTTTTTTTTTCAATTTTCAGCTGAAAGAAAAGTATTTTGAAAATATGTAGAAGAGTGCCCCGTGGGGCATACAAGGGGAATTCTCATAATGGTCACTGGCCTCAGCAAACTTAGAGAGCAACTGAGGAATAAAACTTATGTTATACATGGGGCTCTTGGGTGGCTCAACTGAGTGTCCAGCTCTTGATTTCGGCTCAGGTTGTGATCTCAGGGTCATGGGATCGAGCCCTATTTCAGGCTCCTCAATCAGCGGGGTGTCTGCCTCTCTCTCTCTCTTTCTCTCTCTCTCATCCCTCTGCCTCTCTCATTAATTTACATTGCTTTATAAACTTCTTTTCTTGCATACAAAAATATATAGTGTGAAGTTTCCTAAATGAAGGCCATACTTTCAAAATGATTTTTTGTTACCATACTTACATTAGATTCCATTTGACTTTTGAAAAAGTGTTCCAAATGTAATGACAACCATATTTGTCCCTAAAATCATGTATGATACTCTATGTTCCTGGAGAATAAGACAGAATTGTATGAACATCATAAGAACACCTTTTGTTTCAGGCACCAACCTCAGGAAAGGAAGTCTGAGAATCAAGTAGTCCAGTTGCATGAGTTTATATGTCAAGGCTTCATTTATTCCTAATGAGGCCATCAACACCTTTTGTGATCTCAGTAATTAAGAAGCCAGTATGATTCCTCTGATTATGGACTTCCTAAAAGCTGGCTGCTAAGTCATAAAGGAAATAGAAAGATGCTTTGGAGAACTAATGGCTGCCCATGTGTGCTGAGTCAGTCTTGAATTTTATGGGAAGCTATGCTGACTTATGCAGGATCACTCTGTGTCTCTAAGATGATCTATTTTAACATGCTGATTGCTTCTTGGGAATCATTTTCCCTATGGACACATGGGCCATTTGTATAGTTTTACAAAACTAATTCAGTATAGGAGATGAGAGAAAACTTGGAGCAGCCATGGAAATTCTAAAGTAAAACAACATGTGTGGAGACCTGTATTAAACAAACAACAAAAATATGCAGAAATAGGAGGACTTCTATAGTATTTCAATTAAAAGATGGAGACTGGTGACTCCATTATGGACATCATCAGTATAGTCACGTTCACTGGAAGACAGGAGAATGGTTTGAGGACTCTCCATGGAAATACTATGTTATCCCACTCATTACCCCCAGCCATCTCCAATTTTGTTTAGGTCTTCCTTAACGAATGCCACAGAGCAGGGAAAGCAAGAAAAGAGGATAAGATGTGCCAAAAAGAGTAAAGCAACATGAATCACCATGATGTATTTCATCAGTTAGAAGTTGAAATTAAAGATACTAACCTGTGAAAAAACCATACCTCTGGAGGTTGTTCCAGGACAGTGTCTGTTCTAATTTCAGAAGGTAAGTTGACAGAAATGTTTAAAGTATGGTGTGTAAGAGATGTATTGGTGACCCAGAATAAAAATCACAGTAGGAGAAAGAGAAACTTTATATCATTTTCCTTTTCAGTGCATGCTTTGATTAGATAAGCACCAAAAAGCCATACTGGTGACTGAAAAGGTTTTCTGTTCATTGTTCTACCTAGGAGGCATGTGTGGCTATTCAACCAATTTTTTAATTGTGAGATTTTCCTTCTGAGTAAGCCCTTCTGAATCACAAGATCCTCTGATGAGGAAAAATTAGAGGGGAGAAAAGGGGCAGACGAATGAGGAACAGAGAGGAAAAGGATCTTGATTGCTCTCTAAATGCATATTAAATGCTATGTGCTCAAACAAATGCAATCTCAACGAACCAGAGTTCAATTACCTAGAAATATGATTCAAATAAACTAAAATGACTTTTTTATTCATTCCAGTCCCTGGATAAAGAGAGGATAAGTGGAAATAATAATAATAATAATAACAACAACAACAACAGCAACATCAACAAAACAGTGGCAGCAGTAACATGCTGGTTATCCTTTACTGCCATCTTCCTCCCCACCTTCATTTTCTGCCCTGCTTTTTGCTTTAGGAGGTTGACTCAGTTGTCTCTCTCCTGGACTTCCTTGTTCTCTTGGCCTGGGTGGGGTTCAGCCAATGGAAGTTGATAGTAGGAGATTAGATGGCAGGAGGGGAGTGAGGTCACAATATTTTTTCCTAGTTTCTTCCCTTACATCACAGGGGTCCTTCCATTTGTTGCCTCTTCTATGGCATGGCTGCTCTCTGGCATCTTCTCTTCCATCACTCCAACTCCATAAGTGCTATTAGTTTTATCTCTTTCTTCTGAACTACTTTAACACTCTTGTCAGAAATACAAATATGATTTTCTTCAGGTTAGTGATAAATAAAGAAGATTTTTTTCATATCTTTTAAATGTCTAAAAAACCAAAATCAGGCTAGGAGGAAGATGATTTTAATTCTATGTTCTATGCCTCAAGTATTCTAATTCTATTATAGTCAAATTTTCTGTCTTCCTGCTATAATTGGAAAGAATCAAGGATTCTCAACCTTTGTACTGAGATTGGGAATCTCAAAGGATGGCCAAATTCCCCATTGTGTTCTGTATGTACATGCAACTCCTTTCATTGTGGAATCTAGACTATGTCTGTGGCTGTTCTGACCAACAGAATGTGAAGGAAGTGACCTTCTGGGACTTAATGAGCAAGATATGAGAAAGAAGATCTTCTACTCACTAGGGATAAATTGCAGACTACCTTGCTAGACAGAGAGGTCCAGTAGAGACGCCCTAGAGAGGCCAACACTGTGAAAAACAGAAGCCAGCCAAAGGAGTCCTGAGGCCCCAGATGTCCAAACGACAGCATCTGCCATTTTCCTGCAACTGCATGAGAGCTTAAGGAAGACTAGCAGAGGAACCTCTCAGCTGGGCCCAGCTAACACACAGATTTGTGAGATATAATAAAATGTCAGTGGTTCAAACTACTAAGTATTGCAGTGAGTTATGATGCAGCATTAGAAAACTATAGCAATAGATAATCCACTTATTAGCAGTGTGACTGTGAAAGGTACTTAAGCTGCCTGAGGCTCAATTTTCTCATTTTCAAAATGTTCATGATAATAGTTAACTATACTACAGGTTACTTTGGGGTCTAAGCTATAAATGAGATAAAATGTTCTAAGTAGTCACTCAGCATAGAGCCTGGGACACAGGAAGTATTCAAAAAATTTTGTTCTTATTGGTAACATTATTATTACATTTTTCATCTTCACTTCCTTGGATAATTTTATACATACACACACATTAAGGCACATTTCTTTAGCACTTATAATATTTTACATACTGGACTACATGTTTGAGGGTTCAGGCTTACTAAGAAAGTACAAGAAAAATTAAGATAATTCATAGTAAGAGGCTGTGGGGATAGGGAAAAGGGTATGACTAAATCTAAAGCAGAAGGAAAGGAAAAAAAAAAAAAAACTTCTGTAACATGATGCTATTTAAACTGAGACTTGAATGAAGAGAGTTTGCTTGGGAAGGGTAAGTCTGAAAATGAGTATTTCTGACAAATGTGGATACCAATGCATAAGAGAAGTTTTCAAATGTTAAAGGACATGGCCTACACAAAGAACCAGGACTTGTGGGTAGCTGTAGAAAAGATGTGAAGGATATGTGTGTTGGTGTGAGACCAGGCCATAAAGAAGGTTGGGGTGATTTTGGAGTGACTTGTACATTTTGCTCTGGATTTGGAACATATCCTGAAAGCACACAGACTTTTCTGTTTAGGTCACAACCACTGCTTGTGTGAACAATGGGTTTTAGGCAGGGAATTTGAGCCTTATATGAAAACTCTTGGTTGTGGGAACAATGGATTGAATAGAAAGAGACTGGAGGTCTGGAGGTAAAGGTGACAAGTGGAGAAAGGCTGGCATTAAAGCAGTAAAAAAGCAAACGGACAGTAGTTTTTGAATTCCAGAGATATTTGTGAGGTAATATCAGTGACATCTTCCAGTAGTTGCTGGGTGAGGGAGATAGCAAAAAGGAGAAGGCAAAGGTGGCTCTCAGGTTTCTATCTCGAGTCTTTTGGTAAATGATAGTGACTTTCACTAAGACAGAGATTAGAAAGGACTGTTTTCCCACTATAGAATGGTGTGGAGAGGAAGGGTAAGAAAGTCATCATTCTTTATGAGGCACTTAATACCTACTAAATCCTTTTACAGAAACCTCTAAATTTATGTTTTCTAATTACTCAAAATTTTAGTGGAATTCTATTGATTCTATAGATAATTATATTGAGATTCAATTAGATTAAGTTACTTGAACAAGAACTACAGAGTGAATGGCAAAGTTTAATGACTTCAAAGCCCATGTTACATTTCCTATTTAGAAAGTTGGATATGAAGCTCAGAATAAGGACAGAGATAGGTAGCTATAGATATAGTTGTTGATTTCGTCTTGGGAATAGATGGCTGTAGATAGAATGAGAAATGAGGAGCTCAAAGGCAGTATCCTCCAAAACTCCAGCTGTTACATATTCAAATAAAGATGAAGACTTCTGTAAATTGAGGTGGTCCTGATGCACAGAAAGGTCAGCAGAGAATAAAGCCTAGAGTAGGGGTAGAGGAATAGAAGAGGGCAAACCAGAAGAAAAGAGTTGACACAAAAATATTATGCTACAGAGTGCTAAAGAGGGTTGAGGAATGAAATGTGACCAGTGGGTTGACAGCTAGGAGACAAAAATGGTTGGAACAGTCTAGAAAATCTTAGTGTCCCAACTAGGATTTTGACTACACCCCATCATTAGCTAGTCTTTACAAAGCAGGGAGGAAGGAAGAAGGCAATCTAGTCTTGGGGTACTACAATAATAAAGAGACAATGATGGGAAAGTAGGAAAAGTAAAAGGAGCTGTGCTAATATAAAGTGACCTCCCAGGAAAACTATTCTTCACAGTTCTGATTTCTGTTTCTCTCCAGGCATTTTTTCTTAACCAGGTTTTTGCATTAAACCAGGTATCTTTGTCTTGCCTTAGGAGAAGCCATATGTGTCCATAGCAGCTATCTGAATGTGGTTATCCAGGGTTAAGCCAGATCAAGAACTGTGAAGGGTCTAATAAGACTTGACCCTGCTTGTAAATGGAACAGTTTAGCCTGACCGCTATCATGTGGATGTTGGCAGAAGACATGAGACTCGTAGGTCAAAGGCAAAGGACTTTTTAACTCATGGCAACAGTAGTAGTCAGAATATCAGCATATTCTTGTGCTAGTTCCTTGAGCCCCAGGCCCCACAGGACATTGCAAAGGGGCAGGTGACACCTGGGTTGCATTTCACTAGAGAAACTCTGAGTTTAGGGAATCTAAACCCTCTTTAACGGGCAGTAATATGCCTGTATTCTATCCCAAAAGGAGGCATTATATTTGTTGTGCTGGCAGTTTGGCTCTGGAGGGGGACACTGTATCTTCCAAGGCATTAAGCGAACCTGTCCTTTGCTCTGGAGAGACACACTCTATCTTCTAAAGCTGTTGCTGTGCAAACACCTTGGAACAGATAGTCTGGAAAAAAGACAGTAATTCCCTCTGCTCACAAAATGTGTAGAAACACAAGAGAATCATGGAGAACTGCCTCCCAACAAGCCAATGCAAAACTCTAATCATGTGTTCTTGGTTGCCCCAGGAAAAGAAAACGACAATCACCACGATTTTATATATAAAATTGATATGGTCTCACAGACTCAGTATTATTCATATGCCAATACATATACCTTTAGCATACAAGTTAATAATTTGTATAATTTGTTTAAAAAACCCCAAACTTCTATGTTTGAAACTCTTTTGCATGCATATACACTCACCATTTCATCTGATGGTCCAAATAATCTTTGAGGTACATATAAGGAGGTATCATGATGATCATTCCAAAGAGAGAGAAAGACTGATGGTAAGCGAGATTACATTCTTTTCCAAGTCACAAAAATAAAAAGCAACTGAGCTTTACATTCAATGAGTTTGACTTTCCATTTTGGTGCTTTTTGTACCTTTTCATGGGTGTACTCTGCTATGGCTAAAGCTGAACGAAGGGCCTCTCTTTCCCCTACTCGTCGGACCCATCTAACGTGCTATGTGAGCGTGGGCCTGGCACTTTCCTCTTCTCTGCTTTGTTGTATTTAAGACAGAAAATGGTGGCAATCACATATATTTTTCATCTTCACAGCACTGCAGTGAGAATTCAAAGGTAATCGACGTGAGAGTGTTCAGCACAGTTTCAATCACTGTCAGTGTATTGGCACCATCTTTCTTCCCATCTCATTCCACTGTGTCCAGGGTGCAGCCCCAAATTTCATCTGGCCTTGCAGACATTCCTTATCTGGCCTTTCTCTCCCTCCTGAGGCCGATTCTTTTTATAGTATGCACTCCAGCAAATCTGCAAATCTACCTTCTTTTATTCCAGATTTTTCTCCTCAGAACTTTCATATACTTGAGTAAGAACTCCAGTGGCACTTTATCTATTGAGCATCCCTCTCTTCCTCAGTGAGGAAGTATTTCTAGCTGCCTGTGGTCCTCTGTCAACATCTTCTTTATCTTGTAATACATAATGCAGTGTGTTATCGTTACATATTATTACAGCCTGTCTTTGAATAGATACTGCAAATATCCCGAGGGACAAGTGCCTTCTCACTTAGGACTGTATCTTCATCCCATACCCAATGTCGTATTTTGCCCAAGTCTGAAGCACTTTTTAATAGGGTTAAGAGTGCAGGTTTTGGAGTTAGGTGCTCCTGGAATTCAATTCCACTTGTGCCATTTATTAGTTGTGAAATCTCAGGCAACTTTAAATGTTCTAGGCCTTAGCTGCCTCATGGAAAAGTGGGGGAGGATTATATCTTTTTCAGAGGTTTTGGGAAGGAATATTTATAATATTGTTTAGCAAAATATAACTGCTCAATAAAAGATTATTATTTTATGAATTTACATTTTATTCTTATTTTAAGTTATATCATTTTTGACTTTAGGTTCATTATGGGAAGATGCCCAATTCCAGAAAATTCTATTTGTTTTTACTCCTCTTCAACTTCCAAGCACCTTCTTCCTGATCCTACTTATAGAGAAGTGACTTTTTGAAATTTTTGTCAAATCCTTGACTTTAAAGTATTTCCATTTTTAATATTTCATGTAAAACCAATTCAGCTTTTACTTCTCAAAAATTAAAGAGCTTTTTTAGGTCTCTTCAGAATTCAACTACTTAAAAACCCAAGTGGAATGCCTTTGTTCTTCTGGTTACACCATCTACAAATGAACTAGTGGTAGCTGTCCTCCACATCATTACATTCAGCTATAATCCAAGCCCAGAAACATGTATATCTGCGGCTACCAACTTCGTTCCATATTTGAAAACCAGTGGGTGATGAAATGGATGTTTCTTTGGCTAGATATTCATAAGGGGTTCTACAGAGACAGCTGTATCAGTATAAGCCTCCTTCCTGCTTCATTTCCTATGACATACAGCTTCCTGTGTAATTAGTTCTTTTAAAATGCCAATTGCCTCATATCATCATCCTACCCTCAACTCTCAGTAGCTCACCTTTGCTTACATAATAAAGAAACTCCTTGGCTTCAAAGTCATTCCCATCACAATCAGGATGCAACAGTCTTATCCTATCTGACTTCCTAACACTACACCCTCCTCTCCATGATGTGGCTCCCTCTCCATGATGTGGCTCCATTTATAACACATAAACCTGCCTTTATGCAATGTTTAGCCAAACATTTACACCTTCCTTTCTATGAATAGAAATGCAATCACCCCTCTTCTTCACCTACAAGTAATTCAACACTGATAAATTCTTTTCTCCTCTAGAGGGTCCTCCCCAAGGTACATTTTATCTTTTTTCTGTGCATTTACTAGCTGTCTACGATACTCTTAAAAATAATAGTTTTATTGGTTCATGTATTTTTTCAGTTTTAAAATTATTTCATGTGTAACTAATTTTCTCAGCTGAATTCATTATCACTCATTAAACGCTAAGTTCAAAATAGCTTGCTACTTTAATTAGCCTGACACCTAGCACAGTCTTCAGAGAACATTTTATTTTTGTTTTTCAATGCTTATTAAGGTAAACTAAACATATATAAAAGTACACACATCACAAATGTGTATCCCAAAGTTACCTGTTGCAAATGAACACACCCAGATAACCAATTCTTGCGATACAGAACATTATTAAAACTTCAGAAGTCCTTTTCATGTTATCTTTCAGTATACTTTATTTCCAACATTTCAAATACCTGTACCAAAAAAGTACAATGGGGTGATTTAAAAAATGAAGCATTTATGCCACTTTTGTGAGGGAAAGCCACAAACCTCTGCCCACCCCTGCTGACCAAAGAAATTCCTCCCAAAAGGAACCACCTTTAAAATGTTTAACAATTTCTTCTGAAAGCTACCTCTATTTCTTAAGGCCTATGTTCCAACCACTATTTCTCAATTTATGAAGTTCAGACACTACCCCTTAACTCAGTGGTGAATGATGAGGATTAATTTATAGCCCCCCCTCCCTCTTTTATCCTCCAATTTTTTTGTCCTTAATTGTTAATCATTGTAAGGGTGTGGAATATTATTTTTTGATCTAATAAGAAAGGCTAGTATCTCTTAACTCCCCACTTTTTAAATTGAGGACAAAACCATCTCAAGCTTCCCTTCAATCATTCTTTCCACCTTGCTAGGCCCAGCACTACACTTTCTGTAATCATAATTAAGTATTTTATGTTTGGTTTATAGCAGTATTTCTCAAATTCAACTGCACATCAGAATCACTTGGGAATGTTGAAAAATACTGATGTATTATTATCCCCAGATTTCTGATTTAACAGATCTGGGGGGAACTCTTCAGAGTTCCACAGAGATTCTAATGTGCAGCCAGGACTGAGAAACACTGTCAAGATGGTGATTCCATAAAATACATTGATTTTACATAGTCATGGCTACATCAATATTGTTCATGTCAGCAGCCACTGTTGTAATATGTCTGCATATTCTCTTTTGGAACACATTTTTTCTTGAAAATTTTAATTACTTTTTTTTTCTTGCACTATTTGTTTCTTTATCCCCAAGCCCTTCATCATTTATTTCATTGGGTTTAATCTTATAATCAGAGATTTTCCTCCTACAGCCCCCTTATCCTCTTGTATAAGTATGGGTGAGTGTGAAGACTGTTATGGAGATGCCTTCCTGGTATTTTCTTTCACTTCTTTCCACTGTTAAATCCTTTGTTTCTGGTATCGCAGGTCAACCTCTGTAGGTTGACTCTGCAGTTTTGGCTATAGCTCATGCACTAGCAACTTTTTAAGAAAGTAAATTATATGAATTCTTGCCTGTTTGAAGATGTCCTTGTTCTGCTCATGAAATTGGTGAAAAGTTTAGCCAGATACAGAAAATAGAGTTTGAAAGTAATTTTTCCTGGTAGTTGAAATCATTACTTCATCATTTTCTGGAATCTATCTTGCTGATAAAAATTTAATGGTAAAATTATTTTAACTCCTTTAAGTGTTGCCTGCTTTTACTCAATGAAACAACTTGGATCCTCCTTTTGCAGTTCTGGTTTTTACGATGACATATTTAGTTAATGGTTATTTTTCTAACCATTGTATTGAGCCACTGTGATCCCTTTCAAACTGAATATTGATAGCCAGTTCTGGGAAATCCTCTTCTATTTGTTCCTTCATAATTTACTTTATTTAGTTTTCTGTGTTCTTACTTTCTGTAAACCATATGGAACTGTATTAAGTATCCCTTATTTTAACCTTCC
Source organism: Neomonachus schauinslandi (assembly GCF_002201575.2). Taxonomy (NCBI): domain Eukaryota; kingdom Metazoa; phylum Chordata; class Mammalia; order Carnivora; family Phocidae; genus Neomonachus; species Neomonachus schauinslandi. The sequence goes on along the minus strand of NC_058416.1, from coordinate 32,700,398 downwards.
TATTATATTCTGTGTTTCTTTTTAAGCTTTTGAGGATATTGTCTCAGCGTTACCGCTTATATTTTATTACACTTTTCTTTAAAATTAGCAATCATATTTTTACTTCCAAGATCTTTTTATTGTTCTGTCATTGTTCTTTTTCCATAACATCCTGTTCTTTTTTTTTTAATGGGATGTCATATATTCTGAAGTCTACCCAAGAATACTTAAAAAATGTGTCTTTTTCATTATTTTAAGTTCTCTTTTTGTCTCTCAAAGGTTTATTTTTTCCATAAGGTCCATTTTTCTACTGTTTTACTCATTCCATGCCCCACAAATATCTCCTAAATTTTGCTTAGTCATATTTAAGAGGACAAAAAAAGTAGTAGAAAAGCTAACTGTGATTTAGACCAAGTTTAGTTGACTTATTGGTTTTCCTTTAGGATACATTGGCCTGGAACTAGTATTTACCATTTGGGATTCCAAAGATATTTACAAATGTCTTTTAAACAAAAATGCCAATCATGAGAGGAAGTTTTACGATTGGATGTAGAAAATTTACTCAACTAATGAGTGAGATTAATAGGTTCTGTTATTGTAGTGGTGGTGAGTTATTTGATTGTTTATTTGTTTTATTTTTTTCTGAGCAACAACCTTTGGCTGCAGTTTCTAATCCTCTCAACCCATGCAATTATATTAATGTAATTCCAAGATGGTGCTACGAGGTACCTGACAGAAGCAAACAAAATTCCTCTAGAAGAAAATACCATAATCCTAGGCCTAAAGTTATTTTTCTGTATAATTTTGCAAACAGAATGTCTGATACACAATCAAGAATAATCAGACATGCAAGGAAAAAAGATGAGCAATTGCAAATTTGTATGTAACTAATAATATAGCTTCAAAAAAAGCAAATATTATAAAATTAAAATTAGAAATAACTTCATGAAGTTCCTCATAGAATAACTAAACAAAAAATTATTAGAGAATAGAAGTTTTAAAGAATATGGTTAGTATACTTGACCTTTAAAATACTGCACTGGACACTATAGAATAAACACTCTTTTCAAGGACATAAAGCAGGTCTTAAAATTTTCAAAGAATTGAAATCTTAATTAAAATCCCAGCAGTGTTTTGTGACTGTGTATGTGAAATTTGTTATATACAGTTCTAAAACTTATACAGAAACACAAAGCAGCAACATTTATGGAGTCACACTTCAAGAATAATCACGTAACAAAGTAATGAAACTTCCTCTACCATATATTGTAATTATTAGAAGGCTACAGTAATTAAGACTGTACGGTGCTGACACAACAATAGATGAACAGAGGAATGGAATAAAACAGCTCACAAACAGACACAATTATTTAACATCTGATGGAGGAAAACAGTAGCACTTCAGAACAATGGGGAAATATAATAGTTCCACTAAATGGTGCTGGAATAATTAGATAACTACATGAAAAAATTGTCATGACATTTACTCTTCCCCATATACAAAAATAAATTCCAGATTGTTTTTTAGATTTAAATGAGAAACACAAAACAATAAATCTCTTGGAAGATAATAATAGGAAAAAATCTCCAAATCTTCAAGACTTTGTTATAAAGAAATACTTTTTCAACAGGACAGAAGAAATACTAGCCCCACCTCCCACTCCCAGGAAATATTAATATATGGAACTAAATCAAAAGAGAATCTGTTCATCAAAAGATACCATAAATTAAGAGAACAAAAAGTCCAACCACAAAGTGGAAAGACTGGGACACACTAACCACAAAGGGCTCATATCTGAGTATATTAATATACCCCTACACACTGATAAGAGAAATCCACCAAAAGAAAAATAATTCAACATACATTTCACAAAATATATCACTGAATGGCCAAAGTTGCTCAATTCTATTAGTAATCAAACGTACTCAAACTACAGTCAGAATGAGGAAATTCACTGATGAATATGTCATTTAGTGTACTTTTCTAAAAATGTTGTATTACTGAATATGAAAACTTTTCATCTAAAAAAAGAAAAATATAGAACAATATATAATTGCCTAGAGGTAAACCTCTTTCAACATAAAGGTGGGATGATACAGAAAGTCAGCATGACATATGAAGACAGATAGTAATGGATAGTTGTCCTGGGTTCTATATGGCTATTAAATCTTCCTATGCTATTCACCAGCCATATAACAATGGCCACATCATGCACCCATTATAAATTTCTATTTCTTTATTTTACATCTGAGCTCAATATAGGTACCTCTGTGTTTGTTGTAAAGAGTAAACAAGATTATTTGTGATAAGTGTTAGATAAATGTGTGGGTGGAAATTTGGGAAAATAGAACAATACTTCAAACATTTCTCTCTTTTCCAATTTTATTTTGTGTTAGCTTTGGAAATTTTATGCTGTTTGAGAAAGAGAGGAAAGAAGAAGACAGGGTATAAAGAAAAAAAAATGATGCAATTCTTTCATGACTCAAAAATACTGTTGGCACTGGTTATTTTCTTAATAGCCTATATTTTTGTTTAGTCATCTAAATGGGTGGTAGAATAATACTGTCAAAAGTGTGCCTGTAAGTTCAAGAACAACACCTGAAGCTAAAATAGAGTATATTAATTAGGAAATCACCAATTATTTAGCTGACATTTGTCCACTTTTTAAAAATATTGAAATCAATAGAAGTCACACTACTACAAAATAAGAAAGTTCTTTTCTTTGCTAAGAACTAGACCCAAATCTATTCAATAAATTAACAAATATAGTATTAACAAGGTCTCTGCACTCCCTCTCCCACCCTCTTCCACATCTTTAGTGTCTCTTGTTACATTTTTGTTTTCATAAAAATGCTGAGAATGCTTTAACTGTGTTGTATCTTAATCATGATATGTTTCTTTGCTTTAGGATTTATTGTACTGAGATTCCTCAAAACTAATGGTGATGATGATGATGATGGTAATGATGATAATAATAATAATGGCACATTATTGTTAATGATATAATCAAGAGTACCAATAACAATAACACATGTATAAAAGAATTTCAAATGATGATGGCTGACTGATCAGTCTGGAATGCCCAGAACAGAATTATTTATAACCTTGTTAAATACAGCTGAGATGTAACAAAGCTTCTGCGAAGGAGAGTTTAAGGGGTCTTTATTTGGGTTCCTGAGTGTGGCCTTCCTGCAGCTCTATTCTTTGAGTCAGTTCATTTCTACACCCTTGGTGCACACTCTTTATGAGCACCTGATCCCCCAATTAAGGCCTATACCTGCAGCGACCAAACTTCCATCCCATCAGTTGCCGCCTTTAACACTCTCCACAGCCCAGAGGAACTTCAGTGACCAGAAAATCAACGCAACAGGGCAGCTGGCCCCAGGAGTCTGAATTGCTAAGACAAAAGTAGCATTTTGCAGAAATGCATTCATCTTCTTCTTGGGGTTACAAAGGCATCCATTATGGGTTTAGATAAATACATTCACCAATGTGGCACTGGGTGGAAGATATTTTTCCCCCTTGCAAATGATCAGTGACTGAGAAGGGACAGAATAAGATACACCAGTTGTCATTTTTTGGTAAATAGGACCTGAGTAAAGGAGGGCTGTGGTGGGGGATGGGAGATAGATTCTTTTCTATACTTTCAGGACCAGGACTGAGTGTAAGAGAACTGCTGGAGAAATGTTTTCAGTCCAGATCATGCCTTTTTAAAAGTCAGGACTTGAAAGTCATTAGAGCCAGATCATCTCAACCATTTCAGACCATAGCCCATACAAGTCCCTCTTCATTATCAGAAAAGCTCAATAGTTCCTACGATCAAGATGCTAGACCTGCCCCCTGAAATCAGCATAATCATGTCTAAGCTCACATGAAAAATGGGACTATTTCATTTAATCTTTTAAAAGTGATTTCATAATTGTGGTTAGTTATGGTTCATGGACCATCAAGATCTGTGTAAGTTATCACCTCTAATCAAGGAATATAGCCTGAGAAATTATTTATAAATTGTCAGAATTTCCAAAATTTGATCTGTTACCCAAATCTGCATTGATATGCACTAGGTTCATTACTTTATTGTGATAACTCCAGCCCTTTCTTTTTTTCTTGTAATTCTTTTTTCTATTTCACTGGATCAAGACAAAATAGGTTACAATAATCAGCAAAAATACTTGAATCATGTTATCATAAACATTTATTTCTGGAGGGAAGTATCTATATATACAGCCAGACTCCCTGGGTTCTCTTAAATACTATCTTTGATTTTGGGCAGATTTCCATAATCCCTTTGTTTCAGTTTTTACAACTGTAATATGGGTTTGGAAGTAGTATCTACAGAGAGAATTTTTGTGAGGATCAATTTAAATCACTCAGAGGAGGGCCTGACACACATAGACATTAGTTGCTATTCTTATTGCAATGACAGAATTCTTAGTTCTGTTCTAGATGCTTTACTAACCCAGATTTCCATTCTACATGGCTTACCTTTCCCAACCCACCTTCCTCTCCCGATGTTCTCATAGTGGAATCATACGACCAGATCATTGAGCATAATTGTGTTGAGCATGCTCAGTAGGGCCAAATAGAGGAATAATTTTTAATCACTAGTGTTAACTTAGAATGGTTAAGTAATAGATTAAGTAATGAAATGTGGCAAAATGTTGATGTTATAATTTTTTAGTAGGATTTGGGTTGCTTTTAATTTATTTCATTATATTTTCCCATACATTATAATTTTTTTCAGTAGTTAAATTTCATTTTTTAGGAAAATAGGAAAAACATTATTTTATAAAAGAAAATACATATAATAAATGGCATGGAATTTATAACAAAACTAAACTGATCTTTTGGACAGAGTAAGGTATTTCCCAATAAGGCATATTCCAGAAAGAAGTTCAGAGATGTTCTTAACTGGAGTAAGATAATAAAACATACAGGCTTCTAGGCAGAACTAACATCCATTTGTAAAAAGGAGTTCAACTAAAAACCATTTTTCTTTTTTCATTTAAAGGGTAAATATTTATTAAGACAAAGTTTGAGAGAGTAGCTAAAAAAATTTTTCACTCCTCAACATTTTTTGTCATAGAATGAAAAGTCATCATGACCACGACTTCTCTCTAAAAATTACCTATATAAAAAAACTGCACTCACTTGATAGTTGATTTTGTGATGACTACAGGTCAAAAAATTTTATTTTCTGCATCCTATCTTTCTTCCCAATTTTATTTTATTTAGTTGGTGCCTGCTTCCAAAAGAATTTAAGAAAGAAACATTGACTTATTGATTTAATTTTTTTATTGATTAGCAAATTACATATTAAATATTTCTCATATCCCAGCTACCATATACTCAGATATTGATGAAAGTAATGGTGCACAAAATGCATTCCCTTCACTCGAAGATTTAATATCAAATTAGTGATAAAGACCCATATATGATCTCTGTAATGTAGCATAATATGGTGATACTATGAGGTAAAAATACAATGATCTCCAGAACGTCATTTGCAATATTTACCATGACATTTAGAACAAGTGTAAGCCTTTGAGATTTAAACAAAATCTTTTGGTTTGGATTCATTTAACTTCACTTTGCATTTTAGACAATTTGCCCAAGGGGCTTAGAAACATAATTTATGAATCACTCAATAATTTCTCAAATAATTTGTTTGTATAAAATATTTATATGAAGTGATTTTTTTCCCTGGAAGGGACTAGAATAGAAAACATATTTCCACTAGAGTAAAGTAGGATGATTCACAAGTATTTCTTGGTTTCCACAAGAGAACTCAATTCATCTTAATTCAAATATTTCAATGTATTCCTCACCACCCATGTGCCATGGTGAGAGAGTAATAGTAGAAAAAAATTAAAAATTTAAATGGGGTCAAAACATTTTATAGTAGCAGTTTTGAAAACAACTGAAGACATTATACAATGTTGCTTAATAGATTAGCTCTGATGTCACAATATTAGAGAAATTAGTTACTGCGGTTAAACAGTAGTTTAACCTAGGAAGGAACCTGGAGGAAGTTGAGATAAGTTTTGGTAAATTAACGGTATTCCTGTATGTGGAAAAAGTAAATGTGTCCCTATCTCCATGTGCCTTTTTTATTTTTAAGATTTTATTTATTTATTTGACAGAGAGAGACACAGCGAGAGAGGGAACACAAGCAGGGGGGTTGGAGAGGGAGAAGTAGGCTCCCCGCTGAGCAGGGAGCCTGATGCAGGCTCAATGCGGGGCTCGATCCCAGGACCCTGGGATCATGACCTGAGCTGAAGGCAGACGCTTAACGACTGAGCCACCCAGGCACCCCCCATGTGCCTCCTTTTACCAAAATGTCATTTTGCTTTCCTACACAGTCTTGACTTCTGAGACACTTGGCTGGTTCCCTGGAAGGCTGGACACCTGCCCTATAATTATACACCATTATCATTCTTTCAAAATATTTCACAGAACTGTGTAGATCACTGGTCTGAATTAGGAGGTAGGCCAGACTCTGAGGAGAATGAATTTCCATTATCACGTTTCTCTTAATGTGAACTTCCTGACAAGCCCTCATTACCAAGAAGGAAAGATGCTTGCTGCCATAGCATGTTGCTGTCTTAATAAAATTTTGTAACCTGCAGTCTTCATATTTTGCTTCTCCCCTTCCTTTCCCTTTACTTATTTGGGAGCATTTCATCCAAATCATTGCTTGTTGGACAGTCCTTTGTGAATCATAATCTGCTCTGATACCACTATCAGTGAAAATGGTGCTGTCAACATTTATGTCAACGCTGAGGTTGTAATTTTTGACAGTAATGTTCCTGGGCTTGATCTAAAACTCTCTGTTCACATTGACAGAGCTGCCTGTCAGAGTCCCTTCTGTCTGACACTTCTAAGTGACTAAGGACTTGGTGGGACTCACTCTAGGAAAAAAATCTCATTCCAAGTTCTCCCATTAGGTCCATGGCTCATCTGAAAGCACTGCCCATGCTACCAAGAGATAAATGAATGTATAAAAGCAGGGACTTGGGTCAGCAGTAGGTTGCTGTATAATGTTCATAAATATCTGTGGAAATAAAATACACCAGTGGTGAATTTTTCCTGAAGGCTGGATCTTGTCACGATCCCAAGCATAGATCTTAAACCCCATTAAAGAACATTGGTCTTACTTCTTGTTTCAAATACTGTATTTCAAAATAGCTTACTTCTTGTTTAAAATTACAAAGTTATGTTCTCAAATTTTATGATTTGTATGATTAAAGTGCTTCATTTTGAATGTTTCTGCTATATCACACTCATCACTATGCCCCAAATGTGTTGTGTTCCTTCCCTCATCCATTTTTGTAGTCAAATATTTCATCTTCCTAGAAATTACTTCCACTTCTTTGTAACTATTAGATTAGCACAATTTAAAGAAGTTCAAGATTACACAAAGCTATAGAGTATTGGCAAAACTAATAAACTCATATATTGCTCATGACACTGTAAATTGGTATAAGCCTTTTCTAAAGTAGTTTGGGATTATATAACAAAAGCTGGGGGGTGGGGGTAATGTGTGTGTATGTATGAGTGTATATATATACCTTTCTCAGTTAATTCCACACTTGGGAATACATTCTAAGAGGATAATTCAAAATAAGATAAAAGCTTGTAATAAGTACAAAAGCATTCATTGCAGCATTATTTATAACAGTTAAAATTGGTTATAAGTAAATGTCCAATAAAAAAGGCCTAAGCATATTATACTACTTCAAATTGATTAAACTGTATGAAACATTAAAAGATAGAAAATTCACTCTATTACTTCCTACCTTTGTGACCACACCTGCTCAATCTCCCTTTTGAACTGCTTCTTTTTGTGCAGCCCAATATAAACATCCTCTAACTGTATTTATGCACTATTCTAGGTTATGCAGCACCTGAGTGAGAATCCTTCCATCATAGCACACTTCCTACTATATTATGAGTATGACTTCACTGTTTTTCCTACCAGACCATACCACCCCTTGTGGATAAGAACTGTGCCTTTTATCTCTGTATCCTTGGAGCCTAGAATATTATAGACTATCAGTAAGAATGAGCTTAACTGTTCCACACTGAAAACAAATGCAGTAATTTCTTGGTAAGTTACAAAAGCAAAATACAAAAGAATATTTACAATACTGTAAAAGATTTAAAGGTATTGATTATGAGAACAAGGAGTCAAGAATGAAAATGATACCAGAATTAGATTTCTGTGATTATGAGTAATTTAAATTTTATCATTTCCTTCATTGTTGCTATAAATAAAAATTTAAAAATGATACTGTGTTCAATACTTAATTTTATATAATGGTTCTATGAACCAGATTCTTTAAAATGAGGACATTATTCTTTTACTTTTTTTTTTAACTTCCATTTTCTGTAAGTCTATGACATCTAAGTGTTGGACCCCTTTGATAAGTCAATAAATTGATCTAAAATTCAGCTTCTTTACCTACAAAATGGAGACAATAATATCAACCTAACAATATTATTACAGAAGCAAGACAATCTAGTAAATATGTATACAAATAGGATGGAGGAGCTCTTCTGTATCCAGGGAAGAGGTGACATTTATAGAAAAATTAAGTTCAAAGTTCCTATGAAAGTGAGAAGTACTACATATTCCATGCCTGGCACAAGGAGCACATCTGATTTCCTTCTAATCCTCAAGTAGTTTTCTGACTTGACACTCAAACTGGAGAGACTTCAACTGCATATCAACTCTTTTTCTTAAAGGTTGATATAACAACAGAATTTTTTAAAAACTAGATTTCAGAGGCTCTACTTGAGCCTGTAGTCACTTGTCTCCAATTCCAAAGACCACATCAAGTCAGTTAGGTTCCACTGATGCATTCCCATTATATATATATATTACTTAATGGAACTCAAAGTGGTCACCTCATATTAAAAAAAAAAATACACATAGTAAAACCCAACCTTTTTGGTATATATTTCTGAGTTTTCATAAACACATGCAGCCATGAAGCTACCACAACTCAGATGGTGGGTAGTTCCATCAACCAGAAAGATTCCTTCATGTTGCCCCTTTATAGTCAACTCCTCTCTATCTCACTGGTAACCACTACATTGTTTTGTGTTTCTATAATTTTGACTTTTCAGAATGTCATATACATGGTATCATACAGCCCTTGGAGTTTGGCTTCTTTAACTTAGCGTAGTGCCTTTGAGATTCATCCATGATACTGGATGCAGCAGCAGCTTGTTCCTTTTTTGTTGATGGGTAATATTCCATTGTATGATTGTAGTATAGTTCAGTTCATTTATCTGTCAGTTTAAGGACATTTGTGTTGTTTCTAGTCTTTCACAATTATGAATAAAGCTACTTATATAAACATTCATGTATATAAACACACATGTTGCTGTGTGAACATATGCTGTCATTTCTCTTGAGTAAATTCTTAAGGGTTGGACTGTCTAGTCATATGTAAATGTATACTTAACTTTGTAAGAAGTTATCTTCCAAACTGACTGTACCATTTTGCATTCTCACTAGCAGTGTTCCTTGTGTCCTACATCCTTCCTAGTATTTGGTATGATCAATTTTGTTTTCCTTTTTCCAATCTACTATTTATGTAGTGGTGTCTCATTGTGGGTTTTTGAATTTTCCCAATGGCTACTGATGTTGAGTATCTTTTCATGTATTTGTCATTAGTATATCTTCTTTAAGAGCTGCTGTTTAGTCCTTACATCTTTCTTTTTAATGGGCATGTTTTGCATGATGAAATAATCACTACATCCTCACTACCCATTCCATCATGAGGCTGTAAAAATCCTTCTGAATTTGGATCCATTTAGCCTCTCACTGAGGATCTACTCAAGAAACATCCATTCAATGGGCAGAGGGGGATGAAAACAGACTGGGTGAGCCTCACAAAAGCTCATTCCCTATCCTTAATTTCTATAATGATCTTAAGTTCAATGAAGTGCCAACTTTGGCAATGGACTATTGTATCAGCTTTTCATGAGGTTCTGCATTATTTTAATGCAATCCACTCTAAAACCAAATCTACAGAACTGTGATTAATAAACCAGAAAATGCTTAAGAAGTTATTTATTCCCTCTTCTTCTGCTAAGGCTCCTTTTGCTATGCAGATAAGTCACAAATATTGGGGATATTATTCTACCTAAATATTTATTGAAGGTTTACTATGCATAAGACACTGTCTTAGTTACTCAATAAATATCTGTTAAACTGAATGGGAGACAAATATATACAGCAATATATTTTCTAAATAAAATCTATAACCTGTAGTAAATCATTCAAATATTTCATATCTAAAAGTCACACTGGGACTTTTTACTAAGCACTAATGGCATGCTAGATATAATAACATCCTAGATGATTGAAGAGATGAAAAACTTAACCCGAGACCTCAAGAATTTGTGATTTTGATTGGAAGACATACATACATGAACCAGAGGACAAAACATGCACTAAAAAGGGCAAAGTAATATATTGATGCTTGCACAAATGCAATGATTGAAATGATATAAGCATAGGAAATGGTTTTCTAGCAGGGATAGACCATAATTGGGGCATGAAGGATGGAGATGATAATAAATTCTTTCTTGGGCCCAAAGCACAAGGAGGCACAAGAATCCACATGGAAGAGACAGTGAAGAAAAGGAGTATCATTTAAGTCCAGGAACAAAACCTATCACCCAAGAAAGAAAAAGAACGGAGGATGAATTTGGCAGCTATGCTATGCTTTGGGTGATACAGATGTAAGTGGCAGGGAAGACTTCCCAGGTGCACAGAGCACATGGGCAGGGGACTAGTGCCATCAATATTTAGAAGAGCAAAGTGAAGACCAGTAATGGTGAGAAGATATTCCCATGGCCAAGAGACTTGGCGATAAGATTGACAGCTAGACATCAGCGCTGGAAGAAGGAGGAGGAGGAGGAGGAGGAGGAGAAGGAGGAGGAGGAGGAAGAAGAAGAAAAATAACAGGTTTCAGTGCATAATAATAAGGACCAGTACAAAAGCCTCATCTTCAGCTTTGGTCAGATGAAGACATAATCATTTTAGGAATGAGTATATGAAGAAAGTCCTGTTCTAACCATTGGACTACAAGAGCACATCTTTGGGAATTCATTTTGTTTTACCTGGTCATGGGACAAGATGAGACCTTGAATGGAGCTAAAAGTGAGCTTAGCTGAGAGAAGCTAGAAAATACTGAATCAAGAGAATCGAATCCAAATTTACATTAATGAGCATGACTGAAGGATTAAAAAAAAAAGTGATAGTTTTGGTATCTGACTTTCAGGATATTAACAAAAGGAAGTTGATGATATCCCCTTTAATATTATATTTTGCCTCCACTTAGAATCCAAGATCATATTTTGCTTCACTGGTACAGATCTAGTCATTTCAACTAGTAATTACATAACTCCCTCCTCCTCCCCAAGGAGAGAGTCATTTTACAAATGCAATATACAAATAAAGGCACCAGTGGAGCTAGACCTGCAAGCTTTTAGAGAGCCGATAAAATTTGATTAAATTCTTCTTTTGTTGTTATTATGTTTTCATCACCTTTGTCATTGTGTCTACACTTCTGAACTCCACCTGGGAGCGGCAGTAACAAGGTATCACAAAACTGGCTTTTCTCACTCTAATTCCAACCTGCCAGAAGCAGCAAACACAGGAAATCTCAGGAGAAAACCCCTTGTCATAAAATTTACTGCCCAATTTTGCAAACCCGAGAGGTTTAGCTACTAGTGGTTTCCAGAGTTTCAAATAAGCTTACCAGTTTGGGGCTATTTATCCATAATAAAATTCTAAATATTCAAGATCAAAACCATGGGCTTTCAGCTTAGAGTAGACTGATGAATATTCTTTGAGGATTTCAGAGAAAGAGGAGTTCAATATATAAAGGATGCCGTATGATTCTACTTCTCTGTTACTAGCTAATATTTACAGTGAAAACTGTGCCACTGCAGAACTAAAAAAGACCTTGGAGATAATCTGATTTAATGCATTCATTTTATAGAAAGGCCTGAAAATGAGTTACCCAAGATCACACAGTTATTTAGTGGAAGAATAGAAATACGAATCTGGGTTTATTAACTCTGCCTAGGCATATACTCTATTCAGAAATTGAATTGAATTCACTTCAACAGAAGCCCAGAGATGTTCTACAGAAGAACTAAAAGGCATAATATTTTTCCTCAATGGCCTTATGCTGTCTACAAAACACATGGGTAAAGTAGATGATTCTTTTTGGCTATATATGATTCTAACCTAAACTGAATCCATTGAAATAGCAGATGTGTGATGTTCTGGTCCAGAAAACTTATTGAAGGTGGTCATTAAGTTAATCCTCGAAGGAGGGCAAGGAGATATATGGATAGAGAGACAGGTTCTTTCTATGCTATAATATATAAACAAAAAAGGTATAGGGCCATGGGATTTTTTTAAAAAAAGAGGAAGAATGAAAATCATATATGAATGAAGACAGGAGAAAATATATGCAGTCACATTTTTTAAATTAATAAGACTCGAAGATTTTAGTTATGAAAGAAGTATTTAATTTACTTTTAGAATCTTCTTCTAGGCTGATCAAACTAGCCTGCAGGAAAGGTAAATTGTACTATAAGTATCAAGTAGCAGCTATAGATTTACTTGTTAGTTTGCTTTTAAATATGTGAATTTTTAATATAATCACATGTAAAAAGATGGTATATTATGTTTTTATTACTTTTTAAAATTTTTATATTGATAGTTTTTATTTTGAAAAATTCAGTATCTCAAAAACAGTAGAGTTCCTATGTAACTTCTCTCCCATTTTCCCCAATAATATCTTATGTAAGTATAGTGTTAAAACCAGGTTTTTACATTAGTATGGCACAATTATTTATTTTTAGAATCCCATTATTTTTGTTGTCCATTTTGAAATATGTTTTACTGATTGACCCCAGACCTGACAAACAGAGAGATCGAAACAAGAAAATTTCATACCTGTTCTAGTCCAGGTCCCTTCAAGAAAACAAATGGCATACACAGAAGGGTAACTGAGGAGATTTTCAAGACAAGTTTTAAAGGTCTGGGCAGAATTAGGCGAGAATGGCAAGAGAATGAACCTCCCTGCAGGTAGCAACAGTAGCCAGTAAGAGGCCTAAGCTGAAAGCGCAAGCTGAGGGAGCCAGAGTACACCGTTCTTAGAGCAGTGGTACATCAGATAGGAGCTGCTGACCGTTTGCAAGAGGGATGCAGCTACTATGTACCAGTAGCCTTGCAAAAAGCAAGCTGGGGAATAAATACCCCAATTCATCTCTCTTCTTGGTCTTCTGCTGGTTCTTCCCATGGCTCCAAAGTAACCAGAAACCAGAGGATAAGACAGCAGTTGATCCATTCGGTAGAGGTTCACTTCCCTGAACACCAGCAGAGTGAGAAGAGCAGCTTATAAGTCCAGAGGGGAAAATAGAGAATATCCAGGAAAGTAACTGAAATATATAATAAACAATTCTAAGTAGTTTATACAGTATTTATTCATTACCAATCCTGCCACTCATTTGTTGGCATACTCGATAAAGCAGGTACGTCATTAATTTACCTACACAAGTGCAGCCTTATTACTCTTCATTGTAATGTCAAGGTATAAAATGTGGGAAGGAATTCATGTGAGATAAAGAAGTTGAGGCCTCATATGATAAACAATAGGTCATGATATAAATAATAATACTTGCATCAGAACTTTCTCATTTCAGATCCTCTCATCTTCGTGAATGCAAAGAATTCATAAACAACTTAGCCTAGTTCTTCCCTCTAAAGTTTCAATCTCCCCCTCACACACACACCAATCCAAACTCTTTCTGGGTTGCTTCAATATCAGTGCTAATAGTTTTAGACCTCTGCTTCTGTCCAAGATGGAGTAACAGAGCCATATTTGACCTCCTTCCAGAAGCTATGAATAAAAAAGTGACAAAGCATATTTTAAAACAATTTTCGAGACACAGAACATTCAAGTAGCAAAGGAGAGTTATCTCTGAGAGATAGGACACAAAGTGAGGCATAAGATTTCCCCAGCCTACTGCCATGAGCATTTCTAGTCTATAGGGCATCCGGGCAGAGTCTGGTGCACTTACTCACTTGAGGAGATGGAGCTAAACATTCCAGGGAGACAAGGGCAGCTAGACCTAACAGGACAGAGTACCAGAGAGTAAAGACTATGCAGAGGGAGAATGCTGGAGATTTGTGGAAAGTTACTTTCAAGTAAAGAAGTATCACTACATGAGGAAAATATTTGAGACTAGGGTAAAAATCGGCTGAAAGAATTTGAGGAAATAGTGCCAGCATTTAGCCGTGTCTGGGAAGAGTGCTATTCCCATTAGACAGACTGAAAAAAAAAGAAACCTTGTAATTCATGGCCATTGGGTAGTACAGTTAAGAAGTTCTTGCCACAGAATTGGGAAATAATTAGGTCTAGACTGAGCACTGCTCTAGACCACTTCAACAAATGATAAAAGAAACCTGAAAGCATCAAACTGTTTCTAAATAACTTATGTGCAGGGGCTCCTGGGTGGCTCAGTCATTAAGCGTCTGCCTTCGGCTCAGGTCATGAGCCCAGGGTCCTGGGATCCAGCCCTACATCGGGCTCCCTGTTCCGCAGGAAGCCTGCTTCTTCCTCTCCCACTCCTCCTGCTTGTGTTCCCTCTCTCACTGTCTCTCTCTCTCTGTCAAATAAATAAATAATCTTTAAAAAGCTTAAGTGCATTCCAGAACAAAGCTAAAAAATATTTGTTAAGATTACAAGAATTTCGGGCGCCTGGGTGGCTCAGTTGGTTAAGCAACTGCCTTCGGCTCAGGTCATGATCCCGGAGTCCTGGGATCGAGTCCCACATCGGGCTCCCGGCTCAGCAGGGAGCCTGCTTCTCCCTCTGACCCTATCCCCTCTCATGCTGTTTCTCTCTCTCTCTCTCTCAAATAAATAAATAAATAAAATCTTTATTAAAAAAAAAATCTTAAAAAAAAAAGATTACAAGAATTTCTAGCATCCAACAAAGTAAAATTTACAATCTCATCCATTGTAAAATATCCAAGACGAGGAGAACAATCAATCGATTGAAATTGACTACAAACTGACACAGATATTGGGATTATCAGACAAAGACATTAAACAGTTCTTATAATTGTATTCCACATCTTTAAAAGATAAGCAGAGGAATGAAATGTATTAAAAGCGACTGGAACAAAATTCTTACCAATAACTACCATGTCTGAAATGGACAAGTTTTTTGCAAATGTAACAATAGGTTACAATCATTATTCAGATATAAGCATTTGATTTGGGACTATTCAATTGTACCAGGAGGTAAGATAATAAGGTTTCAGGAATCCTGCATGCAAAAAATCAATCATGTGCATTTCTAGAAAGTTCCAGTTCTATAGTGGAAATACTTTTATTAGCCAATAGGAATTTAAAAATAATATAGAATCTGCACAGAGGCATTTATATACCTTACATTTTTAAAATGGGGTTTATTTGGGCACCTGGGTGGCTCAGTTCGTTAAGCATCCAACTCTTGATTTCAGCTCAGGTCATAATCTCGGGGTTGTGAGATTGAGCCCCCCATTGGGCCCCACACTGGGTGTGCCTGCTTAAGATTCTCTCTATCCCTCTCCCTCTGCACCCCCCACTCTCCCTATCAAAATAAATAAATAAATAAATAAATAAATAAATAAATAAATTTTAAAAATGGGGTTTATCATATTTGTTTGAATATGCAACATAAGCAATAAGTACATATGCCCCCTGTCAAAACAATATATATTTAGAGAGAGAGAGCATGCACACTGTGGGACAACATCAAGTGGCTTTATAAACATATAATTAGAGTTCTCCCTGCCAAAAGAGTGGAGGAGGAGAAGAGACAGAAAGAGGGAAACAAAGAAAGAAAGGTGGGTAGAAAAAAATAATAATCAAGAAATAATGACCAAAATCTTCCCAAATTTGTTGCAAACTATACACTTGCCAATCTGAGAATCTCAATGAGCCCCAAGAAAAGCATACCTGAAGCAAACCGCACTAAGACACATCATCATTAAATTGCTCAAAACCACTGATAAAAGAAAAATTTTAAAGCAGCCAGAAGTGAAAAAGAATATATACTTCAAAAATGAAGATCACATAAAAGCTGAAAGAATTTATCAGCAACCAACGAGCACTACAAGAATGTTAAAGGAAGTCCTTCACAGAGGGGGTAAAGACTAATCGAAGGAGATATGAATCTATACAAAGTAATAAGAGCTCTGGAAATGGTAACAGGTAAATGAGTAAAGATATAGATATAAATGTATATTTACAAATATGTATTGTGTGTATGTATGTGTGTGCATATATATATATTATATATATAAACCCCAACAGGGATAAAGGAGCCAGGCCTGAGGTGGCTGGAAATCATTTGACTATTTTCACCACATAGCCCTATATCTCCTGCCCTTTCTACTTGCCTGACACTCCTCCCTCTTTTAGCCAGTCAATTGAATGTTTTTATTCTTTAAAGGGTTTCCTGTTGCTCCTTTGTGCTCTGCCTGGCTTCTGCCATCTCTATATCTCCTTCACATGGCTACCTCAGAAAGGTGGCTTTCATGCCTAAACGGTGGGGTAAACACCAGTGTGAGAGACCACCGATTCCTATTCAGAAAAGTGCTATTGAAATTCTAGCTGGTTTCCTGAAGATCTCACTGAAGTGTAGCTCCTTCTTCATTCTTTTTGGTATAGAGTTTCTTTTTTTCTTTCTTTCTTTTTTTTAAGATGCTAGCTGGTCTGTTAAAACCATTTTCTCTTAAGCCGTACCACTGCATGGCTCCCATTATGAGCATGGTTAAATAATTCTTAACGAATCCTCCTTTATCAGTAAGACTCAGCTCTTGTGAGGAGGATTTGCTACTTTTAATTCTATATGGAACATAAATGGGTCACCAAATTGTTCCATGCTATTACTGACAAGATACGTTGCCATCATTTAATTACATTAAATTTTCAATTTTTGAGAGTTGTCTTTAATGTATGTGACTACACATCTTGCATACAAGGGATGTGAAAAAAAATTGTGTCCAGGGTCCTGAATTGGACTTGTTGAGGCAATTTAAAGAAGGGCTAAGTTCTCGGATAGCATATGCAATATAACACATGACTTCAGAGCGAAAGCATTTATAGAAACCAAGTCTTTCTCAGAATTGGTGGATATAAACATGCATTACAACGGTCATAAGATCATAATTACCCAGACATTTGGGGATGTTGCTATTTGAAGACAGACCATTTAGAATTCTAGTTGAGGAAAGGCTCAGAATAAAGACAATGTGCTTCAGTGATCTTCTGAAAGTTACTCCAATTGCTGCCTGTATAAATCACTTGCTAATTAATCAGACCATGTGTTCTATAGTAGTCTTGAATTGAAACTCAAAGAATTCTTGTTGTATGCTTACCCTGTATCTCCCCAAACAAACTATAAGATTCTCAGGGGCAAGCCCATGTGTGCTTCACTGACAAGAGGAGGTTGAACAAACCCTTGTTTATAATTTGTGCCCAATAAATATGTTAATTTTTGATATTACTGAAACAGAATGAATAGGGCTTATGTGACAAATAAGTATAACAAAATTAAAGGGGATATTATAAAGCCTTGAAAAACTGAAGGCACATAAAAAGATCCTGTTTAAGGGTCAAGTGTGGAAGAGGCATGAAACCTACTACTTTGTAGACACTAAATGGATCAGGAAGTTGAAAGATAGAGAAAAATTACATATTAATTGCTGTAAAGGAAAAATAGAGTATTTAGGAGGCTTTTCTACCTTTTGAAGTTAGAATGTAACAAGTAAAACAACAAGAATCCATGAATTTTACTAACTTTCCCAGATCTCATGACAAACTGCATCTTGGGCTTTAGACTCATGTGTCCTTATGATCTTCTTAGACTGACACAAAGCAGGCACATGACCTATGACAGATGTATTTGTTTTGTGTGGTTGCTGTAACAAATCACCAAAAGTTGGTATTTTAAAACAACAGAATTTTTTTTTTCCTCATTGTTCTGGAGCCCAGAAGCTGAAATCAGTATCAGTGGTACAAAATCAAGGTGTCAGCAGCGCCACACTTCCTCTGGAGCTTCCAGAGCATCCTTTCCTTGCCTTTTGGTGGCAATCCATGGCTTGCGCCTGCATAAACTCTAAACTCGGCCTCTGTAGTCCCATTGCCTTCTCCTCTTCTGTCTGCGTCTCAAATCACTCTGTGCCTCTCTTATAGGGACACTTGTGATTGCATTTAGGACACACCAGGATATTCCAGAATGATCTCTTGATCTCAAGATCTTCTACTTAATCACATAAGCAAAGATCCTTTTTCCAAATAAGGTAACATACAGTTTGCAGAGATCAGGCCCTGACATCTTTGGAAACAATTATTGGTCTACCATAACATCTATCTTTGCTGTTACTGTTATTATATGTAGCATCATATTCGTGACTTTAACTTTGTGATTAGACAGAGCTGAGTTCAAAACCATGTACTAAGTCATATTGAAGAAATTTTATAATTTCCTGTTTCAATTTCCCCATCTGTTAAATGGGATATGCATGGATAGTATCTCACAATATTGTCAATAATTAAACAGGATAGTATATATTAAATTTTAGCAGTTTAGACATAGTAAGTGCTCAATAAACTATAGCTATAATTATTTTTATAAAATTAATAAACCCTCTCTATCACTCAAAACAAAATGTCAGTTAATCTAGCGGCTACAAAAAGTCTTAAGTCTTGGCCACTATTTTCAGAAGTTTGCAATCTAACTGGTGAGATAAAATTTACAACATAAAAAAACACTAGAGAAGAAATGCATACTGCAAAACATAATGCCACAGCAGTTCAAAGTAAGAATTAAGGGCATGGCAGGTTTTTCCACAAAAGGTGGGGCTAACAGGTAGGAGATGCAAAGTCATATGGGAACAGAACATGTGTAGTAGTAAGGAAGGATTAGAAAGGGTAGAAGCAACTAATAGCCTAGAAAACAGATGGTGCATGAACAACTGGAGTAAAGTATTGGAATGGAAGGCTGAAGACATATTGTGGTCAGTACACTAGCCTAGAAGCTCCATGAAGGCAACAGCCATATACCTACTCCTAACCACTACCCCCCTCCACCCCGCCCCCAACATTCTTCTAGTTTGGTACTTGGCCAAATGCATTTGTTTCATGATTGAATGAGAAGATGAATGATGAGTAGAACAAAGATTTAAAAAAAAAAAGAAGAAAGAATAAAAGAAAGTCTTCCTGAAGCTGGTGTTAACTAGACAGATAGGTTAAACTAGGATTTCTAAACCATGGGACTACTGACATTTAGGGCTGGAAAAGTCTTTTTTGGGTGGGGAGATCTGTACTATACACTGTGCAGTATGGGATTTTAACCATCCCTGGCCTCTATCCACTAGATGCTAGTTTCACCTTTCCCCATGTTGCGACAACCAAAACCGTCTCTAGACACTGACAAATGTCCTTAAAAGTATGGGGTCAGAATCGCCCTGGGTTAAGAACTATTGGGCGAAACCAAATGAAACACTGTGGGAATTAATTTAAGTTGAGCAGTTTCAAAAGAGAAGACGCTGGAGTAAAATCAACCACATATACTAATGGATTTCCAGAAGACATGTATTCTATTGATTTTACCTAGTGAAATCTAGAACTTGATTTCCCTAGCAATCTAATAATATAATCATTTATAAAATTCCAAAAAATTTTTTAAAATCCAAAGACCACAGATTGAAATGTTTCTTCAGTTGTTGTCATAGCTCAGACATTTGGAGGGGAGGATCTCCATAAAACAGGACGCACCAGTCTGCCAGGGTTGCTTAAAGGGCTGGGCCCTGGAGTTCTGCACCTCCTGTTTGCTCTACAGAGGACACCCGCATCCGCAGGGGTGCCAGTGCATATCCTGTTATCAGAACTAGACTTGATTTAAAAGGAACAAAGAAAATACACATATTGATTTCTGCTGCATTAAGTACATTTACACATCAAAAGAAAAAGAACACAGAAATGTTTCAATTCGAGTTACATACTTAAAATTCCATTATTTTCTTTTTAAGATTTTATTTTTATTTGACAGAGAGAGAGAGATAGCAAGAGCAGGAACACAAGCAGGGGGAGTGAGAGAGGGAGAAGCAGGCCTCCCGCCTAGCAGGGAGCCCGAAGTGGGACTGGATCCCAGGACCTGACCTGAGCCGAAGGCAGACACTTAATGACTGAGCCACACAGGCACCCCTTAAAATTCCATTATTAAAAAAAAAAAATTCCATATTCTCTAGCAAATTTGGTGATACTCTTTTTTTACACTTTCATAACCAAATGGTTTCCTTTTTATGCGCTATATTTTTTTGGAATACAATGAAAATGGCCATGGCCATAGGAAAACAAAACATGCAATTGCTTATTTAGCATAACAATACAAATATAATAATACAAGAAATTTGGAAGTACTCCATACTATAAAATTTGATATTAGGAAATCCAGGTAAGAGTTACTTTCCATTAACTCATGGTAATAGAACAAAATGTGAACCTGGACAAATTAAGTTCTTAGATAATACAAATATCCCCACGTTTTAGGGTTTTGGGTATTATTTGTTAAGTTCTAGCTCCAGGTAAAATGATAAAGTTGCTAAATCATTTTGGAAGGGGGCAGCCTCTGTTCCTTCTTAATAGCTTTTTTTTCCTTGTTGAATGTACCAGTGTCTGGACACCTAATATTTTGATGCTTTTATGTGGGTGATGTATGTAATGTTAATTTGCTACTTACTGTATACCAGACACAGTATTCAACAATAATATTATCAAGATAGGTAACCTATAGATTCCCTATTCTCCCTAACCTTGTTTTTATCTTTAATTAAGGTTTTCTTGCCCAATTTGATTTCTTGCCAAAACTAGTTTTCCTTTTACCCATAGGAGTTTTATTCTGTTTTATATAGATGATATGATAAATGAATTATTATTAGCATATTTCTTAATGATATATGACCTCTTTCTGACAATAAAAATCACAGCAATAGGATATTTTAAAATTATAAATAATAGGAAGTAGAAGATTTTTTTAGCATCGTGACTTAAGTGAGACCAGTATTATTTGGGGGTGAGGCTTATTATAGCATCCATCTAATCACATCATCTACGAAGCCTGTATTTCTGATTATTTGGAATTTTTGTGTCCCCAATTCACCTTGCTTAGAAGCCCATAAACTACTTCTCTTGTCTTTTCAGAGGAAGAATATTGGAGAATTTGGTTGTTTGGCCAAAAGAAAATAACAAGTGATGGGAAACAAAACAAAACAGATAAATGGACTGGTGAATCACCTCTGTCTTGAATATGTACTTTTCTCTCTTTTTTTTTTAGGTAAGAACTCCAACTTCCCAGTGGCCCAATCACATTGAATTCTTGATAACCCCAAGAAAGAACTATTTGTGTTTTTTGGTTTTTTATTTTTTTTTTTAAAGATTTTATTTATTTGACAGAGAGAGACACAGCGAGAGAGGGAACACAAGCAGGGGGAGTGGGAGAGGGAGAAGCAGGCTTCCCGCTGAGCAGGGAGCCCGATGCGGGGCTCGATCCCAGGACCCTGGAATCATGACCTGAGCCCAAGGCAGACGCTTAACGAATGAGCCACCCAGGCACCCCGAGAAAGAACTATTCGTAATTGAAAGTTGTCACAGGACTGAATTACAAGTGAAGAAATGACTGAATAGTGACTCCATTTCCAGAACTGTTCTAGCACCTGTGGAAATGCAGAAACTATGTCATAACTCATTTCTCCCTGGGACAGCTAAATAATGCAAGCATGAAATACTCCAGAGTGTCAAAGGGGATGGAGATCAACATGAGTTGCCATGCTCAGGGATGACTCCATGGTGAGTTTTGATATATCGCTTAGGTGTCTTTATGTCACAAAGAAAGAAATACGTGAAAATAAGCTTTAGGATGATTAAATTACTCCAATCTGCTTTTATTTACAGTTGTATAGTTCCTGAGGATAGTGTTTGAACTGAATGCATTTTGACAGCACAACAATACAATTCCCATGATCAGTATGAGATTACACATTGCTATACAGATCCGTTACCTGCTTTGTTGCCTTTTCTTATGTCTGGTTATCTACTGTTCACCATGTAGTAGATAATTACCATCTTATTATATTTCTATCTTAAGATGGAGCAAGCACATAAAACCAGGGGAATGTGAAGAAAATCAGACAATTTTATTTGAACCACAATGAAATGTAATTTGTATTTTTTTAAGATTGTGAACCATTGTGTGTACTCAAGAACACTTGGATCTCAGTGCTAGAAGAACGTAAGGAAAAGGATAAGGAAAACGTTCTTTCACTGTGCTCAAAAAATTGGTCCATATTTTCCACAAACATATTTTCCTCCAAGTATTCTTTAAGTTGTTGGGAATTTTTATAACAAAAGATGCTGTAAGTACTCAGACCATCTGCAACAGAGATGCAATTATATGAATCACAGATAGGCAGTTTTTTCAAACTTGATTTCCCCAAATCTGAATTTTTTAAATTTTGAGATGGTGGGAGGGCCATACTCTTTTACAATGAGTAGTACCAAACACCAGCAGCTGGTATCTCTACCTGTTGTACACGTGGCTGGAAAGGGTAGAATACAAAGCTTTCTCTTATTTAGCATGCATTGCACAGAGCAAGAGGTCTCTAAGAGATCATGACTTGATTTTTTTTTTCCTTATGGCTCTATGTAACACATGCTTAATCAAGTAGGGTATAATTTGAGAGCAGTTAGATGGTTCTCTATTCAAACACATCTCTTCTACCAGTATGGCAAAATTATAAAATGTCCATCATTAGACATCCCCTTTAGTTAAGACATTAATGTTTCTTATTAAAATGCAAATATATTATTAGACATTAATATCTTATTACTAATTAGTTAACCAATTTTATCCCGACAAAGAGAGGGACCATAAGACAATGGGAGATCAGTCCTGGGCAAGAATATTTATGAGGTGAAAGATCAGCAAAGGCCTGAACCATGGGGCATTTCTGGGAGGAGAGTTCAGATGAGGCAGCACAGAGGAGGGACTGCAAGGAAGGCAGATAATATTCTGGGAGCTTTGAGACTTTCAGATCTGTCTCAAATCTCGATACCAGAATAATCATATATGCTGACTGAGCCAGTGACCTGACCTGGAATGTGTGTGTGCACTGGGAAGTAGGGAAGAGTCATATGTACATGGTTTGTATGGATTTGCATTCTGATAATTTAAATTTACCTTGGAGGAAGGGCGTAAGACAGAATTCATGATTTTTCTTGGACATATAAAATGCTTAAATTTGAGTAAACAACATGACCACAGTTTGGGGGGAATGGTTGTGTTTTGAGAGATATTGAGAACACAAAGTAAAACAAAATAGTAATAATAATAATAACAATTAGTGTTTATGCAGCAGCCAGTGCACAGAATGAGACTATGCAAAGATGAAGAAATGACAGGGAAATGTCACAGAGCATAAAGGAAGGGCAGCTGAGTTGGCATGACAGGTGTTCCTGGATGCTTCACTCTTGACCTTCCCATGTAACATCCTCAGAGAACAGTCCCTTCTACTCAGTAAATCCTAGTTCCTGTGGTTCCTTCTATAAGTAGAACATTAGTTGGTATGTCAGAAGTCGTGGTCAATATTAATAATAGCTAAATATTTTGAACCCTTGCAATATATCAGGCACTCTGCTAAGCATTTTATATGTAAAGGTTATGGTTATATGGTTAAAAAGGCCATGACAAACAAATTACAAAGTCATCTAGAGAAACCATGTCCAAAATAGAAGGGTATTTAAATGTCGTGCTTTAGCCTGTCTTTCCAGACATCAGGATAGAAAGGCTTTCTTTCTCTCTCACTTTCTAAATAATAACTAATACTTTAATGTCATAATACATTACCAGTTCACTCACTATCAACACTTTGATGCTTAGAATATTTACATGCTTATAATTTTTAATTTCTTATTCAGTTCTCAAAACCACCTTGGAAATTATGACAAGAAAACTGAGAAATAAATGAGTAAGGAAATTTGCCCAGTCACACAAGAATAATTAGTGGAGCCAGGTATGAAACCCAGGCAAGAGGCAGAGTTCTTAATCACAAGACAGAGTGAATGACTTTATGGACCTTGAGTTAGTGTGACCTCAGTAAGTCTCTAATCTCTCACTGGTCAAATCTGTAAAATAAAAGGGGTGGGAAAAAAAAGGAATGGCATTGGAATTCTGAAGTCCTTCCTAGCTTTTAAATTCTATGACTCAATCCTAGTGAGGCTATGGGGAAACAGTCGTAATCGTATTCCACTGGAGGGTCTCAACATAGATTGCTTTGCAGCAGAAATTTGCCAGTGTATTATTTCACTTCCAAGAATTCAACCCAGGATACACAAAGCATAAAGGCAAGACTTGATAGATGAGAATGCTTATCTGAGGTTTATAATTTACTAGCATACAATTTGGGAACATCTAACAGAAAAGAGGTGATTATTTACATTTTGATACATGATCATGCTCTTACTAATATGTTTTAAAAAATAATTAATGATATTGAAAAAGCTCACAATAGTAGGCAAAGATAAAACAAGATATAAAATTATAAATATAAGCCTATCCAGTCTTGATTTATATTCACGTGTACATGCGAAAGGTGTATGTGTTTATATATTTTAAAAGGAAAATGCATGCAAGTATGAACTTTTTTTGGTAACATCATTATACACAATTTCTATTTCCAAATTTGCCAAAACTGATTACTTATATGATCAGAAAAATAAGTAATTTGAAACAAAATGTATTCAACAATATATATCAAATCCCATGAACAGTTTCCCTTTTTTCTTTTTTCTACTTCTGACATCTTTTTTTTTTTTAAAGACTTTATTTATTTATTCATGAGAGACAGAGAGAGAGAGAGAGAGAAGCAGGCTCCCAAGGAGCAGGGAGCCCGATGCGGGATTTGATCCCAGGACCCTGGGATCATGACCTGAGCCGAAGGCAGACGCTTAACCATCTGAGCCACCCAGGCGCCCACTACTTCTGACATCTTAGATCAGTGAGACTCTATTCTAAGACTGACTTTCTCTGGATCCCCCAGGAACCAGTCATGTTTTTGCTGCAACCACTTGGGAAAAACTTTGGAATGACCATATACTTTTAGAATGATAGTAAGATTTCCCCCTCCTGGAGAGCATGCTGATGGCAGCAAGTTATCCACGGCCTGAGACCCTGTTTATAAAGGCCGGTGTAGTGCTGTTAAACCCATGGTCATCTGATGCTGCTTCTAATAGTATGTAGCATATTGTTTGCACTCTATAAATTTTAAGTCATAATAATCAATAATAATAATAATGAGGCAATAAAAAATAACTGAACTCAGTAGCACTGATGCAGTAGCTCTTTATGAGTTCCCGGTAGGGAAAGCAAGTTATGAGCAAAACTAGGAAGGCCATAGTGTTCAGCATGACAGACCTTCCAGAACAACCTGTGAAGCAGAACCAGTCTCAAGCGTGCACACATGTGGGCATGTAGTAGTGTCAGTTTGCAATTCTAGGAATCAGGCCTGATTAAATAGTATAAGAAGAACTGGAAAAATTTGCCTGGCTCCAATTATCTCTCAATTATATCTATGCTGTTATGATAACAGGGTTTGAAAAATCTGAGCATGTCATAAACTTGGTTGGGTGTACAAGCAAACCCAGTGTGAACTTGCTCCACTGCAATTCTTATCTTCCCCAAGGAATCTGTTTAAATCATCCTGATCTTTGTGTTCTTTTCCCTTTCATACTGTTGTTAGCACTTATCACCTTATTGGTGCATTCAGATATTTGAATATTTTACATTGTACCTTGGATATATTTATGCACTTTTCTCTCTATATCTTCTTTGTGAATTTTCTAAATTATTGGATCATTTGCTTGAGTTTTTTATCCTACCAACAGGTGATGTTAGAAAGTTAGGGCTCGGGCGCCTGGATGGCTCAGTCGGTTAAGCAACTGCCTCCGGCTCAGGTCATGATCCTAGGGTCCTGGGATCGAGTCCCGCATCGGGCTCCCTGCTCGGTGGGAAGCCTGCTTCTCCCTCTCCCACTCCCCCTGCTTGTGTTCCCTCTCTCGCTGTGTCTCTCTCTGTCAAATAAATAAATAAAATCTTTAAAAAAAAAAAAAAGAAAGTTAGGGCTCCTGTGAGCAAGACCCTGCTCCACTCTTAAGAAGCAAAGTGGAATAGAGAGAGAGGCCTGAGGGCTTGATATGTATATATTTATTTCTTCTATTATTTTCATTCCCTCTTCACTAGAATATAAGTTGTAGGAGGGTACAGCTTTGTTTTATTCACAAGGTAACTCCAGCCACTGAAAAAGCATCTGCAACATAGGGAGCACTCGATAAATATTTCTGGTGAACAAAAAAAATATTTGGAAAAAGTTGCGCTCCCAGAAAACATACATCACTATGAGAGGCCACCTCATCAATTCTCAAAAATCCATGGGGCTTGGCCAGGCTGGGGGGTGGAGTAGCTGATTTGAGAACATTCAGCCTAAAGGGGACACAATTCCCCTTGTATCTATCGGAGAACTGTGCTGAATTCATTTATTTTCCC
Source organism: Neomonachus schauinslandi (assembly GCF_002201575.2). Taxonomy (NCBI): domain Eukaryota; kingdom Metazoa; phylum Chordata; class Mammalia; order Carnivora; family Phocidae; genus Neomonachus; species Neomonachus schauinslandi. Next base: position 32,673,730 of record NC_058416.1, on the reverse strand, counting down.
AGGCCCTGACATTGACCTGATTACTTTCTGACACTTAATTGTGACAGATCAAGTATTTCTCCTTGTCCATCTTTCATCATGCTTTGTGATCCAAGACACTGATTTTAAGCTTGTTTAATCCAAAATGATCACAACTGACCAGTCCAAACATATCAAAACAAAACAAAACAATCATAGGATTGGCCACAAAGGTGATATTCACTAAATTCCTATTGTGTTAAATGACATACTCTACTTGCACACCAGCCATAACAGGAAAGAAATTCCTATGTGTGTAAGACACAAAGTAAAAGACTTATAATGATAATTGTTATTATTCAATAATCTCTCTTTGTTTTCAGTTAATACACAGAGGAAGTGGATTATGCATTTTCACTGAGCTTTCAATTATATAGCTGTAGATAGTAAATATGAGATATGCATATGTTTAAGAATTAAGACTTTTCTGACTTCCCCTGACACCTATTTTTAGGTTTTGCTGAAAGTCTCTGTGTGACCAGGGAATTGAATAATAAAATACGTGTTCAAAAATAATTTAAGGAGGTTGTTGTCTACTGTTGAATCATACTCTACAAATAGCATGCTCACACACTCTCAGATAAAGATTTGTTCATATATCTTAATGCCGCGCGTACGTGTATGTGTGTGTGTGTGTGTGTAATGTTTCACTAAGGATGTCATGTTTCTTTCAGAATGTAAGCTGTTTGGGTTGAAATGCCTCACAGAGCTCGCAAAGGAGCAGGCACAAGATGTGGATTGTTAGTCTATTGTTTGAAGACCTGTTTGGGATCCCTGCTTTGAGTAGGGAGATTTATTGTTCATCTACTCCAAAAGATTTACTTTTGTCTTTCTGAAATTTAATCATAGACTTTCTCATCTGAAAATGTCCTTTGGATCATTTTGCCAATCCCTGGTCTTGAAACATGAAATTCATTTATCCCATGCAGAATGGGTGGTCATCTAACAAATTCTGGGATGAGAACATTTAAAAAGTAGAAATTCAAGTCCTGCATGTTAAATGTGAAATAGCAGCAAAAGCAGAGACACAAACCCAGGAAGAATAAAGGACAACTGACTTTCAGAAAATTTGAAAAAGAGATATGATACCAAGTCGGATACCAAGCTGATCAGTGTCAGGAAACATCACCTTTTACATGAAAGTAAATCGACAAGACCCCCTCCCCTCCACCTGTGCCTCTTTCACAGTCCAATTAAAATCACGTTTTCTTTGAACACACAGAAAAAGAGGGAAGTGTCTGGGCACGTAAGGGACATCAGTCGTCTGGTTCTGCAGACAGGTGCATTTGTCATGCCCTGGGGAGCAATGATGGTATTTCATTTTATTAATTGAGAAGATTATATATCCATGATAGCCATGTTTCCTCATTCTCCTTCTTGGAGAGAGGATGGAGGAAGGAAGTGAACATTCCATAGTTAAGCAGGAAAAAGAACCCCCCCCTTTTTGGGGGTTTTTATTGCATTCTAATTAAGCATGATGGTAGTGAGAGATCCTACAGCAATGCAGCAGGCTTGAAACACTGACAAGGCTTAATAATACGACTAATATTAATTAAATGTGAGTTCACTGAATTTTATTTCTTATTTTAAAGTTCTCTTGGCGGGTGTGCATGCCATGGTGCATGGAGAATGACGGATGGAAGTGATGGAATCACTACTAAGCCCTGAGACCCCCAGGGCCCACTGGGTACACAGAGGATGCAGGTTTGATTTTCTTTCTGGATTTCCAAAGAAACCCTGGCAGAAACCTAAAAGGAGCTAGTTTTATAACATAATTTGTTCCATGAATGAAGGAAGTGAAAGAGATTTCAGAACTATGTATGAATTCAGAATTTCTCAAATGAAACTAATGTACAACTAACTGCTGATAATGTCGCTTAAGGTGAATTAAGTCTAGTTGTTTCATATTGAGAAAAAAAGAGAGAGAGAGAGCAAATCCTACTTTCTTTAATAGGATCCAAACTCACAGATAAATTGGTAATATACAATAATATATATACAGTATATCATATTATATATAGTAATAATATTATATATAGTATATATTATTGTATATTATATATTATATATTACATAGTATATATTATTACATTGTATATATAATAACATTATTTATATTATCAATTATATATAATGATTATTAATTATTCTTAAAATTATTGAAACATTATTAATAATAAATAATATAATATAAATATATTATAAATCCTGTACAATGTTCACTTTAATTTTGTGCACCTTTGCTATGAAATTAGGAAAGTATGTCCACAGACAAGACTTGTTTTGAATGAATTGATAGATGGACACCAAAGCATATATCGTATATTGTGATCTTCAAAGTGATTTCATTGACTTGGGAATTGAGATAGGCTACTTTAATCCAATTTCTTCCCCATGCATTGGCATGGCTTTTATGTCTAGAGATAACTGACTTCCACTCACTGATTCCATAAACTCACATCTCTCCTTTTCAAAGTTAGGAGGGGATGTAAGGGGTTGCATATTCTAAAGCACAGAAAATACAGTAATTCTGTGTTTTTGAAACACTGATTCAATAAAACAACATCATACTTTATTTTACTAATCCTTTGTGTTTGAAATGCCGTTTGCTATTCAATAAATGTTTGGTTAAAATGAATGCTATCCATGGAAATGAACCTGAGAAAACCAAGGAAAGTAACAGCAAGTGCAACAAATGTCATGAAGGACCTAAAAGTGATTTGAGCACAGCTTGTCGATGTTTTGAAGATATTAATTACATGTGAGATTTTGATTCAACTTCCTATTTAACTCATCTTTAAAGTTTTTCCTACCTACCTCAGCTAAATATGAAACCTCCCTCCTCTGAACTCATAGTTCAAAATCAGGTTACTCTAACTTGGCAACTAGAAACTAGCTTTACTATTTGTATCTCTATCATTTTGCAATTCAACTCATATGTAAATGTGTACTCATTCTTTCAGGTGTCCTGGTCTTATCTCCTCAACAGAGAAATTCCTTGAATATGAGTGCCATTTCTTTAACCATTTCATATCCTGTAGAGTGCCACATGAGGCAAAGGATGCAGTAGGTGCTAAATATTTAATTGAGTAACTAATGCTCCAACATGTTCAACATTCAGATGGGAAATCAGTGACAGGCATATGCAAGGTGCATATGGAGGTGTCTTTCCCCAGGTGATCCTGATACTTCTAGAGAATCATCTGCATTTAGCAAATGATAGTCATGCTGGGGAGAGGGGTAGGGATCACAGGATACAGTATCTACTATTCTAAACTAACGTACCATAGTGGGGGGGGGGGGGGATAAAGGGGATGAGAGAAGAAACAACTTCTACTGCAGAGAAGAAAAGAGAGGAGACTCATTTGTGACAAAACAAAGCCATAAGCCAGACTCCTCCAGAGGCACCAGAAGTTCAGAGCAATGAAAAAGGCGCTGGAGAGGTTGGTACCATCTGTAAGTTTATATGCTGATAGCTTAGGGGGGAAACAATTACAATTATTCAGAAATACTGATGAGAAAGTTCATAATTAAGGAAAGCAAGATTTAAATAGAATATAAATAGTTGGAGGTACTGTTCTCTATTTTGTTGTTTCCTTGTTTTTCTTGTGATCTACCATTTAGTATCACCCAGGAAGAGTGAGAAATCCAGGGCCTGATGATACAGTTTTGATACACAACCTGCCCAGTGATTTTGTCCACTTATTTTCCCTCCTCTGTGAGTGGGGTTGGCAAATACAGCCTCCACCAAATGACAGCAGTTGACGGCTAGAATATTAGTCTGATGCGTGTGACTGGGGTTCAATGAAAATACATCAGGAAGGATGAGACCCTTCCAATTCAGTCATACACTTTGCTCTGCAATTTTCAAAACCAAAGTACCTGAAGTCCCTATTGCAACACACTGCAACATCCCATAACCCGTGTCTTTCAGAATTTTCCATTTTCTCCATTTTCCATTTTTTCAGTTAAAGGCAAAGCATATTTATAAATGGTATTTATTTTATCATAAATAGGGTTTGGATTCCTTTCTACTTCTGCCCTCTCTTAATACATTTCTATGAAGTACATAAAAGTGCGGGCTCAGAATCCAGACAGGCATCTTCCCAGTTACAATGATGGAGAGAGTGACTTGTTGGGCTCAGCAATACTTTGTGCTTATATTCGGAATTATACATTACTGAAATGATGTTTAATGTTTTTGTTTTTTTTTTTTTTACAGAATAATGTCTATGTGTCCTTACAGAATTATCTGTATTGCCACTCTTTCTAATTCTGTTAGATGGTAAGGATCTAGTTGGAGGTAGGAGAAGGCACACTTGATGAAGAAGCAGGCAGTTCTACCTTTTTACCTGATGGTTGAAGAAATAGATTTCTCCAGCCAGTGACTAAATATTGGAGTCTGTACTTTCTTCTGGTGCTTAAAAACCATTTTGAAGCCCCTCACTTTAGAAAGGGGAAGAGGTTGAATTTCCCTCATCTTATCCTAGTACATGCTCTTTACATTTCTCCCTCCATAATCCTGAAACTTCAGATCATCCTGCAGCACGAAATGGAAGACTGCACATGGTAGTAGGTGGAGCCTCATCGACTCTGAGTGGTACATAAAGCACTGACTTTGAATTATAAGCCTGCAACTCAAGATCTGTGTGCTTTTGGAAAAATTACATATATTTTCTGAGCCTCAATGACCATTCTTAAAATGGGAATATTAGCATAGACTCTAGAATGTGAGAATTAAAGGAAATAATCTATGCAAAGCATTCATTTCTAAGAAAAGTAAGAAAAAGATGGGGCTCACTTAACTCATCTGGAATCCTAATTCCTTTATCATAAAATGAAGGTGTCCAAATAATTAATACTCTGCACTTTAATGGGCCTGCCACTAACCTTGTGATTCAACACTAGTGCAGATGAATGGAGCCTTCATTTTAGCTCGGTGAGGCTGTATTACAATCATCCCTCTGTGAGAGATAAGGAAACTGAGGCTTAAAGAAATAAATTATGTGCCCTAAGTCATACAGCTGACTGGTAGGGTTGAAACTATTTGACTTCAGAGGGCTACTCTCATTTACTGCAACATGTTTTATAGGTGTTACTATCCCATTCAATGGATAAATAAGACAGGTACTTTGTTGAAACACTGCTAAAGAAGAGGAAGATAAACCTATGCTACATGAAGTCTGAAATACTTTGAAAAATATCATTGGGAAATTTTATCTCAAAGATAACTCTTAGATGTAGGGAACTATCTTATGCAAAAGTGAAAGTTTACTTTCCATGAAAATATGAACAGGAGACCTTCTCAATTTATGCCATTATGAAATGGTACGTGTTTTTAGAATGTGTGTGGTTTTTTATTTTTTTGCATCTGGGTTGTTTTGATATGACATGATAACATATACAGAAGTCCTTTGAAAAGGAGGCAGGCTTATGTTTGTATCAGATAAATCAATGGCTCACTTGCCAGCAGGTAATTTTGAATAATCTCAGCTCTTCTGCATTGCCATTCCTGAAGAAAAAGCTGTAGGAGGAGATTTTTTTTTTCTTTTTTTTTTTTAAAGCAAAGGTTCTTAGCAGCAAGGGAAATAATTTCCATGCTCTTAATTCTGCTGAAGGGAAATGACACAGAGTCTCCTCAGGCCCTTACTTGGACAACTGTATATAAAAGAAGGTAGCAGAGTAGAAGCAGAAAAGATAAACTGATAAAGGTGAGAAATGACTGGTAACAGCAGATAGCAGAGGAAGGTGGTAGAACCACTAACATGCAGTAGAAGTGCCCAGGGATTCAGAATACACTGTCATCACCAGAGGGACAGGGGTATGGACTTGGACCTCTTAGAACCATGATTTTTGTTCATGAAGATGACTCTGAGACAGTAAGAAAGTGTGAAACTTCTTATAGTTATCTATTTAGGAAGGCAGAGATTCTTATTTTAAAAAATCCTTCTAAAATTTTAACATGAATATTAAATATTTTTATTGCTTTGTATAAAGTAGTAACTTAACTGTCTGAAAAAAATAATAACATTGATGAAAGCTGTATTATTATAGCTGGGCAAGCAAATGATTTTGAGTCTGTGGCAGATGACTGACTTACTGCCTGAGATAAAATGTTACAGCATGAAGGCTCCCTTCAATAGAGTGACTGAATATGTCTACAAATAGCAATCTGTGTTGAGTGCCTCTAAGAAAAGTAGTTGACTAGAGAGTGTTCTCTCAAATAGGGAAGTGGTGACCAAAAACTGTCACCACACCACATGGGTCCATATTAAAACTCAGTAGCCTGTATCTTCAGTCTGATTGAATCCATTAGAGAAAAAAATCTATCTGGCATCATTTAAACCAAGCAACTGGTCTATCATATGGTTGAGTACCCTTCAAAAGTGGTGACAAGTCTAAAATGATTGAGAAGAACCCCTAGTGTAGATGAGAAGGAGAGGAACCATAGGTATGATAGGGTTTGAAGAAGAACCTATTTCAGTCTGGTGATCTTATCCAGTCTCATTATTTCAGATATCACTCATGTGCTGACAATTTGTTTTTCTGGCCCAAACTTTTCTCCCAAATTCTAGATTTAGGCCTCCTCCCATCATATCAACATTTTTTCTTTGGGTATATACTAGACACATGTTTAAAACTGGCATGGAAGGGGCATGAGTTGCTCTTTAAGGGTGGTTAGAATCTGGCAAAGAAGAAAGGAGGAAATACACACACACACACACACACACACACACATCACATCAGAGTTGTATAAAAGCATGGCATAGATCAACCAGGAGAAAAAAGAGAAGTCACAGTACAGCTATGATAAATGGGAATCTTATTTTGCAGAGAGCAAAATAGTACATTTTATCTCCAAATATGATAGAAGAAAAAGAATGAGAAATTCTTCACTGTCTCCATGAAGAGTTCAGATAAGACACAAAAACAGAGGAGCTAAATGTTTCAGCTTAATGGCTTTTTTAATTTTAAGATTGCAAGTGTTCTCAAGATTCTCATTGATAAATCACCTTCTGGAACCCCTTCAGATTTCCAAGTAATCCCCAGTCTTCAATGGAAAGAGAAGACAAATCAAAATGTGCTGTCAGAACTTGGGGGCTAAGTCAAGGCCCAGTTCAAGAATCAATCAGGTTCTACCCCCACCACCAATCCTCCACCTTGGCATATCCCTCATCATATTCAAGTGGCTATAGTTTTTATGACTGCTGCCCAGATTACCTTCATCTAACTCTTTCCCGGCAGCAATGAGCTTAGAGAAAATAGGATAGCAGGGATCTTCTTTTCCGTCTCCTCTTTACCCCTAATCTTTATTGCCTGTGCATTGTAAAAACAAGCATGAAAAAATGAGACAATTTCCAAAGACGGTGTAAAATCCCAAAAGGTAACATATAACCATCTGGAGTACAACAAGCACATCATATTTTCTTTCTTTAGCAAGACAGTTCTGAGTTTTATGGAAGGCATCCCAGTAGGCAAAGACCTACTAGCTGTTTGTAACTCCTTAAAAATTTTTTTTAAAAAATAATAAAACTGCAATGTTTCTTTAATGTCACAGTCTGAATTATAAGCAGAGAGTTGGCACATCTCTCATTTTATTCATTCTAATTACAATTGCCTTGTCACTGAGATGCCAACCTGACGAAGAGCAAATCAGGTAGCAAATCCCCAGGGGCCGCTTAGTAACAGGAAGGCTGTCTCCAGTGGAATCAACATGACAATTTCTTCTTTCCCTCTTCAAAGTTGAGAGTCCCCCTGGACAAATTCACATTTGATTATTTTCGCTAGGCTCTCTGTCTTCAACTGCTTGATTAGCATCTCACTCACCTAAGAAATTAGACTAAAGTTTGTGACCATTAAAAGGAAACCAAAGCATGTGCGTGGGTGCCTGTTCGTGCATGCAGCACACCTATGAAAACCCATGTTCTGAACTTGGCACTGGGAGGTGGCACCGATTCTACTGTGGGAGGGCCACTCTGTGTGTGTGTGTGTGCGTGTGTGCATGTGCATGTTGCTGTGTATGTTCCTAAGAGGTGATCTTTTTGCACACCTCAGTCTAGAAATGTGAAGTCAAGTTCGAAAACCATAGGCAAAGGTGTGGTAGTTGGTTCCATAGGTACCCGATCTTTCTCTCTCTAACTTTACAGCAGCTGTGCTTAGAGATAAGACCACTGTGCCTATTGCTACTAATATGTTTTGTATAAAGCTGCATTCTCTCTGGTAAAACACATTTCTTTTTTTTTTTTTTAAAGATTTTATTTATTTCAGAGAGAGAGAATGAGAGAGAGCACATGAGAGGGGGGAGGGTCAGAGGGAGAAGCAGACTCCCTGCCAAGAAGGGATCCCGATGCGGGACTCGATCCAGGGACTCCAGGATCATGACCTGAGCCTAAGGCAATCACTTAACCAACTGAGCCACCCAGGTGCCCGGTAAAACACATTTCTATACAATGGTGCAATTAATGTTAGAGGAAAGTTAATATATCAAATTAAAAACATTCTGAGAAAATTATCAGGATAATCTCCTCTCAGTCTATTGCCAACCAGTGCTGTGATGGATCAATGGCCCAGGAAACAGGATAGAGAAGGGACTGATGGAGCCAGAATTCTGCCTTCAGAAACTTTCTCCTACCCCTTTCCTGAAGTCTTCCTTTACTACCCTGGTTGATAGGACAATCTTTTGTGTGTGTGTGTGTGTATATAATAGAGCAGATAACTTGGCACTTGGTACAGACATTCCACTTTACTACAGGTGAATTATAGCTCAAAACCTGCATTTTAACAGTCATCTGGGGTGATTATATGAGGAACACTACTACAGTTATTCTCTCAATTCCAAAATCCTATAATGATAATGTCTATATCATAAAACTGTCCCATTGCTCAAGTAGGGTAAACTTTTAATTATGATGTATGTCAGCTCCTCCCAAGCAGTTTCCAAGAAAGGACTGGGTATCAACATTTTCTTTTTGCAACACAACATACACACATAATAAGTGCTCAGTAAATGCTTGCTGATATGAGTTGATTTAATGCAGAAACCAAAGCTGTTTTGTTTAAGTGTCTTCTTTCTAGAAGGTAAAGTTTCCTTTGCCAACACATAGACTATATATTTATATTTAGAATTCTAAATTATTTTAGAAAAACATTAGTCTCTTGAAGGAGATTGGCCATGGGTGACTAGGTCTCCCATGGGACAGCAGATCTCTAGGCTCCATCTCTGACTCAGATGAGGTGTAATGATTCAGTGTTGTTTCTGTCCAGTGCTCAGCTGATGGTCTGGCTCCCCCACTCATGGCCACCTGAGCTGCCCAAGCTGAAAAAATACAGCTTTCCCTAGGACTAGAAGGTCAGCCAACAAGAACAGAGTTATATCAGCTAGGACACAGATTAAATACTGTAGCTGTGAACTTTCATGCCAAAGAATAGGTTCATATTCTCCTTCACGCTCAGAAATCAGCAAATTGAATTATCTTTCATGTGACAGTTCTGTGCCCAGTGCCTTGGTGCTTCAGGGAATGGAGAACAGCGAGTTATTGTTTTTGCCCTCAAGTATCTTGCAGTTTAGTTTGGAAGACAGATGATACAATGTATAACATAAAATAAAAATTTAAATAACACTTAATGGTAGAATGACACTAAGTATGTGCCAAAGAGTAAAAGAGTTCTAGAGCTGTTTAGAAAGGGAGAAACAGTCTGGGGTGGTCTGAAAAAATCCTCAAGACGGATGTGGATCTGGCTGATTAGAGCAAACGAGTAGATTTGAATACAAAGATTTGTCAGCCTGAGTGGCGATGGACTGGGCCAGAAGTATGAGACAGGCAAAGCTGGCCTTCTTTCCTCCTTGGTTCCTACTATAAATTGGCACCCATCTAAAGGTCTGCCAGCTAACCCATCACATTAGACCTGCCTTCTCTGACTGTTCTCTCCATCCAACAAAAACTTACCAAGTCATATATTCATATATTTTCTTACTCATACAGAATATATTATTTATACAATCTATTTTGTACTCAACTGTTATATTGCATAATATGCATTTTTCATGTTTGTACAGCCCCCTCTACTCATTGAAACTTCTCTCCAGTATTTCATCTTCATGGTGCCAACTTGCAAATCAATGAATTAATTCCTACAAAAATAATAAATGAGAAACTCAAGGGAAGCCCTGACATAAAGGCAAATAAGGATACATTTTTCAGAGAGACTGGGGAAAAGTCTCAAGTCACATCAGGAGGGCTATGACTCACATAGAGTAAGTCCTTAGTTGCAAGATATGCCCTCTCAAGTCTAAGCAAGTTACGAGTTTTATCTTTCATTTCACCAAATTTCTATATCTGTCCATATCCTACTAACACCTGTTCACAGAAACAGTGTACCTTAGTCTGACTCTACCCAAAAAGACTATGGCTTCCAATTACTTATGAGAGAATGTCCCTTTTGAGCCTCTATAGCAAATTCTTCCCTATCTCTTCAAACTCCATTGCCATGGCTCAGTTGCCCACACAGTTAATTTCAGTCATTTTTCTCCTTACTCTGTACTTTTTTGCCATAGCATTTTGCTCAAATGCCCCATCCTTCATGAAGGCCTTTGTTCTCCTTTTCATCCACTCAAAGCCATCCCTCCAGACCTAGACAAAGCCCACAGGTTTTCCAGATGTTGTTGATTCTTCTATGTGCTTGGATATAGAGGCATAGGCATTTAGCACATGTGATGGGATTTGATTGCATGTGTGTACATGTATGTGTGTGACTGTAGAGCATTGGAGAGCCATTATTCATCTAAGTGTGTGCTATTTGAAAAGGGTAGATTTTGGTCATAGGAGCTGGAATCAGTTTGTACTGGGACCCTTTGTCTCAGTGGCTGGAGGGACCAGACCTCAATGGTGCATCCAGTGTATTTTTATAGGCCCACATAGGAGTCAGGGGAGGCTACAAGGAGGTTCCACATTAAGCTTGCCTAATCTACTTGACTGTCTCCAAATAGAGACTTTTCCACAGTAGGAGTAAAACACATCTCAGATGTTCTTCTCCTCTACCAGAATAAAGTGAGTTGCATATATCTGGGTAGTTTAGGAGGTATGTAAAATTCAAGGAGACAAGCATTTACAAAATCATAGTCCTTTGGGGAGATATGATGGACCCCATACATTCCTATGGGGAGGGGGTGACTATATGCATATAAACCTCAAATTTTTAAAAACCATTTGACAAAACAAGTTCTCTATTTTTCAAACCACTGCTTCTAGCTTCAGTTTAATAGCAGATTAAGCAATTAAGCAGTTTAGTCTGCCTGGGCTTGAGCCAATAAAACTCATTTGTAGTATTTAGTGGATGGCTCTGGTGATCAAAGATGGTTGCAAAGCCACCTTTTCCCTCAGGTAACCATTCAACTACCAGAAATGTGTTCCAACTATGAGCAGCAAGTTTAAAAAACAAACTCAAGTGTGACTCAAAGCTAATATAAATCAATCACCATTAAACCTTTTGGAATACAGCTCTCTTTTCCACAGCTCTTCATGTCAAATACCAGTGAGCATGTCATATATTATTATTCCCTAGGATCTTAAAAAAATGAAGATATCAACAGCCATTTAGATAGGCACCAAGAACATAAATGAAACTAAAGTGAGTGAAAACAAGACCTAGCCAAATGGCAGTTTTCTCTTTTATAATATCCTTAAACATGTCTCAGAGTTACATCATATAATTATTCAGTTAAATAATAAATCCATTTATAGCTGAGGAAAGAAGAGAGAAGATTAAATGATGAAGGAGGCTTGGAGGGATGGAATGCTTTTCATGCTGGGAATGGCAGCCTTGAGAATCAGTAAGAAAAAAAAACAGGCAGGCAATTCTCAATACAGGTACCTGCAGAACAACAGACTTAATCCCGAACTGGAGACTCCATAGTAAGAGTGAAAATTTTTCCAATATGGAGGGAATTCATGTAAAATAAAGTTTAATTTAGACCTAGAAAATGGGCCTAGTATGGGAATGACTCCCTGATAATGCTGGAAATGACAGAAAATGTGTTAAAATAATTTATAGGGTCTGGTTGTACTTCATCAAATGATTAACGGTATTCCATCTGCTTTCTAAATATTCCCACCTTCTACTAATTCCTCTGAAATTTTGCCATTTCAGTCAAGCTAAAATTTATTAGCACCCACTTACTGTGATTTACATGCAGGATGATTTGCACGCCTCTTTCCTGGGCTATTTGCATGTCTTTATTAGGGATGCAGCTTATTTGGGGGCACATTTGATTTATAAGCATTTAGGAAGTCTGCCCTTCTATTCTTTTTTTCTTTTTGATTCATGCAAGGGCAGAGATACATTCCTGGGGCTCATTCATTCCCTAGGAGATTATTTTTTTAATGAAATCTTCCCATTTGGTTAAAATTTGAAAAAAAAAAAAATTCAATCTCATTTGCTTGACTACAACAAAAGTAGTAGCTAGAATTAGGACTTCCTTTTGGTAAAATTTTGAACTGTATGAAGTTTAACAGTGGCTGTGGGCTCACCATTCTATGACTATATTCTCTTCTTGCTCCCTAAAACAGTCTTTATACTTTATCTCAAAATACATTAGATATCACTTTTTTTTTAAAGATTTTATTTATTTATTTCAGAGAGAGAGAATGAGAGAGAACACATGAGAGGGGGGAGGGTCAGAGGGAGAAGCAGACTCCCTGCCGAGCAGGAAGCCCGATGCAGGACTCGATCCAGGGACTCCAGGATCATGACCTGAGCCGAAGGCAGTTGCTTAACCAACTGAGCCACCCAGGCGCCCTAGATATCACTTTTTAAAAAATACTCCCAGATGCAAGTCTTCCCTCCGCACACCATTTTGTCTCTTCACTCCCTTTTCTAGCTTTTGAGGACCATTGCTCGCTGGCTTGCCCTTACCTGTCAAGAGAAAAATGATCTAATAAAATTGTAACACCAGCATGAGAACAATGCCTGCCTCCAATGAAGCAGCTGGGATTTGAAATGGGACACTTAAAGAAACAATGCCTTACTTATAATTTCATAATTTAAAACGAACCATTCATATACGCTATCACTTAAATCCTGAAAATATTCTTCAGGATAATAATTATATATATTTCAGTTTTATGTTAGGGGACACTATGACTCAGGAAAGAGGGAGACACTATGACTCAGGAAAAAGATTTAGGGGAAGATTGTGGGTCATGGGTATCCAGAGCCTGGTCAGCTATCACTGAATTCCATATGTTCCCATTCCTACACTGGTTCCTAGTGCTAAGGGACAATACACTAGTAGTGGAGATTCATTTCCAGAGTAAACTGTGAGATGCATTTTCTTCTGGGCTAGACAGCTTTCTTATATCTTTCAAATCAAATTACCTGGGTGGCTTCCTATTCTGCCTAAAATTGAGGAAGAGGAGGAAAAAACACATTAGGAAAAGGTTGAGTACAACTATAGGGGAATCTAATTTAGGAGGTGATCTCATGGGGCCTCATGCCCACACAAAACAGTCCACAGCAGGTCATTCTTGTCAGCTTCTCCAATCAGCATATTTCCATTTTTAGTCTAATGCTGTTCAGTGACCTTGTCCTGTGGCACAGCCAGACAATATTATGGGAGAAACAAGAGCAGCAATAGCCTAATTATACAATTACATATTCATTTACCCCCTAGAGAGCCTAAGACTTTTCTGAGAGCCAAACAAGTAGTGGTTGGCTAGAAACTCATTTTGAAAGATTGCCTCACCCCAAGATACAGAACCTTACCCATATATGGAACATAAAATTATCAGCTGGGTTGCACTGGTGGATGTCAGGAGAAAAATAAAAGTACTGAAGATATTTAAAATTCACAGACATGTAACCAGATTTAGAAATGTATAATAAAGTCTGCATTATTTGGCAAGGTAAATTTTATCAGTGGAAGACAATGCACACTCAGATTATGTCCAAACATTTTCTTATTTGAGCAAGTCATCATCAAAACTGTCTTCTATTCCCTACTTGTGCTTTTTTTACTCCTATTTGATATGAGACGTGATGCTAGGAAAGAATAGGGGCTTTTGAAAAAAAAAGAGAGATTTAAAAAAAAGGAATAGCAATCACACCCTACAAAGTCCCTTTCTGCTTTTATCTATCTTAAAAATTGATTAATTCGGGGCGCCTGGGTGGCTCAGTTGGTTAAGCGACTGCTTTCGGCTCAGGTCGTGATCCTGGAGTCCCGGGATCGAGTCCCGCATCGGGCTCCCGGCTCAGCGGGGAGCCTGCTTCTCCCTCTGACCCTCCTCCCTCTCATGCTCTCTGTCTCTCATTCTCTCTCTCTCAAATAAATAAATAAAATCTTTAAAAAAAAAAAAATTGATTAATTCATGATTAGTTGCCCAGTTGTCTTTCTTGACAGTAGTGGTATATGCTGACATCTATATCAAACAGTAAATATTTTAGGCTTTGCAGAGCACATGTTCTGTCTCAATTTTTAACTCAGTTCTGCTGGTCTAGCACAAAACCAGCCTTGGGAAATATGTAAATAAATGGATATGGCTGTGTTTCAATAAAACTTTATTTACAAAAAAAAAAAATGCAGCAGTCTGCATGTGGCCCATGGACATGTAGTTTCCTAACTCCTGTTCTATAGAGTCCACATGGTCTTGAAGGGTGTGGTAGTAATATACGTTGGAGGAAGGTAGGTCATTGCTTCTTTTCCACTGTCTCCATTTTCACCATTGTGATCAACTAAAGAAGATTAACAAGTTTCCGATTTTTCATAGGAAAAAACTCTGAAATTTAATATCAAAATACCTCATCAGAATAACATAAAAACAAAGATATATTTTTACTGAGCAAATCTCAAATGTCTCTAACAACTTCTAAGGAAAAAAGTCCATGTTTTTTTTTTTTTTTCCTTTTGCATTCAGTGTCATTTCAGTTGATAAAAAGTTGGGCCCATAATGCATTTCTGAGATTACTCTGTTATAACCAAACACAAATCTCTACATCTACAAAATTTGCTGTCTTGTCATACCTTGTATTCTCATGGCTTTTGTTCACATCATGCTTCTATCCTTTGGCCATCCTTCCCACCTAGATTACTCCCTTCTTTCTGCTTGATTCACTTCAGTCTTTCATGGCTAATCTACATCTCATATTTCCCTATAATGCACTGTTGGCTACCCAAACAGGCCACTCCTTTTTATATACCCTACCCTGTTTTCAAGTTTTCATATCTAGCTCCACTTTCATGTCTCCATGATTTCAAGGAAGATGCCAGTGTCTTTACATTTTCTCATAAGCAGCTCTTTGTACAGAGAGGAGCCCTTGCATTTTAATTCATTTTCCTCTGGCAGGAAGGTGACTCTGCAGAGTAGTCACACTACCATTTGTATAACATGTAACAACGAGCATCTATTAGATGCTTGGACAGAATATATGACTAAATTTGGAGATCAAGATATTCATTGCCATTGTTGCTACCATGCTGTTTGCAACTTTTTGTATCAGTTGACCCACATGGAGATCCAAACTATAATTTCTATCTCATTATACAATGCTCTAATTATCTCAGCTATTTTCCCTCTTCTTGGGGGTGAGCTTAGATATATAACTAGCTTTGATATTCCCTCTACTTTACAATTAGAGAAATAAAAGCTAAGAAATTACAGATAACCTGCCTCAAAGGACATAGCTGTCATTCTTATAGTAGATTACCTAAAATGCTATACACTCAGTCAAGTGTTGCTTCTACTGGATAGTTTGCCACTTTGAGGATGAATACGAACTCTATTACCAAAATTAAATGGTCAAAGATAAAATTGTCTCCTAGAAGTAATTGGAAAGAGACAAAAATATAGAAACACAAAACATCCTTGCCATAAAGAGTGTAACCCAAACAGGTGCTTCCTCATGGGCATGTTGGGAAAGCACAGTCTATTTGAAAATGCTCGTTATATTCCCTTATTTTCTCTACACTCATTCCTTAATAATTAAGGAATCAAATGCATGGTGAAGATAACAGGACCCCATGCCTTAAGTGACCATCCCCATCTGCTCCTATTCCCTACCAGAAATTATCATCTTCCTTTTAGGCCATCGCCTGGGATAGCTGGAAAGCTGAGAGCAAGGCCATAAACACGAGGTTTTGAAATGCAGCCAGATGGTTGCCAAAACTGTAACAGACTGTGGGTTTCTAACTTCTAGGCCATTGGCTTCCTTTCATTCTGTGAAGATGTGTTTTCTTGTTTGGTCGTCCTACCACATCTTCAAAAGTCTGCAATCTGGTTTCCCCATTGATGATAAAGAGATGTCAGATTTCCTCCTATTTACAATATCACTTCTAAGCCAGAACAATGAAGAAAACCTTGGGCCTCTCATCCATTTTATCTTGTTGGTAGAAAATGAATACATAATACATACATACATTCCTAAATGGAATGTAGGATTATTCTTTTGTATGGTTAATGACTGAGATCAAGTTGACAAATTCAAAATCCCACTAAAAGGATTTACTAAAGGAGAAGGGAAAGGGGAATTTATGGTATATTTTTGAGCCTGGTAGCAAGAAGGTAGGCAGTGGTGGTGTGGGGGGGGTGGTTGGAGGATGTGCAAAGGAGATGCCCTGCATAAAATATGAAAGGAACAGAGAAAAGACATATAAAAAAGAAAATATTATGACAGAAGAAGAAAAGCAAGTCAGTGGAAGTCATCTGTGTGTAACTGTAGGAAAAAGCACCCTTAACAGTGCCTTTAATTACGAATCTCTAACCAACAAGCTATGCAGATGAGAAAGTATTTTAAACATTTCTATAGTTTGCTGTATGCATCTATCACCTAGGACTAGCAATAATAAGGCATATGTGAGCATCAAAAAGGATTCTGTGCCAGACGCTATTGGGTTACCTCTCAAGAGTCATCTCACCCATCTTCTTCCTTGGTAAAGATCTTGAACCTTGCTTCATATTGAATCACCATGTACTCCCTGGCACTTTATCCTGTCCTGGGTTGAAAGCTAATTAGTCTAGGCAATCATGTCCATTTATTCTGCTTATCTGCTCTGAGTTCACTCAAGGGCATACGGCACAGTCAAACCTGCCCAATGATATTAGAGGAGAATTGCACTGGAAAATTTCTGGGAAAGCAACTTGTCCAAGGAAATACAGTTGGCTGAATCAAGATTCAAATCCAGAAAGTCTGACTCAGTCTTCTTTTGAAAAGTGAGTAAGAGAGACCAAGAGGTCATTTCTCTCTGACTCTATAGCAGATATTCTCAAATTACAATGTAAGAAAGATTCTTAGAGAGCTTATTAAATGCAGATTCCAGAACTCTACTTTAATTTTATTATTAATTCTCTGGTCAGGTTATTGTGATGCAGGTGAACTTGGGATCATACCATGACACACGCCACTTGAGAGGATTTACTGATTCTTACTCTGTAATGGAACTGAAAAAAATATACAGTTCCTTATCCCTGTTGTATGCAATGGTTTATTTAGTCTGGGGAATTGTATTAATAATTTATTCTCTAGTCCTATGTAGGTAAATGCATGGTTTTTAAACTGTCCATGTTTGGTGAATAATCCCAGATTTCTGCCTTAGACAGAACATGTGCCAACTGCTTTATTTATATTGGTATGTGCTTGATGTAATTGCTAGGATAATCATTAAGAATGCTAAATTCATTTGTTTATTCTTCTAGAATAGTGCTGTCCAGGAGAATTTGGTAAAACAATGGAAATATTCTATATCTGTGGTGTCCAACGCTAGTAAGAAATTAGTCACACATGGCTATTGTGCACATGAAATGTGCCCGGTTCTACTGAGGAACTGAATCTATAATTTTATTTAACTTTTATTTATTCATATTTAAATAGCCAGTGTGGCTAGTGGCTATAATATGCAGCTTTAGAGTAGTATGTATATGTACACAAATAGGTAATTTAGGAACTTGAAAAAATTATTTTATATTACTGATAAGTCTAATTTGTAGAACGGTCTCTGCCATGCCCTTTCACTCCTCTTGAGAATCTACCACGTGATTCTAAGCCATTGTATTCATTGAGGTGAGGTGCTTGTCTTCACAGCCTTGCCATTCCCAGGATGCCCCATCTCTGTGAGGCGCTGTAATCTCAATGTCAGACACAATCACAGGAGCCAGCCGCATAGAATCCTGACAAACAATAGCTGGCATCCTGATGAGCTGCCACAGTGCTCCCAGGACAGGAACCGCCTTTACAGAGAGACGAACTCATTCATTATTCTGAAAGATTAAGTACCAAATACCTCATTAGAGAAACTGCAAGCTGAAAAACAGATAACAGCTGGAGAAAAGGAAAAAAGCCATTTGCAGACGAGAAAGTAGTAAGGGTAGGGACTAAGTGGTTCCATACCAAATGGGTCTGGCTTTCTTTCCCAGTCTCCCAGGACCGCATTTTGCCCAGAACTGGTGCCCATAAGCTTCTGGATTCTTACTATAGTAGCCCGGTAGTACTCACCATTAGAGTCCTGATGGAATTAGTAGAAATGACAGACTGCTTAATAAATCACATGCTGGTTTCTTCCATTTGAATGAGAATTGACTGGCACAAATGATTGATTAACATTGACAAAGCCATATGGGTTCAAATCATATGCCTTTTGTTCATACTTTCAAACAATTCAAATTGCATCCTTCTCTAAGTTCCAGCATTGAGGTTTTTTGTTCTGTTTTTTTTTTTTTTTTCTCCATAGGAACATGGGGTGAGTGGGAGCGGGGGAGACTTACAGTAAATGCAAAACTTTATGATTCTCAAGTCACCACTGGCTGTGTGATCTTGGGACAATAGTTAAGCCTCTGTCTCCTCATCTATAAAACAGTATATAGTCTGGCTTTCAAGAATGGAGTCATCACCTAATATACAGCTTTTACCAACCCTTCATGCATTTCCAGTTTCACACACTTACAACATGATTTGGACTCTCACAAGTAAGTATAAGATGCTCTTATCATTTGAGATTTAGCTCTTCTCAACTAAACAGTAAGCTCTCCAAAGACAGGCACAAACTGTAACTGTGTGAGACCCTCAAAACAGTATGTTCAATGGAACACAACTGACCATTTGTCTCAGTCCCCAGAGCTGCTGCTGCTGCTGCTGCTGCTTCTGCTTCTTCTGCTTCAGATTCTTTTCCTGCTCCTGCTGCTGCTGCTGCTGCTGCTGCTGCTGCTTCTTCGTCATCTTCTTCTTCTTCTTTAACCGCAGTCATAGTTGTGGGAGGAAAGTGTGAGGGTTACCGTTAACTATTAAGAGGACTGGCTCCTTGCAAGAGCTTGTCAAGAATCAGATAAGCATCAGAGTCAGGGTTGGGGCTCAAATAAAGTAGATGGTGTTCAGTACCAAGAGTCAGAGAGAAGAGCAATCATTAGGACCTCCTTCCTTGGACTGGGCAGTAGAACCTATTCTGGGATCTTGTGCAGAACCTATTCTTCATTCACATGAGGGAAAAGGCCCGAGAAGAGTAAAGTTGGGCACCTAACTCAAACTCTGATTTCATAGCATAATTCTTATCATAACATAGTGCCAGGAAACCTGACAAAATAACTGGAATTCCAAGATAACAAAAATTCAATTTTAGGCAAATGAGCCAAGAAGAAATGTATAGGTTGAGGATAGGGAAGGGCAGATAGAGTCAAGGCCATTGTTAGTGTCAGGAATTTGGAGAGGGGGGAAAAAAAAGAAGGGGATCTACATTTTGCAGAAGCCTCTGTCCTAGGTCTAGATGGATAACTTTAGTCTAATTTCCAATAGGTTAGGGGGTGGGGAAGTAAAGCACAGATCACACACTGGGAATGCCCGGCCTTATTAGGACTGACTCAGGGTGTGATGCAGGATAAAGCCTAGAAGTGAAAAACTTCCTTGAGGATCTCAGCTGGGAGTTGCTGGGTAAAGCAGATTCAGAAGAATTCTGTTTATGTAAAGTGCATGTTATCCTCAAGAAATGAATATTGGTCTCCTGAGTACCCATAGTCCCAAGTACATACTGCCTGTCCTTATGCTCACTTTTCACTATTGTAAAGATTAGCCCAAGTCTAGTTGGCTGTTCACATATGGAACACTGAACAACGACCAACAGGTGGGGTTATGTAATATGGCTATCGAAGTTGTAACCATGGGAATAAATTAATAAATTGGGACCAATAGACCAGCCAGTCTCAGAATGCTGGGGAGGTTGACAGATTGATAGCTGTCACTGCAGGCTTTGTGTCAGAAGACCTGGTGTTCGGTGAACCATGGGGACCTCTGAGTCTGACTCACAGCATTTCAAATTGACCTCTCTCTTATCTCCCTACAACCTGGACTATGGATTTGAGTTTATGTCTTGTCTACACCCTCACTCAGTGGTATGCTTGGATTCTGTCTTGTTTCCCTTTCTGCCCTTACATTTCCCTCTAGGACTAGAGGAGTTGTGGAAAAAACACTGCCTTTTCTAATCAACTCTCATTCCCAAGTGCTGAAATCTGCTGAATCCTCTACTCCTACCTGGCTGGCAGTGTCAGAGTATACAGAAGTAACTTACTCTTTCATTCATCGCATGTGTGTGCACGCGCACACACACAGGTCCATTTTCCCCAGACATGAATTGAACCACATCTGTGCAATCCCTTTCTAACATTGTATTTTGGACAGAGCTTTGTATCTTTAAAGTGGTTAAGAACACAGATCCTAGAGTCAGAAAACCTTAGGGCCAAAAACCTGGTTCCACTGGCTGGGGCTAAAATTGAGCAAATTACTAGACCTACTTAAGCATTTGATTCTTCCAATCTGTCATGAAGAAAATAACAGTGACCTATGTCACTGTAAAGTTTAACATTCCCTAATACTTAGTAATCATTCATTTAATGCTGTCTCTATGACTACTTCGTATTAACATTGTTACAACATTTCTCCTATTATCTTCACTTTCAGAGACCAGATAAGACCACTGGTTCAAACTTTTCTTCATTGCTAATTAATTTCCACCTTTAACAAATTGCTTCAACTCTATAAAACCAAGCTCCTTCATCTGGCGGTACTCTCTTATTTATCTTACGGAAGTGTCACCAGCATCAAAAGTAATTCATAGACGAGCACATTTAAACATTTTAAACTGTTATAGATGATTTTCCCTATAGCTCTTCAATACCATCCCATCACCACCACCAGATGTGTATTGAACATTCCCACTTTGCAAGTTTGACACACTATTCTTTTTTTTTTTTTAAAGATTTTATTTATTTATTTGAGAGAAATGAGAGAGAGCACATGAGAGGGGAGAGGGTCAGAGGGAGAAGCAGACTCCCCACTGAGCAGGGAGCCCGATGCGGGACTCGATCCAGGGACTCCAGGATCATGACCTGAGCCGAAGGCAGTCGCTTAACCAACTGAGCCACCCAGGTGCCCGACACACTATTCTTGATCCAAGGTAAAACAAAAAACAAAAAACAAGCTAAATTTCATTTTCCCCAGTGATTTTCTAGGTCCTTATTACTACCTGGCTAAATCATGTTTACCATTTAGGGTGAGTAGTATATCAGCCACATATTTTATAAACAATTTCCCCTTACTTATCTCACCTAATCCATTCATGTGGGTCAGACTTCATAATTTATTCACATATCAGGAAATGGGAACAAGTTAATAATATTGATCTGCCTATGATAAGAAAAAAATGAAAATGAGGGCATGATGGAAATTTTGGGTCTTAAACTAGATTGTTATCCACTTGTCACCAGATTCCTAAGAGCTTGTGTAGTATTGTTACAATCCATAATATGCAATCTATTGCTTTGAGTAGGATGGTGGGAGAAAAAAACAACAAAAAAAACAAAACAAAACTTGCTCAGTAGTAAATGAGAAGCCAAAGAAGCTTAGATGACAATACTGTGAGTTTCAGTAAAAATAATGCTGTCTCAATGCAACAGTGGTTTGTTACTTCCTCTGCATTCACAAACTCAACTTAAGCCAGATCACCACATGTTCTCCCAGATGAGTTTCCTCTATCTAGTCTTTGCCCTGTCTAATGAACTCAGCCAGACTAATTTCCTCAAGATTCATCTTATTTTTTAGCACCCACTAGTGTTTGGCTGGGAAATTGCTGGGCAACATTTCTTCCCACTTATATTTCTGGGGAGGCTATGTGTCTTCCATATTTCCATTCCTCTTCTGACACTGCATGTGCGTATCCACACAGACTCATTCCTCCTTTCCTGGGCTAGCCCTTCCTCATTGTTGAAGTCTTCTCTCCTTGTTCCATCCCTGAGCTCCTAGGACTTTCGTCATCTGACCTCCCAGACTGAGCTCTTATTCTTAAAAGTTTGGGGATATTTTGCTATTTCTTGTGTTTATTTTTGTTGTTGTAGTTGTTGTTTTAACCAATTGCATCTCAGAGCTTTCTGAGAGCAGAGATCATGTTGCACAAATCCTCTGTTCGTAGAACCCAATAGAGCCAGCTAGAAGAAACTTTTGAGATCATTTGAGTAGTTTCTCGGTATTTTAAAACTGCAGCTCATTTGTTTGAACATAGAAGCCTAGAGTTAGAACAGACCAGAGCTAGGTAAACTGCCCATACCAACTTATTCTGTTTATCTTGTTTACCCATTTCTCTAGAGAATTCCCAGAACTCTGAGGAGCAGAGTTAGAAAGTCACTGAAGGGCACTTTCACTTTATAAATAAGGACCTGGGGCACACTGAGAGGAATGTAGGATACCTGCCCAAAGATACGGAGCTGACACCTTGCACAGTGCTGGCAAGTCAGTCAACGAGGATAGGACTGGTTGAATTGAAAGTGTTGGTTGATTGCCAGTTGTCAAGTAGCAATTACCAAAGCTTCACAAGAGGGAATATCAATTTATATCAGGAGAAAATGTGTACCACAATACTTAAGGACCTTTAGTGATACATATTTGTGTCTGCTAAGATTTTAAGATGTTGAAAATATAAGTCAATTCATGCTTAGTTATTTCCCACAAGCATCTGGAGAAGCAAAGAACCGCTGTGAGCTGAGGCCATCTTAGAGTCTTTCTTGCTTGCTATGCTTGCTGAATGCTCTCTATTTAATATCACTCTTCCGAAGAGATAGTTAACCAAATAAAATGAACAATGGCCTTGTAAATGGAAATCACATCTGTCAGGGGTGAACAGCCTTCTTAAAGGAGTCCTCTACTCTCAACCAAGTAGAACTGTAGTGTGAATATTTTTCTGCCTCTTTGCAATGACTCTGATGGAATTGGAGACATACAGCTCCACTGTGTTCATTATTACTAACTCAATGCTGAGATAAACTGAGTAATTTGCATAGAATAGAACTGTAGTTTTTCCTTTGCTTACTTATTCATTTAATAAAGTGCCACTTTCATTTAGAAGGTAGTTTGCTCTGTTTAGATTTTTCTTTGTAACCTGTAAACCTGGTGGGTTTAAGAGGCTTGTAGTATGAATCCCAGGTAGCTGTTGCTTCTCTCTCTGTGTGAAGTAGCAATTGATCTATGAAATTTAGGAATCTCTTAATACCATTAAGTCATTTCTTAGGTGGATGTGGGATTCAGGAAATTCCATTTTGAAGGTGACTCAGGACTTCACAGTGCAAGCCATAATCTGGATTTTATGACCTATTTTACAGCATCACCTCCCCTTTTCTGACTTACAGAGGAAAAAAAGTCAATATAATATGTGTGAGGCAATATACCCGGAGGACAAATGTGTATCTTTGGAAAGGTGATGCACATCCATGGAGTACAATAGTACAAGATGAAATTCACAATATTGACTAATGTGGAATGAAATTTTGCTTTCAAATACAATATATGTCTTGTTAATGATATTTTTTTCTCTAACATTTCTTTGTTATTTTCCCTGGTGTTGATCCAGTTCTTCTAGGACCTTGAGTTTTTCCTCACTATAAACGCCTCCCTCAATAGCCTTTATTAATTGGCTCAACTTCATTGAGAAACTATAAAAATACACACAATTTGCACCTTTGAGTATGTGCGCCAACCACCTTTGGTCCTTAAATTGACAAATAAGTGAAACTTTGGGTTTATTTAAAAGACAAATTTGCTCTAATAATTATTTTTCATGGTTAATATGAAATAACAGGATTGGGCTAACCCAAATGTTAGAGCACTGTAGGTGAATCTGAGAACATGCTAGGACTATGTCCTCCTTTATTGGAAAAAAAGAGTAAGGGGGAAACTGGCCCTATCCAACAAACCATCCATCCCTGCCAGTATGTTGAGTCCCTGACCAGCCAAGTGTTTATCTTAGGATGCAGGTTTCCACAGGTGTGCACACTCAGCAGGTCAGAGTTCAACACAAATTTATATTTCAAAGTGCACTGATCCAGGGCTTGATACTTCTTGCCCATTTATTTCTCCCCTGCTCTCCTGTACTCCTTGTTCTCCAGTTTTCTACAGAGTGCTCTGACCCCCATTCTTCCATCTCACCTTATATGTGGATTCTACACCCTCCAATCCTGCTGGATAGTCCAATCATTCCTTGCCCTTGACTGACTCTTGAGCTAAGAGGACTTGAGTTTGTCCTACATGTGTGAATGGCATTTGTTTGGAGACTTGGGATATCTATTCCCTTCATACTCAGTAAGGCTCCACTATCCCTGAAGACTCCAGGGAAATTCAGTGACACCTAACAAAACATTGAGAATTACCTTTAAATATTTGGAGATCAAAAATAATCAAAAACAATCAACCGCTGAGCCAGACACCAAGCTAGGCTTTAATGTGAGCCTTTTAAATTTAGAATTCCAACATTATTTTTCTTCTTATTAGTTGGCTTAGGTGGTTGTTTTTTAAATATTGAAACCACATGGCATCACTGCAATGCATTTCAAAGTTTTTGAATGTTAAACCTTTCTACTTATAATTCCATCTAGGCTGAAGTTAAATAAGAGAAACATGAAGTACACTTCAAAAAAATCTGGTAAAATTATAATAGCAGAATAGCAATAGACCAACCACCCATATAATGAGACTTCAGCTCCCTGAAAACGTGGTTCAACATATGTGTCAGTGTCAACCCAAGGCTGAGATCTAATTAGGGCGCATTCAGCCAGTCTGATTATGTGTTTCTTGTTTGGTGACAAATTCGTTCATTTTGCAACATTTCTGTGAACGTCCAACAATTTGTTTCTGAGCCTGAAGCAGATTTTAAAAAATATCTAATTCTATGGGGTGGTGAGTAAGAGTGTTCTTCAGTAAATAACTATTAACACACTCTCCTCATCTGACCCTTTAGATGAAACTGCCAAGCCTGTTCAGTGAATGCACGGATTCAATCAATTAATATTTTTGGATGCTAATCTGGCTTGTTTACTTTACTGAAGACAATTGATTAGTAGGACATTTAGCTGATTTGATTTAAATGAGTAGATCAGTTGTGTGTGTAGACTGCATCTGATTTTCAAGGACCAAACATGTCAGGGAAACAGGTTTGAATAAAAGAAATATACTGCATGCTTCATCTGGGTTTGTCACAACCTTGTGTGACCCCCTGGGCAAGTTGCCTTTTTCGGTTTCTATTTACTAATTGATATCCTAACCTTCATACAGTCATCACTTGGAAAGCAAAATTAAATAATGGTGCTGGCTTTGCCTGGAAGAGTTTGTAACCACACATATGGAACAGAAAAGAAAGTATTTAAGTTTACTGGATATCACCAGGATATTTTTATGAAACAGTTTTTTAAAAGAAAATATTTTTGTAAGACCTCAGGTCTACAGAGAGACACAAGGACATGTATGCCTCTAAAATCCTGAGCACTTAAAACTGTTCTGGAAAAGAGAGAGAGAGAGAGAAAAGGATAGAGGGAGAGAGAAAGAGAGGGAGGGGAGGGAGGAAGAAATCTACAATTGTGTTTCTTAGATATTGGAGAAAAAGTGTAAATAGGAGGCTGAGAAGGAGAATATAGAGGAGGAAGTTCCTGATGATGGGTTAGGCAAATAACTTTTTACAAATAAATATGTATATGATTTAATTTGAAGTTGTTTGTATTGCTTTAATATAAATTCTTCCTCCTCTCCCCCTCGCTCACACTCCCCCCAAACCATATTCCAGTGCTATCAAATCCTAATTTAGCAATGAGGTTAATATTTTGTAGGATGACAACAGCTAATATAGAAGCAGTTTCCTAAATGTAATGGTGATTTTGAAAAAATAAACTCCAGAAAATGCACTACTGCCTTAGGGTGAGTTTTGGTGGTCCATAGGCTGTGTGGAGATGAGCACTCACTCCATAAACTTGTTTAGAAGTCCCAATGACTCTATCAGATGGGTAACTAACAGTCACCATTTTTCAGATAAGGATGCTGAGGCACAGAGTTTAAGTAACTTGCTTGAGATCATACAGGGGCAGAGCCAGGATCTAACCCCAGATATCTGGGCATCAAGTTTATGGTTTATATAATATTGACTCAAAGTTTCCAGCTGCATTATCTGGAAAACATATCAAAGAGCTGAGTGACTAAGGTCAATAATTGGCAACATATAATGCTAAAATCCCTAGGTGTCAGTTTAATTGGGAGACAACCTGAGGTCGCCAAATTCTAGCCTGGCTTCAGAGTCCTGCCTCTATCATCCTAACAGTCTATTCAGTATTCCCAGGACTGAATGGGGTGAGGGGTAGGGAGTGGGTGTGTCTCACTAACTGAAGGGGTACAAAGGAGACCCTTACAAAGGGAGCTACACAGGAAGCCAGGAGTTCCAGGGTTCCAGCATCAGCTCTGTCCGCTTGGGGACTGCGTTTCTTCATACATGACAAATTTGCATGAATGGTGCCAGGGTTAGCAAACCGAACTTCCGTGCTTCTCTCCTATAAGCCAGCAATTATCCCAGGTTGTATTCTTCATCAGTGGTATCATAAAATTGTCTTGAGACTCAAAAGAATGTTCCATTCAGAATGGGATCTTTTACCCTTTGATTATTGTAAAACAAACACATTTCTATGTTTGGACGTTCACAGGGGTAGGAATAACTTTTTCATATGAATTGGAAGAGTGCTCCTCACTACACACAAAACACTGGTTCTGAACCTAAACTTTTCTTTTTTGTTTTGGCATGGTGTATGTGTGTGCATGTGTACACATGTGTGTGTACATACCATATAAAATATTAAACACAGCTTGCGGAGGCTTGCTTTTCAAATGACCCCTGAAGTGAGTTTTTGTACACACGCGCACACACACACATACACACACACACATATATCAAAGAAAAAAAATGTGTTTTATTTGCAATGTGAATAAATTATTTTCAGTTTGCACATATGTATTTTTATTTTGGGGTTTTCTGAAGCTGTATGTTTATTGTGTAATTCTTATACTCTTGTTTCTTTTTACGTACATATTATTGTCCAGGAATGAGGGCTTGTTTTTTTTTCTATAATATTTATACAGCCTTATCATTGAGACTTAAACCATCAGGATAAGACTTGTCACTGAGATTTTGTAAAGGCTCCAAATAAATCACTAATAACAAGAAGTGGAGTGGTAGTCTCTTGGGTTGTAACATTAAGATGCCCAAAAAGAAACAGAACAGTCATTAAAACTAGGTGTTTGATGCTACTTGTGAAACTCAACATGGGGAATATCTGAATTTGGATACCTTTCTAACAGCATTTTTCTTTTGCAAAGACATGACCAGGATGTTATTTTTTCCCTGATGAATATGTGTATACATTATCAAACTGAATTTAAGTTGGTTATGTTTCTGCTTACATTTCTAACCTCTCTAATTGGATTTGTATTATTTTTTCTGTCTTCACTGGTGCTTGCAACAACTTCCAATTTAGTGCTGCTTCATGTTTTCATTAGTGTGTGGGTCCCTCCCTCTTCCAGGTCATTAATAAAGGTATTAAATAAAGCCAGCTCTCCTAACTGCTGGTGCTATCCACCCAATGCCTCCCTTGAGTAGGACACATTTCCATTCATCATTGCTCTCAGTTTACCATGATCCAAACAAGCAATGTAACTACATTCTTCTTCAAGTCTATTTTTATTATATTCTTTTTTTAAAAAAAGATTTTATTTATTTATTTGACAGAAAGAGAGCACAAGCAGGGAGAATGGCAGGCAGAAGGAGAGGGAGAAGCAGGCTCCCCGCAGAGCAAGGAAAGCCCAATGTGGGACTGGATCCCAGGACCCTGGAATCATGACCTGAGCCGAAAGCAGTTGCTTGACCTGAGCCGAAGGCAGTCGCTTGACCAAGCCACCCAGGTGCCTTTTTTATTGTATTCTTAAATTGCATTTCATTACATGTTGGACCTGATGTTTTTCTCCAGCCCACGTGAATCATTACTAAAATCAAACCTAGTGGAAACCAGGAGAATGTCAGGGAAAGAAAGCCACCACCTTAAAAGGTGTTGGTATAATGGGTCTTTTTTGTGATGGTTGGGGAACTCTGAAACCAAAAAGATTATGCAGTTTGCATCTCAGATACAGGAGATAATCTATGGGGCTGGGACAATCACTTCTGATTCCTATAGGCTGGAAAAATGCATCAATGGATAGACAGACATGTTTATTATTCCCAATAAATGCTCTGGGTCTGACAATTTTTCTTAGTTTAATGTATGAATTTCATTTCATAACAGCAATAAGACACTCCAGGCTGTGCATTTGTTAGGGATTATTGCACTTCTTGGGTGGTTTAAGTCATTCTGCCTTTAGTCTTATGCCATATAACATGACCCAAGGCACCTTATAAATAGCAGAGCAATGCACTGCCTGTCATGTGTTATAGCTTGAATAGCCTTGTAAAGGGACATGGATTATAGAGGTATGATAATAACTATAAAACAGGAGTGGTAATTTAAGTGCCTGTGTTGGATAATCTGTATGATTAGGTTTTTTTTTTTTATTTTGGTCTTTTGTGTTTCATTCTACTTAGTATTCTCATTTACTGAAATCACTGCTCAACAATACAATGTGCTAATGGGTTGAAGGTAATTCAAGGTTTAATTTAATATTTTAAATCTTCTCATTGTTTTGTTTACCAATTAGCTGTCAGAGGTTAGGCTGGAATTAGCTGACTTACACAGCAGCCTCGATGGCTCAGAGATCACAGGTTACCATCATAAGTTATAGCAAATACTCTCAGGGTTGAATTCTTAAACTCTGTGGAAAAGTGATACCACAAAAAGAACACCACAACCAAAAGAGCATATGAGCACTACCTGTGTTTTAAAGCTAAAGTTGTAAATGTATGGCCTATAACATTAGGACTAATGGAGATTTCACATTTTGTAAGCCAGCATCTTATTATGTCAGATGCACTTTTTTTTTTTTTAGTTTTTTTTTTTTGTTGTTGTTGTTGTTGAATTCAGATGTTTGACATAATCATTAAAATTTATCCACATTTTGTTTAAGTCACTTATTAAGAAGGAAATACTAAAGACAGTTTTAACTGTCAAGAGGCTATCTAGGGTTAATGAAGGAAAAAGAGATTATCAAAACATGGGATCATATCCCTGAGCTTCTAGTCCCTCCTCATTAGCTGACTTGGACAGCACACTACCAGCAGCTCAGCATTCAACATTTTACTTATCACTTTCAATGGGAAAAATACTAAGTTAGTACAGAAAAATACCAAGTATATATTTAGAAGAAGGGCAATATCTATCTATCTATCTATCTATCTATCTATCTATCTATCTATCTATCTATC